>NW_026915910.1:2400000-3600000 GCF_034315485.1 Pezoporus occidentalis | reverse complement strand
TTTGGTAAATGCAAACTTTGTCAGTTTAACCATAAAAAACTCCACAATTTATTTGATTATATATGCTATTTTAACCATGTTAGTTATATAACGTTGAGCTTTCTGGAAAAAAAAAAAGGAAAAAAGTGGCTAATCATGAACATTTTCATCAAATAATAAATTATTACTGACTTCCTTTAAATAGCAAGCCAGTTGTCAACAAATCAAGCTGTTAACTAAAACTCCTGAAACTGTAGTTCCTTCTTGCAATGACTGCAAAGTTCAGTGAGCAATATTCTTAAAGAGCGACTTGCCGTGGCAGTTATCGCCAGCAACTTACTGCATCTTAAAGACAGGAGTTCTCACCATCAAGACAAGAGTATGCAGACCTCTTTTTACAAACAGGAGAAATTAAATTCCTGAAGTATAACTGTTCTGCATTTACACACCTTACTAATGGGAAAGTGAGCAGTTCAGAAAAGCATACACCTTTCATTCAAGTGTAGGATGACAGAAACACTACATTTGTAAGGACTGAGGGTATAATGAGAACGCAGAGAACCATCCCTGTGGTTTTCTTAGACCACACTATAGTAAATCCAAGCTGAGGCACTGGACTGCATCCTCGACAAGTGCATTCTACAACAGCCAGCTACCCGAAACGTTGTTTTTTAAAATGTATAGAACACTGGAATTAGCCACAGCAGTACCCTCCTACAACACAACTGGTACAGCTGCAGCCATCTGGGTCCCTGCTGAGCAACCGCATGTGTGTGGCCCTGCAGCCTAGTCTGGTTTAGCACACTCAACCAAAAAAATTTGAGGATGTGTTTCCAGATGAGTTATTCTGCCTTCTCAGGATAAGCTATGCACCTTATAGTTCAGAAAATGGCATTTTCAACATTAGCTATATAAATATAACCCTGACAGCCCTCGGATTGGTATCAGTAGTATGCAAATACTCCAAATTAATCTGGATGCACAGCAGAGAAAAATAACTTTCAGGTAAAATAATAATAATAATGTTATTAGTATTAGTCCTACTTTTCTGGGGAAAGCAGATAGAGAAGATATGTTCTATTACTGAAGCTTGAGCCTAGAAAAGTGCACAACTAAGTGTTTATGTCTTTTAGTTTGGCTTAGAAAGAAACAACAAGCAGATAAGTAAATTGGGTCTGAGATGTTTAATCCAGAAAATATATCTCAAAAATAACCTTGAAGCCATAAACCAGCTGTTTACCAAGTCTTGCTTCACTTTGTTATGAACACTTTGGCTGAGTGCTAAATTAAGAAATACACCTCAACAAGGAACAGGACGAAAGCTACATTATCAGGTTGTAATGAAGCAACAGGCATATCTAGCCACGAGGAACAATGACCTCCTATGGAAGTCACTCAGAGAAACACATCTCAAGTTTTTAGTTTTGTAAAGGCTCATTTCTGACTCATCTTTCAAGAAGCATAAACTTGTAGCAGACTAAACTCTGTGTTGACCATGGATCCCTGATAATGAAACCAAGTATATTTTACACTGCCTTTATAGAATCCACTTCATTAATGTGAATTACATTCAGAACATTATAGTAATCACATACTTGCAAAGCCTAAAAAGTAGAAAATGGCAACAAATTCAACATTTTGCACACTGGCTTGAACTTCAGACTTCATGAAAACCTACAGGTCTGAAAGGGGAGGAGCATCTTAACTACATTTTGAGACCAGATGATCAGATTCACTGAGCTTCAGGTGAAGTCCTATTAGCACTTTGGTGGTTGGCAGCACAGCTACTGTGATCGATTAGGTTAATTAAAACTATAGGGTATGCAGGCTTCAGGTGTAGTTCCTAACATGGTTACAAGGGAAGCAAATGTATTGCAGCATTTTTTTAACTGTAATGGGTACATCCATGAAGCTTTTTGAATGCAGGTATTGAATCCAGAGAGTGATGAGAAGACAGAAAACTTGAATTTACACAATCCCTAAACATGCTCTCAAGAATATTGTAATTCTCAGACTCATTGAGGCTGAAAGGCACCTCTAGAGATTGCCTAGTCTGACACACTGCTCAAGGGAGGATCACCTAGGGTAGGTTGCTCTGTGATGTGTCCACTTGGGTGGATATCTCCAAGGACAGAGACTCTACAACCTCTCTGGGCAACCTGTTCCACATTTGACCACACAACCTCACAGATAAGAAAAAAGTTTTTTCTTTTCAAGTGCAATTCCTGTATTTCAGTCTGTGCCTGCTGCCTCTTGTCCTGGAAGCACTGAAAGAAGTCTGTCTCTGTCTTCTTCACACCCCTAATCTAGTATTTATACACCTTGACAAAGTACCCCACAGGCTTCTTTTCTTGTGGCTGTACTCTCAGCCATCTCTCAGTCTCTCCTCACATGAGAGATGCCCCGGTCCCCAGATCATCTTAGTGCTCCTTCACTGGCTTGTTCCAGTACATCCATAGCTCCCTTGTACTAGGAAGCCCAGCAGTGGACTCCAGATGGGTCTGAACCAGTGCTGAGGAGAGGGGAAGGATTACCTGCCTCAATTTGCTATGCCCTGCCTAACCATAGAATCATAGAATCACAGAATGGTTTGGGTTGGAAAGGACGTTAAAGACCATATATTTCCAGCCCCCCTGCCACAGGCCGGGTCACCTTCCACTAGACCAAGTTGCTCAAAGCCCCATCCAGCCGAGCCTTGAACACTGCCAGTGAGAAGCACATTAGGGTACTGCTGTCCTTCTTTACCAGAAGGACACATTGCTGGCACATGGTCAGCATGGTGTCCACCACGATCTCCAGGCCCTTTTCTGCAAAGCTCCTTTATCAGATGCTACCCTCAGGAAAACACGCATGATATAGACAACAGAGTCAAACATAGGTTGAAAATTTAACTATAAGACACCCTGAGGACAATATCATGCCACACCAACCAGACCTGAGTGAAAACATGTCAGTGAATGGGACATGGATAAGGAAGGGCACTACCCTGCAGATTTCTCTGACAAACTCTATCAACCAACATAAACACAGCTACAACACAAGAACAGTATTTGCTGGGCAATGAGAGAAGGTAGAAAAATTTCTAATCCCCACAGAAAATATAAATAGGACAAAAGAAGATGGAAAATTACTAGCATAAGAATTAGGCCAAAAGCAAAACACTACACCAGATATCACTGAACTTGTGGAAACTTCAGACAAAGAAGTGAGTGAAGCAGCATGACTTACATGGCACTCAAACTAAAATTTAAACACAGCTGCTCGAAGACTTGAAGAAAGAAGGATTTCATGGTCAGAGCTAAGCTTGCAGTGCACCAAATGGAAAATTCCTCTGATTATGGAGGAAATCAGGGTCCACAGTTCAACGCATCTTGCAAACAGAAAGCTTAAAAGTGAGGCTAAAGGCAAGTGTTTATGTGGACAAAGGTCTGCAATGATTCCACATACTCAGTGTTATACGAAACCATACAAAATGCTAGCATGAAGAAGAGTTTTCCTTGATGTCAGGATCAGGATTGTTGATATTTTATTTTGATCTTGGTAAGATATACCAATGATGAAATCAGAGATTAACTTGGTTCTCCTGATTCAAGATTAAGTTTTCACACTGCTTATATTAAAAGACTATGTTACTTAGATTAAAAATATCTATTATTAATCTATCTTCATTTAAATTGCTCCTTATGGCATTTATAATTATTTAATTTAATGCTAATTACTGACAAGGTTTTCATAAGCTTTATAAAAAAAGGAGTGCTTTGAAGAGAGTACTTCAAGGATAGAAAGATAGTTTTGTATGTATTTATCAGTTCTTCACAAATGAGGCCCTGAACATGAGAAAGCATAAGTATTATGTTTGGTCATGATATTTTGGTTTTGGTTGTTTTTTTTCAATAAAGTATATGTGGTCAAAAAATGTTGCAGTAATTAGAATAAAATATCACAAAACTACACAATCCTGTTTCCCATCTATAACAAAATACTACTATACATAGATTTTCCTATATACATAATTATTTTAAGGGAGGGGATGTTTCTATGTGTGTGTGAAGCAGGCCCCTATTAATTTGGTGTATTCCCACCTTTGCCACAACATCTAGTGTATACTTTACACACCTTTGTGACTACTAAAGGGTTATATCAGTGGAAACATGAAGTGCAGCAAGTATGTATTTAACAACTGCTCTATCCACATCAAATTATGCGGAAATTTGAAAATCCTTCTGGTTGCACCTAAAGAAGTCATGGTCACTATGCTACCTGCAACAAGCAGGTGTTTGAATCACTTCTCTGCCACCACAGATCTATTCCAGCTGGTTAGTATGGATGACAGAACAAAGTTTAAATTAAGAGACTTGTTACTGCTCCTTGTATGGGAACACCTACCATTTTTGCAGAAACACAGTGTATACCTGGTGATAACTGGAACTGAATGTTGTTTATATATATTTCTCATTTTACATCTAATTGCTCAATTCATGAGACCCCACCTGCAGCACTGTGTTCAGCTCTGGGGCTCCCAAAAAAATAAGAATGTGGACATGTTAGAGCAAGTCCACAGAAGGCCACAAAGATGATCAGAGGAATGGAACACCTCTTTTATGAAGACATGCTGAGAGTTGCGCTTGTTCAGACTGGAGATGAGAAGGTTTTGGGGACTCCTTAGAGCACCTTCCAGTGCTTAAAGGGGCTGACAAGAAATCTGGAGAGGGACATTTTACAAGGCCCTGTAGGGACAGAGAAAGGGGGAATGGCTTTAAACTGAAAGAGAGGAGATTGAGATGAGCTCTTAGGAGGAAGTTCTTCCCTGTGAGGGTGGTGAGGCCCTGGCACAGGTTGCCCAGAGAAGCTGTGGCTGCCCCATCCTTGGCAGTGCGCAAGGCCAGGTTGGATGGGACTTTGAGCAACCTGTTCTGGTGGAAGGTGTTGCTGCCCGTGGCAGGGGGTTGGAACTGGATGAGCTTTAAAGGTCCCTTCCAACCCGAACCATTCTATGATTCTATGATTCTATGATTCTATGAATATGTGTATGTGGCTGTGGTAAGAAGTATGGTAAATACAGGGTAAAAATACATGTATGTGCTCAGTAGGTTTAGCGTTTACATATATTAGTAAAAACAAATAATCTTTGATATTAGAAAGTAATACTGAGCCAAAACATGAATGTAGTCTCTTCCACATGCCAAAAACTTGAGTGGGTATATGCATAATGAATGTATGTACTCAGAGAGAGACACTAACATCTTGTAATGCAATATGTTTCTGTTATACACACTCCAGACTTCCTACCAGCTGCATATTTTAATATACATAAACCTATACCTGAAAAATAATAAAATGTATTAGTTTTCCACATTAAGCATTTATGACCTAATTTAGAAGAGTATTACATCTTTATAACTTTTAAAAGACCCATTTTGATAAAACATCCCCATAAACAGACTGAGAAAATCAGGGTAACAAGCATCTGTTGCTGCATTGTTTTCTTAATGGGGTAATAAAATAATAACACATTTTTATAACTTTTCACAACAATATTAAGTATTAAAATTTAAACTGATATTGAAAAATGTTCTCATGGTCCATTTTATTTTATTTTTCCACTATGTAAAGTTACAGTACTTACTAGATTAATATTAATATGTCTTAATTATGTTGACACAATGGAAATTTGCCAAAGACATTCAAAGAATGGAAATAACTACTTATTTCCACTACTCTACTTAAAGTGTTGTATTTAGACCATTTTATTCACATTATAAGAGTAATATGAATATTTATAAATGTATAGAGATACCACATATAGAAATAATGACCCAAATTTTCTGAGGGTTTGTAAAAAGGGTTATTCCATTGGCTTTTAAAAGTAATGCTGATTTTTTTCTGATCTACCTGTTCGAATTAACAAACTATTGGAATTTCATTTCTAAAACCAAATGTCACAACTACATAATCAATAGCTTCTTCCCAAAAATTTGTGTTATATAGTTTTGATGTTTATTTTTTTAGGGAAAGAAAAAAAAATCAGACTACCTTGTGTAACATAAAGCTAATGAAAAGGCACTGAAAATTGTAACTCTGAAGTAAAATTGCTATATTTAAGAAGGCATATTACCACAAATTTTCCATATTATTTCCTCTGAATAATTTGGAAAATTTGAGCCTGAACATCAGGAATTCAAATTGGGTAAGCTGCTGACCTGCATTCAAAGTGGACTTTCACAATTACAGTTTACCAAATATGCAAATATGATTCACAGCTCTTAGGAACAGCAAGGACAATTTAATCTGAGTTTGTTGCATAACACAGCCCACATAATTTTCTTGAATCAGCTCTCTAGATCCAGTAGCTGTGGTTGAACTTGAACGTAGCTTTTACAGAAACATCTCATCTTGATTTTAAAATTTCCAGTCATGGACAATCAATCACAATCATTGGTTCTTTCAGCACTTAGTTATGTTGTTAAATATATATATATGTCTTATTTCTAGTTTGAATGTGTCTAGCTTAGATGTCAAACTGCATGGGAGAGGACTCCTCTCACCTAACCTAGAACTCTGCAAACCTACACACATCATTCTGTTAAGATAGAGAAAAAGGCACTGAACCCAGGACAACAGCATGGTTCATTTGACCCCTCTTAAACATCTACCTTAGGAAGAGATAAGTTACAGACTAAAAATGCTTATTGCTCTTGACTGGCCATAAAGGAAATCTAATCATTGTGCCCAGATACAGATGTTTGTACCTATCCAGAGGATTTTCACCCTGAATATCTTTTAATGTTGAATTCTAGGACCCTAAACTCAGTCACTTTTCTCTAGTGGGTCCTTAAAAACTAACTACACATCACTTTCTTCAGTTTGATGAACTCCACAGATAAAGCACTCTGTATATCCCCATGTTGGGATTTTCTAGTCTTTAATAATTCCTTCTAGATCTTTGAGTCCTCTGCAATTGTTGACGGACTTACTGAAATACAACCCCCAAACTGGAAAGATGTTTTAGCACTGCTTGCTGCAGTATAGCAGAAAAGTCTTCTATTTCTTATTCCCCTGCCAATCTGCTCAAGGACTGCACTAGCTCTTTCAGCTACAGTGCTATATTGGCCCCATCACATTCAACTGATTCCTCCAGACTCCAGGACACTCAATTTCACTACTTTGTAAACATCACCCATTTTCTTAATTCACAGATGAAATACTTGACATCTGGCTCTTCTGGAATGAAAACAGGAATGAAAACAGTTTGCTTACACTGAATTTATCAAATGGTAACCCAGTAACTCTCTGTCACTGACTTGTCCTCTTCATTACTCTACAACCCCCAATGAACTTTTTTTCCAAAAATATTTGACAAGGAAATGAGACCCTAAATAAACTACACTTGGAGAACTGGAAAGCTTGAGTTTGCAATGTACATTTTCCAAACCTGCAACACTCACTATGAATGCAGCGCTCCAGCCACTCCACCTGTATCTGTATTATAAAATACAGCAGCACTGGGGACTTCTCAGACCGAGCAGCAAAGCCTTACTGACTTTATGTTGCACTGCACTTGATTCCAGATTTCTTCTGCACTCTGACAAGGTGTCCAGATGTCCTAAGACGGAATAAATTTCTGTGTGCCTGCTTCAGTTCAAAGTATCTATAATGATACTGGGGCTACCCTACCAGAATCATGAAATAGCATGTGTTGAATTCAGTTAATAAGTGGCTTAAAAATATATGATGGTGTTTGCATGTGCAAGGCTTCCTGGCATAGTGCTGAAGACAAGGATATCCAAAACTGGATAGCTTGTGTTTCCCCCTAGGGAAAAGTTTCTCTGACTTGATATTACAATATCAGTCCCAGTTATAATGATGCAAGTCAGAAGTTCCCAATATCTATTGCTATTCTTGGGGTATATGGCAATAAGTACCAAAGCCAAAAGGTTGCTCCTGGCAACAGGCAACTGATAATTTAAAGTGAAATATTACTTTTTCGGAAAAGACATTATTTGTTAGAAATCTTGAACCCACAATGTCTTAAAAACAAAGTTTATGAAGCTGGGAATGAATTCTTTTCATGAAAAAATCAGAAATATAAGGGGCTGCTTCAGCAACCTAAAGGAAATTGTGCTTTGATGAACTGGGAAGTGTGTAATAAATTAGGGGAAGCAAATAATACTATGCATTGTAGCCTTTGCTCACAGACATGGTAGTAAGAGTTTCTGAGCCTATAATATGACCGATAAAGATTCTTGGCTGAATAACTCAGGGCTAGTTAGCTTTTTAGGCCCCTCTGAGAGGTCTCCTGTCAAGCTGCCAGCTCAGGCTGAATGTGGAAAAACTGGAATTCCTCATCTCCTTACTAGTCCAAATCTTCCATCTCTGTTCAAGAACCTCCTGCCCATCGCCATCAAGGTGTATAACATGGGTGTCATCTCTGATACTGGATGCTCAGTATGTTTACACATGGATCGGAGGCCAGTCATACAGAATATCTAGTAATTTTGATAATTTGATAATAAGTAATAAATGATAATTATATTTTGATAATAAGAAATAATGTCTCAAAGTTAACATTCATTGATCACATGAATGGCTTTCAATGTGTCCTAGAGAGCCATGATTAATAGCTTTATACCAATTTGTTGAGCCATCCAGTTTCTCTTTTGTACTGTTAACTCTTTTTATCACCTAAGTATTACCGTAGTAAATTATGGACAAAGATGGACCCCATCCACCTAATAAGCTATTAAATCCCGAGATTCCTAAAGTGGCAACAAGCATATACCTTTCTTCTGTATCGTATGTTTCATTTTTTAAAAACCCTCCATGCACAATGGTGAGATTGTTCAAACCTTCTTGTTAAGAGCTGCAGAAAAGCTGCACGCTTTTTCTAAGAAGCACCTAACCTACACTCCAAATCTACACTATACCTTCCGATGGTAATTTAAGTGTCATATCTAAACACAGTTAGAACTACAGTCTTCTTGATGGTAAATATTAGTAATTTTTCTTCCTTTTTGTAAGAAACAAAAAAACCCAAACCCTTCACCACTGACAAAATTAACTTAGTGAAATTAATATGTCTCACTTCCAGGCTGTTTGTATTGCAATAATTCTGCATGGAGACTGTTTGCTTCCAGCAGTTTCACCACCTTCTGCAGTAAAACTAACACATACAGATCTCCAGAGGGTCTTATTTTTTTTTCCTGGTGTCTCAATTCTTTACCATCAAAAATGACAATCCTGTCAGCACATCACCACATTTAAAGACTGGTGCCAATACATGGCCTGAAATATTACATTAGTACAACTTCTCCAGGTTGGATACCAGCCTCTTCCCCACCTACCTAACCTGCCACTGTTAGCAATCCTATGCAAACACTTATTGTGTGTTTTTTTCCTTATTTTTATTCTTATTCTTCCTTTAATTTTTAATTATCATCATCATCATAGCATTATTGGAAATAAGAGGCCTATAATTCTTAGGCAAAGCTCAGAATTGAAATTCATATCAAACTGGTAAAACAGAACAGAATATTTTTTAACCAGTCAGGCATATTCCAGGTTCCATAGTCATTCAGCAATTGAAGCCTGAAGGAAACCAACTTTTGACATGTTTTCTTTGGGTTTTGCAGAATAGCTCAGGATCTCTATGAAAGACTGATACATTACATTTTTATCCCTGTGCATATTATCTAACCTAAATACTGACAGGGACACAGATGACCATCTACCAAGTAAAAATCCCTCCTCATATTGTCTCTCCTGCAACTAAGTGACATGGAGGGAAAGGGTATAACTTCTACCAATAAATAACTAAAGAACTTAAACACTAAGAAGAAAACTGAATTTTCTAGGGTGATAGAACTAACAGTAAGAAGCTCTTGAGTTAAAAGCAAGTAAACCATACTGATTGTGAAATTTTGTTTTGTAGAGCAGTAGATATAACAGATGCAGTTGAAGGCCCTGGTTGAATCATAAAACAATACACAACAGTCACAACAACAGTCACAAACAGAAGTACAGTAGTACACAGCACTAAAATCATGACTGGTACCAGCTTATCATTTTTCATTTTCTAGAGTCTCATACGCCTTTGAAGAATTTCCCTTCATTTAATGATTTTTCTCTGATAATGACACAATATCAACTGCATCCTACTTTAGTTTAAATCTTTTAAGTGTCTTCCAACACTTTCCATTAAGCCAAATATTTCAATGCCAGAAAAAAGGATTCGATCTTAATTTCATCCCATTTTATGCTTATTGCTAGTACTTCTGAAGGACCCTTAACTATCTTCTCTTATTCTCACCTACCTTTACAGTACACACAGACACATAATTTTCACTTACTCGGTTGAGCAGCATGCATGCTTATTTTCAGAAATAGAACACATTAAAAATAAGTGAATCTCGAATTTCAGCCCACCTCTTGCTTAAGCTATCCTCTTTCTTTACTAAATACATTTTTTTAAACATTCTATCACTCATCCCAGCAGGAGAAATGCCAGGATCTTGTCTTCTTCATCAAATCTGTTACTACTGCCTTTAAGGTCAATATCACTGACAAAAGAACTACTGTAAATTATAGGTCTAAAGAAAACAAGATGCCAGGAAAAATCACTTTACGTACAAATAAAAAATATTATAGCTTTTCAGATGGCAAAGACTATTTTCTCTATTCTATTTACTAATATATGCTTAGATTTACATCCCTGGTGGTGTTCAAGGCCAGGCTGGGTCGAGCCTTGGGTGACATGGTTTAGTGGGAGGTGCCCCTGCCCATGGCAAGGGGGTTGGAACTAGATGATCTTAAGGTCCTTTCCAACCCTAACTATTCTATGATTCTATATTCATGAACTATAAATGTGTATTTCTCTGCATCTCTGCTTGTATATCTGAATATCCTTTCCTTCTACAAGCATTCTCCTCCATCTTTTTCTCCTATGTGCAACAGATTTTAACAAAAGAATGTTGAAATAACATATATCAAAACATACATTACTAAGAATACCAAACCCCTCAATTTAGCACATGCTTTTGTCAGCCTGAAGGTCTAGTTTAAAAATTAAGCAGATGATTGCTTTGCTGAACTGAGGTTTACACGACCTTGAACTTAAAGTCAGAAAGCTGGAATAATGCAAAACCTCAAAGAAGGGAAGAAACACAGAAACCCAAAGTGAAATTTATAAAACATGTTCAGTTGCCTCAAGCCTGGTGTTTTTGTTTGATTCTGCTAGAGAAATATCTGCAAGCACTACCAAGGGTGCAGTCAGGCTCCCTGAAATGGGTCTCGTTTGGAGAGAAGGAGAACTTATATGTTAAAGCGATTTTCTAGCAGCCATATAGTAATGTTGCATTCTGCTGCCTGGGGGCATATCAGAGGGATAAGGGGAGAACAAGCATCATTGCCAGAGAGAATGGAGAGGACAGAGGGCACAAACCAGACAAAACCAATAACCGTTTGTACTACTGCTCACTAAAAAACCTAGGTTTTGCTGTTAGTGGTATCAAAGATTTAAATGAGAACTGACACCTCACTGTGTGGGGCATGATAAATAAACAAACATGAAGTCCCTGTTTAAACTTCAGAAATCTTTTGTCTTCCGTGTTCAATGCCTACCTCAACAGTTTGAGTATTATTATATGACTTCATGAACAAGAAACTAGGCAGCTAGAATGGAAAATAACAGAGTTATAAAAAATATTTCCACTTGGTCTTGGTGTTCCCAGATTATTTGTTTCTTTCCAGATTTACCCTGTTATTCTAGAGAGTCTCCATTCTTTGTTTGCACAGCATGAAGTTAGCGATGACAGAGATGTCCACAGGTACAGTTTCTATCCAAGCTCAATAGAGTAGGACAATTTTGTCAAGCGTTACCGGTAGAAATAACATCTAAAACGAGATCCTGTTCATGAGAAATTAAGTTCCATGCAACTTTCTTCAACCAGAGATTAACTTCGACTCAAACAGTTATATTACATGATCCTAAAGTTCTCATAATGTTTCTTCTAGACAGCTCATATCCGGTGCTACAAAGCTGTGCAGGACTGCTGTAGGCTCACACAGCTGCCACATTTCACATCTGAGCTGGCTCAGTCAAGTCTACAGATGAACCAGCAACTATAAGCAGTCTTAGTTCATAAAAGTACTTTTAAATCTTTCAAGGAGAAAAATATGAATGAATGCTTTTTTTCAGGGAAATCTGAAAGAATCATACAGAATACGACTACAACAGCTCATCCTGCTTGATATAATGGTACAAGCACATCATATCAAAAAAAGTACATCAAAATCTGCCAGACACAAAAAACATGAAACCTGCATGGAGCTGCACTACTATTCTGTGTAATGATGAGTAAAAAAACCTCCACTTTGTTCTTTAGATTCTTCAATGTCTGTCAAGTTTTTATTTATTAACTACATTTGTACATGCTACATGGAAGCAATGTCTCTACCTTTACAAAAATTAATGTAAATTATTGAAGATGGGCATGTTTGTGTAATACCTTGGAACACTTAATTATTTTTTTTTCCCCTCATATGCTGTAGAATTATATCTCTCACCTTATCCTTAGAGTACTTATTTATGTATTACATGTTAGATTGACTTGAGCTAAGTACCAGAAGTCAGCTTCACATTTATAGTAAGGTTTTTTAAGCCTCTCAGGAGGCATATAAAAACATACACTTTATTTAAAAAGTAATGTATTCTTACCCTCAGATCCTTTTACATTGGTAAAACTGTGTGTAAAATGTCCCAAGTATGTATTTGAATCCGGCCAGTTAGAAAAAAATAACTATATCAGGCTGACAAGACTAGGAATTGTTGCCCTCTTTTATACGAGAGCTCCAGTTGGTTGCAAACTTCAGAGCTTACTTGTTATCTTCTCACTAACAGTTAGTAAATGTATTTGTTAAATCAAATTTTTTGAATTATTAGATATGAAAAGTAATAAAATCTTACACTGCGAGCTCCTACATTTAGCAAGATGCACATGTTTTGTTTAGTACTTTCAGTGTAACATGCTTGAACAGGCAGTGACACAATGGAGTAGCAGCCCTCCACGCGGTTGTGCAAACTACATCAGCAGAGTCATTTCATGCCAGTATCCCCTACCTCAACAGAACCACATCTATACTCCCTGAAAGCTTCGCATGCTGCTTGCAACAATTCATGTACTGTGTTGTGTAGTAAGACACTGATGTATGTGCAATCCAAGAATTTTAAATGTCCCCACAGGATATCAAATACTATCCAGACCATTTGTAAATACTTTCACAGTGCTCTGAAGAAAATGAACCAGTTCTTTTCAAATCTACTTAAATGACATTTTTGTCTTATCTAAAAATCTATGTTCCTGTTTAATAAAATCATCTGGGCAACTTACTCTTTCATCAGTGCTGCAAGCTTATGCCTTCATTAATAAATTCTGTTTGAGCGTTAAGATTACCCCCAGTAGAGACAGCTGGGAAACTGCAATATAAAGTCAAGTAGCACTTTTAATGACCAACGAACTTCTGGAAACTTACTCCAAATGATACATCATTGTGTCAGACACTCTTAAGCAATATGCAGCTTGGTCTCCCACTTTAGAAACATGAAACCCCCTGAAACCGCTACCACAAATTGTGAACCTTTTAAATTATTGCCAAGCCACCTGCTTTTCTCCAGGAAACTTCATAAAACTCTCCAAATTAGTAATGTCATTAAGTAAAGCTTACAGAACTGTTGTTATTCCATAGGAGTATTAGCTGTTTAGTTTAAGGAAACCAATGGAGATTTTTATCATGGAAAGAACTGTCATATATATTGTGTAATCCATTCCAAATGAAATGCTTTAAAATATTTTTAAATATGCTATTCTTTCACATTTTAATATTTCTGGGAGAAAACTGCATAACCGTGTTCTCAGGTTAAACTTCTATAATGAAGAAGTTCAATTCAGGAAAGGGTATGTGAAAGATTCTCAAACAGTTTATGTGTCTTCAGATGGTATTAAGAGCTATATAAATCAAATGTCTGATTTTGCATGTTTGAATAGCACTAAAAGAAATAGCTGATTTCCCCTGTTCATTCTCTTTTTTGAATGGTTCTACGCAGAGTGGGTAAGGATGGATTATACGAATGCCTTCTGTCGAGGAGTCAGCCAAAACTGTACCATCTCATCTTGGAGTAATTTATCCAATAAAATGATTTAGAGGACAGTTCAGTGGCACCATTTTTGGAAGGCAAAAGCAGAAGGGAAGGAATATAAATCAAAGGTGACTGGCAGGTAAAGGATATATGCAGCAATCAGCCAAAGCATGTGCATACTGGCACAAATTCAACAAGATCATTTATAAAAATTTCAAGTCAGGAGTACACAAAAGGGGGTCTGGTGCTAACTAAATCCACAGATAGATTACACGCCACTGAAATAAACACTTCCAGATGCTGGCACACAAAAACCTTTTACAGAAAGAAATGTTTTCTTTCATAAATCTGAAAGGAGGAACCTTGGGTTGGGGGCTGGGAGAGAAAGGAACAAGATTTCCAAACTAGGATTTGACTTCCTATTGGGTTTACAGAATAATAACTCATATTTTTCAAATGCAGTGTTAACATCATAGCATAACAGATAACTACACACGATAGCCTGAAGTATAGACAAAGACATCATAAATATATAACTGTTTCATGAAATAAAATGTTTTTTCTTGCTTTCAAAATAAGAAGAAACAATAAAAATGTCAAATTGACTTTTTTTTATATCAGAAACTGAATGTATAACTGAAGGAAAAGTTTTCAAGTGTCTTTTGACGTAAGTACACACATTTCATTTTTTTAAATCGATTAAAAATGCATTCTTGACTTCTTCAAAATCAGTATCAATTGATTTTGAATATTAGTAGGGGTAGTACATAATACACAGGCCCCTAAGTATCAGAGAATTTTTGATTTTGTTTCTATGTACCTAATTTTTTTCGGAAACGGCATTCAAGATTTTTTATCATTCAAGTGCTTTAGAAAAATTTAGATGCAATGTACCCACATCATGTTTACTGAAGCAATTGCTGAAGATTGTATTCTAGAACTTCTCACTACCATTTAGGTCTGAAATATGCAGTAAGACATTTCTTTCAGTTAAGGAGACTAAGTCGCAGACCAAATAGAAGCTGATTTTTTCCTGGTTTAATGCACCTAAACCAAACTTGCTTTTCAAAATGTTCTGTTTATCTCCACAAATACCATACTGCCACACCCTCTCATATTTTCAAAATTTCCCTTTCTTTCCATACCCGGAATCTGCTGATTTTGTTTCCCTGACAAGCTCAGCTTTGTCAGGTAATCATTCCACAAATTTTGTTTTGTAGCAGAAATTAGTTAATATCATCTTTAGTAAATTGAAATTACTGACGATTGGTGATGAACTTCAGTATTTTTTCACTACAGAAATGGATTTAAGCATTTGCACAAAAGCTGAGCCCAATCAGGATCAACAATGAGTATTTTTAAAACATCAGAAGTGAAAGGTCTTGACCAAATATATGATTGTGAAACTATTTTTTTACAGGTACATGTAATGTATTGAAGTCTATATGGAATACTTGCATTTTTTATTGAAGAACCTGAAAGAGTATAGGCAGGGCTGTATAAGGCCCAAGTAATGTCTCTGCCAAGCAGCATTCTCTGATGTCACATGTTCTTGGTGCAGGGAATGTCACCAGCAGTATCATAAAAATGGTTTCATAAATATTCCTTGTTTCATGATGCTTAGGCAATTTTATGGGAGGGAAATTTTTAACAAGAGAAGGTTTAGACTAGCTAGTCTTTTCATGCTGAAATTACTTGGAGCCTGAAGAAGCGTTCTCTCCAAAAAGTAAACACCCAAACAAAAGTTGGTTATACACTCCATTCAATATGCTCCATTTACACACACATACACTTCTGAATAATGGCCACTGTCATCCGCAAGTCTGTGCAGGATTAAAATTTACATTTATAAACACAGTTTGTCTTTAGCTAAACATCTAAACCATTTCATTTTAGAACTGACATAAACTAGAGGAGACAAAGAATTTGATTTGGATTTTTCTTTCTCTTTTTCTTATCCTTTTTGCCTGTGGTCTTCCACTGCTGTAGCTGACCACTTTGATTTTAATTTCAAAGTAAAGGATGCTAGCTGTACATTTTATTAGACCTAGGTGACAAGCTCTACTTACAAACTGCTTATGTACAACTTATAACTGTTCATATCAAGATTTCAGGTAATCAATACATACTGATCACAGAATGAATATGTTAAAATGATTTTTTTATTGTTTTTTACTCCAACTGTTAGGAATCCAACCGAAATAACTTCAAATAATTTCTCCATAGAGCTTATGCTTGTATTCCTGGTAAGAAATATCCATCCCGTATTTTTGAAAACACATTGGCATACTAAATATTATTATTTAGAATGCTGTTCAGATGACAGTTAGGATTATACCTATAAGCCCAGTCAAGACTGCAGATCATTTTCACTATGCACTGTACAGAGATGAGCTTTTTAGATTAATCTGAATCATTAGAAGTACATTATTGTACTTCTACATTTTCAGACAGTCCGTAGGAAGACTGAGCTTGTTCTGATTTGGTTCACCGTTTTCAAGGCCAGGTTGGATGGAGCTTTGGGCATTCTGGTCTAGTGGAAGGTGGCCCTGCAAGTGGCAGGGAGGTTGGAACTAGATGATGTTTAAAGTCCCTTCTGACACAAACCGTTCTATGATTCCATGATTTTTATCCCATTTAAATCCCGAATCTTACTGAAATCAGTGATGCTGCCATGTTGTAAAGGAAGTAAGAGTCCAGAACCAAAGTTTCATGAAGAAGAACATACCCAGGCTCACGCTACAAGATATGGCAATTTGCTCTTTCTCAAAATGACTTTCCACTGACTTCCCATTGAACTCCAACATATTCTGTACATGCAAGAGAAGTAATCTGCTTACTCTCTTTATTCTAGGTCACACTTGAATGAGTCTAACAGATCACTTATCTGAATGAACCATGAAATGAGCTAATCATGTAATCAGATATAGTGTCCATCTAAAGGGTTGTAATCCTAATACCATTTTATTTAAAATCTTGGGATAGACTGAGATACGTTTAACAATCTGACATTCAGGACCATTCCACTCCTTAATTATCTAAATTATTACTCTAAAAAAGAATGTGTGTAGAAGAGTACGATTACAAATAGATGTTATATAAAAACATTAGATATTCATATATATTAGTTTATATCCAAATATAAATTCAACTCTAAATATAACAAATCTGTTAATTTATAAAGACAAATTTCCTATTTTCCTTGACCAAGGATGAAAGATTTAGACTGCAATTAATTAATACACATAAAATGTCTCACTTCCTTAGCTTAAATGCACAGAGTACAGAGAAACAGATCCAGGTACAGCACATGGAATTGTGTCATCCCACATGATGAAGAGATAAATATTTCCCATTCCTGTCTTGTAAAATTATATGGTGCTATTTTTCAAATCAATGATTTATTTCTCTGCCCCTTGAAAGTCTGGACCAGGCAATACTGAATGCCACCCTATATTGTTAATAGAGAATATATATAGATAAAGTATACATCTAGACTACCTTAGACATGAGCAGGAGGAGAACCTAGAGCACACTTGCTGCTTTCCATTGTGGCTGGCACTTGGATACAAAACCTAAACACACTAATTATGTTCGTCATTTTGACATAGCTATCAAGGTCAAAATAAATGCAAACAGATCATTTTCACTAATTTAATGTTAGTTCTCATTTACCATATGATTATAAAACTTTCAAAGTGCTCTTTTGGTCCAAACCAACATCCATCAAGTGCTGCTAAAGAATAAATTACATGGCTTAACTCTTCTTTCAGAACTGCCTTATTAGGAACACTTATCACAAAATCAGATGGAAGAGAGGGACAATCATGATGAAACAAAAAAAAAAAAGGAAAGACATCAGAAAATATCACTGTTCTTGTGTTACAAATACATATAAAGCATCTTAAGAAAGTAGTCCCAAAAGAATACATTTTTTCTGTTGTTTTTTAAAAATAAAATATTCTCCTATATTTGCTTCTTAAACAGAAATAAAATCCAAATTCTATGTATGCAACTGACCTATTCAGTAGCAAAAGATAAAGCTTGTACTTACACTCAGGTTTTTGGCTTTAGAAGTAACACTAAGATTTTGAAGTGTTCTACAAAATAGAAGTTCTTCACATGATCTCCTTCAGAAATCCTGATCTTTTGGAAAAAAAGTATGTATACATCTGGTAATTAAAATTGATGAGATTCATCTCAGTTCCACCAAGGTTCAACCAGTCAAAACCAGCAAGATTCAGTGAAATCCCAAATAAAACACGAATCACATCAGTACAATTCGACAATAGCAGGATTCTAACAGAATGCAAAACCATTTTGAGTATTTGAATACAGGTAAACCCAGGTCAACTTTTCCACAAAGCTGAAAGAATGAAGCTGGCAGGAGTCCTATCAGGATGAAGGTGGTGAGGCCCTGGCACAGGTTGCCCAGAGAAGCTGTGGCTGCCCCATCCCTGGCAGTGTTCAAGGCCAGGTTGGATGGGGCTTGGAGCAACCTGGTCAAGTGGAAGGTGTCCCTATTTCTGTAAAAAAACACCACACATTTTCTGTAAAAATCATCAACCTAATCTGAAGGATGCTGGAGAAGGAATCTTCATCAGGGACTGTAGCAATAGGACAAGGGGTAATGACTTCAAACTAAAACAGGGGAAGTTCAGGCTGGATATAAGGAAGAAGTTCTTTACTATGAGAGTGGTGAGGTACTGGAACAGGTTGCCAAAAGAAGTGATAAATGCTCCATCACTGGCAGTGATCAAGTCCAGTTGGACAGAGCCTTGGGCGACATGGTTTACTGTGAGGTGTCCTTGCCTACAGAAGTGGGGTTGGACCGAGATGATCTTAAGGTCCTTTCCAACTCTAACTATTCTATGACTCTAACAAAACTAATTTATTTATCTAACAGTCTTGAAATATTTATCTATTAACTTAGAACAGTTATATTAATTCTCAGATAGTAACTAACTGGTTCTCGGCTAAACAACCACAGGCTAACTATGACTGCATGCAATAAACACACCTCAATTCTTCTGGGAAAGCTATTCAGACAAGGAAGCAAAGCATACCAGGACACTAACATAGTAAGTGTAATCTTAGATATATACCCAGTTAAACTCTGGATGCTAAGTACAAAACGAATCTTGGTGTATTCAGGAATAGCTCCTTCCTGAAGTATTGAGATACCATTACAATTCCCAGTCAAGTGGATTCTTAGCAATAATTGGTTATTTTTTTGCATTGGCTAAACTGTCACAAAAGCCCTGTTTCTCTTCCCTTGGGATCCTGAAAAACTGAGAGAAGATAGGTAGATGGGATACAACCAAAATATATACTAATCCATTACAGAAAATTAACCTCTCCTTCTTCGAGAGCTTACTTCTATTCATATTCACACAGGGCATGACTTCAATAACACAGTTCCCTATACAGACATATATAAGCACACTTTGGAGTCTTCATGCAGTAACAATGACCACTCTGTCTTAATTTGGTAAAAATGTAGATGGAGTACTGAGTAATCTCTTGTAATCTCCATTATAAATGACTTGCACGACAAATACACTTCAGTGATGTAAAGGTCTGGTGCATGTGTCTAACCAAATATGGCAGGCCTAAACACATACTCTGTAATATGTCATAAAATGCTTTTCCTGAACTTTTTTATTGAAAAAGGAATTATATCAGAGGTCTAAAACATCTGTACAACCTAGAAGATGACCCATGATTGCTTGTCTCCTTCTTGGGTTGTTTAGAGGGAACAAGATCTATTCATCTCATCAACCCCGTTGACAGCAGGTAATGTCAAGCAAATAAGTTATTCAGTTAGTTGTCATGTTTGGCAAGTCTGCAAGATTGCAGGGCATAAAAAAAAAAACCAACCCAAACCAGAGTATTTTATTATATCTTGTGGTTGCAGCGAAATTTAAAACTTTGGTTAATATTTAACCAAACCACTTTTACTGAGATCAGGGAAGGAAGACTTACCTTTCTGTAACTGTTTACACGAGCTCTTGACTTCTTTACAATAAAATTAAATACAATGTCTGCTTTCAGAAGTTATTGCCATATTCTTACCTACACCCCTCAGCAAGCTTCTGCTAAAGAGACCTGCATTTTGGACTAGAAATTCTATCCTACCCTTTATATGATATTAATCTAGCATTTGTGAGTGGAAAAACAGAGAGGTAAAATTATGTAAAAATAATTCATTCCAAATACATATCAAATGCCACTAATAAACCAAATATTTAGTGCCCTTTATAAAAGATGTGAACAGTTTTGACACTGGAAATTCTGACACTAGGAATATTACATCTTCACATATTCTTATTTTCGCTTGTTTCTCACTTCTGACATCAGTTCCAACTATTTCCTTGATATTTATGGTCCTCACGTACTACTGCAAAATTTTTACGTAGACAAATTTCCCAAATTCAGAATAATTTTCTTTACACAAAAATCCCTCCAAAAATGGACAATTTCTTCCTGATTTTTAGGCGCTCAGATCTAGTTTGGTGGGCCTTGTTTGTTTTTTTCCCTATAATGACTTCTTTGCTGATGTAGATATTCTGAGGTAAGCAAGGATATATGCCACATAAACATCAGATCAGAAGAAAATGACCCCAATTTATGACACTGGAGACAGACTGCTTTCCCATTTTTATCAGCTGAGAAAATTAAATAAAGAATTCGTTTGGCTGCTCTGAACAATGGATTTGCAATTTGCATAGAAAAAATGATGGCAAAACCTCATAACCCATCAGTGTTTTACCACAAGTTCAGTTCTATTACAATTTAGTGGAGGTTCAAAGTTGTGTAAAGAAACCATTTTCTTTTTCCTCCAACCATAAATGTGTCACTTGAGAGTTCAACTTCCAATAGGAGCAGAATCTGACACACAACTAATTTTAGAATATAAAGCGCTCCTCACCATACTGGAATACATATAATTTAAAATAACTGTAAACCTAAACGTTGCAAAAACAGAAAATTCAAACACTAACAAAAAAGCATAATTTATAATTGAAAGAAAATAATATTTAAAAGAAAACAAAAACTTTTTTGTCTTTCCAAAAAGAGACAGAAATTACTAAGTTTTATTTCCCAAGAGAATTATGCCACTTTTATAAAGAAAATTACAGTTACCACAAATTGCTCTCAACAATTCCAAAGCTTCTTCATTTGACCACTTGAAAATCAAAGTTCTTTAAGATTATAAATATAACTTTTTATAACTCTGTTATTACGTACTGTGAATGGGGAAAGGGGGCCAATCTTGTGGCCATAGCGTCGAATGGCCTCTCTGATGTGGCTGGGCTGGATGGCATCGCTTTGAGCCTCTATACCACAGGCTGCAGTGCTCTGCAACAGAAAAACACATAAATTGTTACTAAATCAAAAACACACAACAGACCTACAGTGCATAAAGTATGAAAATAAACCCTTATAAAATAGACCAATTCTTTTTTCCTGAGGATACACATCATTGCTGCCACACACTACATTAGAGAAAAAAAGCTATTAACAAATCAAAAAGGACTTTTACATGAACTTTGCTTAAGAGACCCAAAGAACACCATATTTGTCCTCTTAAATCTTTCAACTACTGCTGCTGTAGGTTGCAATTGAAAAGAGCAGAAAATGTTCAAACTAAAATGAAAGGGTCAATTAAGTCATACTGCAATAACCACAGAAACTAATTTTAAAACTTTTCAGGCTCTCATTATGATGTCAAGGGGTGGGGAAAATATTGAACAAGTACCTGAAGTGGAAAGCAATTTGACACCAAAATCATCATTGAGTAATATCAGATTGAAATTTGAAGCTGAAACATAGATGTGATATAATGGTGTAAGAGGGATGAAAAAATATTCTAATTACCTCAAACTGGAATGTTTTCAAATGTGAAATGACTTTTTAGATTAAGGATACTAAATCGGAAAAATAAGAATTCATTGCTACTGTCCACTGATTTTACAAAAACATCCCCAGGATTTCAAAAGAAAAAGTTACTCTTGTCTCCTTGCTAGTCAAACTGAAATGTTGGGTTAGGCTCCATAGATATATGGCTGCTTGCCAGAATTCAGATGACTTATCAGAATGATGGCTGCTTGGTAATAAATTAATGAAAATTATATTAGTGAATGCAGTAAGAATGAGAAAACCTTAAACTATACACTGAAGTTTAATGTATACACATACAGGGTCCCCTCATACATTTACACTACATGCTAATGCTTTCCAACTTGGGATATTTTTAGACTCAACTTTTTATTTTCAAGAGTGCTGAGTCCACTGGAGCCTGTGTGTGTATACACAGAATTATTCATAATATGATGGCAGATTCTTGCCTTGCTGATTGACATAAAGGGAATATGAAACTCAAATATTTTCTACTGGACTGAGTCTTCAGGGACTAAGAATAACATTCTTCACCAATTTGTTTGTCTGAATGCTTCAGTTATATCTAGTATGTACACAACCAAATTGTCATGGGAATATTTCATTAAAAGTGTGCACTTTTTAGACTATATTGTAAAAGGCGTTAAGTAAGACACTATGAACTTAAAATTAACTCACAACACTAGTGAAATTTAATGTAGCAAAAACTACATCTCCAGCTAAACTCTTGTTCCTAGGAATTATAATGGAAATCAGCCACGAACCAAAACATAACCAAGCATAGAAAAGGAATAGGAAAAAAGCAAAAGTCTTCAGAGAGGTTTTTAGGATTCACTAAAGGCTTTCTAAACGGATTAAAATAAGAGCAGAGAGAAAGTTGAACATATGAGGAGTATCTACAGCACTGATGACATCAGAAGGGGAAAATATGTATTTTTCTATTTGTCGTCGTAAAAATCACTGGTTCAACTCTGCGAAAAATGAGTATTTGTTTTAGGAGAATAATATTGCACATGAGAAAATCACAAGTCACACTACTGCTTTGCAGCAAAGTGAGTACTGCCATGATACATTATGCAGAGTAGCCCTGCATGAAGGACTTGGGGGCGTTGATCGATGAGAAACTTCACATGAGATGGCTTCAGTGTGCATTTGCAGCCCAGAAAAAACACTATCCTGGGCAGCATCAACTCCCAAAAAAAAAGGTATAACACAAATCACTACTGGAAGTTCAAAGGAGGTGATGCAGTGCCCTTCCGGCTAACTCCCAGTTAATCCTTCTCTCAAGAAATCTAACTTAAAGTACTGTGTGCAGTTCTGGTGTCCCCAATATAAGAAGGGCTGGAGCTGCTGGAGCAAGTGCAGAGGAAGGCCACAAGGATGATCAGGGGACTGAAGCACCTCCTGTATGAAGACAGGCTGAGAAAGTTGGAGCTGTTCAGCCTGGAGAAGAGAAGGCTGCGTGGAGATCTCAGCAGCCTTCCAGTATCTGAAGGGGGCCTACAAGGATGCCAGAGAGAGACTCCTCATCAGGGACGATAGTGACAGGACAAGGGGTAATGGGTTTAAGTTTAAACAGAGGAAGTTCAGATTAGATATAAGGAAGAAGTTCTTTATTGTGAGGCACTGGAACAGGTTGCCTAAAGTAGCGATAAATGCTCCATCCCTGACAGTGTTCAAGGCCAGGTTGGATAGAGCCATGGGCAATATGGTCTGGGCTGAGGTGTCCCTGCCCATGGCAGGGGGGTTGGAACAAGATGATCTTAAGGTCCTTTCCAACCCCCACTATTCTATGATTCTATTATTCTATGGCAGGGGAATGGGTTGAGATAAGAACAGTTTAGTAACTAACACAGATCACTACTGCTACCACCAATGATAATAATGATAAAGGAAATAACAAGGGAAGAGAATACATATCTCAGGTCCTTGCAGTCTCCCAGCCCTTCCGGCTAACTCCCAGTTGCATCCTGGTCATGACGTGCTGTGGTATGGAATACCTCTTTGGTCAGTTTGGGTCAGGTGTCCTGTCTCTGCTTCCTCCTGGCTTCCCCTCCTCCCTGGCAGAGCATGAGGCTCACAAAGTCCTTGCAAACCTAAACATCACTATCAGCTCTGTTTCCAAGCTGAAAGTCAAAACACAGCACTGCACCAGCTACCAAGAAGGGGAAAAATGACTGCTACTGCTGAACCCAGGACAGATACGTTTGCAAAAAACGACGAAGTGACTAACACAGTTTTTCCTATCCAGGTTATTTAATCAATTCTATTTCTTGTGTGGTTCTAAGGTACATATATCCCTCTCAGATAAACTACCAAGGCTCTACAACAGAAAACAGGAATTATAGTGTTTGCATTTCACACTCTGAATATAAGACATCTATATTTTATGCAAAGTAAAGAAATATTTAGATTGAATGCAACCAACTGGCAGAAAGATAAAGCAGGTAAAGCAAAGTTGTCATAGGCAGAGAAGGCAGTCACCTAAGGCTGCTAGGAGCAGGAAAACCACAACAATCTCTTTGCCTACTTTGCTTATGCTTTGACCCTCAAAACCTATGCTAGCTGCTACTGTCAGAGAAGGGGTGATTATCTGGGGTCGCGTCTACCACTGCAGCTCTAAATGAGCAGCTCATCTCAGAAGCAGCAGTTGCTACCTCAACAAAATACATTTGCCAGCGTTATCGAGAAGCTTTAGCATAGTTCTGATGGAAAAACCACCAAACCACACATCTGGCTTGAGAATAACATTGGTAATCAATATGTGGTAAAGGTTAAAATTAGTATTTAAAACGAGACATGCTACTTCTTGAAGACGTGTTAATTTCTTTTTCTATTTTTTTTTTCCCAGACTTGTGCACCAAATACCTTTTTTCTTTTCCTTTGTTTGGATTTGGTAGAGTCCTGTCCAATTCCACCATTTCCCAGGGCTCCTGATGGGGTTTTTCCAAGGTATTGCTGTCCTGCTGATGCTGGGGGTGTGGGTGTAGGAGGTGGTGTGTTTTCAGGAGAGTCAAGACTTGTCTTCACACTTGTAGATTGCCCTAAGAGATGTGGCTATAAAAGCAAGATGTCAAACGGTCATTATAAAATCAAATCACAAAAAAAACAACCAACCAACCAACCAACCAAACCCAATTTATTGCCTACTTAGATTTACACTTGGAAGAGATGTAATACAGAATTCACTTTGCTCATTCTAGAGGTTACTATAATACATGTATCGTAGCAATGCATGCAATGCAGCACTTATTGCACTTGTCACTGTTGAAAACTTTAATCTCCAAAGCTACAACAGAGAGCACCATCAATACAGAGAAGGAATTTCCACCCAAGAAAAGAGGATTTAGGTTTAAATATAAAGATGCTGCTAAGAATTTAATATTTGGAGCTATAATTTAATGTCTTTCTGTCAAAATCCATAACTTCATAGAATCATAGTATAGTACAGGTTGGAAGGGACCACGTTGCTCAAAGTCCCATCCAACCTGGCCTTGAACACTTCCAAGGATGTTCATAAACTGCATAACAGAAGTCTTCATCAACACTAGATTCAAGAACAGCTACTCTGAAAGCAACAAACTACCATATACATGTAAAATTAAAACATAAAATGCATTAGTATGTGAAAAAGCAAGATTTACCTCAGCAGAATTGTGATACTGTATGAAAGTGGCAGATATGGCATGACTGAACGGGTCACCAGCTTTGGGAGCCATGTCCTGCTTAACCAGAAGGGCCAAGTCCACCAACTGGAGGGGCAAGAACAGGTTTTCTGACATAGTACTTACTATAAATGCCATGGTAACAAAGAAGTGAGAGGGAGTCGTGAGTTGAGGCCAATTATTCTTAGTGTTTCTCAGTTGAAAACAAACTTTTCAGAGATATATCACCCTAAGAAACCTTTTTGTTCCACTTTTGTAAATATATGGAGTAATCTATCTACCCAAGAGGGCTTAGCTTGGCACTAAGGTAAAATTTGTTTTCCAGGAAATCCTTCTTTTTAATCCAATTGTGCAATGGGGTTGAATGAGCCTCAGCACACTGCCAAAGGTCACATAGCAAACTATGTGGTTTCAGTTTGGACTTGAATAAAGTTCGTGCTGGACTCCACTCTCCTCTGTAACCATTATAAAACACTTCTATTTGTGTATCAGATGGATGAATTCAGTGTAGTATGCATCTGTCACACTGTAAATTGAAAGACAGACAGGAATCCAGTTACCTTGGTTAGCTGAAGTAGTGACTACATGCTTCTGAAGGGGCTTACAACACAATTACCTGAGGCTGAAGTACACCCAAGAGTAACTAATTTTGTTTGCTCAATGAGTATACGCTCTTACCTGTGCCACAGTCTCATATGCTAAATATGCCAAAATTTCCATTGCAACTGCATTTGGCTTTATTTCCATACTGCTACAGTCCAACCAGTCACGAAACTTGGATGCTTTCTTTGCTGTCAGTTAAAATCATAAGGGGAGAAGGAAAAGTTAACAACAGGAAGGCCAAAAGAATGCATTCTTGTGGGTCACAGAAAATAACACAGACGTGAAACCAGGAGTGTTAACATGAATTATCAAAATGGAACTAGTAGGGAAGAACATATTTAATACAAAACATTTTGGTGACCCATAAGCAGCACGGATAAATATACACTATTAATCAATCATACAGGAGATTTCAGAACAAGGGAGGATCTACCTCAAAAGACTGCAGACAGGAGAAACCTAAAACAATTGCATCACATCTTTGATGAATAAAAGAAATCACTAGAATAAATCAATGCAAATATGAGTCTGGATAAAATGATACAATAGTGAAGACAAATGAAGAAGGACAGAACTGGGATAAGGTGTTGACAAGCCAGCCAATATGATTTGTAGATGAGTGCTTTTAAAATCTGCCTTAGATATAAGAAATAAGGATAGATGTAGATCTGCAAATGAACAACATTCATATGAGAACTTCACACTGCTAACAGATGAATTAACTTAGGAGGAAGTACAGAGAAAAATATAACACAAAGAACCATGACATTTGCTAAGAGAGTTAAAGGAGGAAAAAAAGGATGATCTTACTTAGGTCAGTGGTGGACAAGCTGATCACAGAAATCTGTAGAGATTTAGACAGAAAGGAGCTAGTAATATAGAAGTCTTAATGAGGGTTGTTTGTGAAGGCAGGACAACCCAAATAGAGTAGATAAAACGTGGAAGAATCATTTGAAACGTTCTTTTCAAATAGTCTTCAACAAGGACTAAAAAGCTAAAAACAAGTCAGGTACTAAACTGAAAACAGGTGTAAAGAGTGGTTATTTTTGCAGGAGGGAATGGAAGGCTACATCAGGTCGCTAAAGACAGAAAAAAAAACCCAAAACAAAAACCAAAGAAAGAGAAGCATGCAGGTGACAGCAGGACCACAAAATGTACCCTACAATTTAGATTTGTAATCCTGTAGTACCTTATCCTAAGATGGGCCGTTTCTTTTGCCTGTCTTTAAAGGTGGACAGAAACATGGCGAGCTGTGATTATTAATATATATTGTTAAAACAGGCTTCTCCAAGTTCCTTCCAGGTTTATTCTTTTGTGACACAGTTTTCATGGGTTTATATTACAGTAAAAAGGGTTTATAACTGTAAACATAGCAATACTTTTTTTTTTTTACTAAAAGCTAAGAAACTAAGTAAAACCAGCTTTTGTACTAGTTTTGAATGTTCTGTATGGCCTTAGTATGTTCCATCTAGTTGAGTTCATATTATGCAATTGAATTTGTGCATAAATCTCTCTTGCTAGTATTTTGTAAGCCCTGTAAATTCTCTTATTCTTTTATGACATTAAATGTCACTGAAAAAGAACTGTATAGAAATGGTCATTTAAAAATACTGCGAAAATACCATTAAGATATTTTTATAGATCACAGTCGCCTGGTCTGCAACATTCAATTTTATTTCTCAGATTTAAGATTTCTATTTGTTCTGAATCCAGATGATAATTTTTTTAGGTTTTAAAAATGATTTTATCACAAACCTCTCATTTCCTGTAGTCACCCTAATCTGAAGTATCATTTATCTAATGGCTCACAGATGTGTGATGCCAAATTGTAACTGAGCTTACACAACATACTAAGTTAGGAAAAGAAATGCTTACAAAACATGTTTTCCTACATTTGCTGACATTTGCTGATACAGAACAGTATCTCAAATGTGTCACTTATTTGCCATAAATTAGTCACTCTTTCTTTGAGTTCAAAAAGAAGAACAAGATAAGGTCTCTCACTTAAAGACACCATTGTGTTGAAGTCTGTGTCGTAGGATCATGTGCTGTTTTGTCATGATTTTTACTGGCTCCTTCACCTCACTTTCTCTGACATTTGACCTAAAACCTTAGTCATTACTTAACCGCTTCTGTAATGATGTTTTGCTACATGATCAAGCCCATTAATTTACAGCTCATTATAGTTGTGGCCCATAAGTACTTCTAGTAAGTTGGTTTTCAGTGCTAGTAAAGCCCTAATTCTGTCATCATGTTATTAGTGTTGGAATGGCGTATACTGATGAATTTGGCTAATGTTGAACAAATTCCACAGCAGGAGCTTACAGCTTAAAATAGAAAATACTCTTTAGTACTAAAGTTCTTTGTGTCTCTGCGGACACGGAAATAAAAGCAAAACTTGCTGCTCTTCTCTAATTTTAGATGCATTCCGGAAAACCTGCAACCATGAAACTTGGCTAATATGCTGACTATAACACCACTGTGACGGACTTCAGGCAAACATGGCTGTTTTAATCCATTAACTCTTTACCAGTTCGATCTTCGCAGTCTTCCCCAGCAGCACAGCATTTGAGCATTATAGAAAGCTTGGTAAATATTCAAATAAAACACTCTGCCTGGCAGACTGGAACTATGATAAATTAACTGTTCCCACGAGTTTTGCAGACAAAGAATTTAAAGTGCTATGATTGCAGATGAAACAAAAGTGCTTTCAAAAAACATCAGGTTCTGCTGTGTTCTCTATTACATGAAATAATAATCAAACATCTTAATACAGGGCAGCCATTATAATACTTACAAAAACTCAATTGCCGACTCTCACAGAATTCTGCATACTGGACCGAGTCCATCATTCGTGTTTGTCTTTCTGCTCTCTGACAAAAGAGTAGAAGTACATCATGTACTTGTTCCAACAAGAACTTCATTCCACAAAAGAAATTACAGTGCCAAAGTGCCCCTGCCATAACCTTGAAGTAACCCTCCAAAATTAAACATGCATTGGCCAAGTTAAGATGCAGAAATATAAACCACAGGTTGGTTATTAGTCTTGTGAGTTAAATTTCCCAGAGGGACATGTCAATTCTTATTTTAAATATCTGCCTGTACACTGCTCACCTATGACAGACAGCGACAAGGGCTGAGACAGGAAACGTGCTGAGCACTCTTGCCCTGACCAAGGTGCGCATTTAAACTAAGGCACATGAGTAGACTGCCTACCACTGATGAAATTGAAATTGCAGAGTTATTTAATCTACTAGAAAACTAAAGAGCTGTTGATAAGCATATCTGAAGAGAGGGTACAACCAGCATTTGGCCTCAGCAGTTTCTCAAATAAAAAAAAAAAAAAAAAAAAAGAGAAAATTATTATTGCAAATACACTTTCTTCCTCTATTTTCTGCCTTTCAGGTCATTCTTCTATGACAGACCAATCCATTAGTTATGAGATCTTGTTGAGAGTCAACATGTTCAATTTAGTTGTAAACACCACCTGTGCAGGAACATACCTGGATATTCTTTCTTTCTTTTATTCTTTACCCAGTCAATCATCTCTACTGTACTTTTACTCATCAGGACAGAAACTGTTCTACTTGGGCATTTTTCAGTTCTCCTATGCATACTTCTGGCATCTTGACTATATTTTGTGGAGCTGCCATTTCAGATTAGTAAAAATTTTCAGTTAATCTATTCCATCAAGACATTAAGTAAGTCTAGATTGATTTTGCATCCTTTAAAAATAATTTTCATGATATATGCCATAACCTCAACCCTCACCTAACATAAGAGAGATCCGTTTTGTCTCTGTATTAATTCAGCCATACTTTTGAAGACAAAAGGCACCACCAGAATCATCTAATCTGAACTTCCGCACTGCACACGGCCCTTCTCACATAATACATTCTAGAAATGGCAGTCCTAGAATTTCTTGCGTAATTTTACCACACATTATAGAAAGGAATCTAATTTGGGTTTAATTTTTTCACATATTAACAGAGAACTCCTTCATGTAATTTAAAATGCTAACTTTTTATGCAATAGGGTTTACATTTCATAATCATTTATGCCTTTGTTTACCCGTGATAAATTAGTAGTTGGCTACTGCCAGGTAATACTGAAATTATTAACTCTAGGTGGGTAACCAAACACACTGAGCTTCTCTATGACAAGATTGTCTTGAATTTTACATGGAAATGTGGAGGCTTGCAGAACTGTTGCTTGATATGCCTTCCTAACAACACTCTCTCTAGAGATCTCTATTCCAACCTCCACCTTAAAGAGGTCTATTGCCAACACTAGATGAAGTGAGCTATGGCTTTCTCTAGCAAAGTATTGAAAACCTCCAAGGACAGACATTATATGTCTCCTCTGGGTAATCTGCTCTAGTGTTGAACTAGTAAAAAAGATTTCTAACATGCCACTTGAAACTACCAACAAGCAACAATTTGTGGTTGTTCCAACCTGCATTATTCTACCCAGTACTACTAAGAAAAATTTAGTTCTACGTTTGTTAATTTATGCTTGGCTTTTTTTATACTTCTGAACACCTACAGGAAAAGAAAGGGAGATAGACTAAATTAGAGGTCATTGAAGAAATAATAGCTTAAAATGTTCACGACCAGAATTAAGAATGTATTTCACACAGGTCTTAGGGTCAACCAAAAGAGTGTATCTCAAAAAAGTCAAGGTATGAAACCATAAGCATCATACACACCCTTCCCTCCATGTATACACTATGCCATAACTGAATTGTGGTTGAAGTAGCACTGAAGTTGATAGTTTGGTTTGAACACGTGCTTGAAGTTTGTTTACTTCAACAGAGCAGGTATGATTTTCACAAGGTAAGGATCTGGTCTCTAGAAAAGATTAAATCCTTCATGTATCAAAGGCAGGAAGAAGCAGTTAGATTAAAGAGAATGATTATCCTCTTCAGAAGCAGACTCAAGCCTCTCAAAGAAGAAAAGCAAATTGCCTTAAACATTAAGGAAACAAATATAGCTATCTTTCAAACAGTAATTCATTTAATAAATCATTACACCTGGTAAGAACAGAACCATAACTAAGGATACAAAGTGGTATCAGGAGACGCTGATGGCACCAGGACTACTTCTGCAGTGAGCCGATACAGCTGAAGAAACCATGCACAAAGAAGGTGAAGTATAGGTGTGCTCACATTAAGGACAGAAGTCGCCAAGGAAAAAACCCAACCACATACACACAAATTTTGCCATAACTCCCTGAGTTCCCTTACAAAAAATGAAACAAAAAAATACCAATCATCAAAGGTTTACTAAAAGAAAGGTGTGCTGAGGGATTTTCATTTCTGCTACAAATTGTCTACAGTAGTTGTCTAAATACAGGACTTAATTTTGTTCTTAATATACTAAATGAATGCTCAAACTTACTTTTTCTCTGTATGGATTTTTTCTTAATGTAGTAAAATTACCTGTGTACCTGTGAAAAAAAATTGCTTTTCCCCTCTAATTCTCCTCTCTAAAAGAAGTCTTTCTTACAGGTGGGTTCTACAGTGATGGGCTAAATCATTCTGAGATACAATAGCTTTTAAAATAAATACCTGTATTTTCTTCCTAATACACTTTAAAAGAACCCCCACATCATGGCATGGAAATGTACAGTTCAAGGTATAAGAATAGCCATTCCATCAGTCTTACCAGTTTTAGAACAGTCTATAAATAACCAGCAAATGCAGGCGAAATATACAAAGGTATATTATCTTTACGGAAATACCAAAGCAGAAGACAACAGCAGATCATCTTTCCTCTTCACTTTACAAGATTACAACCAGTAATCATTTTCTCTTACATTATCCCTGCTTTGGAAAAATTTAATGCTGCCTTGCATCTACATTTCTAAGGTATATTCTATAAACTGAAAATCAATCAATAACATGGGATAAAAAGGGAGAAGAAAGAGTGAGCATTTTACTGTGAACACAGTGTTTCTCCAGGCCAAAGGAGTTTAAAGGAAACAGCATTCAGTGATGGGAAATCACAGGAAGTTTGTGAAAATGCTATAAGCTGTAAGCAATGCTTTAAATCTTCAAAATACCCACTTGCTTTTTTTTTACAGTCATTTTTGAACTTTTTTTTCTTTCCATGAGAACAAGAAAGCACACAGGATGATTTAACTCAGAAATAATTTAGTTTTATACAAGTGAAATTTTCCAAATTCTATTCTTGGAAGGAACAGCAAATGACTCCAACAGGATTGAAGTCCTCTTTCATCAGTATAAAAGCAATTGGCTGGGAATCTTTCCTGCATGAAGAAACACTGACACCCCTAATGATATGCCTCCTTGAAGTAATCTTAGCTTGAAACCAGATACAATAAATAACATCAATGACACTGCTCTACTGGTTTATCAAAAGAATTAAAAACGTATTGTTTTTACTCCCTCTATAGTAGTACTAGTCAGTCTAAGAAGTTAAGAAGCTGAGTTATGTGGTGTACAGCAGAGTTAAAATACTTTGAATGCTTTCTTTGGAACATGCTGAAGGCTGCAGTAGATAGGACCTGGCACAGTAAATGTGTGCTTAGTCTTCAAAAAAATGTGTTGCATTATATCTTTCTTTCAGCATGAAGAACTAAAAAGGAAGACTAAAAAGAGAAAGGAAAGGCAGAGTTGCATGCTGTCACCTACCATCCAAGATGAAAAATAATCTTATTTTGATTCCAGTTTAAAGCTTTCACACTTGACATATAAAGCTCTTTGTGTGGGGGGAAGGCAAGAAGCCAAACGTTAACTTGCTTACCAACTCTTCTGCGTTTGAAGGAAATGTGCCGAGTAGCTGCTAAACTGGAACATTTGAAAAACGTATGCAGCATGGCTGGACACCCTGTGTTTGGCAACAATATTAATGATGAAGATGTTGGCTTCCCAAACTGCTTGAATATTAATATTGTGGCGTGACTTCCTGATTTCCTTTGCTAAAGACCTCTTCATTGTGCATCTATCACAGTGCCAAAGGAGGTAGGTGGCTACCCCAGGGAAAAATCAAAGTTGCCCTGCAATGATTGATATTACTAAAAGAATATGCTAAATATTCATTATTATTGTTATTATCATCATTATTTAGACTAGAGAATAACAGGGCACTGTATGCTGTACCAAAAAACCCCAAAAGTAATTTGAGGAATAAAATACAAGATAGCTCAATATTGAAGAGTTTACAAATATGCTGAAAATACAGTTTTACTCTTCTATATCTAGAAATCATCTGAGGATTATCACTATGTGAAGATTTTTGTTACATAAAGGAAAAATGTATTTACTCTTCTGAGAATCACTTGAATTAGTAAGCAAAGAAAAAAGGGTTTTAAGAGTAAGCATTTTCAAAGATCAAGCTTACTTAGAGTTTTGTACAGAAAATAAAAATGCCACTTGGGGAAAGATCAATAGCTTTTGTAATGTAATACCTGATTTGTCTATAAAGTACAGACATACAGGGGATTTTTATAATTTTTACCGACCCCTTATAGAACATACCATACATTCTGCAGTAACCATTAACCTGAACAAGTCTGCATAGCAAACTTGAGGCCTTTGATGTAGTACTGGTTTTGAGCGCTCGTGTGTTTAGTACAAAGTTCCCAATAATAGAAGAAAAAATGAGGTCTTTTTCTGTCAGACCAAGGTGATCCCCAGTTTAATGTATTTCACAGTTATAACTAGTAAGAACAGTTTTTCTTTTATCTCTACAGTATTATTAACCCCATTCCCCATGAATAAACAGTTTAAGACCTTAAGAACCTTAAAAACCTTAACTATTACACAGATGTTAAGGATCCACAACTGTAAATGACATGAAACTAAGCTGTGGATTATGACAAATATTAATTACACCTTTTTTAAATATAATTTTTCATTACAAAAAATTGGTGATTTTCTGACCAGGGACAAAAGATGGGGTTTCACTCAAAGAAGTTAGATCTCTGCAGTATCCTAATTAGTCACCTGAAGTCCCTTTACAGTAAGAAAGATATTGGGCACTTTTAGAGAGCAATTTCAAGATAAACTAGAGGTTAAAATAAGTCAGATGAATGACATCTATGAATTCATCTAAAATTCATCAACTGCATACATCAGGGGTACAGACACTTGCTTAGGTCTACATGCCTACAGTACAGACATCCTCAGAAAAGCAAGATGAATTCTACTCTGGTCAATGAAGAACACCATTGAGGGCTAAGCAAAAGCCAAGACTAAAGAATGACTCAGTCATTTTGTTCCTGCTCTGATCTCAAGGCAAAGCAATGCAAATGTATACAAAGGCGGCTCTGTACCCTGTCTGTGTGTTAACTCCATTCATCTTCCCCAAAGTATGCAAAATGTATCCTAACAAAGTGTGTGCAGATAAGCAGGGGGAAAAGAGGTGGCAAAACTACTTAAAATTATGTAGAAATTTTGAGGGAATTATGAGAAAAGAAAGCAAATGAAATTGAACAGACAATAACAAAATGAATGGATTAATTCCCAGCAGTCATGATCTCATTGCTTAAGGAATAAATAAAATTCACCTCCTGATGGGGACTCACAGCCCCTGCAATACTTTGCCCTTGAAAATACGCAAATTCTACACATACTGTATTTATTTGAACCAGCTCCATATCATGTCCAAATTCCTTGTCTAAATTTATTACTGCTAGTCTGAAAAGTGAAGCTGGAACCTGCACACAAAACATTTCCATTTCACAGAATATCCTTGATTTTTACAGTAAAATATTTTTTTTTATGCTATAATAAGTATTGTCATGAATTTTGTAAAACTGTGTGTTAAAATCATGGCTATCTTCTACCTTTTTTTTTTTTTGCTTTTCAAAAAATTTTAAATGATTTTGGATAAACTTTGCTACCAAACTTCAAAAGTTATGTGGGATTTATTAATATATTAACACAAGTGACCTTCCCTCGCTTTTCTGGTTAAGGATACTGTAACACCTTTCTGTGGTTTCCATCTGGCTGTACATCAAAAAGTTTTCACACCAGTTTAATATTAGGATACCTTTATGTCTTCTAGACAGCATTCTTCTGAGCACTTATCCGGATCTTGTATCAATTCATAGATGAGGTTCATATAAACAGCTTTAGCACCCACAAGTAAAGCCTGAAGTCATCAAAACAGACATCACTGCATTGTCTGGGAGATACAAACAGCAAAGCAGCCCCTTTTGCATAATGAGTTTCAGTTTTTTTCTTTTATTTGCAGTCAAAATCAGTGTCGTGGTTTAAGCCCAGTTGGCCACGCAGCTTGCTCAGTCACTCCTGCTCTCTTCCTTGCCCCCACTCCCAGAGGGATGGGGAGGAGAATAGAAAGAATGTAACTCCCACAGTTTGAGATAAGAACAGTCCAGTAACTAAGGTATAACACAAACCACTACTGCTACCACCAATAATAATAATGATAAGGGAAATAACAAGGGGAGAGAATACAATAGCTCACCACCTGCTGACTGATACCCAGCCCGACACTAGCAGCGATCTAACTATTCTGGGTAACTGTCCTCAGTTTATATAGTGGACATGACGTGCTGTGGTATGGAATAACCGTTTGGCTAGTTTGGGTCAGGTGTCCTGTCTCTGCTTCCTTCCGGCTTCCCCTCCTCCCTGTGGCAGAGCATGAGACTCAGAAATTCCTTGGTCAGAGTAAACATTACTGAGCAACAACTAAAAGCATCGGTGTTATCAGCATTGTTCCCAGGCCAAAAGTCAAAACCACAGCACTGCACCAGATACTAAGAAGGAGAAAAAATGACTGCTACTGCTGAACTCAGGACAATCAAGCCATGACATTCTATTTAATGATAATACAATAATTATAGAGGCTCACTTATAAGCAAAAGGAAAATACTGTAAGCTATAAGAAATTGGTAAAATATTTCTTTTAGCTTTATGACTACAGATCAGGATAGATGATAAACGAATTGTATATTTACTCAACATTTGTATTCGATTCTGTGCAAATTTCTTGTAGTTATTATATGTCATCTTAAAAAATCCTCAAGTACTTCTCATCCTCATATTTCCCCCATTGTCATTTGCAGATAGCTTGGTTTTGAACCCAGTTCAGGTGTGTAGACACTTGGTAATTTAGCACTGAATAACAGTCAACTCAGAGTTGCCTACAAATAATCTGACTCCCTGAAACTGCACTCCTTCCACTCCTCTGAATGGACTGAAGCCTGTTTATAGTCTTGAATGAAGGCTGGCTCAGACTGGTAAAAGCACAACATGTCTTGCACACTTGCACATCATCCTTGCTGTAGAGGAGGACTGGAAGAGAGTCCTGCTCCTACTGAATACACATAGAATGGCATAAGGTTAACGGGTGATTTCAAATCAAAGTTCACCAGGAGATCAATTCTATACATAAGACACTTCAGTAAAACTCAATTCCCAAACATATTCTATCTAGTCACCCCTACAATATGTCCAGAATTATTCACTTTACAGCCGTGACCTGTTAAGCAATACATCCAGTAAAGCAAGTTAAACTGAACAGCAGGTAACTAAAAAAAATCTAGGGACAAGACCTCTCATTCACTGGCTTTACTTAGTAAATGCATATAAGAGAACAAATCTAATTTAAAAAAAAAAAAAAAAAAAGCAAAGCACCATAAAACTCTGTCCTGTTAACAGCCAGGATCAATATATGCTTCTAAAAAGACATTTCAGAGTTTTGGTAATGTTAAATTAGAAATGAAGAAGAGGAAGTCCTCAAAAGCATTGTTCTTACACTCTCTATGTGGAAAACAAAGGAAAGCAAATTGAACCCAATGCACATACTAGCAAGCAATTCCTCTGATAAAATTCATTATCCTGTAAGGCATATCTCTGCAATTCTTTGTGAATCAGGCCTGCTGACAGATACTGAGAAATGGCATTCTGAATGGTCTTCTGGAGCTCCACAAGAAAAGAAGTATGAGAAGATTTAGGAAAATTTTCACTAGGAGAAACTTGAATAAGTTTCAGACCATATGAGCAATACTTCTCATATTTGCAAATATTAAAATTCTGTCTTTTCCCTTATGCTCAATAAAACAGACTTGTCTTATATTCATCCCCAGTAGATCAGCCAATACTCACATTATCTGCCATTCTTTCAGATACTACAAGTACTACAATGCTACAGGCATATACACACAGGCACCCTTGGCAGATGATGGTCTTTCAATCAGAGTGGAAACAAAAATGTTTACAATTAAAAATGCTTGGTTCTTTTTTCTAGTTACGTTGTTCCTTGAAAAAAAATTTTTTTTAGAAAAGCCCAACTTCCAAAATAATGGCAGAATGTACAAAGAAGAAATCCAAGGCACTTCTTTCTTTTTCCGTGTGCACAAGTAATTTGGTATACATTACAGCAAACCAATTCATAAGTCTGAATTCGGTCTTGCAACTTATAGATGAAATCCTGTCTCTATAATATCCCCAGCAAAGCTTTTGTTAACTTCAATAGCTGTAGGATCTCACCCTATGAACATCTCTCCTAACTTAAGATTGCACCTACTATAGATGGTTATCAACCTCTTGCCAAAGGAAAGCAGAAAAATGGGTTTTCAAAAAGGGACACAAGACTAAAAGAGCCTTTTCTATATATTATCCTACATGCAGATTAGAAATACAACTAGGACTCCCTCTATAAAGGTATTCTGGAATGAAAACAGGCCAGGGAGGAGAACTCCAGCTGCTGCTAAACTGGCTGTGTTCTTTCATAAAGTCATTACAGCACTGCCTCAGGCTAGGACTCACCTCATACAATGCTGGGTGTTTTAGTATAACCAAGTCACCCTTTATAATCAGTGGGAAAAGAGAGGCACCTCTGTAGGCTGATCACATCTATGAAAGGTGTGGTAAGAGAATGTGTGAGCTCTGGATGTGCCCTTCTCCCTGTAGACACAGGAATGCAGATGGCTGTCAGAAACAGATGTCTGGATTCCAGCTGAGAACTTCTCACCCTTTAGCAATACAAAGCAGTTGTTAATGCAAACTGGGAGATGATTATAAACTATGAGATGCACCTAGACAAGATACTGATCTGGTTTTTGAAAGGAAGGCCACTAATTCACTTAAACTATTAACGACAAAAATGAGTAAAACAATTTAGCTAAGCCATTTCCCACAACAAATCCAAATCTGCTAACTCTTATGATGAATTTGTGTAAGAAGTGCATTCATGAATGTCTATAAGGAAAGCATTAATTAATTAAAATTAATTACAATTAAAATACATGGCACCACATGTATGCAGATGTGCTCCCCTTGGCATGTGACTGGAGAATGCAGTTATTTGAACTTACTTTGGTAGAGTTCACTGCAATCAGAGAACAATACAGAGTGGTATTCAAAAATGCATTCTAGCTTCCTTAACACAAGAAGTGTGCATGTAGACATTTCACATTCAACTTGTGGCATTTACACCACTGAGTCTAATTCTGTGGTCATACTTTTAGTCTTTCGGAAAAGCCTTTCTAATTTGATAATTGCAAAACATGAAACTCCAGATAAAAATCACATCATGAAATTCGGGGAATAAGTGAGTCATACATTGAGTTAAAAAGGAAATGCTTCCCTCAGAAATCAGTGACCAGTATGAATTACATATAATCTGCATGTGATTTTACATAGACAGTGTACATTTCTCTTTAAGCTTAAAATACTTGATAAGAGATGTCTCTTTCAACTTCACAGGCTGAATTTGGCTGCCTCCTGCCTCTTGAACAGCCCAGGCTTCCCAACCAGAAAAGGAACCGGACTTTGACAGTCAAAACTCCTACCTGGGTTCTGCTCCTAATTTTCCATCTGAGAATGACTGAGTGCAAATGAAGGCTGAATCAATCACAATGTAAGGCTTGTTTCACAACTGCTGCAAAGCTTATGGGGTTATTTGCACTGATACTGAACCAGTACAAACGTTGTGCATGGTGATGCCATGATACACTCTAGCCACATATCCCCAGCTTGCACAGGCTGGAGGACAAAAACACAAAACAAAACTGCACTACATGCCCGGGTATGAAAAGTAAGAAGACCCTAAAAATCATTATCTGAATTAAAAGGCTTTGAACAAAAGATTAGTTGTTTTGTTTCTCATACATGACACTGAAAACAGAATCTGACCCAGTGTGAATATTTCCTTGGTTAGATGTTAATAACTTTGTGACACTTGCTATTTATTTAACTGTGCAAAATTGTACATGCTGCTATTCATTACTTTTTCTTAATTCCTTTAAATATGAGAGAATTTGTCTTCATAGTAGCCTTGTGAGCATTATCTCCACTATATACATGAGAAATAGAATCATAAAAAGATTATTTTCCCAAAGGCGGTTTGCTTAATTGCCAAATGCTTTTTATTCCCCCTCTACTTTCTCTTTTCTCTTTCGAATGTTAGAAAGGAAAAGGAAAACATGAACATTCTGAGATTTAACACAATGATTTAGCTTTGGAATTAAGTTAATTTGAACCATTGTCTGATTTGCCTAATTTGGAACATCTATTTATTTAGTCCCTTACACTGTGCTCATTGATAAACATACCACAAAATTATTAAGTATTTACATAAAACCAAAGAAACATATGCTGTCATGAATTCTAAACAATTGCCACCACCCAAAGACACTACAGGAGTTGTCTTAGTAAACATCCCCATTCCTTTCTTTGGAAAATAAAAAGGGAAATCTCAAAAAAAAAAAATTCTTGAATTGTGGAAAACTGTCACAGTAATACTTAAACCAGTTCCATTTCATTTGCATAAGAAACAGAACTGAAAATTTTAGTTGAAGCTTTACCGAGACATCATTTAAAAACAGAAAATCCAAAATTTTGATTTCTAAACAACATTTGTCAGATTTTTTTAGTTTGGTTAAGATTGAAGGAATACTTTGAGACCTTCAAGGATAAAAGTCAGTGAAACTTACTGACGTGAAAAACTATGTGAGCATTTGCTGGCAGCTTTTAGCATCTGAAATGTAAAAGTTTGTATTAGTGAAACCACCTTTTTTTTAATAGTAAGCTTCCAATAAATTGTATCTTACACAATATCACCTATTTCACAGCAAAACAAAGAACAAAGTTGTTTTGGGGAGCCTTGTGGAGTCATCATAGCTTACCTTTAACAGAAGAAATGGATCCTATATATCCTGGTCTCTTGCTTTACAACACTGAATGCCTCCCCCCCAAACACCTTTACTACTACAGACCCTTCATGCATGTGTAAAAAATGAGGTATCATTACAATAGTTTTGATAGGAATTTCATTTTTTTTAATGGTGAGATGAGGGGAAGGAGAGCAAAGAGCATCTACTGTATACAGATTCATTACCATAAGCTTTACTGATAGTTTATCCTGTTTTCTAATGAAAGCAAAAAAACCCCACCATGTCTATTAAAAAGCAATCAGATTTGGTATCCTGGTGACACTTTAAAGAGCACATTATGTGGGAAAACAAAATAAACATTTACCCTGGCAAATGAAAGTGAATTCGGGATTTGACATACTTGGCAGGAAGGTAGAATTATATTCATGTCAAGTATGCAGAAAAACTAATATAATATTTAAATATTTGCTTAAGTAAAATAGAATTTAAAACAACACATTAGAAGAAACATTTTTTGTGAAATAGTTTTAAGTTTTTTAGTATAGGACATGCCATGAAAGTAATATGTTCAGCTGAAATTTTAGACTTGTACAGCCTTTGTTACACATTCCCTTCACTTGTAAAGTGGTAAAGAGTCTTCACCTTTTACTGACAAGTCTTTATTTATATTTCCAAGACAAAGGCAGCTCTTATGCTGATGGTTTAAACTGATAATGAGTATGTGCAGCTTTCCAAAGAAACAACCCTTGAGAATCTGAATCTTACAAATATTGATGTAATCAGCTAATGTTAACACTATCTCAGCTAAATCCTACAGCGCTCTTTATTGGTTGATATTATACACTTAGAATTATTTTAAAACTCCACTCATTTGCAACAAGACATAATTCAATGAAGAAAGCCCTATCATTCAGAAAGTATCTGAATGCTGTATGTCAATGACCTCTGAAATTCTCAACTATACTTAATAATGTAGCCCTAATCCATAATTTGAGCTGCATACTGGGTACTAGTTTCAGTTCCAAAAGTAAGTATTTGAATGTAGTTTCAAAATATGCAGATAATGCTTTTTTTTTTTTTTTTGGGGGGGTGGGGGGTGTAGATCTAAATTCACATTAGTGGCACATACCTACAAAAATTGAATTCACCTATGTATCAGAATTATAAGCTATTGCAAAGTTTGAAGCACTATATTCTGAGTTACTATAAGTATTTTAAAATAGGTATTTTGAGAAAAAATTATGCTTAACTTTATCTCATTTGGAGAGATATGCAGAATTACAAAAGATCTTGAAATATTTCTAAATTACCATAATAATATTGTAACATTTCAAAGCAACACCAGAAGTCTTTATTGTAATTGTGCATTGCAGAAAAGTGTCATTTTAAAATCACTTAAAAATAATTCATTTAAATGTAACACGATTTGCAAATTTAATTATGAACTGTTTAGCTGCTTGGATTTTCAGTTCTAAATCAGCACAGGTCCTCTGAGTCCCATCATAAGAGAGAAGCCACTGTTTATTTCATATCAGGAATTAAAAGCAATAAAGAGCATTCAGACTGTAAGACATAACCAAAAAAGGCTAGTTTGGGGAATTTGACTTTCAATCGTCTTAATTTGCAGTGCCCAATATTCTAATTGTTATGCAGCATTAATAACAGTGTTTGAACACAGTATTCATTCATCCAGCCTGTTACAGAAATAAATTTAACAAGACACTGTTCCCTGAATACGGAATACATGCCATACTTCAGGTATATATTCTTCTTGCTGGGAACGGATAGTTTTATAAATTTAACCTGAAAATGAAAACAAAATACCAGAACTGTTCACATTTCTAAGGTTTTCTCTCTTAGGTTTTCAGCTTAGACTTTCCTGGTGCTTCAGACTGACTGAGACGGAAAGGTTAGGGATTATCTGGGAGGTGGACGGGTGGCAGGATGAATCAAAGATCTATGAAAAAAAGAAAAAAATCAAAAAATTACAGAGCCCTACTCACAAAATAATGGAAAAGTATATTCAGTTCAAAATCCTATACTTAACAATGTAACATAATTGGGATGCAAAGAACAATACGTTCAATAGCAACATTTTGAAGCACAGCTTTGAAGGTTGAAGTCTATTTACTATTAAAGGTGCTTCCAGTGTAGCAACACTAACAATTGCCATCTGGCATCAATTAGTTGACAGCACTGTTAGATGCTGCTGTAGATTCTCATGCCATCCTATATGCTGCTGAAGAAAATTTACTCTTCATTGGTGGTTGTTCTGTTTCCTCAGGGGGTTCTGATTTTTTTCTGTCATTTTTAGAGTCAGATCTAGCATTTCAGAAAGGCCAATGTCTCTTCGGCATTTTTGTCTCCTTTAAAATCCAATTGAAGGTGACAAGGTTAGCTGACACAGCAAACAGTGATCTAACTAACACATTTCTTTAAATACTGGAACTAGAAATCAGGCCTCCAGCCTTGGGGTACATTAAGAGTTAACTCCCATTTTAAAAAGGGTGTGATTAGTAGCTGGAAATCTGCCTGAATTTAGTACATCTGAGGATGCTATTACAATTTTCAGATAGAAAATAATTAGCTGATGATATGAGCTGACAGCTAATACATCTACAACAAACGTAAAAAAAAATTATTTCCAAGCGGATGTAGAGTATGTGTTCCGTTTCTAAGCTGTTTGATATGGTCTGTGTAAGGAGCTAGGACTCAATACCAGATGCTGTATGTTCTACAAGTTTTTTCTGCAGATGTCTGCAGCCTGAGAAAATCAACGGTGCTTTGAATAACACTCCTAGTAAAAGCATCTTCTTGTCAGAGTCACTGTATGATATAGGATATGAATCCCACACAAGTGGATGAACTGATTTTAAATAATACCATCTGACAATGGTAGAAAAAACTCTTAGTAGGTCTGACAAAGTCCTGGAAATGGCTGTTAGCCTTGGGAAATAAAATCCAGTCCTCTGACAGAGATTACCCGTCCTTCTTTCGTTTGATCAAATGGAAAACCAAATCTAATGATTGCTTCCGAAGTTCCAGGCAAAGTTTCAACGGTACTTAACACTGCTACCAAGGAGTCCCTATCTTTGCCTCTCACATGTGCTACACTCAAAAGAAGAGGCTGGAAAAAATGTTTAAGAGTTATTTGAGAATAAAATATATGCATTTTAATTTATGCTTTATATTACCACTTTATATTGCTTTTTCGCCATTGCTTTTAAAGAAATCTCTTTTAGAACACTGAAAGTGCAGTGTATATGATACATATACCAACATGTCAAAGAAATTGTAAAAGTCTGGCATTACCTGTATACAGATGTGAAGAGATGATACACCTGAAGTCATAAATCCACACATTCAGTTGAGAAGAATACTTTTTTTTTTTTTAATCAAACAGAAGCCTATGGCCCCTACTTGATAAAGCTCTTACCAAGTTCACATAAATCAATTTCTAAAATTTATTCTCTATGCAAAATTAGCTTTTCTAGTGATAGCATTAAGGTCTTGTCTTCCTTGAAAACTTAGGTCTAGTTGCAGATGTGTTTTGTCAAGCCAAAGCAGCAGCAATGCCTAACCTTTGCCATATCAAAGTTAGGTAAAAGTGAACCCCAGATTACTAAAAGGATCAAATTCTGATCTCAAGAGTATCTGTAAGATTAAATTCCACATGTTCACTCCACAAGAACTTTATGTAGGTATAGATCTGAAAATGAGAACTATTACTATTATTTCTGTGTATCCGAATTAAAACAACCTTTTCTGATTCATTTAATGAAAGGGTATGACTGCCTAGGTATCCTCAATTTTAATCAAAGAACAAAATGGAAGAAAAGAGACGACACAAAATTTAAACCGTGAGGGCCAAAACATACAAATGGAAACATGCTATCTTGTGTAGAGTTAATAAACTACACCAGCTTGTTAACCCATGCTATTCTACTAGGAATGTTGTGGGTTCATTCTCTAGTGGATTGGGTAAGGATACATATCCCATTTTGCAACATGTAGAGCTTAATTATATTACTTTACCATTTCAACAGATACTTAAGATGCTTAAATCCTACTGCTTCTGATTCCGTAGCTGTGACACATGTGTGAAGCTGTCACCGAGAGCAATTTTGCAGCAGCCAGACCATATTCTTATGGAAAAATACAGCAAGCAACATTATAGATAAAATAAACCACAATGACTGAGACAAAATGAAAGACAGAAAACCCTGTTCTTTATATACATAAACCATCTATTCCAGGAAATACCAGCAGTTACAGATTACAGAAAGTGCAGAAGCTGGAAAGTCCAATTATATGCTACCAAGATTTTTAAACAGTTTTTAGAAATTTGAGATGGTTTATCATCTATGTCTTACAAAAGATCTTCTATTTCTACCTCACCTGCCATTTTATTCTCTGAAATGGGAAACTTCAGTGCAGAGTCATAGAATGGTAGAATAATTTACACCTGAAAAAGTTTGGAGCATTTCCAGAGATCTGTAGTTTCATACTGTTCAAAAGAGGTCCAGTTAGATCAAGTGGCTCAGAATCTTGACCGGTCAAGTTTGGAATGTTTCCAAAGTTGGGGAATTCCTCAACCTTCCTCACCAACTGGTTTCAATCTTTGATTTCAGTTTTTTTTCTCCTATTACATATCAGTCCAAATTCTGTCCTTTACTATGCATATTCAAGCAGGGTCTGGCTACATCTCCTTCATATCCTGCCATTAGTCAGTTGTAGACAGCAACAAAATTTCCCTTTAGATTCCTCTTTTTCATGCTGAACAGGCCCTGGTTGCTTTCATCATGTATCAGGTGCTCCAGCCCCTAAATTTCTTGGTGACCCTCTGCCAGACTCGCTTCAGTATGTCAAAGTCCTTCTCGCACTTGGAAGCACAAAATTGGACACAGATTCCAGATGCAGTCTGGCAAGTGCCAAATAATGGGGAAGCATTACTTCCCTTGACCTGCTGGTTAACCTCTTGCTAACACAGCCGGTATGTGGTTGGCCCACAAGCTGTACTATTGCATGGGGTTATTTCATCACACATTTTCTTTTGTTGAACTTCATGAGGTTTCCAGCAGCCCATTTCTCCAGTCTATCAAAAAGGTCCTTCTGAATGGGAGGCTTGCTTTACAACGATTTGAATGCTCTGGTATCATGACTCATAATCTATTTTGCCATGCTATGAATTACTGCTTTTAGTTACCTTGGAAGATTCAAGAACCAATATCATATATAAGTTTGCTGCATAAAGAGAAAGAAAGGCTTCAAGAGAATGCAGTACAAGGGGAGGTAACTACCCTGCTTAAGAGACTACTTGTGCTCACTTTAATTCCTTGTATGTTAATTTACATGGAAAGCTGATAAAACTAAAATCACATTAACATGCATACTTTGCATTGTTCATTGTACCTGTATTCTTATTCTTACTATCATTACTAAAATGATACCTTCTCTCAAAATCTGCTATAGAATATCCTATTTTAGGGATAGACTAAGTGTCAGGTTACAAGTGTGGTCCTATCAGGATAAGCTTTGAAACCAAAAATGCCAGAGGTATTTCTAATATACCTCTTAATTCGATAGGAAGCAATGTATTTACTTGATTTAATTTGATTTATTTTAATGACCATCACCTTTGGCAACAGATCATTTGGCTTTCCCAGCGGTATTTGAACTCTACTCCAAATATAGGTGGGAAGTCTTGGCCCTTTGCTGGCTTTGCAAATGGGAATGTAAAATCACAACACTTGTACTTAACAACTGGATAATATTTAATCAAATCTTATGACATGCTAGCTTTCACTCTGGAACTTACTCAAAGGAAGATGATGATACACAGATAGTGACTATTGAGTGAATCAAGTGATTCCTGATGTCTTACAATAGTGCCTGTGACAGAGGTTTACAAAATCCTACCCAAATTCAATCTAGCACTGCAGGCAATACAGACCAGAAACTAGCAAAATGACTTCTTCACTTCTGAGGAGAAAAACTGCACTAGTCCTGGCTAATCCTGTGGTCAGAAGTAAAAAAAAACGAACACCTCAAACCAAGAAAGAACGATGAAACCAAAGATCAAACATATGCAAGGAGGGACAGAACATATCTCCACTTATCCCAGGCTCCAGGAGTAGCTAGCCGTGAAGGTTTATGGAATAGTATAATAAATATATGCTTACAACTTATAATTAAGTTTGTAATAATTATTCTCCTGAACAGTCATACAGCACCCAGTGATCTGTGGTTTAAGTACTTGCTTAACCAAATGCAATCGCTTTGTATTCAATAGCCTCCAATAGATTTTTTCTTTACCCATTAAGTTGTGTAGTTCAATAGATCTGAGCTCAGTCTAGCTTTATTTAGCTGGAGTGCAGCCTGAAAATTACTTTCAGTACTCCTCTATCTTTTCTGTATGCTACAAATGTATATGAAAAGGCTATGATGACACATAGCTTGCTCACTCTGCTATCAGAGGGTAAATGCCAATTTGAAAAAAAAAGGATTCTTAGTAATTTTGTAGAAGGTATTTGCAGGGCTAAATTTCCTTCCAGAAGCTAAGTTAAAACACAGTCATTTCAGTGTCAAAAATACAACAGCCCAGAATCTTCCTCAGAGAAAGCAAACAGTGGCAAAAAATACTGAAAGAACTAAAAGACAGGAAAGCAAATAACACCTTTTCCTCCAAGGAAACTGCCTTACAGTATAAGCAACATTACTAAAATGCTCTAAGACGAGTATGTTACCAGGACTGAAGATCCAAACAGCACACTTATGTAACCATAGCAATTGAACCCAATGTGAGAAAACCCTAATAATCTTAGATTTGTAACAGTGTAAAATGTATATTGATATTGCTGGCATTAACAAGAAATCTTTTCACATGATAGCTTTTTTCCATTCCAACAAAAATGACACAATATTTACAGACTTATAGATAATAATGAAAAACTGTTTCTGTTTATTTTCTGTTTACTTTTAACCAATTCAACCATTACCCAAGAGAAATAGTGTTTTCCCAGTTTCCCAAACATTCCCAAGCAATGTGTAATCAGAGAAACCATTAATACCAGCAGGCTTATTTTTATATGGCTACAAGCACTTTGATGTCCAGACAGCTAATTTACAGTTGAGACACTACTAGCTGTGCTATCTTTGCACTCATCTGGAAACACTGGATTGATGCAGTGAAATTAATTCCCTCTATATGTGCATTTCTGACTTCCATAAGGTATGTTTTGTAATATCAGGAAAAAAACCCACATTGCCGAGAGAAAAAAGTTTTTATTTTCCTTGATTGACGTTCCATGTATCGTTCTTTTTAATCTTTGCATCTATGTATATCAAAAGAAGTAGATGGTATACAGGGAGCTGATGTTGACCTTATAGTCTGCTACAGATCATCATACACTGTTCTCATATCATCAAGGTCCCACTGCATATACAGAACTTTGGTCTCCAGAAAGAACCACCCTGGAGACACCAGAAGTACTTTTCCTAGCTTCTGATGGATTACGTTCAAAGTGTAAAGCATTAAATAAGCAAAGAATTAGCATTTTCCTCTCTGATCTAAGAAATGAACTTCTCCCTGGATTGTTTCTCTCTCATTTCCGAGTACAGAATCTGGCCTTAAGTTATTGGGATGTTTAAACCTTTTGGCAGGAATGGTTAAGTGAAGTTCTGACCAACTTGCAGTAGCAATGCACTGAGCTCTCAAAGCAGTTTAAGGGGGTGGGAAAGGGAGATCCTGTTTTTTTTCATCACTATCCCTGGAATCTGATGTCCTCAGGCAGGAACTTTCCAGCTCCTATTTGAGTACTTTACTTAGACATTTGAAATCCCTTTTCAAATTCAAGACAATCTCCTCTTATTTGGCCTGGACACACAGGTGAGGATGATACTGGTTTACACTTAGGGCTCCAATTATTTAGTCATACAAATACAAAAATGAATCATAAGATGTAAGGTTTCTAATGGTATGGCTTGTCCTTCTGTGTTTTTGCACTGGGATCCCTATTTGACAACTCTGGATAAAGAATAAGGAATCTTATTTTCTATACCCTTTTATTTTTTCAAAACTTAATGTCTTAAAATTTAAGGCTATTGAGTTGCTGGTGTAAATGATATATTAGAAAGGTGCAATTCTTTATGTGGACCAGCACAAGATAAATGGATGACAGATCTGTGAGAGTATTCTTTTAAGACAGCACAAAAATACAAGTATTGCACTCCTATTCTCAAGTGAACCTGAGCAACCATATGTACTTGTGAGTATATATATATATATATATATATATACACTCCATCCCTTTACTAGTTCCCCAAAACTCTAGTTCCCAAAAACTCAAGCCTTTTCCACTTCTAATATTTTTAATCTTAGTTTTTCAGCCTCAACTCCCCCCACATAGCCAGGATTAGAAGCAGAATGGTAACTGACAACACAGGGAAATTTTCTACAAGATGAATACATCCAGAGGAGCTGTGTATCTCATTGTAAAGAAGATACAAACATTTGATCAGCTTGACAGCTCTTTAAACTCCATTATTTATAATGCCTGAGTCTCCAGTAATTAGAGCAGGAGATGAGACACCTAACTCCCATGCATAAACCCCAAACAAATTTAAATGTTTTCATCTGCAGCTGAATCTTACCCCAAGATGCATTCTTCCATAAGGTATAGTTGTTAAAATCAAAGAAGGGTTAGTGCTTATAAACTCTGATTCTAAAAATTAATAAATTATTTGTTTTGGGAACAATATTGTGAGATATAAGAAGTTACTGCTCAACTAAATACACAATATAGATTCTACTGACAAGAATCTGAAATCAGCGAGAAAGTTAAAAGTAATTATTTCTGAAGAAAAATGAGTTTATCGTAACAATTCTACAGCAAAAAAGATATGCTCTGAGAAGCAATGCCTTGATGCCTAGTATCATAAAACTTCTTAGTTTGTCTTCTGGCATGCAGTTTCTCTTAAGTGTATGTTATCTGTACTACAGCACTAAGCTTTCTATATGGGCTTTAAATAAAATTCCAGTTTGTTAGTAATACACCCTGCAGGAACAGATACTCCCTAAAGAGTGATGACCCCATACAGCACTTACACTGGCATAATTTTCACCAGTAAGATGAGCACAGTAGTCCTCAAAGGCTTCAGAGCTTTTTCTAAATACTTTTCTGTTCATTTTTTGTATGTTTTTTCCAAATTACTACAATGAATTTGAGTACTTCAACACCCTTTTTCATATCCTCCTTGAACACAAGTGCTCATAGGGTTTCTTCTGAACTATGACACCAAATTTTAGCTGTCTCAGTTATAAGACACCAGGTCCGTGCCCTAGGTCCAAGGGCAGCCAGCATGGAGCAACGTGTGTCCATGTTCCTCCTGTGTCCCTGTTCCTCATCTCCAAACCTCCCCAAGAGAGTGGCCACATACAAACTGTGTGCTGGAAATAGCCCCTGGCCCAGGCTGACTCCTAGGAATTGTCTGGGACAATGCTACCTTGCTCAGGTCTAAGTGTGATGACTCAAAAGCTGATGGTTATATTCCAGTAGAAGGAATCTTCTTGGTTGTTGCTAATTTAGTACTGTATACAAAGTCTACCTTATTTCTATGACTAAAACAAAGTGGACTACACAGCATGATTCCTCATATGCCAAGGTGCATTTAGGTTAGTTTAGGTGTATTGCCCAGAAACAAATTAACTGTATCTGAACAGAGACAGAATTAAACTGGAGTAATTAAACCTCATGTGAAAAAAAAGGATATATTTCAAATGCACCTACATTTTATTGCACTCTACTTATTTTGGACACAGCCCATTGCATTTCTGTGAGCTTTGTACAGATTTTCCACTAACAGAAGCAAATCACATCCACAATGAACTTCCTAGAACAATAATATGTACCTGTAGTTTTTAAATACCTAATGTATCTCATAGGACAAGACACATTTAAGAACCGCAAGCTTCTGCCAGTCCCTTTCCATAGGGATGTAACTTCGTTTTAGCATTTTGCTGGCATCTAGTCTGCTTTCAAGGAATTCTGTTCTTCTAGGGAACTTATTTTCCCTCCACTGTTTATTCAAACTTGCAATGTACTATGAAAGCATTATGGCAGCTACTGCAACTGAATTATTGCATGTAACATGTGAGTGCTGGAAATACATCCCTAAATTAGCAGTCAGAGTGACAGATGAATGGAGTTTCTCTCAATCCTAGGGGAACAAAAATGAAACAGAGCATTCACAGCACAATGCACTACACATTCCTTTGTATGTCAGTTCCGACATCTGATGGGAAGAATTTTTCCTGGTAGGGGTGGTATTTGAACTACAAAATAAATGATAAAAAGTTGATATCTAGAGAATGAGAGAAAAGTCAGCTTTGCAATGATATTGCCTGAGGTTTAAAAATACTTATATTTGATTTTAATAACAAGACAGTTTATTCCATCTATAACTGTTCTTACTCTAAGGAGTAGGGTTTCACTGCTATCTTAGGAAGGCAAAATACTAACTGTTATGAAGTGATGCATAGGTGCTATTCCAGTTTTTATTTTGTTTTGATTTTGCCAGTACAGGTAGCTGGTTTGCCATCATTTATTGCTATTATTGAAGTTTTTGTAATAAGTCATCTAAGCACAACGTATCAATACCATAATCATGTACCATGACAAAGCAATGTGAATTTTGTTCTTAATGTCTGCCCTGTATTTTAAGAGTATTTCACTCTCCTTTGCACATCACTATTATTACTGTTTTAGAGGTAGTCCTTCTGCTTCAAATGAAAATCACAGGATACATCAATAAGTTCTATATTTAATCCTATAAGAATGTAGTTTCTTTTTAATATGACAGCATTAGAGGGTGTTTTTCAGTCCAAAGTGTAGAATTGTTTGTTCTCCTTTGTAACATTTGAAAGTGGCTTAGAGCTTTGCTTACTCCTCCATGGTACAAATGCAGAATAGACCTCACAGAACAGCAAGCAATCTCATGAATTCTTAGCTCTAATTTTATACAATGTTTTAAAAGAAAAGAGTATAAACAATATTTGCTTTTTGTATCATAACTGAAACCATACTGCTAAACAATCATATCCTGTTTAGCTCATAATGACATCAGAAATATATGTTTATCATCTGCTCTGTACAACTTAGCATGATTTTGGCCCAAGGCAAAGTGGAACTGAAATCATTTACAGTTGTCCAAATCAAGATAACCACACATTTCTGACGTAATTGATACCTAAAAGGAACACTGCCTTTAGATTGTAATTCATGATTTAAGCATACTAATTCCTCAAAGAATGCTGTTAAAGCGTCTATTGGATATCCTCCAAAACATAGCATGGATTAGACAATGTACTGCACAAAGAAAATGTGATACAAGAGGTTAGCACATCCATTAACAACTCTTCCTTTAGGAATGCAGCACAATTCCTACTATCTTTGATTCTTTCCACATACCTAAAAGTGACAACAAAATCCCAAAGGAAGCCAAAAATATGTTAAACATTTTGAATAGGATATCTCAAACAATCTTTCATGTTTTGTCACTAGTTTGAAAATTTAGTAAGAAAGAAAGTACATAGTACTGACTTCACACATCTACAGAATTCATTAATCTAAAATAAGTAGATCTTGAGGGTTTGTTTGTTTTTTTTTTTAACATGGAAACAGATCAAGAGTTCACAAAATGTAATAAAGAAGAGCAACAGAGAGAGTTACTTTATAAGGTATGTATATACACTTCATGAATTACAGTCCAGCGAGAAAAGACAAAATGTAGTCAGCTCAAAGATAAATATTTAATTACAGGAACACATTCCTTGACAGACACAGAATCAGATCTGTCTTTGTCTAGGACAGGGAACATCATACATTTAGCAACTTCTGTAGCATTTCAGACCCCCAAAAAATTGTACCGAAATGACAAAACAGAATGTCCCAAAATGCTGTTGAAACATTTTTCAAATGAGACCAATAATGAAAAAGAAAAAAACTGATAGTAAAAATATGTGTGTGAAATGTTTATAAATCGAATCTTCATTCTACAGGAAGGAAATACAAATACACGGCAGACAGAAAGATCCATAACTATCCTTTGGTAATCTTCCTTCTCAGCATGTGTTCTTAGATATCAGGAAACATTTGAGGGAATAGTAAAAATATGGAAATAGGATTCCTTTGGACCATCTGGGCAAAGGGAAAAACATGTAACAATGTTATATAATAGGCAGCATGAAAAAGGCATCAAACCAGCATGATGTATGAAGTATTTCAGTTTTCTCTGCTGAAGCTGGGTATCAGTAAAAGAAAAGAATTACCTCCATCCGCTCTTGCTTGACATCATCAATCTCATCGTCCTCAAACATAGCTAAGAGCTCTCCAGTCTGGTCAATGGAGTTGAGGAAGTCTTGAGCAAGCTTCTGCCGTTTGTTGGTGTTACTGCTGTTGAATTTGTCTGAACAAAGGTAAGCAAAGATCAACAAACTTGAGTTATTTGGCTTCTCCAAGCACCAATCGATGTCCCTTGGAAGGACATGGTTTAGAATCAGATGCACTATTCAGAAAAGACCTGTTCTTACTGTTTTCCTCATACAAGTTGTGCTACCTGAGCAAGGTGATGTCACTACTATGCTGCAGTGGCACTGTAGTAAAAAATCACCTTTGGTCTTTTCTAGTATGACCTAGTGGTTTTTGTAATCTGGAGAAACCTAGTCTACTGCTCACATATAATTATTTCTCACAGTGGACAGAGGTGTAGAAGAAACCATCCTCTGCTTGCACAAAAACCTCACTTTTAGAACAGAATACATAGAGGAAAAGTTTTTTCCTGAGAACATGCAGAATATCCTCACTACCTACATCCTAAAGAAAAGCGTAACACAAACATTAAGACACAACTCCACAGGATATGAACTAATGCTCTATAGTAAAGCCTGGAGAACCCTGGACAGGTGATCTCTGTTGTTATAAACAGAATGGCCGCTACAAAGACATTAACGTCACACAACAAAACTAATGGCTTCAACTACCAAAGCCTGCTAGAAAATGCAATCTTTAATTCCCAGATGAACTGTGTTTAGGAAGTATTTAATGAGCTTTTTAATGGCTTTCAAAAATTGGTTATTTGTTTTAAATAGAGAGACAGACTTAAGTATTATAAAAAACAAAGCTTTCAGGTAGAAAGCTATACTGCCAGATTGCTTGCATGAAACAATATACTTCCATGTGTGGTGAAAATAAAATGCCACAGGCAAATTAAATCTCAAATGAGTTGACAAAAACTTATCCACAGATTGATTAAGTCAAAGCAAGATGTACAGTGTTTATCTAACATCAATGTGGATGCTCAGAGAACCAAACACAAGGAATTCATTGTAAGGGAAAAAAAAAGCCAACAAAAAACCTCTGAGAAAGGAAGTAAGCTAAATACAAAAAAAGTGATGTATGGATATGCAAGGTTTAGATTTGCTATGATAAGTTTTAACTTAACATTTAACAAAGGAAATGCTAATTATTCTATCAATATAAATCAACAAAGTTTTGTATCAGCAAATTATACGGCGTAAATGAATATATTTTTTAATTTAAAGGATTTTTCCTTTAAATGCATTTGTTACAAAATCTCTGATTTGCTGATGGTATGGGGAAACAAAAGTGTTTCCCATTCTTTAAATTACAGGTTAGAAGTATAAAACGGTAAACCAGACTGAAAACAAAGCCAGGTCATATATTAGTATTCAGTGACTACAGATTATGGGATTTAAAAAAAAAAACAACAAACCCAAACATGCCAAAACCCTCTGACAATAATTTAACAAATGTCCATTCAACTGCATGAGGTAGCTGCCACATTTAAATTATACATGCTGAAATCAATTAGCCCTTTAATTAGCACCAGTTTCTTACCTCAACAGAGTTCTGACATTAAGCAGTTTTACTTATTATTGGGATCATAGATACCAATACTTGTACAGTGTTTCAAATGAAAAAGCAGGCAATAGTTTTCTGTCTTTAACTATTAAGCTAGATATTCATACTTTGCATTGAGCTGTTCAGTGCATTTATAAAATATTAAGCCTTCCCCAAATTAAGTAAATTCCCTTTTTCTACCTTCAAGGAGGTCATCTTCTTCTATTCCTTTGACAATTTTAGATTTATAGTCTCGAAAAAACATGTATTTAAGTAGCCTTCTAAGCTTCTTCTACAAGAAAAAAATATATTAATTAGCATTTTATAGAGTTTTTTCTTTACGCTAACTTTGTAACATAAACATACAAATGTGTAATACATTACTCAGTAAATATATTTTTTAAAATATTCATAAGTTTTGATTCTGTGAAAAATCCATACCTAGAAAATACATCCAGGTCAGAAGCAATACTATATGAGTATTATTTATCTGAGCTTCTTTATACTTTGCTTGCCAACTGTGAGACAGACTTTCAGAAAGCCAAAATTGAGAAAACAGACTTTTTTAGGACACTCCAAATTCTTTACTTAGTTTGGAAATTCAAGTTTACAAATGCATATTTCCATGATCTTTGACATTCATATTAACCACTGTTTTGAGTATAGCTTTATGGATTATATCAGATTAAAAACCTGCAATTGGTTTTCATGTTCTATCATTTTTTAATTTTGATGTGACTTTGGTTATTAAGTTTCACCTATCAAATGAGGAAAGAAAATAAAGGGGAGAAAAAAGGGTAAGGGAAAAGGGGTAACTAATGAACAAAAGAAGACAAAAGAATAAATAATGTTGATAAAAATAGTTGACAAACATTTATTAATAAATAAATTTGAAGAATAAAATTAATTTCAGCTTTGTATGCAAATTGTTTGTTAAAAAAAAATAATAAAAAATTGACTTGCTCCACTTACTGTCCTTAAAAAGCAAGACCATCCTGAAACTTGGAAAATTTAGTGAGATAAAGTACAGGAAAAATATTATAAAGGCAAATCAAGACAGGATTTACTGACAGCCCAGATGACAAAAATGTAATGGTCACACTATCAAATGTCACACCTACACCCTGCATAAGGAGGTAAAATTAGAATGATTGATCTTTAATAAAAGGCATATAAAGGATAAGGAAGAATGTTTATGCTTTCATTAAGAAACTGTTTTGAGCTCTAAGGTACATTACCCACTCTAAAACTTAATAATTGCAGTTTTGATAATTGCAGTTACAAAAGAAAATGATAGTGAATTAAAATGTTATACAGTTATTGCACTGTGCAAAATACAATACAATTACAGGGAAGTTATACTCTCAAATAAAGCTAATCATGATGAGGGACTCCTTTTAAATCGGTTAAGCAAGCATATCAAAACACAATAAGCAGTTCACTACGTAATATAAGAAATGTTTGTCTTATTGCTATACCTTATCTTTGCGCATCAAGAACAGGAGATCTTCAGCAGAGATGACTCTCGCTCCTCTCAACTGAGAAACTTCAGCTGCTTGCTGCAACTAAAATAAATGAATAAATTGAGATGTCTGTTTCTATGTTAAAAAATTTATTCACTAGGGTTTCTTTTAAATAAGTTCAGATAAAATTTTACATGGTCTTGCATAGCAAAACACAAGATATGCAGTAAAACACAAGCTGGGACTCTCAAAGGTGTCACTCACTTAGCTCCTGTTAGCCAAGAAGTGAAAATCAATTTTATGGAAAGCCTGAAAGACTTTTGATAAATATTAGGCAAAAACATTTTTGTTTATATTTAAAATGAGTGCTTTTTAAAAAAACCACTACAAGCCTATTTTCTTTCCTTGCACCACATCAGCTCAGAAAATGAACACATAATTCTCTCAGGCAATGTAAAAATGCCAAATTCTTGCTATAGCACTTTATCTGCAACTGTGGAATGGTGGCTGATCCCTCGCATGATTTTTTAGAATAACAAATATTAATTTTAAACAGCTTACCTAAGTATTTTTTGACAGAAACTCTACCCCTACTTCACTTATCATTAGTACAAACCAGGCTTACATGAACTTTTTCAGAAATACTTTTTATTTCACTTAAGAGAAAGAAAATTAATTGATAGGCAACACTGTTAATAAAGTAATTAGAAAAAAAAAAATGAGCTGACCAGGCCATTCAGATATGAAAGAGACAAAGATGGGATTGAGCAAAGAATGCCACAAAAATTTGTAGGAGGTGGCCAAAGGAGTGTGAAGCAAAGAATTGTCCTCACCTCCATTGTGACAGTGCCTCTAAAGGCCCCAAATTGTGCTGTGAAGAACAAAAATCTTTTTGTAAGAGACTAAGCACGTCAGCCTTGGATTCACTTTCAGTAGGTTCTGGAAATCAGGCTAGATTATACACAAATAGATCATACCTAAACAAGTGCAAGAGTACAAACCAAACTTGTGCAAGCTGATGCTTACCAAACTATTGTACTAAGGAGGTAAAACCCAAATGTACAAGGGAAGTCTACATGATTTGCTCCTTTCACCTCTCTAGCCTTTGGTTCTGGCATAAGATGATGCTATAGAATAGGTGGGATAGCAAGGATGCTTCACAGCATGGAACATATCCTCTAAATTCAAAACCACTGTCAAAAAGGCAAGTTTCAATCATAGTTTCTCTGTTCTTATCCTCATTAGACATCTGATGGATGAACTGACAGTGAGCACAGTACAAAAGTTAACAAAAGGAGAGACACCTTATAAAATTCTTTATATTAAAACTCATACACACCTGTAACATGATCAATAAACTGCAATTTTATTTATTTTCAAATATCCCTATATTCTTCTTTCAGAAATGCATTAATGCACCTGAAAATAATTTAAAGAAATCCTATCCTTCATACTCACACTAGAAATGGTTTCACTCAGTATCACTGCCTGAATAAGTATATTATTAATCTGAGCTCCCATGCTGCTATGGCTTGAAATGGGCCTATTCAGAAGTTAAAAAGATCAACAAAAACAGTAGCTGTTTCTAATATCCAAAGGAGTAGTGGGGGGCAGGGAAGATTTTCATTTTGGCAAGTGTTCAGTGGGCAAAAGATTCAGTCCATAAATCATAATGCTGGACTGCATTAATTTTTTCCACACTAATCACATGCATACAACACATTAACTGTATCTTGTATGCACAACACAAAACATACTGCGTGAAGAGTTTCAGGTTTTCCCTTGGAAACCCTCTCTTGGCCCTTGCAGTCACAGAGACCAGAGAGATTTCAGGAATTCAGAAGTCACAGTAACATAATCTTACTTGAAAAAAATGTAAGAATGTGAAAAACGATAGTTCTATTTTTTGGGATAAGCAAAACTGTTTCTTATTCTGATTAGGTTTGAGGGCACACAAGCTACTTCTATTTCTAACATAAAATATAAAGAGCTGGATAAAAATAAATTTACAAAGAATGAGCCAGTATTCATCTCTGATGTGAATCTATTGCAGTAAATGTGTTTATTCCAAGGCCAACTTTGCTCCCTCTAAGCCTAAAAGTGCTACAAAACCTGACCTTAGCATAGTGATAACACAACACAGCTTTTCCAAATACCATATAAAACAATGGCAGAAATATCCAACATGAAAGCATGCTCTACTTCCCTAACACGTTTAGGACCATAACTATAATCCTTAAGGTCCCTTCCAAGCCAACCTAACCCAACCCGATCCATTCTATGATTCTTACTGTAAAATTCAGTGTGCTGCTTCTGGCTGCGATAGTTCATTTTCTTCATAGGAGCTGGTAGGGGACTACGTTTTAGATTTGTGCTGGAAACAGCGCTGATAACACAGGGATGTTTTAGCTATTGCTGAGCAATGCTTACACAGAGTCAAGGCCTTTTCTGTTCCTCACCACACCAGCGAGTAGTCTGAGGGTGCACAAGGAGCTGGGAGGGGACACAGCAGGGACAGCTGACCCCAGCTGACCCAAGGGATTTTCCATAACATACAGCATCATGCTCAACATATAAAGCTGGGGGAAGAAGAAGGAAGTGAGGAATGTTCAGAGTGATTGTGTCTGCCTTCCCACTCTCTCCCCATCCCACTGGGGAAGAGTGAGCAAGAGGCTCAGTTACCGTGTTAAACTATGACATTCAGACATGTTCATTTCTGCATGCAGCTGAAAAACCTTATTTCTCAAATGATAAACAAGTGACAACGTCATTCGAAGCAAAGATTGTGTGCAAGCTGCTTACAGGAATCTCCCAATGAAGTAAGGCAGAGTAAGGAGAGACGCCAAATTCACATCCCATTTGTATCTAAGTAAACCCTGAGTTATTCTGAGCTAAACACAAGATCAAAATCCGGAATAATATTCTCAGCTTCTACCAAAACAATGAAAACTTTATTCTCATATTGCCTCGAATTCTGCATCTATTTTATTTTAAGGAATGACCACAGAGCATTTAATTTCTTTGGCTTAAAGAAAGCAAAATACAAAAATAATTACTTCCTGTACAGTTATAAAATATGGATTATTTATCCAAACAGACCATAATGAGTTCTTCATTGGTACACATATTTACCTGGGAAACCAGGATATGCTCAGGTAAATATGTATCTAAGCAATTAAAAAAAAATTACATACCACACAGCCGAGGTTGGGGGGAAGATGTATTTATAGATTTAACACACACATAATTGACTCATTCAAACCACAACATGAGTACTTTGCTATAATTAGTATTATAACAAACTGTCTTACTTGACTGTCCCAGAGTTGCCATTAATATGCAATAAGCCCTGATTCCTTAATATGCAATAAGCCCTGATTCCTTAATTTCCAGCGCTAAAGGCCTTGCTGAGCCATTACCACGGCCGTGTTACATGATGAAGGGGGATTTCAGGAAGCCATACCAAAGAAACAATTCATCTCCAAGCAGCCAGGCGTTTATCATTCCAGAAAAGCAACTTTCTGCTATGTAACCTTTAGATCAGGACGTCTTTTGCCATTTGCTGCAGTGGAAGCATGGCAAAGTTTTACTTTGGGAGCAGCAGGTCTACTGCCCCTATCCAGCTGATAGGCATGATACAAATACTGCTATTACTTTTCACACATGAGGTTTCTGTATAGCAACAGTGGAGATATGGCAAGAATTTTCCTACCATCTCCCTTCTCCAAGCCTCTGTAATATTCAGTGCTGGCCACAGAATTTGGGGTAGCACCAGTTCCAACATACTTGTTGTCTTTTCCTAAATCTTAATGATTAAAATTATTCAGTCTGCATTACAAAATATTTCATTTGAGGCTATCTTGACGAATGGAAAACAATCCAGTTTACTTAGCTTTTTAAAGAAAAATGGGCTAAATTTCCTAACACCAGCAAACAATATTTGAGACCTTGGAGTCTGAATGTATTTTTTATTACAGCCAAATTATGAAACTCAAAATGTGAAGTTTAAATAACGGAAGTGTTGAAATGACTTTAACTATAGGAGCACAAAGAACTCTGTTAATAATTAGGAGTTTATGAAAAATAAGTGTATTTTACAATTTTTCACATTACAAAGAAGGTAGTATATACAGTAACTATATTTTAAAGTCTAAGAAGAAATGGCTGGGGAATAATATTTTAAAATGTAATCACTGGTTTAATGACTTTATGAAGTTAACTTTCTTGGCAGGATGAACTGAAGTATGTTAAAAGTCACCTTATGGCTATTTTCTTTTTGCAACTTCTGCAAATTATAGATTTGTTGAAAGGAGTATTCATTCTCCTATGACAGCACACATTTCCTTCAATGGTACTGTCTGCTTTTTTTTATTCATAATTATTTTTACTTCCACTGCCTCCAAAGTCAACAATCATCGATACTTCTTCTACAAAACTGTCTTGATGGACAAACAGACAAAAAACTGGAAAACAAACATACTGTGTTGTGACATAATCCTTCCAGTTAAACTGCAGGATGGAGTCAAAATGGTAATGTTTGCATGCCTTGAAACTGCTGGGAGCCAAGAATAATGCTTCAGGAGCTATGATTTTGTTTTCATTATAGAAGAAAATTAGATCATAGTTCACCTGGCCAATTTTTTTTTTTTCTGAGCCAGGAAGGTTGTTTTGTTATTGAATATGCATTAAAATGTTCTATTTCTTCATATTTTCTTGATCAAAAGTATGCAACTAACAAAGAATATTCTGAATTTAAACACAGTGCTATAAATGTATTCTAAACAGAGCATCCCCATGCTTTTTGAAGGCAGTTAAATAGAAGAGGTGAATACAGGTTTTCACTCCCATGTAATATCTCACATACTACTAATGATGACACCTGAACTTCTATCACAAACAGGAAACGTACAGATTTCACTTCCAAAAGTCAGCATAGGGATGTGCTTTATCCAGTTAGCACATCCTTGGGATGTAATTACATTACGGAGTCCATTAGAGCACTATGATAGGTAATGATTTAGGATCACCACACAAGGATTAAATAGCATGACTATATTGTCACAAGCTGCCTAAAACATAAAACTTTCACCTGCAGCTCAAAAGACAATCAATTGTCTTCTTATTAGGTATCTGTTTTCAAATACAAGTATTTTTCACTTACATGACCATTTAATGTAACACTATGTGACTAGGTGTGACCTTGAGAAGATAAAGCTCTGCATATATATATAACATATAAATATAACAAGGGAAAGTGTAGAGTCCTGCATCTGGGCAGGAACAACCCCAGGTTCCAGTATAGGTTGGGGAACGACCTGTTAGAAAGCAGTGTAGGGGAGAGGGACCTGGGGGTCCTAGTGGACGACAGGATGACCATGAGCCAACACTGTGCCCTTGTGGCCAAGAAGGCCAATGGCATCCTGGGGTGTATTAGAAGGGGGGTGGTTAGTAGGTCGAGAGAGGTCCTCCTTCCCCTCTACTCTGCCCTGGTGAGACCCCATCTGGAATATTGTGTCCAGTTCTGGGCCCCTCAGTTCAAGAAAGACAGGGACCTGCTGGAGAGAGTCCAGCGCAGGGCAACGAAGATGATTAAGGGAGAGGAGCATCTCCCTTATGAGGAAAGACTGAGGGAGCTGGGTCTCTACGGTTTGGAGAAGAGGAGACTGAGGGGTGACCTTATAAGTGTCTATAAATATATAAAGGGGGAGTGTCACGAGGATGGAGCCGGGCTCTACTCAGTGGCAAACAATGATAGGACAAGGGGTAATGGCTACAAACTGGAACACAAGAGGTTCCACTTAAACTTGAGAAGAAACTTCTTCTCAGTGAGGGTGACGGAACACTGGAACAGGCTGCCCAGGGAGGTTGTGGAGTCTCCTTCCCTGGAGACATTCAAAACCCGCCTGGACACATTCCTGTGTAACATTATCTAGGTGTTCCTGCACCGGCAGGGGGATTGGACTAGATGATCTTTCGAGGTCCCTTCCAATCTCTAGCATACTGTGATACTGTGATCACATTTTGAGGCTTTAGAGAATTGCAGAATCATAGAATCATTGAGATTGGAAAAGACCATTAAGATCAAGTCCAGTCATGAACCTAACACTGCCAAGTCCACCACTAAACCACATCCTTTTGTGCTACAAATCTTAAATATCTCCACCTCACTACAACCTCCTTTCAGGTAGCTGTAGGGAGCAACAAGAGGAGCATTTTCTTGCTTGACATACAGTGAATTTCATTCCATAAAGATCATGAGAGTAAGAAAACATCAGCTCATACCCCACAGTCCATGACATTTACTGAGAACTTCTCAAGTACAAAATTTGTTTTATTTGTTTCTTAAAAAGAACCCCAATAAAAACGTACTGTCTCTGAAGCAAGATCAACTGTTTCATCTTGCCTTCTAGCAGATGGCAATGGCTTTTTGGTTTCCACAGTTCAGCTAACCCAAAGAGCTGGATCTGGATACAGACAGTCTGCAGCCAGTTACTAGTAGATGGAGAAAAAAATATCTCAAAAGCACCTCCAGCAATAAGCAGGTTGCACAAGAACACCCTTTGAAAGCATAAAGAGTACATCTACAGGTTCATTCAGTTTCAACTTCTGAGGTGACAAGCAGTTAATATACATTTCAGAAGTCAGGCTCTTCTAACAAACATGGGAGGAAACAGCCCCTTCCTTATCTGCCCTCAGACTGAAACTGTGAAAGCCAGTCCAATGAACTCCACAAACATCCCTACATCTCAGCCTGCAGGTTTTTAACTGCACACTGCTATCAAGGACCCAAAACATTAGTACGATGAAGCAAAGATACTACTATTCCCATTAGTTTAAATAGAACAGTTCATATAAATTTGGACATCATAATCTCACTTCCTTCTACTGACAACCCACATACTTCTTCTGAATACAGAAAATGTTGGAAGGTTTTTTTGGTTTTGTTTTTTGTGTTTTAGCAACACAATCAGTACAATCAGAGTAGAAAAAATGCAACACAGCCAGTGAAAATAGCAAAACCAGAACACTCGCACCTTGCCTGAGGCAACATTCATGTTACAAACAAGATCATTCTAAAAATGTAAAAGAAAAAAATAATCAGAAAACTGTAAAGAGCCCTTAGAAAACTACAGGGACTCAGCCTGTGCAATGGAATGGGCTAAGAGAAAAATGCAGCATGTTTCTGGAGCTTCCCTATGTTATACCCACTTTGACCCTGCTGAAAAACCCTGCAGTTGAAGAGGAAGGCTTTTTACTGACCAGAGTAATAAAATTGAACATTAATAAACAATTCTAAGTTAAAATTCATACCATTTCTTTTCAAGGAAACACATAAATACAACATCAGAGGAGGCTAGACTATATTTGGCCACTCAGGGCATCTCCAGACTGTTACCCCACATCGCATCTCAGAGCAGCAGATTCCCAAATCACAGTGATACATGGGGCTATTCTGAAATGGATGTGGACACTTAACAGATTTACACCTATCTGAACCTCAAGTTTATCAAGCTGCCAATGGAAATGAAGCTCTCTGATGTCAGCCACCCCAATTCAGTATTATCAACAAAGTTGCTGAGCATACTATGTGTCCCCCATCCAGGTTGCTAATTAAGACATATAGGCCTCATTAGTTCACACTTTATCACTCTCTAAGAGACTGAAGTGTTGCTACACAGGAGAAGAAAGGAATAAAAAAATAGGTGAAAACCTTTTATCATGTGTGGAATAATTCAATTTTCACAATGGATTCTGCATGTTTATTCAGCTTGTTGGATCTGGTGTAGCAACTCTTGTAGTTCAGTAGGCAGTAAAGGCAGCAATCCTACTACAAAATGGGATTAAGGGAAGCTGAATCATAGAATCATAGAATCGTTAGGGTTGGAAAGGACCTTAAGATCATCTAGTTCCAACACCCCTGCCATGGGCAGGGACACCTAACGCTAAATCATATCACCCAAGGCCTCGTCCAACCTGGTCTTGAACACTGCCAGGGATGGAGCATTCACAACCTCCCTGGGCAACCCATTCCAGTGCCTCACCACCCTAACAGAAAAGAATTTTTTTCTTATATCCAATCTAAACTTCCCCTGTTTTAAGTTTTAACCCGTTACCCCTTGTCCTGTCACTACAGTCCCTAAGGAAGAGTCCCTCTCTAGCATCCCTATAGGCCCCCTTCAGATACTGGAAGGCGGCTATGAGGTCTCCACACAGCCTTCTCTTCTCCAGGCTGAACAGCCCCAACTTCCTCAGCCTGTCTTCATACGGGAGGTGCTCCAGTCCCCTGATCATCTTCGTGGCCCTTCTCTGGACTTGTTCCAACAGTTCCATGTCCTTTTTATGTTGAGGACACCAGAACTGCACACAGTACTCCAGGTGAGGTCTCACAAGAGCAGAGTAGAGGGGCAGGATCACCTCCTTCAACCTGCTGGTCACCTTCCTTTTGATGCAGCCCAGGATACGGTTGGCTTTCTGGGCTGTGAGCGCACACTGAAGCCAGCTCATGTTCATTTTCTCATCAACCAACACCCCCAAGTCCTTCTCCACAGGGCTGCTCTGAATCTCTTCTCTGCCCAACCTGTAGCTGTGCCTGGGATTGCTCCGACCCAGGTGTAGGACCTTGCACTTGGCATGGTTAAACTTCATGAGGTTGGCATCAGCCCACCTCACAAGCGTGTCAAGGTCTCTCTGGATGGCATTCCTTCCCTCCAGGATATCAACTGAACCACACAGCTTGGTGTCATCGGCAAACTTGCTGAGGGCGCACTCAATCCCACTGTCCATGTCAGCGACAAAGATGTTGAACAAGACCGGTCCCAACACTGATCCCTGAGGGACACCACTCGTTACTGGTCTCCAGCCGGACACTGAGCCATTGAACACAACTCTTTGTGTGCGGCCATCCAGCCAGTTCTTTATCCACCAAGTGGTCCATCCATGAAATTGATGTTGCTCCAATTTAGAGAATCCTTGTGCCCTGTATTTTTTCAGGAGGCATAATCATAGCTGAACCTCACATTTGTTGATATTCTTAACCATTCTTATTTAAAATATAAACAGGCAGAATTATTAGAAAATGATAACATTTTTAAAGCCCAATAGCCTAGTCTCTGCTACTGAAAGTAATGATTTGTATCTACTGGAGACAGTATGGTTTTTTTTTTATTATATTCAATAGTTTAAATGAAGGAAATAAATTTCCACATAAATAGTGAGATTAATACTGCAATTTTGCAAAAGATGTGCTTTGAATCACAGTATTTTTTTAAAATATCTTTTTTAGAAATAATTTAAGCTCTACGTCTTCAATTAGAGTGTGTTTTTGCACTTTCTGTCACTCAGGGAAAAGAATTTACTGCACTTTTGAACAATAACTACATTTCACTCTTAAGCTTCTGCATGAATTTTTCATATTTTTTCCTTCGTCTACTTCTAATTCAAAAATAATCTTTTTTGGCCAACATTTTATACCTTTATTTCTTCTTCCATGAAACAAAAAAACCCTATTGCACATCTGACACTTGCAACAGGCAGTACTGAGCAAACAAAATTTAATTATACAAACAACATTAAAACCATAAAGTACCTAAGTGCAGAAAAGTATTCATACTCACTGAATTCAGTTTTAATACGGTCAACTTATTCAGTGACTACATAAACTTTGATTCAAGACTTGGTGTTGTGCTGGAGATGGCCCTGTTGATGCTCTCCGCCACTGCAGGTGATGATAACACCAGGCAAGAAAGCAAACTTGGAAACCTCTACTGTAGTTATTATTGTTACAAGGGAGAAAAAATAAGCCTGAGAAATATCATCAAAAGGGAAACGATGAAGTAATGTTCTCTAGAATGAGAAAGAGACTGTGAAAAAAAGCTTTGTGAAGGGTAAACTGTGCAGATATGAAAGATTCATTAGCCAAGATGAAACTGAAAAATTCTCATGGTTAAAAGCACTCTGATCTCTGTATTTCTGAAGAATACGAGCATAGAGGTCTTCTACTGACTGTACATGTTCTAGGACTGACGAAATATCCTAGATGCCTGGAGAACCCAATAGAAGTCTGCATGAAGACCTCATAGTGGCCTTCCAATATCTGAAGAGGACTTATAAGGATGCTGGGGAGGGAGTCTTCATCAGGGACTGTAGTGACAGGACAAGGGGGAATGAGTTTAAATTTAAACAGAGGAAGTTCAGGTTAGATATAAGGAAGAAGCTCCTTACTGTGAGGGTGGTGAGGCACTGGAATGTGTGCCTTCACACTTCACACAATGAAGTGGTGAATGCTCCATCCCTGGCAGTGTTCAAGGCGAGGCTGCAAGGACTCTTTGTTGACATGGTTGAGTTTGATGTGTCCCTGACCATGGCAGGGGGTTTGGAACTAGATGATCTTAGGGTCCTTTCCAACTGAAACAAGTTTATGATTCAATGATTCCACACTGAAGTAAATGGTACCATCTCACTGTAAATCACAGGCACAAAATATCTCTGTGTTTAAATTAAACAAATGCTAGTGTTTTTTAAGAAATTATCATAGAATAGTTTGTGTTGGAAGGGACTTTTAAAGGTCATCTAGTCCAAATTATAATAAAACTAACTACATTTGCACTCTAACTTTCACAACTACCTGTTTCATTTTTAAACAGCATCACTATAGCTATTGCAAGTTAGGAATCTCAAATATAATTATTAATTCCACCTAAGTTACATCTCTGAATGACTTTTTAGTACAAAACATTACTTGGAAAAAATAAGACTCTGCAATTTTATAAGGAATAAATGCACTTACCTTTCCTTTAGTAAAACAAAAATGAAATTCAAATTTACCCTTCTTGAGAACTGAAAGTAGTATTATTTTTGAGTATTTAGTCTATTAACTCAGATTTATTTCCCCTCCATCAATTATTTCTATTTCTTTTCTTTCTCCAATACTACCATGACATGCAAACCAGCAGAGGTTTATGTTATAACACAACTTCCTGTCCTTCTTTGGTTTCAAATCCCAGAAGAAACCACCATTCAGGATTATTGTTGTGCAGTTTCCAATGCTGCAAGTAGAAAAAAAAACACCCTGTTCCCTACTGATTGAGGGACCATCTAATATAAACAGGTTTCTTTCTCCAGTTGTTGTAGAGTAACATTTGTTTAAATCGTGCATCCTTACATTGCTCACAGAGGAAAATAATCATGCCTTCTATTAGTTTCACCAGAACACTAAATAAATACTCTTCCTTTCCATATGACAGCAAATTGGAATCAGACTTCACTGTCATAGGGAAAATAAGACATGTATTTATCTATTCCAAGCACAGAGATAAAGTGCTTTTAGAGCAAGCCTCAGGCTAATGAAAGAACTGCAGAGCAAGTATGACTATGAAGAGCAGGCACCATCAGTGCACAGAATAGAGAAGGCAATTCATTTCAGTCTTTGTCCTTTTTATTCTCATCTGTTCAAATGCATGTGTTGACCAAGTGGGAACTCCCCAGTCTGCATGATGACTACAACTAAATGCTACAGGATCACTCAGATTAAACAGTGAGGCACATAATACATAAAAATGACTACTAGCTTAAATGGCTTTGGATGGCAGACAGGATATACACGTGTCTGGGCTTAAGATAATTTAAACTACCTGAAGAATTTTGACATCATGTGAGATGCACCCAAATTATCAATAGAAAAAACAATAATAGAAAATAAAGAAGAGAAAAACATTTAGTTTTAATGCTTTTTCAACCACATAAGCATGGAGCGTACATAATGACACTAGCGAAAATCTCTGCCTATTCTGTAATTTTAACCGTAGGGAAAATGATTTGACAATGGGGAAAAGGTATAATCCAAATGTGTAGCAAATAGGAAGTCCTTTGAATTTGTTTCTCTTCTGTCAAAATGGCTTCAAAATCCTAAATCGATTTAGAAGGACCTTTCTTCCAAGGATCTAGAAAAAGAGGGAAATTTATGAAACAATAGTCCCAGTTCAAGGTAGACCCACTTTCATGTAAGAGGAAAGGAAGCCTAAATTTTTGTATGTATGTGTTGGTTTGCTGTATTTCCATTTTGTATGAATTATAATTCTCAGAACTTCAAAAAATACAGGAAGGGGCTCTTGCTCAGAGAAAGAAAAGAAAGCACCATGAAGGAGCACAAATGTAAAATCCGAACAACAGATATTTGTGTTGAAAAATGGCACTGATTTCCTAACTCTTATTTAATGTTCATTCTTTAATTAACATTCATTTCCCAAGGACATAAGTTTGAAAAGGCTGTTTCACATTACTTTAGCATGAAGAGAAAGAATCACTTTTAAGCCATGAAAAGGCTGGGGAAAAAAAATAAACATGCCTTCTGAACATAATTTGCTCTTTATTACTACTGCAAAGTTATGAAATGAAATCTATTATTTAATTACATTGGATCAAGCAACAGGAAGGGAAGGGAGTGTTAGAGTCACAACATCCCTGTAAGGATAAATTACTACGTTTCCTTTTGCTAAAAGACAGTTTTAATGAAACTGTGCAAACAGTTAAAATCAAACTACTGGGAGGTATGAAGATCATCTTGCTAACATAAAAAACCCATAAAATGTACTCTGAAATTCTTACGAGAAATATCAGTAATAATAGGGGAAAAAAAAGTAGCAACATTTTTGTCAGAACATAATAGCTTGAAAATTATTGCACTTATTCAGATTCTCTCCAGAAGCTGAACTTAAGTTTAAAAATTATACAATAGCTTCTGGGCCTGCTTTATTTTATGCTTTGCATTGGAGATGTTTAGATAATCTATTATGAAAACTTCAAAATTTATCTTCTATTACTACCAAGATTTTATTAGCCATAAGGGATTTCCCTTTGCTGTGCTTCAGTAATGTTTACTACATCCTTCAAATTGAATGCAACTGTTGGAAAGTTAAAGTACTTTATTTTTTAAGTATGTTCTTGTCATGAAATAATGGGAGGGCTTTAAACTATAATGAAAAGATAGGCTGAATTCTAAAATGTTGGACTAGATAACTTGGCAACTGGTACAGAGTTCCCAACTGGGATAATGAATGTGTAAATGCTGTGAACTTTTATGTAATCTAAATTTGCCTTGACTTGTGTGGACATGCTCTGAAATTACCTTCCTTGGAAATATTGCTTTTCCCAAAAGCAGAATACACTAAAATATGACGGCATTTCACAGATAATTTGAAGAACAATGGAAAATGTCTTTGAAGTTGTTCAGGAAAACCCCTCCTAAGCCTAAGGGGTATGGAAGAAAGCATTTATTTGAAAAAGCTATCCTGGAGGCCAACAACGACTGATTTCCTAGGCCCAACAGAGACTGGACTGACCTCTCAAGACTGCAGGATGGACAACACGAAGGGGGTGAATATAAGCCAGGAAGGTGTTTTTGGGGAAGATGCAGAAAAGCTTTGAGAGGGATAAAGGAAACAAGACAGAAAAAGCTGCTTTCAGAAATTTTCTAAATCAAAGGTTTTGACGGTGTGTTCCTAGTATCTGGTTCATGGTTTACTTCTGAAGTTCTAACACTGCCACTGAAAGCAGCCACAAAATTAAACTTTTCAGTAATGTCCTGTCTCAGAGAACTTCCTGATTCTTGTATTTTTAAAAGGAGTCTGATCTTCAGTGGAAAATGTCAGGCTACACTTGTTCCTAGTAAGAAGTCACTGTATCTAGAGACTCTGAAGAATGTAGGAAAAAAAGAAAATATACCATGAATACGGTGTATTTCTTATTCTTCTCTTTGAAACTTAAGATCTTGGCTAGATTCAGCCTTCAACTGGTATAGGGACACTTGGTTGGATTTGGTGATTTTTTTTAAAAATATTTTACCTACCAATGCTTCAAAATTAAAACTTGCACATTCTCAAAATGGTTATGAACCACAAAGGCTTTGGCAGACAGTCAGTCCAGAGTCAGTCCAAAAACTGATCAATTGACTGAACAAGAAGTCTGGTAAAATGGAGGAAATGAGATTCATGTCAAGGGACACAAGTACCTGGTCTTTTGCAAAAATCTCTGGAAATGGGCAAAAGGTCCAAGCTGTGGACTAATATACATCCATTAGGAGAAGACAATTTTCCATGCTGCGAGGAAATCTCTGCTTTGGGAATCCAACTGTATAATCTTATAATTAAATGCAGCTCTACTTACACTGCTCATGCGTTACTAAGTTACTAAGGCTGAGCACAAGCCAGGATACGCAATACTGGTACTAAAGGAGTCAGAAGATAATGCCAATGATGCCAGCAGGGAGGAGGAAAACTAGTTTTTCCAGCATTTATCTTGATCATTTGGAGCCATAAAGGAAAGCATCAGCACTACAGTGTTCACTGTACATTGTTCACATCAGTGAACACTCTGAGTTCAAGAGACACGGAAACATCATGAAAGTCTTCAATAGAAGAGGAGGGACTCGAGGAAGGATGGAAAGAAAAAATCTTTTATTTTCTCCAGGAAAACCATGCAGTGATTCTGACCACAGCAAAGGCTGAGCCTTAGCACAATCATCAGGATTCAGACCATTCAGCTCCTAAAAAATGGCAGCACAGATTTCTTTAAGAAAAGACCTTGATATTTCTGCATGAGCATGATATTTAAAGAATGTGAAAAGGAGGACATATTTCTCTAATTATTAGAGGTATATTCTGCAGAGTTTATTGAAAAAGGGGGAAGATTACGTAAGGCTAAAGTGCAACTGCTGAAGTGCAATTGATGTATTTCTAATAAAAAAAAACAAAAAACAACAAAACACATGGAAAACAAATGCAAAAGTACCTTCATTCTTCAAAAAACAATGGAACAATTCCCCTTCTATCATGTATTTTAAGAAAGTGAACTCAAATATCAGTCACAAATTGATACCTATGTTTACAAAAAAAGAGTGAAAACAAATGTGAGTAAAATCCATACTAATATCCCAAAGATAGAAAATTCTCTGTTTTCAGAATGACAGAGTGGATGATACTTTTCTAAAAGACATGACAAAGGTGTGATCCAAATTGAAATGTACAGTAGATGAAGAAAAGACCAAGGCTGGGTAAGGTTTAAGAAGGAATACTGATTATTGATGGGATTTAACAAGTCACGAAAGTAGGGGATAAGGTTCCTAACAATTAACAATTCTGCATTAATACAGACCACACCCTTCCTGGGTTGCTTTTAACTTTCATTTCTTTATTATGGAAAAGCTAAATTACCTACATGAATTTTATATTTTCATTCATATGACAGTGGTATCTGTTTTACACCCGTTTTACAAATAGGCAAATAGGCAAAATGAGGCATGGAATATGGGCAAAGACAGTACCAGAAGAAAAAATTCCTCCTTTTGCCTCCCTCAACAACCAGTTAGCAGCACTCTGTAACTGTTAACAATTATTCTCTAATGCAATAGGCAACATCTGCAAAATAATGCAGAAATATAAAAAAAACCAACCAAACCTCTTCTGAGCTTTAACTTAAGAGTTTTCTGTATCTAAACTTGTATGCACTTGTAAGCAAATACTATAAATACTTCCCAGCACCCAAAGCTGTGAAATGCAGAGGTGATTTAGCAGACACACAAACCATAAAAACTGCGCTCGGTGTATTTCTTTTCTAATTTAGAGTAAGTGGGCCAGCCTTATATCGTATATAATCGTAATTCTCAGGGACATTTAAACCAAAAAACAACTAAACATTTAAACTAAATACCTGCAAGCTTCCATAAAACGTTACAAATAGTATCAGTCATTTTAATATAAAGCTAAGAGATAGTAGCATAAACAATGTCAACGTAGTCACTGTTCTGCAGTTTAGAACTTGGACCTGGAGTAATATAAAATTAAATCCCTACATTCACAAGAAATCACTTTTCAATCAGTGGCTTTTTGAGGAGGAATAGGATCTGCAGCATACTGTAAAGCCATACCATTTAGAGGTCAAGAAGTATATGAACAAAGAATTCTTTTGAAAGTTGAATTAGGAAGCAAAGGAGGCTTCAGACATAAAACACTATGAAGAAAGATAATCTTCAGAATGAAATAAAGATGGGAAGTCTAAACATGGCGTCAAAACAGGAGTCTAATTTTCACTGAGCATTGAGAACTGTGATTTTGAGCATGGGAGCGAAGCTACAACAACTCGTGCAAGAGGAATATTGAAATAAATTGTTTCTGCTGTACTGACTGGAAGTAAAACTTGAAGATTTTACTGCACTTCAGTCGTCAGTGCTGGATATCTCAGATGTGAGTGAACTGTAAACATAACTGAGTGTCCATTGGCATTAATATTCAAATAAATCAGCTAAGTTTTGGGAAGCTAGAGGGATAAAATAATTATAGGTTGCTGCCTACAAATACTTGAAGAGCAATTAGGAAGATGACGGATCCAAATTCTTCTTGGTAGTGTCAGATGATGTAATGAGGAGCGACAGCCAGAAAACGCAGTTTGGAAGGATCAAGTAGGATGTAGGATCCTCATGGGAGGATAGAGCAGCACTGCAGCAGTTTAACATGAGAGGCTCTGAAAAATTCCTCTGTGGAGCTTCCAAAGCCTGAGGTGGACAAAGCCATGGCTGACCAGATCCAGTACTGGTGACAGTTCTCCTTTGAGTGGGTTGGACTAGATGTCTCCAGGGGTTTGACTGTTTCCTTCCCCTCTGTGTTTTGTATATTCTGACAGAGTTTTTGAGTAAAGGAAATCCTGTTTACTTGTTTGTACCAGTTCCAGCACAACAGTCACACTCCCTTCCATTTGGAATAGGCTGCCCTATTTACTGCTACACCAAAATAAAAATTCATATCAAAAATAGTGTGTCAGCAAAGTGGAATTGCAGAAAGCCAGTCCTGAGGACTCTGCAAGAAGACATAGAAGAAAGGTGGAGGTGAGACAAACTTCACCACATCCTTCAGCTGCTGCTACAACCACCAATGTGGAAAGCCAACTATAGCCAGCTCCCCAGTAGCTAGCAATCACAAGGAAAAACCTGAAACAGCACTGCTAACAGGGAGTAAAAAAACAAGGTCTGCTCCTTCACACCAGCAGTCCCACTGCACACTGAATGAGATGTAGGACAAGATGAAATTCGCTGATTCCTTCAGTAAGAATGAAAAAAATACATAAAAATAACAGGTTCATTCACAGCAAGTCATCTAGGCTGATGAATGGCAGTTGTATGTAAAACAAGTCGAGCAAGGTTATTGGGGTTTCTTTTGATATAACTTGAATGAAAATCAGCTTCCATGATGGTGTAAATATTCCCAGAGTAGATTCCTTAATTATTTGCAGCCTTGGTTCACTCAGATAAATAGGACATGCTAATATGTGTTTGAGTTTCATTTAGAAAAAAAGCAGCTATTCATTACAGATGTGAGTATCGCTGCTCTGTGTACTTAACCACATAGTACAACTAATAACAAAATACGGAGTGGTTGAACTCATACCTCACAATGAACTTTGTCATTTGATTTAGTTAAGATTTGCCTTTTTAAAACCCTATAAGCTAAATCCTAAAGACCTAACAACTTTTTACAGAATAACTCCAGAATCAAGACCTTTTAAATAGATTAATGTAAGCACTGGTTTACAATGGAGTTGCTACTGTTAATAAGCTTAATGCTGTTGGGGTTTTTAGATTCTTTTTATATCTATATTTCCCTTTGTACCTTACAGATGTAATAATTCTAATATATCAGCTAATGAACGAAAGAGAACGTTTGTCTCATGAGAAGGCAGCACCATAGACAGTGTTCCTGATTTCTACACATACTTGCAGTGAAATTGGTGGGAAACACAATGGAACTGAGGCTGAGGTCCTCCACACCAGGACAAACTTCTGTTGTAAATAAACAAACACCAAAAATGCATATATTCTACTGCCATTTCCTAATGGTCCCAGAGTACTTAACAAGAAAACTCAATGACATTATCCTCATTTTTTATTTTAATACCCAATACAGAAATAAAAACTAATTAATCTAAGGTAACCTTAAATGTTACTGATTCTGGGTCATCATTTCAGGACCTGACCCCATCCTGAGTATAAAGCACCAGACAGTACATACAACTTTTATCTAGCAGTTGCCTCCAGAGACAAACCGAATTTCAGATATTTCCCTCCAATCATCTTCAATCTAACCAGTATAATGGCAATCTGTGCAAAAACCCTGTAATGTCCACCTTTTGCTGTCCTTATGATAGCTTTAGAGATGTCTAATGTATTAGTTGATTAGCCGAGTATTTTGTTAAATGACATTTAATGTCAGAACCTGAATGCAAAATGATAATTTGACCTGCTTTCCCATAACTATCTCACAATGCATAGAGACATGCATCTGGGTGCTTCCTATTCCTCTAACCTTCAGTCAGTTGCACAAGTTCAGGCTTGCAAAGTCAATGCAAATAAAGAGAGAATCACTCATCTAACTAATTTATAAGAACATCTACTAATAGTGCATGTTATCCATTCGGTGCATAAAATGACATTTCTGGCTGCAGTACAGTTATGCATACATGAGTCATAGAAATTAAATGTATTCATTCTCAAAATTTGCTTTTTCTCTTACTTCCAATCTGCAAATGCCAAGTATTAAAATAAGTCTGCAAATACTACTTTCGTTGTCATGCCTTATAGTTACATCAGAAGGAGTTTCCTGCTATTCAGCAATGCACCTGAACTCAAATTTACTAAGTGGAAAGTGAATCCCCTTGGTCTCAGCACAGCTAAACATTGAAATGATTTCCTGTCCTGGTCTTCCATTTCATATATATTTTCTAAATTACCATTTTATGCAGGTGTCATTTCCAACAGACAGATTTTGCTCTAGTGCAAGTTCACTTTTTGTAATATTGGTGTAGCCACTGGTGTGCTACAACCGCTATTTTATAGCCATATGTCATAATTTCAAGAGTGCCATTCTCTCCATCCATCTAAACCAGAACAACAATGTGCCACAGTTTACCTCTGTCAAGGGAAATAATCTGAACAGTGTTGACTTCAATGAGAGAACATGTAATTGAAGTGCAGATTATCACTTGAGCCTAAACCAGGGTCACTGGCATGGAATGGGGACAACAGGACTGTGTTTGCATCTCACCACTCACTTTTCAGGTTTCTAGCACAGTTTCCACAAAACACAGATAATAATCTTCAAAAGGTCATCTGTGTTTTACAGTATTCTTAAAACTTTCTACTGTTTTCTCCACACATCTTTTCCAGTGGCACCAATGCTGCCCAGTAAAATATCATCTCTATTCAAATTCATTCCATGCTCCTCCTTTTTGGATCAAATACAAAAACCCCATAGCTATCTCTGACTGGATTCGTATGACAGCTTAGTTTGAACGTCCTTTAAAGTTCATATATTTTAAAAAAATATTCTAAATCCCTTTATCTATAAAAAAGTACTGTTAAGGTTTCAAAAGTAGATTTTACTAGAAATCCTTTTCTCACTTTTTCTCATTTTTTATGTGATCAGCTCTCCTTTTGCCATGTTCTAGACCAATTTCAGTTAGGAAAATGTTTCAGTTTGAGTATGGGAAAAATGCACTTGGTCATTTTCAAGTTAGCCAAGATTAAAATACATTTCTTACTTCAAGAGGCTTATGGGTTTTTTATGTATTCAAATAACCTGACTTTTGAAAAAAAGTAAATGTTTCATGAAGAACCATCACAAAAATCTAATAAATGGTCAAGTAAGTTGGTAATAAGCAAACTAAGTAATTAATACAATTTTTAAAAGAATTTTTCCAAAATTTTCCTTTTTCCTGATTTACTGTTTTTAAAAGACTAGAAAATACACGCAGAAAGCATTGAGTATGATTTTGATCATAACGCTAATATTCACATTGAACTACAAAATGGTTAAATGCTACTCTAAAAATATAAAAAGGAATGTCTCCTATGTTATCAAATACAGTTTTGGCAATGTTGACATGAAGATTAACTAGCTCAAGTATTAGGATGAAAAAGCGACAAGATTTAGGTATGGCCCAGACTGAAGATAGTAAAAAAGGAGGCAGAAGGTCCCAGGGAATGTTATAGCGTTAACTCTCAGAGAGTAAGGGAGAAAAGATAAGTAGCTTGGTTTTGTCCTTCCTCAGTTTCAGTGAATAACAAAGTACTTCTAGGGAAACATGCCAAAATGCAGCCCTGGGTAAACACAGAGTTGAGAGTAGAGAGAGAAATATTCAAAACACCAGTGTTAAGATGATACTGAATCCTTGAAAGCAGATGAGGCTAGAAAGCCCACTGATGAAAAGGAAATGGAACAAGAACAGAAATTTGTGGGATGCCCAAAGAAAGTAAGAAAATCTTGTTTAAAGATACACTGAATTACATAGTGGTGGGAGAGGAAGATTAGAAGAATATGATGTTTCTTCTTAGGCTGAAAAAACACCCTCCACTTTAAAATCAGATTTAGAAATGATGTAACCCCTCTGAGAAGAATCACTTCATAGTTAGGGGACTGGAGAGCAAAAGATCCTCAACAATAGCTCTTCCCTCCAAACTGAAGAGCCATACTTTCTAATGCTTAATAGTGGTCACAGACTTGGTGGACATCATGATCAGTTGTCCTTTCTCTTTAACAGTTCATGGGGTAAGAGTAAGCCCATTCATTAGAACATTCTATGATTCTGTGCATTTCTGATGGAAACTACCAACTCACTCCCTTCTTACATTATACCTGCCAAAGAATTATACTGAATATAAAGTTCCATATTACCTCTATCTTCTGTTTGAGCTAGTACAGAGGCAAACTGTTTTGCACCTGCATATTTTATACGGTAGATGTGGGATTTTAAAGGAACCGCTGGAGTGGCTGAACACTTTGTGTGAGACCCAGCATGTGCCTTACATACTTACGTTTGCTTAATAAATCATTATTGGCCGAATTAAATTGAAGTGTGAAATATGGCACTCTGAAAAATGACATATACTATTACTGCCCACTGGTAGAAAAAATAAGGCAAGAAAACAGGAAAAGCTCTCACATCATTTGTTGGATACTGAGCTTTAAAAGAGCAGTCATGAAAATGGGATTTATTAGAGAAGTAGCAGTATTTCTCAGTAAAGTAATGCCCATCTTCTAATCATGTTGTGAGTGGGTTCAAGTACCTCCATCTCTTAATCCATTCAGGAGAACTACTCATAAGTATATGTATCGTAGCAGTACCTATTGACAGTTGGGCTCATGATATTCTGCAAAATTGCAAAATCCAAGAGCTTTGCCCCGAGTCCACAAATGCCAAACTGGAGCAGATTAGTAACCATATATAGGGAATAACAAATAGGGAAAATGAAGCCAGAGAGGCCAACTGAAGCACAAGTTGAATTTGCTAACAATTTTCTGACAAATGCATTTTGTTTTGAAAATATTGATTATCCAAAACATTCAGAGAAAATATACATACAGGATACTGAGAGCAGTCATCACTACTTGAATGCTAAAACCCAGCTATGAAGCATGGGCAATCTTTCTCACTCCATCTTTGAAGGACTCCTCTTTGTATCAACACTTCCTAATTTCATTTTATCAGGAAACAAACCTTTATAATTTTTTTTTATAAGCACACCTTACATGAAGAGCCAAACTCTGGTGGGTTAAGGACATGCTCCCTGTCAGTCTACTTGGCCAACAGACATCTCTCTTCACAAAAAAAGTGACTCACAAAGAAAAACAAATAACACAAGAGAATCGGGCTTTTATAGATCTCATCTAGGACAGAGAAAACTGGAGTCAAATTCCCTTGCTTCAATTGCGCATAAACTTGAGCATCAGCCTCCTGTGTATGTCAAGCAGTTATGCACAGCACTGAACCCTGGTGTAGAGGATGTTCTCTTCTATATTTCAAAGAAAAATGCAAGATATTTCAGTCTCATTCAACTACAGGACAAGTCTCCTTTCAAGCCTTATTGTAATTATTGTTCTGGAAACTTAATAACATAAGGTTTAGGCCTGATGATCAATAAGCTCAAGTGGGAGCATAGATAAATTAATTTTTTGTAAGTTATTCACATAATTTACTTACAGTCGGTTTAGTCAAAAATACATGTTCATGACAATGTAGATACTACAAATAATGCAATATTTTGTCTGATGAGGTTCATAAATCAGGCCAATAAGAAATGAAAAACTATTTTTTTTGCTGCTAATGCAATGTCATATATATGTAATGTGCATACATTCAGTTACATCTGATGTTTTTTTGTGCATTGCTTTTTCCCACCAAGAGTTGTCAAATGCACATTCAGCAAATCTGAACGAATGACACACACAGATATACATTTTCTGAATCCCTCCATTTACCACCATGGGTTGGAAAATTCTCAAAACCTTCCTTTGGTTTGTAGAAATTACTGCCACTTTCAAGTTTATGTCTTCAAATTCTTTATCATCTCTAGTCACAGAGATGTGAATGCTGAATCATTGAATCAATGTCCCAGAAAGGATTATCTGGCATCTGATAAAACTACAAGCTACAGAAGTAAGGATGTCTGCAGTAATCATAGGCCTAATGTGCTTACTGTGATTCCTTTAAAACACTTGAAATAAAGTGCAGCAGAGATAGCTGACTACTTCACTGACATTGTTTAAAGGGAAAAACAAACAAACGGATTTAGTAAACACTATGCATTCATTTTTAAAGAATTATAAACATGTTTATTGTGCTGAATAAAATGCCATCCTCGTTAAAACGGTTCTGCAATACCTGGGAAAAATCGTCCAACAGATGTGTTTGATTGGCCCTATGAAAAAGCAGTATTTCTACATGCCAGTAGATAATTGTTTGGAATTCAGAGGCAAAATCTACAAAGTTCCTGTCTGTGGCAGCCAGAGGGCTGAAAGTTGAACAGAATATCCCCTACAATTTCTTCTCCTAAGCTCTCCCTGGCAGCTGTGTGTAGCACTTGGCATCTGAAATGAAAAGGAACTGAGTTTTTTCTTATATTCCCAATGCCTCCCCTTCTGTCCCCCACTGAGCAGCAATCTGAGTGGTACGTTTGGTAAGACTGGTGGGAGAGACTTATCAGATGCTTCCTCCTGTATGGATGCTTAATGATGCCACTTACACAGCTTTTATTTATGGTTTTAAAGACATAGATATATTCCTCTTGACAGAAAAATGCAGCTCAGAGGTGCTGGGTAATTCACGCGCACTTGCATAATGGATGGATAACAAAGCCCAGTGCAAAACTCAGGAAGTCTGTTTAACTCCATATGTGTGAGACACAGCACTGATTTTTGATGATTTCCTCATCAGCAGAGGAACAAAAACCAGAACATCTTTTCTTGTGATTTGTCATCCTATTCTGAGTATCCTGAAGGATTACCAGAACAGGCAGCGTAAAGCCAAGGAGAGAGTTGTCCAAGATCTCAGCTAATTAATGGAAGGAAAAAAGATGGTTGGTTGACAAGGGAAAAGAATCAGCTATTGTTCTGATGATGAAAGATGCACTTTAATAGGCAGGCAAGTTGTCTCCACCCTCCCATTATAGCTCAAATAGTTTTGTTGGTGGCTCTTGTATAAAAATTCCATTGCTACAAAGATATATATCTTCTAAGGACAAATAAAGCAGTAAACCCCTACCTTAAGAATTTAAAATCTGAGAATTTTACCTTTTCATGAAGCATTTTGAGACATAAACCAATGTCTTTTTATCAGTCAACACCAAGTCAAGCATCTGGAGAGATCAGGCAGTCAATGAAACCAGTAATAATGAACAAGGATAATGGGAAGGAGGGAGAACATAACAGAAAGTTCACGACATAGAAAAGAAAGGTACAATAAACTAACTTACAGTGGTGATGAAGCATGGCATACGTGTAATATCTTTGCCCTGCTGGGGCCTGCAAGGATTTTATTTTTAATTCAAAGCATTATTCATTTTAATTAGCAGTCATGATTTATAAGTGATGCGCTCTTTGAAAAAACACGTTGAGCAATGATTCTAGACTAGTCTGTCCAATTTACCTGTGATATAGCTGATGTACAGCTCAGGAACAAACAGATAAAAGTACCCTGTGAAAAAAAGAAATAAGGCAAACTCTCCACAGGTTAAGCACTATACGAAAGTCATATTCATAAACACGACATTAATAATTTAATATTATTTCAATGTGACAATGAGCACAGTCATTTTGAAATCATCACGGACATATCGCAGTCCAGTTCTAAAAGATCTGATAAAATTTGTGCTTAAATTAATTCAGCTTTAATAGGTTTGCAAGCATGGCATCTTTTAAGGTAAAAAAAAAAAAAAAAAAGCATACATTGACCCATGCTGTTAAATTCAGGGTTATAATCCAAAATCAATTGTGCTGCAGCCAGCTTTCTATCAGCTGAGTCTTTTGTTTGGCAAAGACTCAACTCAAAATGAAGGGAATTCATTGCACTGATAATTTGCTGTACGAGCACCTATAGGGTTGTTAAAATAAAGGTGCTGTGCCATACACAGGTGTTCCAACATTCTTAAACAGTTTGTCCAGTATCCCCAACGCACTGGCAATTACAAAGTAAGCAAACTCAGTAACAGCAATTCTTCATCTAGCATTTAGTTTGGAGCCGTGTCTGGCAAACACCACAGAATCCTCCTTTAAAGCACATCTTCTGTTCAAATTATGATGATGTACTGTAGGGAGGTACATTAAGGTCTTGGTCAAGTAAATTACTCCGGCTTCAAACTGTCAAGTAAATTTTGCAGCTTTGCATTTCATGGAGTACAGTTTGTGATAAAAACACAGGAGCCTCAGACTTATGGTTTTGGACATAAAACCACCCATTGATGTAATCATCCAGTTCAGCATGTGAGGGGGAATATCATTTACACAGCAGAGACACAAAGTTGGTGAATTTGTATCATGCCAAACCTACTGCAACCCGCTTTTCCCCACCTCCCCTCAAAATCCTCCTAAACCTTCAGGAACAGGAATCCAGAACAGTGTCAGTCCAAAGATGCAATAACGATCTGATCACAATTCTCCCAGTTGTATTTGTTAAAAATAATTATCTGCCTATGTTCCTGTTAGTGCTTCAGTAATATTCCAAAATTATGTGACCGTGTAAGCCAAGCTCGTGGAGGAATCTATAGTGTTTACACATATAGTTACACATATATATGTGTACATCTGCATAGTTATATATTTTCAACTAACACCCTTTCATCCTGATCAGCCGAAGAGGGAAGAGCATAAGGTCAATGGTGCTGTTAGTGTCTGGATGAATTTTGTGCTTTCTGACTGCACAGATCCTTCTAGCTGGTCATGTGTATAATTACACATGTAGCGTGTGTGCCTATGTATCAGTGTGTTCCTACTAGGTATTCATGCTCAGCCTCAAGTACTGGCCAGTCCTGGTAAGGTGCAGCTGAAGCAGCCTCACTTCTCTTGGGTTATGAGATGAGTGAACTCCAAACACCTCATGCAATAACATAAGCCAAAATATTAAGCTCTCAGTAAGCAAAGGAAATGATCATAAGACGTGTTGTCTTACCATCCAGAGGCACCTTAACAGGTTTGAGAGGCAGTCCTGTGTGAGCCTCATGAATCTCAACAAGGCCAAGTGCAAGGTCCTGCATCTAGGTTGTGGCAATCCCAAGCACAAATACAGGCTGGGCAGAAAATGGACTGAGAGCAGCCCTGAGGAGAAGGACTTGGGGGTGTTGGATAATGAGAAACTCAACATGATCCATCAATGGGCCAGCCGTGTCCTGGGCTGCATCAAAAGGAGTGTGGCCAGCAGGTCGAGGGAGGGGATACTTCCCCTCTACTTGGCTCTGGTGAGACTCCACCTGCAGTCCTGTATCTAGCTCTGGGGGCCCCAACATAAGAAGGATGTGCTCAGCCTGGAGAAAAGAAGGCTCAGAGTTTACCTTAAAGCAGTGCCTAAAGGGGCCAACATGAAAGCTGGAGAAGGACTTTTTATAAGAACAAGTAGTGACAAGGGGGAATGGATTTAAACTGGAAGATGGAAGATTTAGATAAGCTTTTAGAAAGAAGTTATTTACAGTGAGGGTGGCACAGATTGCCCAGAGAAGCTCCATTCCTTTCAGTGGCCAAGGGAGGTTGGACGGGGCTTGAGGCAACCTGGTCTAGTGGAAGGTGCCCATGGCAGGGGTTGGAACTGGATGAGCTTTAAGGTCCCTTCCAACCCAAACCATTCTGTGAGTCTACAAAGATATAGTTCAAAACAGAATTATTTGTTCTTAGTCATTTAATGAGCTATATTATCAGTGATGAAACATACATTCCCAAGTAGAACAGTAAGATAAACTCTGTAAATCTCACTAGCATAGTACATGTCTTTTTTATTTTTCAAATGATAAGACACCTCATTGCCTTTTCAGCCCACAGTTAGATAGCAGATACTTCTCAGTACAGATAAGGCCACTAATTGATGAAAAGGAAACCACTCGCGTTATGTTGTTCTAAGATATGTTTTTGTGCTAATCCAGTCTCCTTGACTAAAAATAACTATATACATACCTATTGTCTGCTCCACTTGCAGTTTTTATTAACTTTGGTAAAAACATAATAAACCCAAGTACTCAAACTGGATGAAACTGCTTTGGATAGGAGTCTGCATGTTAGAGATGAGAACTGCCCTTGGCCATTCAGCCTGCGTGGTATTTATGAGCAACACTTCATTTTCACAATCTTTCGCTTACAATAAACAATAATGATAATAATTTTCAAAACACTTGCTGAATTTCAAAATATTTTCCCAGAGAATAATGTTTGTCTCTCTCTGCTTTGATATCTGCATCTGAGTCAGTACATTGAAGGTAACTTTGGAAAGGTAAGAAGTTTCTGGTTATGATAGTGAACAGCAAATCTTGAGCATTAGCGTCTTAGATCTTTAAATATTTATGTGGTTTTATAAGCTACTTTAGAAAGTAATTTAGAATATGAAGAAAGCATATAACCTTTTTTAGCTCAGCTGTGAAATTACAATTGCATTCTCACTCTAACTACATAAATAACACCTTTCTTTGGCAGTTCTGGGATGCACAAATCCTTCCTCTCCATAAAATTTACTAACCTAATAAATACTGACCTAGAATCAGCAATTTTGGTATTTACTAGGGACTCTAACTGAATTCATAACTCAACAGAATACCTAAGTGGGCAGTACTACAATCATTTTATATATTCTATATAACTATTTCGCATAATATATTTAATGGTCAGAAACATTACACATATGGCTGGCAAGTCTCTCCTTTAGCATTTAATAAATGCCATACTTTTACGTAAGAAATTGTCTTTCAATCTAATGTTTATATTTTGACTGCACCTAAAATGTGCTTATTGTAGCATACTGCATCAATAAATGAACAATTATTTCTCAGTGGCATGTAAAATACATAGTGATGCCAGCAGCATTAAATTTGAATGCCAAGTAGGGAAACAGTTAAATGTAGTTTAACTATAAAATTAATATTATACTAATTTTAATAAAAGGAAAAGATTTACCTTATTATTTTTAGTTCAGACATGCAGTCATTTGCAAGGTAATTCAATACCCACTGTATAAAATCTGAACTATGAAAATGTTTTACAGATGTTTTTAATCAGCTTCCTTTGTTTAACATTAGACGCTAACCTCCAGAAGATACATACAAGCTGCACATCCTACAGGTAATGCTATCCAGATGGGATGTTTTCCCTGAACATCATGCTTAATAACATAAAGAATAAGGAATAACATAAGGAATATGCTGTGAAGAAAAAGCACCTTGGCAAAAAATTTCTCATGTCATTTTGTATTCAGTGTCACAACACAGCTTTCCCAGTTTGCCTACAGTGTGTCTTGTGGAAAACTCCCAAAATGTACGGCATAAAAATGTCTTGAATTCAGACAGCTTTATGTCGATTACTCGACTCCAGCAAACACTAACTACAGTATTGATATCATCTTAATTATTAACTCCTTCCTTTGGTTAAACTGTATAACCTTCCAGCTGTTAGATCCCCAGGTTATTCCTGCAGCCCTATCCCATACTTAATTTCCTCAGACTACACCAATTTCATCAGGAAGACACTGTTGCAATGAGTGAAGCAAGTATGCCTTTCTTGGCAACAAGAAATGAATTTTTCTTACTTGGATGCTGGTTGGAAGGGAGGCATAAAATCCCAAACTTCTTAAATTCATTATTTGTTCATAAGTAAATAGTAATAATTGTTCATAGAAAAGGTAACCAGCAGATACACCACAGATAAGTAAAGAAGGTAAGGTAGAAACATTCCTTATGTGTTACACTTCTAAATCTATTTGCTGAACATCATAATCTCAATATCTCATTCAACTATTACCTACTAAGAAGGGGAAAAGCTCCAAAATGCCCAGAAAACTCCAGTGATTCTTGCAGAAGTTCCCCCTTCAGTTCTTTATGCTGATGACTTGAGCAAAGAAAGGAAAAACCTTCCTTTAAGCACTCCAGAGAGACAACTTGGGCAGAGACTATGATCTGTCCATCGTAAGAACTTAGCCTATATCCATAAACATCTCATTGTTCCTCAAGAGGAAGACAGAGGGAATTTAAGAGGGAATTTAAGCACCCAGATGCATATCCTCTCCTCTGTCAACCAGGACATTAAGTATCTCATTCCAAGACCATTTCCAACAGCCCACCCACAAAATACAGGTTGTAACCATGAGCCCAGTTTTGCAAGGCAGAAAATCAAAAAGGAACCTGGTGTCTGTCACAGGAAAGGCTTCTGACACAAATACATTTTCAAAGTATAACCATGGAAGCAAGAAACTACATTTCCCATTAGGCAACTAGACCTTTCCAGAAAGGGTCCGGACTCCACTCGAAGAGCAGATGTGTTCAGGGTTTCTGCAAAAAGGCTGGAATATCTACAAAAAATCCACTATAATTTTTTTTTTTAATGCATGCAATTGCTACTTTGCAGTTAGCAAAACAGACAGAGATCTGCAATCCAGTGCTCTTGAGTTGACTCAAGCACACCTTCTGGGGTTCACATCCTTTTACAGAGCCTGGCTGGGAATTCCAGCACACCTAACCACTAAAATACTAATGAACACTAATTAAAATGTTTCCTGCATCTGAGAATGGTAGCAGCTCTTGCATAAGAACACAGTTGTGTTTCCCATACTTACATTACCGAAGCATTTTGAAATTTAATAAAAACTTAGAATTGAAATGGGTTGTGACAGGTTAAGATTAACATCCTCCTACTGAAATTGCTTAGAAGTAGTGAACTGCAAGACACAGGATATTTTTCAGCCAGACAGGCATGTTTCTACTGACAGTGACAGAAACATTTCCATAAAATAGCCTCCTGCTGCCTCCAGCATTAATGAAATGCATGGCATACGGCGGCACAACGGCACTACATTTCCCTTAGAATATGAAATGTAGAGTCTGCGTTAACCATCCTCCATCGCTGCACCATATCTATAACTTTTTTGTGCAACATTGTCTTTAGATTTACTGTTGAAGTGCCTAGCTGCTCATAAATCACACTCCCTCCCCTCTGCCCCCAAAATTACCCCCAAACAAAAAGCCAAACAAAAATTACATTATAAAGAAGGATTTGATATGAAAATAAAACTAGACATACCTCTTACCCATCTTTTGTGTATACAGGGTAAAAAGTTCTGCAGGAGTTGCAGTTAACAGGTACAAGCAAAATAACTAATTAAGTCAAGTTTATGAATAAGGAATATCCTATTCCTGCTCCTCAAAACAGGTATGTATATATTTCTATGACCACACGTATACATGTCATACATACAAAATGCATAAGGGCAAGATGCAAACCTTTCATTAAAATGATTTTGAGCAACTGTTTCAATCATGAGTAGCCCTGCAAGACAGAGCTTAGTTATATCAAACCATAGTTACACCAATATGTCACAAGGGCCTAGAGCCATATGAAACCTTAACTTGAAATACTAATATCTTTAAAGATGTTAAATTAAACAATTAGTATTTTTTAAATTTATTTATTCAAATTATTATATATTCATTCAGTTGTTTATGATTTATATTGTAGTAATGTACAACAGTATGCTACTAGTGCTTAGTGGATCACAGGACTGCACTGTTGTACATCACAGAGTCATGTAAAAAAGAAAGACATTGTCACATAAAGCTTAAAGTCCAGGATGACAGACAGCAAATGACAGACACATAAACGTAATGTGCAATGTGAATAATAACAGTCTTAGAAATTCAAATGCTATGGACATTTTTGCAGATATTAGAATAGATGAGAAGTTTAGCAAGAATTTGGAAGAAGCTGACATTAGCTTTTTGGAATTGGAGTGTCTTTTCTTCATAAGGATGTATGGAAGACAATAAACTCAAATTTTTTTATATATTATAAATATATATAATATACATATTATATATATACACTATAGATAGATAGATAGATAGATAGATAGATAGATAGATAGATAAACTGACTTTATTCTAACAGAGAAGATTGGCATACTCTTTTTAATGGAGGACACCAACCCATGATGACAGAATATGGCAGAGAATTGTGACAGACTTCAAACATGTAAATATATATAGTATTAATGCAACAGCCTGGGGGGCCAGGGGAAGAAAGAACATTAATTGCTTCACTCAGATTTAAATTGCTCATATTTTTCTCTATAATGACCTCTTCAAAAACTGTCCTAATATGAAACTGTGGAGAACAAAGGGAGTGGAAAGAAATCTCCCATTAAATGAGGCAACATTCTTCATTATCTATAAGTGATATCAGACGATTGCATATGCTAAGAAAAATATTCCATCACTAGATCACACTACTAATAGATATATGCATCTATCATTGAATCATATAATCTGTTCAAACAGTGCTTCGCTGCATTTGGTACTATATTACAATAATGCAACAGATTTAAACCTGCAAAAGGTTTAAAAAAAAGTTACTTAAAATAACTTTTTGTCAATAATGAAGTTTGCCACTAAAATGAATTACCATTAAAAATGAATAAAGAAGAAGCAGTGAAGCCTTTATGAGACCATGCAGCTACAGCTGAAGCAAAAGATTTATAAAAATTAAGCTGAATTTTTAAACTGAAAATAATCACTATAAAGTATTCTTTTCAATTAAATGTACATGGAAAATAGATGAATTATTTAATCATGAGTGCTGGGCAGTACCTTGAAATTAAGTTTTTTTTCCACTGGAAAAATCATATTCCTTGAAACTAACAATTTTGTGTAGAGGTATTGAGCAATATTTCACAGATCTAAGGTTAGGTTTAGATCTGGTTAAGATCATAGAGAAAAATAATGACATCAGAAGGTGTACTTAACAGTTTTATATCATGGCACTCACTTGGCATATGGGATACTCAAGTTTATGTTCTTCCACCAAGCAGAGACTTTAAGATAGGTCTTTCTTCTCCAACACGGGTGTCCTACCCACTGGACTACCAGTTAGATAAAATTCCTCTTCATCTCAGTATAGTTTTATAATTTTTTAAAGAAGCTTTTAGTTTTATTCTGATGAAAAAGTAAAGCAAATGTCAAAAACTCTAAATTTTTCAGGAAATTGAATTCTTGCTTTTCAGCCAGACACAGTAATTATAGAGACCTCTGAGCAGGACATGAACCTTGTAACACTTGAGCAAACTTTAGGTTTGCAGTGTTTGACTGAGTTCAAAATCAGGCATCATTTGAATCAACTCCAACATTAATATAATAGAAATGCCACCACCTCCTATTGTAACTGTTCCCATACACAGAGATTTGAAGGAGTTTCAAATGTATGGATAAATACTGGAAAAGGATCAAAATGAGCACAAAGGAAATTCAAGGCCTAAAAGTTACACTGAAGCAATCTAAAAGGCCTGCTTTAAACCTGTTAAAGGAAGGAAATTCACAGTTAAGACTGAAAATCCTGGCTGGAACTCCTGCCTTCAAATACAGGCACTGATTTGCAGAAACAAAAAAGGGTAGGAAAACCATACAAATCAAGACCACAGTGTCAGACTGGATTTCCAGTTTTAACTATGATTTGTGATGTATTAGAGAACACACTACTTCGTTCTGTTTCCATAAAGTTGTAGCTGGACAGGCCAAGTATAGTCAAGCTAGCTAGAGGTTTATTACAGAAGAAAAATCACTGAGGTAACAAAACAGATTTCGTGCTACAGGTCCATGAAATTTAAAAAAAAAAAAAAAGAGAAAAAAAAGAGAAAAAGAAGTAATACTTCCAGAAGTCACACCACCAGATCACCAGATTTAACAGCACTGCCTTTCCCAGTACAAATTTCTTTGCAGTCCTAGTTCTTCCCACAGCAATATAAATCATGATATTCTGTGCAAGCATTTCAAAGCAATTGCTGGTAGCTTATATCAAATGTTGACTAGGCAGTTATCCACAATTCTTAAAAAACTGCAAATTGGTTCAATAAATACTTGTATATATATGCATACATACACATACATGCACATACACATCCATTTATATGTACATATCTAAGAACTTTCCTGACAAAGGCCAAAATTAGTTCAGGATCAGAGATATGGCTCAGATGACCTCTTGAGGTTCCTTCCAGCATAGTTCTCTGAAAGGTTCAAGACTGAAATTCCAGCGCAATCAGGGTAAAAATGTGTCATTAACCAAAAGGAAATGCTCAATTTATAACTGGCATGCCACAAATTCAGTGTGTAGAGAGGCTAAGGATCAGCATGGGCAGTGCAGATGCAGAACAGGCAAACTAAGTCCTAATCCGGGTGTCAAATCCATTACACAATTTTAGGCAAGTCATCGAGCTCACTTTTCAAATGTGGACAGGAATGACAGTGAAATTCAGGACTAGTGTGAGGATTAACTAGTTATTATTGCAAAGTGCTGAGTTAAAATGCTGAGCATTAGAAAGATGACTAATAAAAATAGTTACAAGGAGCAAGAATCTCAGGCGAAGGGGGGTACCACAGAAATCCAAGACATCTGGTGAGGAGAATCGGTGTAATAAAATGAAAACAAACCAAAACTGTGTTATTTGGCAATCCCACATGCAAACCACTTGAACTCTCCACTTCTGGAGCTTATGTCATCATTGAGCCATCACCTTCCCACTTTGAAAAAGCTGCTGTTTAGAGAACCATTACTTTAAAGCATACTATAAAGTGGAACTGAGTAGCTATTCAAGAAAAAACGCCTACCAGATAAATTCAAGTGACTAATAGAGGCACTGTTAAGAGTTGTCTTTCCCCCAGAATGAATATACCTCCTCCAGCATTTATAAGAAAGGATGTAGAACATCACCAATACTCCTCAGGACTTCAAGAAACTCTGGTATATTCGAACACTGCAAGAGTATTGTGTATTAAACAAAGAAATGATGCACATTCTTAAAATACCGTACACAGTCCTCCATAAATCCCACAAACCCTCTCATTGATGGTTATGGTATGATTAATGTTTGTAATGAGCTGTTTTAATTAGTTAAACAATTCAGAGTTCTACCTTAAAAAGCAGCTTTGTGAAACTGCAGTAGTTGCAGAATATTTCACTCCTGGGCTTGATAAAACACTAAACCAGAAACTGCTTTAAAATAACTGCCTGCTACAGCAGTTCTAGCCAACTTTTGCACCTGGTGCTGAGAGAAAAAGCCTAGTGAACTTTCACTCACTTGTTGCATGTCAGCTTCAATGTGATGTCTTTCTTCTGTTGTGTTTTGCTTTCTAACTGGAAGAGACAAGTAAGCTAAACTAGCAGCCAATCAATCCCTATATTCTAAGAATGCAATAAAATTTGATACCAATAAATCTTTTCTTTTAACAGGCAGAAAAGATTAACAAAGTTATTCGAAATTTTATCCTCTTCTGTTCTTTCAATAGGACGATTACCTGACAATCTCATTGAATCAAATAGTGAAATTACAAGAGACACAATTAAGCTTGTATATACATAGAAACAGGATATGCATTTATGTATATCCCTAGTAGGCCCTCCATTCTTTATTAGCACTGATGTATTTTTCTTCCTCTTACAATAAAAGTTATTACACCTTTGGATTGTCAAATAAAAATCCAATTGGCTGAGACATACACCATCAATATAAAATAGCTTTTCACAGCTTCCCTCTCAATGACGACTAGTTGACTTTTTTCAGCTCTGACATTTATTTGTTTCATAACATGGGGAAAATCCATTTCATCTTCGTTGTACTTTAATTTCTCATCAATAAAATGATCTATTTTTTTGTCCTCGATTGTGTGGAAGACAACTTCCTTCTGCAAGTAATAGAGGAGCCGACAAGGAGAGGTGCCATGCTTGACCTCGTGCTCACCAACAGGGAAGGGCTCATTGGAAATGTGACGCTCCAGGGCAGCCTTGGATGCAGCGATCATGAGATGCTCGAATTTGAGTCCTGCCCTGGATTTCAAAAGAGCAGACTTTGGCCGCTTCAGGAACCTGCTTAGGAAGGTTCCATGGGATACAGCCCTAGAGGGCAGAGGGGCCCAAGACTGTTGGTTGATATTCAAGGATCACCTGCTGCAAGCTCAGGAGTGTTGCATCCCAACCAGAAGGAAGTGCAGCAGGAGGGCCAGGAGACCTCCTTGGATGGATAAGGAGCTGCTGAGGAAACTTCAAATGAAAAAAGAGGCTTTTAATAAGTGGAAGCAAGGACAGGTGGCATGGGAAGAGTACAGGGTTGTTGTCCGGGAAGCTAGGGACCAGATTAGGAAAGCTAAGGCCCAGTTAGAATTAAACTTAGTTAGAGGTATTAAAGATAACAGGAAGGGATTCTACAAGTACATACCAAATAAAAAACGGACTAGGGAGAATGCAGGCCCCCTCAGGAAGCTCTCGGGAGAACTGGCTACGCAGGATTTGGAGAAGGCTGAGGTTCTGAATGACTTCTTTGCCTCGGTCTTCACTGGCAAAGGGTCTGACAAAACCACCCAAGTCTTGGAAGGCAGATGCAGGGACTGTGAGAATGAGGACCTTGGGCCCACTGTAGGAGAGGATCTGGTTCGAAACCATCTTAAAAATCTGAATGTACACAAGTCCGTGGGTCCTGACGAGATCCATCCGCGGGTCCTGAAGGAGCTGGCAAATGAAGTTGCGAAGCCGCTGGCCATCATATTTGAGAAATCCTGGCAGTCAGGTGAAGTTCCCGACGACTGGAAAAAGGGAAATATAACCCCCATTTTCAAGAAGGGGAAAATGGATGACCCAGGGAATTACAGACCAGTCAGTCTCACCTCTGTGCCTGGCAAAATCTTGGAGCAGATTCTCCTGGAAGGCATGCTAAGGCAATGAAAATCAACAAGGTGCTTGGTGACAGCCAGCATGGCTTCACTAAGGGGAAATCCTGCCTGACCAATTTGGTGGCCTTCTGTGATGGGGCTACAGAACTGATGGACAGGGGTAGAGCAGTTGATGTCATCTACCTGGACTTGTGCAAAGCGTTCAACACTGTCCCACACGACATCCTTGTCTCCAAATTGGAGCAACATCAATTTGATGGATGGACCACTTGGTGGATAAAGAACTGGCTGGATGGCCACACACAAAGAGTTGTGGTCAATGGCTCAATGTCCGGCTGGAGACCAGTAACGAGTGGTGTCCCTCAGGGATCAGTGTTGGGACCGATCTTGTTCAACATCTTTGTCGGTGACACGGACAGTGGGATTGAGTGCGCCCTCAGCAAGTTTGCTGATGACACCAAGCTGTGTGGTTCAGTTGATATCCTGGAGGGAAGGAATGCCATCCAGAGGGACCTCGACACACTTGTGAGGTGGGCTGATGCCAAGCTCATGAAGTTTAACCATGCCAAGTGCAAGGTCCTACACCTGGGTCGGAGCAATCCCAGGCACAGCTACAGGCTGGGCAGAGAAGAGATTCAGAGCAGCCCTGCGGAGAAGGACTTGGGGGTGTTGGTTGATGAGAAAATGAACATGGGCCGGCTTCAGCGTGCGCTCACAGCCCAGAAAGCCAACCGTATCCTGGGCTGCATCAAAAGGAGCATGACCAGCAGGTCGAAGGAGGTGATCCTGCCCCTCTACTCTGCTTTCGTGAGACCTTACCTGGAGTATTGTGTGCAGTTCTGGTGTCCTCCACATAAAAAGGACATGGAACTGTTGGAACAAGTCCAGAGAAGGGCCACGAGGATGATCAGGGGACTGGAGCACCTCCTCTATGAAGACAGGCTGAGGAAGTTGGGGCTGTTCAGCCTGGAGAAGAGAAGGCTGCATGGAGACCTCATAGCAGCCTTCCAGTATCTGAAGGGGGCCTATGGGGATGCTGCAGAGGGACTCTTCATTAGGGACTGTAGCGACAGGACAAGGGGTAACGGGTTAAAACTTAAAACAGGGGAAGTTTAGATTGGATCTAAGAAGAAAATTCTTTCCTGTGAGGGTGGTGAGGCACTGGAATGGGTTGCCCAGGGAAGTTGTGAATGCTCCATCTCTGGCAGTGTTCAAGACCAGGCTGGACGAGGCCTTGGGTGATATGATTTAACGTAAGGTGTCCCTGCCCATGGCGAGTGGGTTGGAACTAGATGATCTTAAGGTCCTTTCCAACCCTAACGATTCTATGATTCTACGCCACAAAGATGAAAATGTCTAACAATGCAAAAACATACTCAAGAATCAGAGATTATAAAGAATGCAGTAACTGAGTATCATGATAACAGTTGCCAGGAACAATATCTTGTGAGTATATTGAAGCTGATACACTGGCATCAGGCTGTGTATCGCTATACAAGTGCTCACTATTAATATATATATGCATATATGTTTGCATGTATGTGACAGATGAAGACGGCCATGTGTATGATGATTTCCACAGATGAAGCTTTTGTCACAAGACTTTCCATTTTACCATCAATTCTTCACAGAAATATAGAAACTTTCCCTCCTTTCCTCTTAGTCCTGTGCTCTCCTTCACAGTGACACCAATGGCCACATTCCACCTGTTTCATCATTACACACCTACTTTCCTTGGCCCCATCTGTAATTCAATTTGGGAGCAACACATCTGCTGATTCTCACTCCATTTACTACTTCTTGATGGCTTCCCTGTCATCAGCACTTAATGTCCTGTAGAGCTACTTCCCAAACTCATTCTCCAGACCAGAGCTTTTGCAAGCTCCAACACACCAGTCACAGTTTCTGTTTCAAACTCTTCTGCCTCTTATTTCAATTTATTTCCATGCTCTTACTACTGAGCATGCTGAGTAAGGGTCATGGGATACTCTTCCAAACTCCTTCTACTACAAGTTTGTTTTCATATTTCTTTATTCCATTTCTTCAAACAACTCTTTTCTGAACTTCAGACTTCCTATTCCTTACTTGCAACCTGGGTTCCTCTTTTAGCTCCATGTTTTATTCTGCTACGAGACTATATGCATTCCTACAAAGTTGCACTTAGCATTTGTTGCTGAACACCTTCTCTTGTCATAAATCTCTGGCTTTTTTCCAACTCTGACCCACCTCAGTGGATGCATCATATCCTGCCTCTTAGTTTTCACTTATTCTTTGCTCTCTAGTACTTTTCCTCATGGTGTACAGATGTCGTCAGTGATACTCTTCTTTCAAAGAAACCATATCTCAATCCAAGCTGTCTCTCCATTTTTTTCCTTATTTCTTTCTCTCTCTCTTCATCTGTAAAAGCCCATAAAACATGCAGTTTTCAGCTAATGCACATACTTCCCCTCTTCTAACTCTATCTTGGATCAGCTCCAACCTGACTTTCCATAAATCCCCTCCCTTAAAACTCTTCATATATGACACATTACATGCCTCCTCCTGGCCAGAAATCTGGGACTCCAGTATGTGTTGTATGTTTTTATGTTCTCTGTCTTTTCTGCTGCTTTTGACACTGTTAGCTTTTTCTTTTTTTTTGGATTGCTTCAAGGCTTTTGTGATGGGGAGGTATCTCTCAGGTGGGAGTTACTGGACTAAATATAGACGTCTACACCTGAGCTGGCCAAACAAGGCATCACTTACAGTCACTAGACAGCAACCATTCTGGGTCCAAATTCACCTCACCCTAAAAACAAATGCCTGAAAGAAGTCAAATAAACTATATTTAGTAAGTAGCATTTCTCTCTATTGCCTCTATTCCTCCAACAGGCACACTATGACTGCTTCACAGGAATATAAACTATTGATGGATAGTAACGTAGTATAGTATCTAATATGCCATGTGCACACAGAGAAGTACAATGCCTTTACCGAAGATGCAAGTAAATGGCCAGTCTAAGGTGGTAGATTATATGTCATAATTTAAAAGAAGCCTCTATGAAAATAATGGTATCTGAGTTTAGGAATATTTATGTAAATCATAGAAATAACTACAGCCCAGAGTTCACTGTACCTAAAAGTTGTGTTGCAAATAATTCAGATTAATCACCTTGACTGTAATGCATACACTTTTTTTGAGAGCATCGTCTCTTTACTGCTTGGTGCAGAGCTCCTGACATGTTTCCTCAACATTATTTCCTTTATGGACTTCACTGACCAAGCCACTAACTCCATCACCTCATACAAAAAAATCCTGGACCGGCCACCATGCTCTTTTAAACACCAATTATCTTAATAGCACAAGAATCTACAGATTTTGCAGGCAATGGGTGTAGAAGAAGAGAGACATCTCTGGAGGGAAAATGTCAAAATAAAGGAGTAGAATTAACATTTAACACCTGGCTAATACACTTTAACAAAGTTTATGGGAAGATAATGTTCTTATGGTCACATTCTGACTTGTTTCAAAAATGGGTAAGAACCAAGTGCTTCCTGAAAAGGAGACCATCACTATGTGGGCATTCAGTGAATTGTCACTGCTGCCTGGTTTTCTCAGAAGGCAAGGTAGTAAGCGTATAGGAAACTTCAAACACGTATGACTTGGTGCACTAAGGCAGCTTTTTTGTGCACCCACAGGAGAAGTCATGAAAAGAAGGGAAGAATGATCAAATGAAGGATAAGTTCAATATGCATTTTTTCTGCCTGAATATTTTTCACTTTGCTATGGAACTCATCACTAGAACACAATAATTTATTGACACTCGGAGACACAGCCACACAAAATTCTTAACGTATTATCTTAAATAATGAAAGCTCTTCAGTTATCTTCAGATACAGCAAAATCACAGGTACAAGACTTACAGAATAACTTTTACTCTGTCAGTTGTTGTTTTTGTCAGGAATGGGTTACAGCACATACTTGAATTGCTCCATTTATTTGCAAGTGTGAGATAAAAGCCTGTTTGTCCTAGGTTTTGTGTATAACTTATTTTCTTTCTACTCAAGGACTGTACTACCATCAACTCTCCTATCAGGTAGAACTTGTGGCTTGAAGATAAAAGAACATAGAAATAAAAAGCACTGACATCTCCCACAATTAAACATATACTGATCTAAGGGTTCCTGCTATTATCACTGTTATTCTTGGCCAGTGGCACTTGCAGACACAAAAGAGTTGTATTTGCCAAAACTAAAGCACTAATTTTAAGAAAACAAATTTTGCAGCGCTTCAAGAAGTAAACTAGCTTCTGCCAAGTATTCCAGAAGTAGTATACTGTTTTTCCAAAGTAAAATCGTTTTGAATGATGGCAACACCTTTGTGTTCAGTTATTGTTTTCTTTTGCAGGAGGACAGAAACGGAACCTGTTGACAGAGGTGGAGAACTTCAGTCTCTACAGTTATCTATTAGTAACAAAAGTGCAGTATTAGAAACTCAAGACCTCTGAACACTAGGTGTCAGTGTAAGAAATGGAAAAAAATCAAAAACCTGTTGTTTCCAATCAGGTGGATTAGCTAAGAAACCAGAACCAGCTGTGACCACATTTCCTTGTAACTGCATAACACTGTTAACAAGCCAATCTTCCTTAAAAAGTTATTCTGAAACTATCAGGTTTGCTTGAAATCAGATAAGGTGTTTAAAAACTACAATGAACTTGCTCTGTTAAACACTCTGAAATGACCTTTAAGGTTTATTAGTTATACTTAAAAGACCATGCAGAATTTTACACTACTTTTTTTTTTTTTGCCAGATATTCATAAGTTTGTGTCTTTTGCAACTTAATGTTTATAGTTTTGTTTGACAGAATCAATGAAAAACGAAATCTCAAAACCATGCAGCTAGTGCCAAAAGTCATAGAGGTGAGAAAGCTCCCACTTGAGAAGTCCAGATTGTAAATGTTTGGCTGGAATGTTAAATAACTACTTTAGGACATGAAGAGTCACATCCCAGAAGTGTTCATCTCTCTTGATACAACTGATGATCTGGCATCATTATCTCAGTACAGAAAAATATGTTTGCTTGCCTTTATGTTCGTTCAGGTGAATCCATTCAGGATCTCAGAGGAAAAGCAGAAGGAATGTCACTTTCCACCAGGCACTGACAGTTGCCATATTTGGAAAGTTATTTTAAACAAAGCAAGCCAGATGATGAAAACAACAATTAAACCCCACTGTATATCAGATTCCAGAGCTGATTACAGAAATACACAAATGCTTTCGAAATTTAACTAGAGGTCCACCTTCCTAATGAAATATCTGCATGTTGCACACAAGTTGATAAATTTCAGATTCTTTTCACTTAATTTATGAATTGCTGACAGAATCAGACTACCAGATGAGATGGGTCTTTGCGTGCAGGTATGGACTTTACACACATCTTCTTACACTAATAAAATTCAATTTACATTATACAAACAAGTTAAAGAAAGAATAAAATCCTGAAGATCAGATTTCTATTTGACTTCTGAAGCCTAGGATGTAATTATAATTTTTCACAGACAGAAACAATGCTATTTTATTCCAGTCCAGCTAAATTATTTGAGGCAATTTTTTAGGTCACGTCAAAAATAATCTTGGCAAAAGCTTGTTCAGCCATAAAAAAATTTCCATAAAGGAGACTAAACTATTGACAAATATTGATTTACCAGAGTGCATCATATTGCATAATAAAAATCTAATGATTACTCTTCTTCAACTTCTCAATTTTTTAAGTTGCTCTTTCCTAAAGAGTTAATCACCTAGAAGTTCATAGGACTCTAGCAAAAGACATTGATGTAAGTAGCCAACACATACTAGACACCGTGCATCCGTACATTGAATGTCTCAGCTCAGCTCAGCCAAGATTTCAATAGCTATTAATTTATGCCATAGTCCCAGCAGTATATATAAAAATAAATAGAAGATACATTTGTCTTTCGGAAACTCGGGCTGGGATCAGCTTATCGCTTGATTTATAAAAGCCCCACAAGCCAAGGTACTTAAGTACATATATATTCAAGAAAGGAACAGATTCTAAAGTCCCCATGAATGAAATTTCACATATATTTAATTCCTCTTGATAAACAGCCTAAATAGGAATTGATGTGTTAAGGGTGGGAAAACCAGACTTTTACATAAAGACACATATATACGCACACATGTACAACACATGTAAATCTATGTCATTGTTATTAAAGGCCCAAAGGCTTATATAGAAAATCAGTAAATACTGGGATTATAGCTGATTGCACTACCTTAATTCTTGGTATTTTATATGCACTACACGACAGATATTAACCATTCATCACATTGCTTTCCCATTCAATTCAGTCAATGGTTTAGATTTTCTTCACTACTGAACATTTTGCTTCAGCTATGTGGGCATAATTATTCATTTCTTTCTGCTTGATTTTTTAAGGGTTCTTACTAAAAGTGTCTTAATTTTTCCACTTCTTGGATCAGTGAAGTCCCTTAACACCGGATGCTGAGCAGCATCTCTGCATGACCAGGCAAAAAGCAACAGCTCTGTCTCATAGCACATGTTGACTCTGCAGAAAGATTCATGGGAAAGAAAACACCTGACCAAGTCTGTTGAAAAGTCTCTCATCTGAAGAGAAGGGACAGAGAGAGCCCAGAATCCCTAACTAGGACTCCTGAACTGCCTCCCGAAGTACATTCTGTGCATTGGAATAAATGCATCTGAATACAATGGACAAGTAGTGTAGAAAACTCAGGACACCACTTTTCATATAAATTATGAATGAAGAAAAGGCAAGACTACATCAAAAGTCAGATAAGAGACTTTATATTGTTTGCAATTAAATTTTTCCTTCTCCTTATAAGACATTTTGTACTACCTTAATATATTAAAGAAAAAATACTGTTCATTTGCTTAAGCAAAGCCAATCAAGGAATATTAGGAAAAAAAAATCTATTATTTTATTTTTTGTTTTTTTTAAGAAATTGGGAAAAATGGTGTCTTATGTCTGATGTGGGCCTTTCTAAACCAGTGTCCTCTTCTCCCACAGATAAAAGACACACTGTCACTGAGGTCCTTTGGTACAGGAGTAAAAGCATCTGATCTCTATAAAATGATTACTGAATGTGTTGAGTCTATTTACATTTTTTCAATGTACATAAAAAAGGAATAACAAAAGCTATTCTACATTACTCTGTAAATTGAACAAAAAAGTGTTTTTTTTAAACAGCCCTTCCTTTTAAAGTCATACATATTTTAAAAAATTAAATAATACAAATGGCCCCAAAATAGTCTTGAGAATGGTGACCACAAAAATTAATGTCAAACCTGCTATTTCCATTCAAAACAAAAACAAAAGAGAAAACCCACCCCAACTCACTCCTACCAATGTAATAACATAATATAAATACTGACCACATTTAAATGATGGAAATGCACAGAGAGCAATTAATTACCTCTTGCTAGAGGTAAAGTACCTTCTCTTCCATCTCACGTGGGAAATGCTAACAAATGTACACGGCTGGTACCCAGGGAATTTTTTATATTACAGACTTATTTTCCAGTTTGATTTCTTCCAGGGCAGGTATGCCATGTGTTTGCTGCAAATGTATGTGTGTTATTTACTCTACAGTAGGAACAGAATGAATAGTCGATGGATTTTTCCCAGATGGTTTTTGTGAACTCCTTTATCCCATTCATGTAAACACACAGTGTGTTCCGGTTTGCTGAGTTGTATATACACCCTGTGACTTATTACAAAGTCTGAATGTTTAGCTAGCCAGAAGATTGTTTCCATCCTGTGATTCATTAGGTCCCTATGGTACCCTCGACTTCCTTTATTTTGTACAATCACAAATTATATTAGTTTGTCTTATTTTGATAACCCCTCTAATTAATGTCCTGCACAGGAAACTTTATTACTGTTTTAAAACAGACTCATAAAACAAGGACTTTTCCTGTTACTACAGTGGCATAAGTGACAGTTGCATATAACTTTGGGATCAAGAGTGAACAGTACTTCACACTGTTTGTTTTTATCAGTGGGCAATTTCTGTTAATGAATAAGCTGGTTTCAATTCTTTCTTTTTTTTTAAAAGGAATGTCAGAAATTTGACAATTATGTGTATAAAGGTCGCAAGTCTAAACAGTTCTAAGCGCAGGAAACAAACCTGGGCCTGTAGGACTTCAGCTTCAGAATAGCATAGAGGTTACATACATTAAAATGACTAATCCAGCTTGTGAATGAATAATGAGTGTGATTTGGTTTAAAAAAAAACACCTGTAGTAGCAGGCTGTAAACAACCAAGTAAGTTCTAGCCTTGTTTCTGCTTAAATCGTCATTTTTCCTACTCCCCCCTCCAACTGCCATTGTCTTTTTCTTTGGATGGGCAATTGATGGTGAGCTTTCCCTCCTCCTTTTACTTTAACTTCAATGAAATTGTGAACAGATGCAGGGATAAAGCTGGGAAGCAAAGAAAGCACAACACATTCATCCAGAAAATGTACAGCCCTTTGAAAACAAAAATTGCACGCTGGTCATGATTAAGTGCTTAGCATTTTAAACTCACCCTTATGCTTGTCTCTGTATTTCTGCTATTCCTTTTTTAGTTGTGGCAAATGCTTACCCAATCTTTATTTAAATCCCTACTATAAAAAACAAGGGATGGATTTACTATGGACTTACTGAAGACCTGACACACTGCTGAATCTCTACATCTCACTGCGTTTTACCTATGAATTATGTCCACAGTTTAAAATAATCTACATATTCCAACATAAATTATTCACCTGCAGACCTGTATTTTGAGCTCTGGTTGAAACCAAAGGGTTGATTCTGAATTAACTCTATTATTTGTGAAAAAGGCATTTAATTTCCAATAGTAATAAAACCAGAAAAAAAATCTATGTGTATAAGCAAAATGTTCTTATATGTATATATATATATATGTAACATGAGACCCTAATCATGCTCCTACAAAGGAAGCAAGAGTAGAATGTCAATAAATACTAGTTAGAAGCACAAGATGTATGCAATTAAATTCTTCCATAGGAAGATAAGTGATGAAAAAAATCCCACCAGATATCATATACAACATAATTTTAGGCAATTGAAGTTCCTTTAAGTTGACACTATTGCATGCTAAAAAAGCCAACTAAGTGGGCTTAAGTCATTTGACATCAATTGAAGACATTAGAGCCCATGCTCTAGCAGACACACATTAGCTGAGAGGGATAAACCACAACTCTATCAACATGAATTCCATCATTCATGACAGTCTCCAGAAAGATACTGGTGGATAAAACATTTAAAGGATGCAGTCTAAAGCTGTTGCGATGTGCTGTGGCCTTCTCCCTAAGCACCAGTCTTTCATGGACAGATAAGGTTACTCACCAGCAGGTAAGAACTTTTGGGCTCTGCTGTTTATAAGCATATCTGTACTCTTGGTTTGTATTCCTCATAGTTCCTTGCTGAACTCTGTGCTACTGCAAAAATGTCTTCTGCTTTGCAAAAACCAAAACGTATCTCTTCTCAGAAGCCATTTGATAGCTCAGAAACAAAACGTAAAGGACTGAAGTTCACATCTAGCGTTAACCTGAAAACCCAACTTCAGTGAAAGCAGGTGTCTGTGCTCCTAATACCATATTCAGCATGCCTAGAGAATAAATCGGTGGTAGTTCACTCTGATAATAAATGCCCAGCAATAAATGCCCATCAATACATTCCCAGCACAAGGAGTTAACTCCTCAATAGCCTTTTTGATTTAAGTAGTATATCATGCTCTTATCTTCTCTTAGCCTTTGAATGTGACATCTGAAGGATGAATGTGGAGCTATGGCCCTACCAAGAGAAGGTACTAAGAAATCAGGATTGCTGGACATGATGAAAGAATAAACTAAAAGAGGGCTTGTTACATGTCAAATGGTAAGTAATTTAAAGGCTTGACCCCTCCTGATTAACATCTTTTTACATTCCCTGTTGAACCCTTTTTGTAAGCACAATTTTCCCTGTGACAGACATCTGCTACTCATACTCAACCATAAAGAACAACGTAGTCTTGTTTGGAACCTCTGGTCTTAGCACATACAAATACAGGCCTAGGGGTAACATTAAAGGATCTATAAATATATACAGATCAGTTACTAAACAAACACTGTCAGTCAGTGAATTTGATTTCATATTAAAATGTAAATTCATTGTGCTCTTCAAATACATTATGCTTGATGCCCCATCCCTGGAAGTGTTCAAGGCCAGGCTGGATGGGGCTGTGAGCAACCTGGTCTAGTGGAAGGTGTCCCTGCCCATGGCAGGGGGGTGGAACTGGATGATCTTTAAGGTTTCTTCCAACCCAAACCATTCTGTGAGTCTATGAAAAAACAAACTGAACTTTTTCATTCTATTTTTGATTTTGCTTGATATGCAAATAACAATACATGTATTATAATTACAATATATGCAAAAAAAGTCAAACTTACGCTAGCATTCTGACACAAATCGGATGGAATATTTCTCTCAACTTTTATGCCTGTCTCCTAGATATTCAAACCCCAGCCAGCTGTCAAAGGGTCCCTTTAGTTGTCAGCTGATGAAATAAATTCCTCAAGAGATTCATCTCATCTAACTTGGAAACTAATTTTAGGATTACACGAATCCTCCTCTGGAGATGCTCATTTTCTGCTACACATAGGCCTATACTTTTAGCAGAATTACACTTAATGTAAAACAGTGTACACATCATTCAAAATACACACAAAACATCAATCATAAAATGTGATGCAGACTTTAAAACCACTGCCTTACAAGAATTTAATTTGTTAGTGCAGTCATCAGCTATAGCAGCCGGACCTCATGAAGTATACAGTGGTTTGAAGCAGTGACCGTATAAATCTGTCCAAACCAGACCCTGATTTAATGGAGTTCAGATCAACTTTGAAAACAGGGAGCTAGAGCTATAAACCTGCGAGATATCAAAAGTCGAACAATCAAGGTTAATCACACTGGCAACTTATTTTTTAATTCAGAAGCTCAAACCTGGACTTAATCAACAAGTACAAGGTCTTACAAATGTTTACTATGAAAGATGTCTGTAATGTGCCAGCTTTATTGCAGGCATAAAAGTAACTTCTATGTTTGAGCCTTATACATGTATTATGGATGGGAAAATGAACATGAATTTTGAGAAGAAATCATTAAATTACATAATGAGGAATACGTAGTCTATTAGTATGAGAAATATGACAAAATCCAGGTAGTAAGCAATAAATTTACATCTGCAAGTCAGCTTCAACTATAGAAATAGTTTATTTCTTGTGCTGAATATACATCCACATGAACACCTACATATAAAGTGAAAATTTAATATAGCTACGTAGTAACAGCTCAGTAAGGACGTTCAGTTATTAAGGATGACAAATGTACAAAAATCCCTATCAGAACTCCGGAGCATGTAAAAGGCTCCTGATTTAAGAGTTCCGGCATGTGAATGTCAGAGGTCAAAGCAATGAGCTATTAAAGATACTTTCACTTCCTCAGAAATAAAGTGCTGTCCTGGGCTTGGAGGGGAAAGGTTAGAAAAGCTGTTTATCTGCCACTCTGTTCCCATTCTTCCTTCTGTCAGGAAATCGTACATGCCCCTACACCCCACACAGGGTTAGCCCTGGGTCACGGTCCTTCCCCAAGTGCTTGCCCGCATTTGATTTAAGTGCAAAGACCACATGGCTGCAGGTTGCCTTTTCTCAAAACACACGTCTGGATGTAAAGCTCAGCTCAGCTAAGTCTCGATGGGACGTAAAAGCAGGGTCTCCACCGCTTTACTGCTAAAGAAGAGTGAAGCCATGGGCATTAGTTTGCATAAATTAAGGAGGTCATTCATTAATAAAAAGAAAATGATATTTTGTAGTAGATAGAGCTAGAATAAGAATTACAAAGCATGTTTAACCAGTGGGAAACCTGCGGAGAGGGGAGACAGGTTGTGTCCTCACCAGAAGCCATAGGGCATGGTCAGGACAGACTGAGAGGAGCATAATAAGCAAAGGTGCCACGAGACTGCAGAGACAGGGATACACCACTGGGCTGAGGAGGTATAAGCAGAAAAAAAACTGCCCGGAGCTGGAAGAGACCCCAAAGCAGTTGCTGTGACCCAGGAAGCCACTGAACAATTGCTGGATTAAGTGCAAAGCTGAAGGAAAACAGCTGTATGCAGGCAAACAGTGGGCAAGGGGAGATTTATTTATATAAATTGTTTATTATAATTAAAAATATTTTATGCATAATATACACGTATCATGTGTCTATTTATATATATATGTGAGATGTGTGCACGTCTATGGGGGTATGATGTAACAGACATCACAGAAACACGGTGGGATGGCTCCTATGACTGGAGTGTTGGAATGGAAGGTTACAGGCTCTTTAGAAAAGACAGGCCTGCCAGGTGGGGAGGGGGAGTTGCCCTTTATGTTAGGGATAGGCTGGAGAGTATGGAACTGTATCTGGGGACAGGTAAACAGTCCACAGGGAGTTTGTGGGTCAGGGTTAAAGGGAAAACAGCTATGGGAGACATTACTGTGGGGATCTGTTACAGACCGCCTGATCAAGGAGAACCTGCAGATGAAGCACTCCATAGACAGATAGGAAAAGCCTCACGCTCGCAGGCCCTTGTTCTCATGGGTGACTTCAACCACCCTCACATCTGTTGGAATGACGGTACGGCCCGGCACAAGCAGTCCAGGAGGTTCCTCGATTGTGTGGTAGACAACTTCCTTCTGCAAGAAATAGAGGAGCCCACAAGGAGAGGTGCCATGTTTGACCTCGTGCTCACCAACAGGGAAGGGCTCGTTGGAAATGTGATGCTCCAGGGCAGCCTTGGATGCAGCGATCACGAGATGCTCGAATTTGAGATCCTCAGGACAGTGAGAAGAGCGTGCAGCAAGCTCACTGCCCTGGACTCAAAAGAGCAGACTTTGGCCTCTTCAGGAACCTGCTTAGGAAGGTTCCATGGGATACAACCCTAGGGGGCAGAGGGGCCGAAGACTGTTGGTTGATATTCAAGGGTCACCTGCTACAAGCTCAGGAGTGTTGCATCCCAACCAGAAGGAAGTGCAGCAGGAGGGCCAGGAGACCTCCTTGGATGGATAAGGAGCTGCTGAGGAAAATTCAAATGAAAAAAGAGGCTTATAATAAGTGGAAGCAAGGACAGGTGGCATGGGAAGAGTACGGGGATGTTGTCTGGGAAGCTAGGGACCAGGTTAGGAAAGCTAAGGCCCAGTTAGAATTAAACTTAGCTGGAGGTATTAAAGATAACAGGAAGGGATTCTACAGGTACATAGCAAATAAAAAACAGACTAGGGAGAATGCAGGCCCCCTCAGGAAGCTCTCGGGAGAACTGGCTACACAGGATTTGGAGAAGGATGAGGTTCTGAATGACTTCTTTGCCTCGGTCTTCACTGGCAAAAGCTCTGACAAAACCACCCAAGTCTTGGAAGGCAGATGCAGGGACTGTGAGAATGAAGACCTTGGGCCCACTGTAGGAGAGGATCTGGCTCTAGACCATCTTAAAAATCTGAATGTGCACAAGTCCGAGGGTCCTGCTGAGATCCATCCACAGGTCCTGAAGGAGCTGGCAAATGAAGTTGCAAAGCCGCTGGCCATGATATTTGAGAAATCCTGGCAGTCAGGTGAAGTTCCCAACGACTGGAAAAAGGGAAATATAACCCCCATTTTCAAGAAGGGGAAAATGGATGACCCAGGGAATTACAGACCAGTCAGTCTCACCTCTGTGCCTGGCAAAATCTTGGAGCAGATTCTCCTGGAAGGCATGCTAAGGCACATGAAAATCAACAAGGTGCTTGGTGACAGCCAGCATGGCTTCACTAAGGGGAAATCCCGCCTGACCAATTTGGTGGCCTTCTATGATGGGGCTACAGAACTGATGGACAGGGGTAGAGCAGTTGATGTCATCTACCTGGACTTGTGTAAAGTGTTCAACACCGTCCCACACGACATCCTTGTCTCTAAATTGGAGAGACATCAATTTGCTGGATGGACCACTCAGTGGATAAAGAACTGGCTGGATGGCCACACACAAAGAGTTGTGGTCAATGGCTCAATGTCCGGCTGGAGACCAGTAACGAGTGGTGTCCCTCAGGGATCAGTGTTGGGACCGATCTTGTTCAACATCTTCGTCACTGACACAGACAGTGGGATTGAGTGTGTCCTCAGCAAGTTTGCCGATGACACCAAGCTGTGTGGTTCGGTTGATATCCTGGAGGGAAGGAATGCCATCCAGAGGGACCTTGACACGCTTGTGAGGTGGGCTGATGCCAACCTCATGAAGTTTAACCATGCCAAGTGCAAGGTCCTACACCTTGGTGGGAGCAATCCCAGGCACAGCTACAGGTTGGGCAGAGAAGAGATTCAGAGCAGCCCTGCGGAGAAGGACTTGGGGGTGTTGGCTGATGAGAAAATGAACATGAGCCGGCTGCAGTGTGCGCTCACAGCCCAGAAAGCCAACCGTATCCTGGGTTGCATCAAAAGGAACGTGACCAGCAGGTCGAAGGAGGTGATCCTGCCCCTCTACTCTGCTCTTCTGAGACCTCACTTGGAGTATTGTGTGCAGTTCTGGTGTCCTCAACATAAAAAGGACATGGAACTGTTGGAACAAGTCCAGAGGAGGGCCACGAGGATGATCAGGGGACTGGAGCACCTCCTCTATGAAGACAGGCTGAGGAAGTTGGGGCTGTTCAGCCTGGAGAAGAGAAGGCTGTGTGGAGACCTCATAGCAGCCTTCCAGTATCTGAAGGGGGCCTATAGGGATGCTGGAGAGGGACTCTTCATTAGGGACAGTAGTGACAGGACAAGGGGTAACGGGTTAAAACTTAAACAGGGGAAGTTTAGATTGGATATAAGAAGGAAATTCTTTCCTGTTAGGGTGGTGAGGCACTGGAATGAGTTGCCCAGGGAAGTTGTGAATGCTCCATCCCTGGCAGTGTTCAAGACCAGGTTGGAGGAGGCCTTGGGTGACATGATCTAGTGTAAGGTGTCCCTGCCCACGGCAGTGGGGGTGGAACTAGGTGATCTTAAGGTCCTTTCCAACCCTAATTATTCTATGATTCTATTCTATGATTCTATGTGTATATAAAATAGTATGTATATTTTATATATAAACACATATTTATAATATGTGGTCTGCCTCATTCTGATTTTTTTCAGTTTAGAGAAGTTTTTAATTCTAGTTAATGTAGTAACAGAATCTAGCTTGAAACTTAAAAACCCTTCTGACTGCTGAAAGGGCTCATTATAGAAAAGATCTAGGAACTTGCAGCTCAGAACTCTAACAGATCCAGGGGCTCACCGTATGTGAATGTTAGCTATAATGTGTATTAGTAGTATTTACATACAGTAGTTCCATGTCATGCCTACATACATACATGCTGGCATTTCATCTGAAGAATCAGCATGATAAACAAAGAAAACATTTGCTACCTTCCCATACCACATGTCCCCTTCCCAAGTCACAAGTGGAATATAGGAATACACCTTTCTGTACAAAATGTCAGACGGCAGATTCATGCCATGGTATAAAATACTGTCCCTGATTTCTTAAAAGGTGATGTTGAACTTCAATTAAAAAACATTAAAAGATTCCAATTTAGAGCTGTTTCTGACAGACAAGATTTGAAACAGACTCTCCATACAACCCTTTCATTGGCTTTCAATAACAAAAAAAAAATTCTATTTCTGTATTATTTTTGATAAAAATAAAACCATCAAATAATAAGAATATTAGAACATGTTAAGTAAATGAAGCATTAACACAGATACTAGAACATGAACAATTAGTAATGAAGTCTTCACATGACTTGCCAGTTTTTTCTTTTTAACAACTTGAAGTTTTAAACAAAAAAATACATCAGCTTAACTCCCAGGTTAGGTGATGTTGCAGGTATCACAAATATATATATATATACGTATATATATATATAAGTATATAACCATAAGCAAAGTGCACAATCTCCATCTGCAAGCCTAATGGTAAACTACAGATTACTGAGGCCAGAACATCACCCTCAGTTTCTGTGTTTTATTTGTTTCTAAAACCAGAACAATCTGTTATTAGTCACTTGATCATGAAAATGTCATGTTGTTTCAAGGAGCTTGAGAGTAAAGACTACATTATCAGCTATGTTCTTACCAAATTTATCAGCTGAGTGTGGACAATATCTTCAACCAGTACTGCAGTTTCATGGAGCGGCCTGCGAGCATCTCCCAAGGAAAACCTGGAAGAAAGAGGTTTATTGAAAGGTTAGGAAAATGAGTAAAAAAGAACAAAATTGGTGTTCTCCATAAGAATAAAAAAAGTATGAGTAATAACAAGCTTAATTCACCTGCATGTACAGAAATGGATCACCCATTATGGTGCAGGAATATAAACCAAAGTAATCTTATTAAATGAGGAAAAGAGCAAGAATGTAAAGCATATGGTGTGAAAACATGAAAAATTGAGGAAACAGAAGAAAATCCAGTTTGTAGAATCATTTGAAAAAAGTAGGCAAAGCTGTAGTACTCCTATGCTACCAGGAGTAATCCTGTATTTGCAGCATCCTTTGCTTAAAAAATATTTATTACCATATTACACTGGAATTTAAAATAATAATCGAAACATCACAGACTCAAAACAAGTGCTCATATACGATAAACATTTTTTATTGAGCTGCGTGTGTACATTCGCATTAAAATTTACATTATTTTTTCATCTTATAAGGTATATAAAACCAAACAGGACCCAGTTATCACAACCATTCTTACTTTCTGGCCTTTTAATATTGAAAAGTCATTTTTCTTTTTTTCTAAGTCTTAGAATGAAAAATAAAACTGTGTGATACAGTAGTAACACCTGGTGCCAGCATTCTCATCTTGAATGTACCTTTTGTTCCCAGTCTTACTAAGCATTCCACATACAGAAATGAAAGGTTTTTAGTTTTCTTTTTTGAAGACACCAAAGTGCAAGAACAAAACAGGATGCTGCCTCTGCATTGAGATGCCTTCCCTGTCTGCACTTAGAAGTCTCTCTCACAAGTAACTACCAGTCCCCCTGAATGGCACAAAAAGCAGAAGAGATGCAATCAAGATGCAGCATGTTGATCTGAGAGGAGACAGACATCAAATCTTGCTCCTTTCTGATGCAAAAGGGTATGTCAGAGTTGATGCTGAAATGTGAAGAAGAGGGATGCAACAGTCAGCGTCACTACCTGGTTACATAGAAAATCAAGTTTCAGATGCGTCTACTGTCTTCCTCCCTTCCTTACACTCTACCTTCAAAGCTATTTCTATCTCAGTTTGCCTTCACTGTTTTCCCACGTAACTTCTGCCAACTTCTTTCCCACACACAGAAAACTAGATGCTAGCATGGTGGTTTCAGCAAAAAGTAAAAACCACCACACCTACCCACAGCCACTTCCTTTTTCTCTGCAATGGATACAGGATTTTTTAGACACGAAAAAACTGTAAAGCTTTTATACTCGTTAACTGTATTTGTATAGCTTTTGATATGTTTCTTGCTTCTAGGACCATATTCTTTAAGATATCAAACACAAACTTTTTTAACTCCATTCTACTGCCAGAGGTAATCATTACAAATCCACAAGTAGTTAAATTAATAAAGTCCCTTTTTTTTTTATCACTTTTGCCATTGTACTTCTCCATAGCAGAATAAACACTAAACTAAGAGTCAGGGGTCTGAGATTTTTGCCAAGTTGCAGAATATAAGGTAGGTTAAAAGCCAAAAGAAAACCCTTAAAAAAAAAGGAAACCGAAATTTGGTGCCATTGCCTCTGGGAACTGAAACCAAACTTGATGTTTTAATATAACTGACAAATTTAATTTCACATGTGCTTTGCTTTTAATGGTTCATTAGAGTCTTTTAAAGAACCTTCCGTTCACTAAAGTATAAACAAGTCTTCCTATGAAATGTATAAAAATTCTGTTGAAAATAGAAAAGAGCTGTTTCCCCACAGGTAAATACTGAAGAGGAAATATATCAGAATATAACATTATCAGTGCATCAAAACAGCAAAATGATATGGAAGACTGTCCTGATAATGAAAGCATCTACCCATTAGACATGTCATACAATAACAAAACCTTCTCAGAAGATCCGATTTCAAAGGTTTTTCTGCTTTAAGGAAACATTTTTACAAGGGGGTGATCAACTTACCCAGATTTTCACAGGAGGATTAAAATAGTAGCATGGAGTAAGAAAAGACTGCTGCAGCTCTTTTATTGTTTACTTTTAGCTTCTATTTCTAATTTCTTTAAGTTCCTGTAATAATATTTCCAGGCTCATCAAAAGGGGAAATATCCAAGCCACTAAATGCCTGCGCGAAATATCATGGTATACTGTGTGTAAACAAGCACGCACATACTTGGCATACGTTAAGATACGACAGCTACTCGCAGTGGAGGGACCCACATTCGTAAGAACCTCAAAATCTTGGGCAGCTACAGAAATAGATAAAACAATTTTTCTTGATGCAGTTCTTGGGGGTTTAAATGACTGCAAAAGGTACTGGGCCAGGCACAGCACAGCCTTGCTTCAAATACCCTGATGCAGAGCTATCCAGGTGGCCAGACCACCATGAGCGTAGACTGCGGAGACACAAAGCTGCTGCCATCTCCCATCCTCCACAGACTTGCAAAGCTGTCCTGGCCAGAAAGGAAGTATAACCAGGGTGGCTGGGAGTGCGCTAAGCTAGAATAAATAGTTTCCCTTACTGAGGCTTCTATGGGGTTCATACTATAACAAAGCTGCCCGGCTCATGTAGAATTTACCACCTTGAATAAATTTGATGAATGTAGCCTAGGAAAAGTAAACAGCAGTGAGGCAGACTGGTGGGAAATAAGACTTTTTTTCTTTTCTAGAAATCCCTAACAACTTTCCTTTTCTATTCCTATATGAAGGATTTGCAGCAGTAGAGACGGTGCCTTCAGACCCGAGGAGGTTTTATGCATCTTAAGATCTTACATGGAACAAGCAGACATTGCTTAAATCCTTAGCAAAGATGTATTTATATGCTCCTGCATGCAGCTGGGGCTATGGGTCATGGGATTCCACGTGCCTTCAACGCCAGCAGCAGGAGAGACCTGAGTGGGTAGGTGCCCATTGTGTATCTTGGGCTGCATCAAAAGAAGCATGACCAGCAGGTTGAGGGAGGGGATTCTCATGCTCTGCTCTGCTCTCGTGAGACCACACCTGCAGTCCTGCATCCAGCTCTGGGGCCCCCAGCAAGGGAAAGATATGGACCTGTTGGGGTGAGTTCAGAGACCACGAAGATGCTCCAAGGGCTGGTGCACCTCTCGTGTGGAGACAGGCTGAGAGCTGGGCTTATTCAGCCTGGAGAAGAGAAGGCTCCAGGGAGACCTTAGAGCAGGTCCCAGAGCCTAAAGGGGCCTACAAAAAATCTGGAGAGGGGTCTTTTACAAGGGCGTGTAGGGACAGGACAAGGGGAATGGCTTTAACCTGACAGAGGGGAGATTGAGATTAGACATTTGGAAGAAGTTCTTCCCTGTGAGGGTGTGAGGCACTGGCACAGGTTGCCCAGAGAAGCTGTGGCTGCCCCATCCCTGGCAGTGTTCAAGGCCAGGCTGGATGGGGCTTGGAGCAACCTGGTCTAGTGGAAGGTGTCCCTGCCCATGGCAGGGGCTTGGAACTGGATGAGCTTTATGGTTCCTTTCAACCCAAACCATTCTGTGATTCTAAGTGGGAGCATAGCCTGAGTAGGATAATGATAATAGGTTTGGGATCCATGTATCAATGTGGCCATAAATCTGGGCTGGATACTGGAGAGACCAGAGGGTCTGTGATTTGGCTACTGGAGCGATCAGGAGGTCCACACCAGCTGACTGGGAGACTGCAGGGCCTGGGACTTGTTTGACAGACCTCTTTGCATGTGTGTCTGAATATGAGCATTGAGGCTTTCCAATACTGAATGACTGAGGTTGAAGACACTGGATTCTGCAATTCCTACCTTAGGACATATGCTGAAGTATCAGACTTAGACTAGGTGTGCCTGTGAATGCAATATTTGCACATCATGAAAGACACACAAAAATACACTGATGAGATTCAAAAGAAATCAAAGGACCCTGGAAGGTGTTCAGGCAACAAGTAATGAGAACCTAGAGACACACACATAAACGTATGGGTTTACACTTAACTCACATATAGACAACTACTTGATGACATCTGAACCTGGCTGCCAGTCTCAGCAAGCTGATCCCCATCCTGCATTTTTATGCAATCAACCAAGCATAATATGATCAAGATATAAGTGCTCACAACATACAGAACCGGCTAATTCACTGTTACAAACTCAAACCCAGGCAAGGATCCCATAAAATCAGAGAGGACAAATCAACTACTAAATATATTTGGACTGGATAATATCTGGCTTGCATCTCTGCAGTATTGTAAGAATATGCAGTAAATTTGTCAGCTGTTTGGCAGGAATGCACTTGGAATATGCAGCAGCATATTAGTTCTCAGAGATGTTTCCATACTATAAGCAAGTGTCCTCCTAAATATATGAATTTTTGGAGACCTGACAGGCAGGTGGTGACAAAGAAAATCAGTTTTACAGTCTGAGCACAAGAAAATCCAGAAAACTTCCAGCAAGTCAAATACCAGAAGGACAAGCACTGCAAATAGCTAAAAATCAGTAAAAACAAACTTTGGAAAATCAGTAGTACAGCTTGTTGAAGTAATTCAGCTTTGTGCCATCAGACATTGACTATGAAGACATAAAACCAAGGAGATCCGGTCCCTTAGAAAAGAGAATATTGGGAGACTACATGTTTCTTTCTGATGACCATGGGAAGGAGGCTATCAGTGCAGTAGATACCCCAGAAAAAAGATTAGGACAGTACCTTTTTCAAAGTCTCAAAACCTAAAGCTAGCTCTTCTCTCTCCATTTTGTTTGCCACACCAGCTGCTGAACAAATTAGGTACAAATAGAGTCTGAAAGGAAAGAGATAATGTGCCAAACCAGAAAACTGATTAGACATAGACAGGAGGACACATTGTGTGGGGAGCCAAAGAGGAACAAAAGAACAGAATCTTAGAATACTTCTAATTTCTGTTAGGTACTTTATATTAGAGAGAGATGATGTGACAGATTGCTGTTTTGTAGCCATTGTTCCTTCCTAATACCATCAGTGAACTTACTAAAGGGACATGAATTTAAACAATCTTGCTTGTTTATTGCCTTAGCTTAATGAAAAAGGGAACAATTTAAAGCTTTGAGTTATGTTAAGTAAGCAGCACAATCTACCAGTACTACCTGAAAAAAACCTGGAATTTATACTGCTATTTATATGCTTATCTGCCCAACAGGTAGCTTCCACCAAAGCCCATTTAAAAAGAAAAGGTAATCTTAATTCCAATCAGAGTTGACAGCTAATGTATTTATCTGCTCAGATTAATGAGGCCAAGTCTACATAGGTTTCATATGTCACACTGCATAGTGTGACATAAAAATGTAAGCTGTAGCTGTGTTAGCTTTTTCTTTAAAGTTTAGAAAAAATATGTTTAAATTACAATAAAAACAAGCATTCAAAGCCTACAGCAATTTTAATACAGAAATTACAAAAATTAGGGTAATTTTCCAGTATTTTTCTGCCAAGTCCTTCAGTGGCTAAACTTGGAAGAAAATACTAGCATTTTGCAAGAAGCAACTCTTGGAGATTCAGATTATCTTGTGCTGTTTGGTACATCAGTTATCACCCAGCAGTGGTTTTAAAAAGCTTGTGAGGTAACTTCTAAGTAACTTAACTGCACTTTACCCTTTCACAGCTCCAGGGCTCCTTAACTCCATTTGCTCTGATAGGTTACAGCCCTACTGAGCAGATCACACACTCGGGGCAAGACCAAGGCAAACTGCACTGCGCATACTAAGACGTGTTTGGCAGAATTAGACCAAGCTGTCATTTGGTCTGGCAGGAAGCAGGGATCAAATGGGAGAGTTCATTTCTCCATGGTTTTTGACTTGTTGGGAGTGTTTATCACCATCTTAACTGAATCTGCTCTCAGCACTGAGGGGAATTGTCTTGAATGTGAAGAGGAAACCATATATGGTGATTTAAGCGACATCACAGACTTCAGTTTGCGCAGACTGTATGCTCTATAATCAAGCAAGGTCTACATTAACATTGGCAAATACAGCTTCTCCCTGCTACAGGAGCGGTGTAAACTTACCAAAAGCCACTTACCAAGAGCCCATTACAGAAAAGTACTAACAAATTTAAGTCCCAAATTACATAAAGACAAAGTATACAGGGTTTTTTACATTCTCATAGAAAGAACAGCTGAAAAAGTAAACTCTGCATATGTTGAGAGTCCAGTTTACTCCAGGATGGCACTCTTCCCTGCACTAACTTAAGGGCTCCAAGGACAAACAATGAGGTCTCCTATCCTCAGCTTCACTGAGCTGCCCCACGCTACAATGATCACTTTAGGATGCAACCATGTTGTTGTAAAACCTGAGAAGAGCAGAATATCCTCATTTTCTACTATGAAGATCCAAGAGCCAACAGAGAACCATGCTGCCTTTTAAAATGAACCTATCTAATCTATGTGGTCAGCCTTTTGTTCACAGTCAATAGAGAATGCAACAGGGTCGACAATTCCCAATTTCACACAGTCTTCTCCAGAGGACATTGGAAATCATAATGGCTACATATGTTCTTCTAGATACATTATATGTAAACTGTAAGACCTGAGAGCACACCTCAAATCTGGGTACTTCCTCCTGTCTGTGTCAAATGACATGGATCATTTTAGGACATCTCCAAAATATGTCTCAGAACAATACATACAAAAACCTAAATTCCTGTAGTTGACAGAGAGATGTGGATGCATGAAGTGCCTATATTTCAGGTACTAAATTCAGCACCTTAATTCCACTTAGCATCCAGCATTTTTAACACCCTTGCCACTGACTGAAAATAGTCCCAAACCCTACTTGTATTTAAATAAGCATTGATGACACAATACTAGGACTTGCTCATACATACACAGTTGCACAGACTAGGCAATTTCTATTTAGGTAGATATATAGGTAACTGGCCATAGAGTACACAGCTAACTGGCTAACAGTCACTATGTCATTTTGCATATGAAGATGAGTTAATCAGTATTGACTTAAAAATCTCTTCCATATTGTTTCCTCTACCAGCTTGTTTATATATGTCTGTCACATCCCATCCCCTTTGGGCAGTATCTCCTGTCCCTCTATAATGCTTTAAGGTGTTACTGATAGCTTCTCTAACTCCTGAAGGTAGTTCATGCATTCTCCTTTCTTAGACCTAAACTTTGCTAGATAATTAGTCATGTTTTTGTGTCTAACAACTGAGGATGTATCTCACTACCCTGATAATGTGAACAACAGTAACTCCCTACTCTCCCACTTCTGTGAAGTCAGGAAAACCTATAGGAAATTATTAAAATAATTACCATCTACTTATTCAGCAAGTGGAATTGTTCTCTTGTTTAAATGCTGTAATATTAACTCTAAAAATCTGATTACTAAACCATCAAATTTTTACTGAAAGGAATTCAGCTTAAGAAAAATGCTCTTTCCAAAATGTGTATGACAGTGAGAACAGCAAGCACAGGAAGAAACTTAGACAGCAGCTACAAAATGCTTTTTGTTGGGCTGGGTTTTTTTTATCTTTCAGTATAAAATTAAGCCGTGATGATGTCTGCAAATATTGGAAAAGCATAAATAACAAGAAGAGCAACATTACATAATACCATTTAATTATTCAAAAGTACATAGTGACAATAAAAGGGATAAAATTTAGAAAAGGAACACTGAGAGCAAATTCAACAAAAAAACATCCGAAAACAAGAGCTAAACCCTCTGTAATTATTTCAGAAGGCACAGAAATTTAACTGCTGGAATCACGGAAAACTGAGCTTAACAAGGAACTGTGGGGTCTGGTGATGTTAAAAAACCACACAAAGAGAAATCTTGATTATATGACTTAAAATAGTTTAAAATAAGATGGCATTCAAAAATGGTATGTCACCTGCAGCTAATAGACAGTTGTTAGAACTCTGTATCTGCAGTCTGAAATAAGCTTCACTATTGCTTATAATTATTAAAATTCTCCAGTGAGGAAGAAAACCTATACTGAATAATTATTTTGAGCTTATTTAAAATGTATTAATGCTTATTTAATGGTCTTAACTACAGATACTTCTCAGTTACTATGGTGGAAACATCCAAAGGCATCAGTCCTGTTCATTGTACTACTGAGGTAAGATCTAAACAAGGCAAGACCTTTCTAAGAGTGACTTTGTTTACCTGAAAATAGAAGCAGCTTGTTTACACCATGAGTTTTTAAATGGTAAGGTCTGCCAGACAGCAGGATTAACAATGTCTAACATCTTGCCAAATGAAAAGTCCAATTCTTCTCACATAAAGACAAACCCTGTCCTCAGGGACACCCCCGTAAATCAAGAATAACACAAAATCCTCAGGGAATGCATTTCAGAGATGCTGAAGTCTCCCAGCTCCTTGGGAGGTCATTCAGTCTTGACTCAATAAAGTGTTTTGTTTAAGCATGAACCTTCTGAATCATGTTCTTAAGCTGAAGTTGAATGTTCCAATAAGTTGTTGAAACCAAAAAAATACCCCAAATTTTCCATTTAGAAAGGACAAATTTGGTTAGTATAACAGCATAGTTTGTAACTACAACACTGTAATATCTGCCTCACTAATTTCATATTCATACCTGGAAAATTACTGTTCTGCATGACAGAAAAGGGAGGGGGAGGAGGAGGGAAGGGAAAAAAAGAAAATACCATTCTACCACTGCTACTCCATGAGTCACAGAAAAGGTGAGGCTAGAAGGGATATGTGGAGATACCTAGTCCAGTTACCCTGCTCAAACAAGTCTCTTCAGGGCTGTGTCCAGTTTCTCCAAGGATGGCCACTCCACAACCTCTCTGCACAGTCTGTTCCCACACATTTAACCACCCTCACAGTAAAAAAATTTTTGCTTATGTTCAAGTGGACTTTCCTGTTTCATTCTGTGCTCACTGCCTCTTGTCCTGTCAGTGCCCATCAGTGAAAAAAAGCCTTTATCTTCTTTACTCCCTCCCATCAGGTATTTATAAACATCTCCCTGAGCCATCTGTTCCCTAAGCTGAACTGGCCCAGCTCTCTCAAGCCTCTACTTGTATGAGAGATACTCCAGTTTCCTAATCATCTTAACAGCCCTTCATTGGCTTGCTGCAGTATGTCCCTGTCTCTCTTGTACCAGAAAGTCCAGCAGCAGACCCAGCAATCCAGATGGGTCTCACCAGTGTTGAGCAAAGGAGAAGGATCACCTTCATCACCTGCCAGCAACATCCTGCCTAATGCAGCTCAGAATGCTATCCCAAAGCACATAGCTGGCACATGCCCAAGTTGGTGTTCATCAGGACCCACCAAGGCCTTCTCTGCAAACCTTATTTCCAGATGTTCAGCCTTGGTGGCTGGGTTTATTCCTCCCCAGGGGCACAATTTGGGATTTCCCTTTATGGAACTTCATGATGTTCCTGTTGGCCCATTTCTCCAGCCTCCTGTGGTCCCTCTGAACAGCAGCACACCCATATGGTCTATCAATCACTCCTCCCAGTTTTGCAACATCAACAAATTTTCTGTGGGTGCACTGTGTTCCATCATCCAGATCACTAATGAAGACATCACACAATATTGACTCCAGGATCAGTCCCAAGGGTATACCACCAATAACTCGCCCCCAGATGGACTTCATGTTGCTGGCATCAACCCTTTAAACCCAGCCCTTCAGCAGTTTTCAGCCTGCCTCACTGCCCATCCATTTATCTACTTCATCAGGTTGGATATCAGGATGTTACAGGAGACAGTGTCAAAAGCCTTGCTAAAACCAAGGAAACAGCATTCACTGCTCTTACCTCTTACACTGTACCAGTCATTTCATCACAGAAGGGTATCAGGTTGGTCACATATGATTTCCCCTTTGTAAATGTCTCCTCACAACTCCAGATCACCTTAACAGGCTCAGAAATGGTTTCTAGGATGATTTGCCCAGGGACCAAAATGAAGATGAACCAGATCCTCTTCTTGTCATTCTGGAGACAGAAATGGCACTTACTTTCTTCCACTCCTCAGGAAGGAACACCCCACAGTTGCCATGACTTCTCTTCATGAGCAATATCATACATAAAATCAAAGGAGAATACTGTATATTTTATTACTGGTAGAATAAATATGTAAATTAAAGTCCAATTTCAAGCAGAAAGTGTTGTAAGATTGTCTGTACTTAAGCTTTTATGGGTATAGTTAAGACATGAAAAATGAATTCATGTATATGAAAACACAGCTTAGGAAATGCATTTGACTAAACTGTTTTTAAAATATTTTTCCTCCCCCATGGTGTATTACTTTAGGAACTGTCAATATGCAAAACATTGTCAATTTTGATGCAAGATGCTATGCAGATTTACCTCCAACAAACTATTTATAGATATATATCTTTCAGGGTGAGCATGTCTACGTTCCATCAAAACCTAATTTTCTGAGTTTTTCTAGAAGCTCTGCAGAATAATCTTTCTACATATGGTTCCACTGAACTAGCTTGGTTACTCTTTGTAAACTGCTGTAAGTACAATACCCATTGGCTGAGAATGAATGTGATTTTGTAAAATAAATAAATGCTAGAATATGGGCAGACTTATAACATAGGTACTTTAAAAAGTCCAATTTATTAGTAAAAACCAAATAGATTTCACTCAGGTTTGTCTAGGGTTTCCTTTTTTTTCCTCTTAGACTGTAGTAAACACTTCTAACTGCTGAAAATCAGCAGATTTATCCCAACACAAAGCTGTGGCAAGACCCCATTTCTGTACCATTGTGTACTAATCAGAATACACCAAATTCTAACAGCTAAGTGTCTTTAAGCATAAATTAATATTACAAATCCTTATGACTAGCAAAGGAAAAATATATAATTCATTCCAGTTACATAACATAATATGTTCCATTTGCTCATTCACAAAGGGTTTCAGTTTTTCAGGAAATAAATGAGACAACTGTCTTTCTAGACTATGTAGACTGGACTATGATCAGTCATTTCTGCTCTAGGAAAAAGTTCATCCCAACAATATACCCAAACACAAATGGAATTTAACAAAGCCAAGAGAGATGAATTTTCAGTCTGTTCTCAAGAGGACAGGGTGAAAAAGTGATGAGGAGAGCAGGAAGTCAAAACATCATTTCACTATGTATATACGTTATAAGTGTTAACCAAATGTGGAAATCCCTAGCTATTTTAAATCTAGATTAAAACCACAAGGCAATTTAAACTAATCCACAAGACACAAAATACGAAGATGAATGCTTTATGCTAATTTTTAGAGAAATAATATTATTCTTTTTATATTCTTCAAAATGCCAAGACCATTTTTCATTGTTTTAAAGTCACATCACTGCTTCATGAATGAGATCTTTGGGTATTAAATTATGATAATTATATCCAATTCTCAAATAACAACCTTCCATATCAGGTGTTTACACATTTTGTGATGTCTTTTATTTTTTACTTTACTACATTTCCTGAAGTCAATGCCTGGAGGAGAGGAGCAACTTGTCCACAGCTGGTCTGCGGGTGAAAAAAGACAAGATAACCCTCTATGCTCCCATTGCGGTGTGGTATAAGGCTCTACTGACAAATCAGGCTTTGCAAATTAGATTTATTTTAATAGTAAATTAGCAAATTAGATCTAATTTTAATAGGAAAACAAAATTATATGATAAGTCTACCTATGCATCTATTCTCATTCATCTTTGCAGTACTTGTTTCAGATAGAAGTTACAGTACTCACTGTGATAATAGGTAGAAATATAAACAGATGTCAAAAACATGACCTATCAAAAACATGGAAATATTTGAGACCAAAAGACATAACAAATGTCAGCATTTCTCATAAGTACTGTAAAACGTAACTATGAAATTAATATTTGCAGCATTTCTAGATTTTTTTTTTTTTTTAATATCATGTCCATTAAAAAAAACCTTCTGTAAAATTTGACTTTTGGATCATCAGTGGCCCACAGATCATAGCTTGGAAATCTGTGCTCTTACAGTTGACATCGCAGGGTCATGGCAGTTCATGCCTTCTAAAACTACTGAAGCACCACAACCTCCCAATTACCAAAAATCAAATCCACCCCAAACCATTAGAGTAGTTACTCTGTGTTATCACTGAACCTGTGAGTGAAAAATAGAGACAGAAATTATTTCCCCACCAGGCACAAATAAAATATATCCACAAAGAAGGAGATATGCATGCACAATGCTTAAAATACAGAATAATTCTTTTGAACAGTCAAGTTTAATTGAAGTTTAACTTCAGAATGCACTGAACACCCCAATACTCTTGGTTTTTCTGAAAGTAAAATTCTGTCAAAAGATACCTTGATTTCAATCAAAAAGACAATGCTTTAGAAGAGTATTTTATTTCAGAAATGAAAACATTCAACCTTCTCCCTAAAGTAAGAAACTGGAAGTTCTGCGATAAAATCTTTTTCTGGAAAGTCAGTGCAATTTCATATCAATGGCGTGCGCTTTTTCCTGCTTTCAAATGGATTACTTAGATGTTTTAAAATGTTATAACCCACAATAATCTGTTCCAGGCACCAACGAAAAGGAAGGAAAAAAATGCAGAAGTCAAGATGTCGCCTGGAAGCACTTTATGGCAAACATTATAAAGATAACACAGAGCAGAGAAGCTCTGCTTCAATCCATTATAAATACCCCATTCTTCTTAAAATCACAAAAATGTATTTATAGTAAAGAACTCTTGCAGGCTTTTTCCTCAGAAGACTTCATTTAAGTACAATTTGGCAGAATTTTTGGAACAAGAAAAGAAGAGTTTTGTAAAATATTGATGTTTTACAGTCACCCCAGTCTTGATCTACTTGCTACAAAAACAAAAGCAAGGACTTTGGAAGATGACCACATCCGTGTCTACTAGTTACACTTTAGTTTTTCATTTTATCCAAAATGTGATCTCTAGCAGTTATCCTATAGAGAGCACAGATACTAAATCATCACTTTGACAATTAATGCTTTATTAAGTTTTCTCATTTTATTACTGACACAATGTATTGTTTATTGAAATATATGGGATTAAAAAAAAAACCTAAACTAAAACCAAACAAAAAACAAGGGTGAAAATACTGGCAAAAGACAGTCCTTTATACATTACCTATAGATCAAAGCTCTATTTTACCATATGTCCAAGTGGAGGCATAGGTAGTTACCCTCCTTTCTTTAACACCAGGTCCCTTGCAAGAATTCAGGATGGGGGTGTACACAGAAGCAATAGGCATACACTGACCCCCATGTGCACTAAAATTATTAAATAATTACTTTGAGTGCAGAAATAATCAAAAGGAAATAAGAAGCAGCTTTCTTAGATGTCTCAAAAAAAAAATTGCTCTTTTTTTTTAATAAATGTGGCTCAGTTAAAAGTAGGAAACAGAAGATATGAGTATCTGCACTTTAGAAAGATTTTCTCCTAGGGAAATTAGGGTTGAAGCATGAGTGCTTAAAAGTCTTCACTCAAAAACTGAATTTTCAAAATTATGAAAAATATTTAGTTTGCAAAGGACAGAAGCAAAATTACAAGTATCAAATATGGACTGTCTGTTTTATAGTAATATTACAAGAACACTAAAAAGAAGGATCTAAAGTTATAGTGCAGCATGCCCAAGCTATGAGTCAAGAATAAAAGACAAAAAAGGGGACATATATCGCTCTTGCAGGGCTCAACAGAATATCATGTGAAATAAATGCACCGTTGATTATTTCACTGTATTGATGGCAGTCCAAAAGGGGTAAGTGTAAAAGACAATTTGGTATCCATTCAGATTTGCTTTTCTTTAAAAAAAAAATAAATAAAATTGTGTTTTTCTCACCTTTCCTAATGAAAAAATAGACAAACATGAGCTGTGCTTATTCAGGCAAAATGTGCATCGCTTACCATTTATTGACAAGTATTGAGATTTGAATAATTGGTAATTTGGAGAGAAAATACAACAAAATTATAGTTGGACTGAATTAATAACTTAATATGAAATTCTATTTTCAATTTACAAATTTCAGGTGCTGAAGTAGGGGCAAAACCAGTAATCAAATACAAGCATTTAAAAAAGAATTTTTATTTTTTTTTTATATAGAGTCCACCCAGTGTTATGCCCAGTACATGAGTTAATCCAGAAAATCATTATCATGAGGTAATGAAGAAAATCGTGGTTGCTGTACTTTGCTTTCTCATCTGTATCTGTGGAATATAATGTGAAATGAGATCAGGTAAAATCCTAATGCCCTTATTTATCAAAACAGATAAGCTACCAAAATAAAAAGAAGCATATCAGAGTTCAAAAGTCATTCCAATGAATTCTCCCACTTACTTATAGCACATTTCTATGACAGAAGATGAAAAATTTCTTGAAGAAATGAAGTACCTGTGCAGCTTCCTAACCAATAGTGACAGATGTTCGGTTGCAAGCAGTTTTTAAAAAGAATTAATCCTTATAGACAGAAGTCAGGAATTGCCATGCTTGAGGGAATGGGATTCAGCATCCCATTTTTTCGTGCCTCTTCCTCCTTAGGAGCTGAGGAAGCAATGGCTGGACTCAGGAAAAGACCAAAATCTCCAAGAAAAGCTGTGGTTTCACTGAATCACTAGAGACGCAAAAGAAAATGCAATTTTTGGATCAGAATGATCTGTTAGAGGAGAGTAACTAACATCTCACTTCGTGCAGCTGTTATTGAACACTTCTCATTTGCTTCCTTTCAGTTTTGGAGCCAGAGAAGTGAGACCAAGAGCCACGCTCTGGGTACCCCAGATGCTACGGAGGGGGCAGCCACAAGACTTTTTCCTTTGAAAAACCACCCTGACTGTGCTTCTATACCCAGGCACAGTCATCGCTTCTTAAGAGTTCCAGCTTGGCATCACTCAACACACAAGCAATGGTGCTCGTGGCTGAGATTTGTGTGGTCTACGGTAAGCTCTACTTCCTAGAAAATGTGTGGCATCATACAGAGTTTATTTAGAACCTAAGTCTCTCGGGCACACTATGTAACTTTATTGTTTATCATTTGCTGGGGAAGTCTTCTGAGGTCAAGGTAAAAAGCAGGAGGTGATATTTCATGTAAATGTTCCAAAGCACGTTATGTGGTTACATGGTCACAGTGGCCCCCGGAGCACTTTGCTGGTGGTCCGTAGAGATCTGGCTGGTGGAAGGTGCTGGCTTTCCCCGTTTCCAGCTGCTATATCATATTTAATGTATTTTTAGCTTCACTTAATATTTTCCTAATATTCCTTTTCCATGTAAGCAATTAGTGTGGTTACCAGGGATGGCAACAGAAGTGATATTCAGCAGCGTGTCAGAGAAGAGGTGGTCTTTACCACTGTATATGGGAGAAGATGCACACCACTATCTCCATGATAAGAGGTGGGGGGGAACCCACCCAAGAGCCACATTCTTATCACCTCTATTTCTCCATTCACTGAAATAAATATATATTTTTATCAGAAAACAAACAAACAAAAAAGACATGCAAAAGCTATAAATGGGATTAAAAAAATGTGATATCGCTGGCCTTGATTTTTGCAGGTTTATACATCTTTTTAAAAGTGTAGCTTTACAATGTAACTGGAGATTACTAGGTACAGTAGAAATGGCTGCAGACTTAACTTGCCAATCTAAAAAGTCGAAAATAAAAAGTCTTCCAAAAAACATTTGGCCATGACCCACTAGAACTGTGCTATTTTAACATTTATTTCTTAAAAATTCAAAACATTTATAGAATTCAAATAAATCTCCCTGTTAGCCTCCACTGCCTTACTCTCATTTTGTCTTTGACTAATCAGAAGAGACTCACTAAATCAACTGGAGATAACTTAAAAATATTATATGAAAAAATTTGAAATAGGGAACATTCACTGAACAATGAGAAATCTCTTTTTACACTTTTTAAAATTTCCGGTGTTATTTAATGATCCATGAAACTACACTGACTCCAATCTGCTTGGGAAGATAGAGCTGAGGGAACACAGTGCCTAACCGTGCAGTCATGCTTTATGTCACCTTTAAGGAAAAATACACTGAATATTAGAGAAATTTAAGTATTGACCTTCTAAATTCTGCTAACTACTTTAATAATGATGTTTATATATGAGTGACTCTTATTTAGGAAAAGTCCCTGGAGATAGGGATTTTATGTAGTAAAGGGAGCCCTTGCCTCCCTCTTCACTGAAGCACAGTTTGGGCTACTGGCGCCTCCCCCCTCTTCCAGATAAGAGACAAGTATTTTTTTTTCAATTCTCAAGAGCTTTTTGCCTGATGCCTAGAAAACACCAAATCCCTTATTGGCTTTAAACGTCTGTCAGATTTCTGCAGAGCAGTTTTTCCAAGACTCTGCAATTGAGGGCCTTCCTAAACCTCAGCTTAAGAAGGATTTAAGGAGACTAAATTTGCTCATCAATGCCTGACAGAGTAAAACACAAAATTGCACAAAGCTGGATGGAAAAATCACTTCCATGTATGAGGGGTTTCCTCCCTTTTCTTCCCCAGAAGCTTAATCATCATCTAACGGTTACTGTTCTTCCATTACTTTGTCAGGGAGCAGCAGGTAATGCTTAAAAATGAAACAACAAAAACAGTATTAAAGAGCTGGTGGGTTGTTTTTTTTTTGGGGGGGGGGGATTGTTTCCTGTTTGGTTTTTAGTTATTTGTTTGCTTGCTTGGGGCTTTTTTGTGTTTTGTTGTGGTTTTTTTTCAACTAAAATAAAGATTCTGTATTTTATAAATAATGACTTCCATAGTCTGACTGTTAGGAACTCTCTCTGGCATCTGTCTGGACATTTACAGAAAAGTAGGGAGTATAAATAGATTTCTAGAACCACATGAATGTTTTCCTCTTGTCATTTCCCTCTCCTTTCCAACAAAGGCATTAACCATCAAGGTAGGTATGGTATTGAAACCCCAGTCCATCAAGATAGAAGGAAATACAAACTGCAGGGAAGGTTGTTTTCAGTGACACACTGTACAATCATGAGCCTTCTTCGTACATTCAGGAAATTCTCATGAGTTTTGAGTTTTCTTGATTAAAAAAAGAAAAAAATACTAAAAAAAGATTTGCTGTAAATATCTTGTGAGCATGACAAAGCACCCTATAAAATATAACTATTCATAAACAGTCTAGCCTCTGGAATTAAAACACTGACACTTTCTATTAAAAGGTGCTTAGTCACAGTTCACTAAATATTTACAACAAATCATTTATTCTCTAATTTCATTGACTTTACGGTCATTAGCAAAAGCCAAGAAAACATCCTGAATGTGTGTGAATGGCTTGTGTATGTAAACTGCAGCTTGCAAAGTCAAGGTTATGGCGGCAGAAAGATTTTCACATTATAAAAGGAAGTCCTCCTCTTCTGTAGAAAACTATTTGCTTAACCTTCAATTGGATGCAAGTATTCAAATGGATTGGAATCAGACAGCACGAGAGAAAACGGGCATCATACCTTGGAGGAAAAAGGGGAAAATAACGACACAGTTCCCCAGGTTCCCCAGCTCCTCATTTCTATCAGTAAGCTTTGTAGACAACTCACTGCATCCTTTCTCTGTCTTTCTCTCTAAATTTGGCCAAGCAAATAGAATCTCAAGCAAGGGTGAATGAAAAGTGCATTATGAAACATTACAGAACCCATGTTATCAGAAAGCAGTGTCCAGGCTTGAGCTATTAGCATTCACAGGCATTTTACCAAATGAAACCACAAGTTTTTCTGCTGTTGTTTGGGTGGGAAGGGAACTGGGGGTTTGGGGATTCTCTTTTAAGAACCCGATTGAGATGCTTTTCCAAGCAAGGGAACCTCAAATGGGTTTGTAGGAAAATGAGGTGCTTACAAAAATAAACAGGTCTCTGCCAAAAACTACAGGCTTTAACACTATCAGAAAACAACCTCTCACACTCAGCATTGAAAATAACATCATTCTTCTATGGGCTTGTCGAAGACAGAATACTGTAAAGTATCTTTCCAGTGACACTTATATTGAAACCACCTAATCTATATGAGTATCTATATTTGACTGCAGCCTCCATTTAGGGGAATTTTCTTGTAACTCTCAAATCATTCCATGTTTTGATATCATTAACTTGTAAGCTACTAGCAAAGTTACTGCTATCCTCTTGTTGACATAATTTAGAATCATAGAATCATTTAGGTTGAAAAAGACCTTTAAGATCAATAAGTCCAACTGTTAAATTGGCACTGCCAAGCTCACCATTAAACCGTGTCCCTAAATGCCACCTGGGCTGCCTCTTCCAATGCTTGACAACCCTTTTGGTGAAGAAATTTTCCCTAATATCCAATCTAAACCTCCCCTGGCACAGCTTGAGGGCATTTCCTCTTGTACTATCACTTGTTACTTGGGAAAAGAGACTGAACCCTACCTCACTACAACCTGTACGTGCCATGTTCTGACACTCAAGATGAGCTGCTCCACAACCTTCCCCAGCACAGAGGTCAGACTGACAAACCTGTAGTTTCCCAGATCCTCCTTCTGATCCTTCTTGTAAGATGGGCATCCCATGGTAACCTCCAGTCAACTAAGACCTCCCTGTTGAGTCAGGACTGGTTACACATGATGGAAAGTGGCTCAGTAAGCAGTTCCACCAGCTCCCTCAGTAGCCTTGTGTGAATTCCATCTGTCCCCACAGACCTGTGCACATCTAAGCAGAATAGCAGATCACTGACCAATTCCCCTGGGATTATGGGGGCTTCATTCTGCTTCCTATCCCTGTCTTTCAGCTCAGGGAGCTGGGTACCTGCCTGCTTTTCTTGTTCTAACTCTTGGTTCCTACTATTGTTGCTTTAAATATCCCAGTGCACTTAAACATTTTGGCTACACTTCAAGTTGACTGCAATTCCCCACACAGAGAACTTGAACCACGAGTTGCTTGGCCTTGGACTCTCAACAAGAACTATCTTTGTCCACAGTTCCATTACCAGGATCAATAGCAAACTTGCCAAAGAATTACTAGTGAAAGTTAACTAAAAAATTAACCCCTAATCTGTATATATTCAAATGAAAAAATACCTAAAAATTGATGGCATTTCCTAAATTTTTAAGTGGTTGTTTTGTCCTAGAGGAACCAATTCACAGGAAGTGCTTGATGTTTATCAATTAATAATAATATTATTTAATTAATAATAATATTATTTCATCAAAGATGAAATAAGGTTCATATGTCTTCATATTCTGAAGACTCCTGGAATAATTGCTATTGAATGTACCCATATTTATCAGAAAAAAATCCCTCAACTCAAAAAATCCCCACAAGCAAAACCCAAAGAAAAGCTTGAAAATGAGCAATCTTCAATCTGTTACCAATAATCCCAGGAGGGAGGAATGTAAAAGGCGCTAACTCCAAATCCACTTTAACTGTGCCCTAACTGTTCTCGTAAATACCCAAGAGCTCTTGGCTACATGAGCCCAACCAGAAATCTTTTGGTGACCACTGCACATGCAGATTTTCCACAAGAATCCTGGAAACAAATTGTCTCAGTAGTACAAAGAGAAATGGGATTTTTCCAAACCCTTTCCTCTGAAACCAAAAAAAACCCACACCATGGGTTTGTGGCCTCCATACTTACCCTCCCCTCTTTTGAGGCATCACTGGTAAGACATAAAGACCAGAAAGTTTTCCTGAAAAAAGGCAAAGGGAAAAATTCACAGGCTAATGGAAGCGGGTCAGCTCTTAGTCTCAGGTGTTATTTTGTTGAGCTCTGCTTTTTAAAGACTCACTCATTTTTTACCACAATGATTAGTCAGATAAAGAACCTACTGCTGCTTCCCTGTGTTGCGCTATTCCACTGACTATCTCACTGTTCAAAAAATGCTTTGTTCTTAGTAGTAATTTACCTTACTTCATTTTCCTAACAGGGTCTATCAAACACAAGAGATTAAACGCTCTGAAAAAAATCAACAGACTCAGTCGACACCATCACTGGAATCCAGACAGCAACTCAGTTGACCTAATGTAGGGTCAATGTTACAGTGATATAACTAGATCACTAGACTGCACAAACTACAAAGGATTTTAGACTTCTACAGTATGTGAACTGGATGCTGACTTTGATAGCTTTTTTGTGAGATTAAAGACCTTAACATTGCATGTTAGAAGTGAACAAGCACCTTTTGACATTTTATTTCATAAATTGCACAGTGAGAGAATAAAAAGAAACTATGTTTGATTTGGAATCATTCCTGCCACTGTTTTCACAACACCCCGCTATTCCCAAAAGCCAAACAGGAATATTTAGATTAAAACCCATGCAGTTCACATGAGTCCACCCACCAAATTATCAGGATCTGCTACTGTATTTATCGTCACCCTTGCTTCAGAATAAATCTTACTCAATTAGTCTGATAGCTATAGTTTGAGCTTCTACACTTAGCAAAAATAACCACCAAAACAACAAAAAAACCCCAACATATAAAAAGCCAAAAGCTGGTAGCATGTTAAAACATTAAATATTTCAAAGATATTTCAAATAACATGCCCTAATTAATGGAATAAGTTTTTAAGCGTTTGCATTTTGACAGCCATTTTAACCAACATGAATGACAAACATTGCATAATGCATGATGAATACACAAGAATTCATATAGAAGATGTCACTAGCACTTATCTTTCCATGTTCACAAATGAAAAACAATACACTTAATATATCACAGATGTCTACAAACAGTAAAATCCTGATGGTGTCTTTTAGGTCTCTTACATGTTTTAGATTTCAAATTGACTTTGGATGTTACTTTTAACTTGCCAAAGTGTCATCACAAACTGCATAAGCAATTAGCATATATTTTTTCTGAAAATACAAAGCTCTTTGTTCTAAACTACGCATAAATAACTTAACTTGAAAAAGAATCAGGTAACAGTGAGTTACGTAACGTACATGTTGTGATTCTATTTTTAACATGAGCTGCCCAAGTTTGAAACCACAGGCCCTATCTTATCCACAGTTTCATGGAAATGATTTTTTCATCATTTCTTCCAAAGCCATAAGCAGGGCAAGTTAAACATCTATTCTTTACTGTCCTTACATGTGATTTTAATTCTGAATTTCTTTGTATAATAAAATAAATAAAGGTACTTTGCTTTGGAAAACACTATATAGGAAATACGGTTAAATAACTTCAGATGCCTGTTCAGCAACTAAAAAAGACACAAGTACTGCTGGCAAGAATAGTTAATGCGCAAGCACAATTAACATGCAATCACATCCATGTATTTCTATCACATTTCTATATTCTAATTGCTGGAATAGCAACACAGTAAGGACTGAAACCCCAAAGAACAGATGGGCATGGATTATCATGCTGAATGCGGGGAACCCATGAAATTTCAGTGTCATTTTAGATGCAGTAAAATAATGTTTTGAATCACCAGTTAGAGCTTTCACAAATAAGTTTAGAAAAAGAATCACTACAGATTATGCTGGGGTAAATAACGAAGCTGATCATGCTGGAGTTTAGCTGGCATAGTAATAATTCTAACAAATTCTTCCTACACTTCCTATTTCTTCCAAACACATCCTTCTTACGTTTTTAAGTTCCCTTTCCAATTTAGGATCTTTTTTTTAAACTTATACACCAGCTATTCTAAACACTGGCAGTATCCCTTAAGTATTTCACTTAAGATATAACTGATCTCAGGGTTTGCAACCTCAGGTGTGTGACTTTCTATGACTAGATAAATATACCATGTTTGAAAATATGCCAACTTACGTTTTAAAGAATATAACTACCACTATGACTTTAATTCATGAATACGTAAGTCAAGAAGTACTGAAAAATATATTTACTTGCTGTGGTCATACCTAGATATCAAATGTTCATACACAGCTTGGAGAAACTGGAAAAGTGGCATTTATCTAGATCTGGTTTTATATGTTTTTTAATCTTAAAATGGTTTTAAAATAGAGAAAATGTAGAATCACAGAAATCATCATTAGACATTGTTAAAACTACTTTACTAAACTTAATACAGGAAGGAGAAAAAACTCAACTACTGAACTTTTGTAATTACTATCGTGGTTTCTTGTGCTTATCAGGAGTGAAGTACGCATGAACTGCAAATATCACAAATACCTTTACAAGCAGCAAAAAAGTAAAACAGGTTAGATGAGGATACGAGGGGACCATTTAGTTCCCCTCTTGACTTGGTTTTCATCCAGCATGTACACTCCAAAGGCCTTTAATCTCGTAACTACTGTTTCATTAGCATCTCTGCAGAGATTCAGGGTGTTTAGGATATCTGGGAGGCTTTCATGTGCTAGAGTTGAAAAGCTTCATACAAGAAAGCAACAAGCCCTAGCAAAGTAAGCCTTGGCACAAAATACTACATCATTTTAACTTTATAATACATAAGCACCTTGTTCCCATGCCTGGCACTGCAAAAAGTTGTAAAAGAACTACCCTAACTTGTTGACCAAACCAAAAAGAACAGATATTCAATATGGAGTGTAAATACCTATAATCACTTCACCAGAGGAAACACAAACACAACCCACTCTTCTGATGGAGTACCAGGGAGGAATGGGCACCACTATAAAGCTTTACAGCAAGTAAGATTTAGGGGTGAAGCTCTGATGAAATCTGTCTTAAAAGTCCCCAGTGAAGAACACCCTGAGAAAACAGGCACTGAAGACCATTTGCATGCACTTGGTCCTTACTCAGAGTAGGAAGCTCCCTTTCAGCTTTCTGAAAACTCCTAAGATTATTCAAAAAGTTTATTTCATTTTACAATGTAACATTTGCAAAGGAAAACCCACATGGAGTCACATCTGTTCATTTGCAGATTTCTCCTCACTAAACTAAATGAGTTCTAACAAGATTTTCATGTAATGATATAACTAGGCATAAGACAACAGAGTCTGTGCCACACTCCCAGGAAATACAGCAGAAAATTTGTAGTTTGGAAAAGGAAATGGCAAATGTCACTGGAAAGCCCTTTGTGTCCCAGCCAGAGATACAGGCCACAGTCCTGTCACCAAAATACCTCCAATACTGGGACTAGAATATCATTCTCAGAAGGCAATTAGACAGCGGTCCTCACGTTGCTTCCAATGATGAAGGTTTTCAAATATCAACTTTCATATAAAGCAAAAAAATATCCTTTTTTCTCTCTCTCTTCCTTTCATAGCTCAACCCTCTTCCCTCTTCTCCTTAAACAAATTCTGAAATTATACCATTTTCATCAGCACCTAGTCCACAAAAAAACAATTACATAGCATATGATGAAAAAAAAAATAAAAATGCCACTAAAAAAGCTCTAAAACTTTTTATGATCATTAAGGGGTTTACATCCAGGGACACAACAAAAAACAGCCTTTTCTTCAGTACATTCAAATTCTTTCACTTCAAAACACTTTAGTAAAGAGTAACCACTGAGGCAAAGTAGCCAGAATAAAACTGCCATCAAATCTCAAGGTGCTGAAATGGCAAGTGACTAGATACCTACTAAAAATTTTGTCCTATATTCTGGGAAAGTTTCACTAAAAATTTTACTAAATTTTAGGCAAAGTTATTTGAAGCAGTTTAACAGGCATATTCTATTTGTAACATGACAATTGCTACTAAAGACTTAACATGAGATTGTTCAGACAACTACCTCACATGTGAAAGAAAATAAAAAGTGCATCAAACCATTAATAAGTTTGTACTCCTAAGACAAAATGTTACGAAAGGCCTTTTGAAATGCTTCAAAACCAAGGCTTTACACTTTCTCTCATAACCTGGTCTGCAGAATTAATTTTTGGCCATCAATATCACTGACACTAAACATGAAAATGTTGAGTTGCCGTGTCACAAGAGGAAGCAACAGAGGTCACACATCCTGAATGTATGCGAGATCACAGCACAACTACAGGCTCCAAACCACTGCCCATTTTGCATATGCTGCCTGCTTCCCTTACCTCTGGATGTACCTGGCCCAAAGAAACCCACATCCTAAGCCACAGGCTAGCAGGCACCTGGGCTAACTCTTCACACAGGATGACAAAGTACTTTAAATTTACTAATGTCAGGTGGACATCCTCGAAATTTGTATAGTGTTTTTAAATAACAAAATTATTACATCCTTCCTGACCTTTCCTGCAACAAAGGTAATGCAAAAAAATTAGTGGCTCTTTCCCTAACCCTTACTATTGCATTTGAAACGAAGAGACTGTCAGGATGAGTAAAGAACAAGTTTTGCCTACTTTTTTCAGCACAGCATTAATTTTCAAAGGGAAACTCCCAGCCCGTTAACACTCAACATTAATTCCCTTAGTCCTCCTGGGAAGAATGTCCTCACCAAACGGTAGTCCTGGCCAATTTACGCACTGTGAATTTACATGTTAATCTACTTCCTTATGAAATTTTCACACAAATAAGTCCAAAAGTCGTAAAACTTTCGCCCACATAACTCTCTGAGAAGGGCCAGATTTCATGTATATTACATTGGCAAGCTAAAATCACGGTCAGAAGTTACTTATTCATAACTGAATATAAGGTCTGCAAGTAAAGACCAAAATTAATTTTAATTACAGGGAGTCTGAGATTGATTAATCTTACATTTGCTAAGTATAAACATATATATCTGCATTTCTTAATAGCCTTATGATGACATTCACAATCTTCTTCTACCTTATGCTTCGGAATGCAAAAAAATGAAAAACAACTACTAAAAACATCCCCAATTCCTGGCTTTGGTTTCCTAGCACATGGACTACCTGAACTCTGAGACAGGGCTGCAAGGATCCTCCTACAAGATTCCCTATGTGCTGCATTTGAAATCTAAATAATCAGGCAGAAAAGTGAGAGAAAACAGTACAGAGCTAATCGCATAACCCTGTGGAACCAAACCCCAGGTTCCAAATGGAGATATATACTGTGCTCTTGTGAGACATCACCTGGAGTATTGTGTGCAGTTCTGGTGTCCTCAACATAAAAAGGACATGGAACTGTTGGAACAAGTCCAGAGAAGGGCCACAAGGATGATCAGGGGACTGGAGCACCTCCCGTATGAAGACAGGCTGAGAAAGTTGGGGCTGTTCAGCCTGGAGAAGGGAAGGCTGCATGGAGACCTCCTAGAAGCCTTCCAGTATCTGAAGGGGGACTATAGGGATGCTGGGGTGGCACTCCTCATTAGGGACTGTTGAATCACAGAATAGTTAGGGTTGGAAAGGACCTTAAGATCATCTAGTTCCAACCCACTCGCCATGGGCAGGGACACCTCACACTAAACCATGCCACCCAAGGCTTTGTCCAACCTGGCCTTGAACACCGACAGGGATGGAGTACTCACAGCTTCCCTGGGCAGCCCATTCCAGTGCCTCACCACCCTTACAGTAAAGAATTTCCTCCTTATATCCAATCTAAACTTCCCCCGTTTAAGTTTTAATCCATTACCCCTTGTACTATCACTACAGTCCCTAATGAAGAGTCCCTCCCCAGCACCCCTATAAGCCCCCTTCAGATACTGGAAGGCTGCTATGAGGTCTCCACGCCGCCTTCTCTTCTCTAGGTTGAACAGTCCCAACATTCTCAGCCTGTCTTCATACAGGAGGTGCTCCAGTCCCCTGATCATCCTCATGGCCCTCCTCTGGACTTGTTCCAACAGTTCCATGTCCTTTTTATGTTGAGGACACCAGACCTGCACACAATACCCCAAGTGAGGTCCCACAAGAGCAGAGTAGAGGGGCAGGATCACCTCCTTCGACCTGCTGGTCACGCTCCTTTTGATGCAGCCCAGGATAACGGTTGTAATGACAGGACAAGGGGTAAAGGGTTAAAACTTAAACAGGGGAAGTTTAGATTGGATATAAGGAAGAAATTCTTTACTGTAAGGGTGCTGAGGCAGTGGAATGTGTTGCCCAAGGAAGTTGTGAATGCTCCATCCCTGGTGGTGCTCAAGGCCAGGTTGGACAGTCTTGGGTGGCATGGTTTAGTGTGAGGTGTCCCTGCCCATGGCGAGTGGGTTGGAACTAGATGATCTTAAGGTCCTTTCCAACCCTAACTATTCTATGATTCTATGATATATATTTTAAAGCAAAAACTCAAAATCCAACTACTTAAGCCCCCTTTTTGGATTAGGAGTGGAATAAGTTTTGAATCCAGAGACAAAAAACGCAGGGTGGATCCATCTTTCAGAGGCAGGGCATTTTGTATCCTCTGACTCATCTATTATCATCTGTAGCCTCTAAACATCCTACAACCACAACAGAAAACAGAAAATTTCCTTCAGTTAGTAGTTTTTAGAACAGATTTAATACTTAATTTAAACCAACTGACCACTAATTTTTGCCTCAAAATCCACGTTTTCCCTGAAGTCTGTGGGTTTATTCTCAGTACTAAGATGAAATTTATATTAAACCAAAAAATTGATAAAATTCATCTTAATTAACTCAGTGCTAAGCTTTGCTTCCCTTGCCAGGAATGACGTGGTCAGAGCAAACTGAGTTCTTAGAATACTTATGATTTAAATCATTTTACATTTGTAGCATAGACAAAATGTTCTAAGCCGAAGAAAAAAAAGATCAAAAAGGACAGCAAACTCACGTATCCAAGTATGCACTTTCAATTTACTCTAAAATTTGATTTCTATAAACAAAAGTCTTGCTGTAAAGCATTTCTATAAAAACGGATGAGAACAAAATTGGTGGGTTTTGCAGAGCATAGCAGAACTGGAAACTAAAAATATTATTTTAGGTGGTGAAAACAAAACTTTTTGCATATGTAAGTGAATTATGGTGGGTTTTCCTGTTGCCTGTAATTTAGTTTCAGTAATGAACCACTTCTTGGGTCTTTTTGTGTTGTGTATTTTTATTTCCCCCCTTCAGGGAAGTGGGGATTCTAGCATTTCTTAGAAGTCAACTGAGAGGTACATCTGAAAAAGATAAAAAACCCCTACTGATAAAATAATTTGCTTTCAACACAGAGGGTATGGAAATGCTGCTGTAGAAAACCAAGGGCAAACATGTCAATTACAAATCACAGAATCATAGGATAGTTAGGGTTGGAAAGGCTCTTAAGATCATCTACTTCCAATTCCCTTGCCATAGGGAAGGGATGCCTCACAAAATCCTAATCCTTTATTTAATTCTCTAGTTTCCACAAACTTCTAAAGTTTAGATCATACTGCATGGATTCAAAATTAATTCAACTAAACCACCTTGCTTTCTACAGTTTCTAAATGATGCTACAATTCACATTTTAACATTGGATGATGGACTTTATTTTTTTAAAAATAAGAGGACTTTATTTTTTTAAAATTGCAGCTTTTGTCAGCTACTGCATTTTATTGGAAAGATTATGTACTTACAAATAACTTTTCTTCCCTCTTTTTTTAATAAGAGTACGCAAGATTAATGATTGTATTCAACATTTCAATTGTGTTTTTTAAATTAGGAAATTACAGAATCCCTTATTAAAGGAAAGCAATCGTTATCCTCAGTTAAGTATGGGAAAAGTACTATGAAAGTAAAGGAAATTACTTTCTTAGGATCGCTTAAAAATAAATAAATGAATTCAATTGCATGGACTATCAATTTGATTCTGTGAATATACATTTTCCCTAATGTATATTTTTTTGCCAAGCATATGTCATACATAAGATCAACTGAATTTTTAATGGCCTTTTTTACACTCCTATTTGCAGCAAAACTTACAGAAGAGTTGTAAGTGTTGCTTTAATCAAAGAACAGGGACTAGGTCCACAGAAACATACTGGGTTAAGATAAAAGATTCAAGGGAGGTTTCCAGAAATCTCGATCCACAGCAAATAGAAGCTTGTCATTGAATTAGAGTTTGTGATGGAAACATTATCACTATCTCAGTTAATACCTAACAAAAATTGACAGCTAATAAAAAAAGCTGATGGCTAATAAAAAGTTGATAGCTAATAAAACTGTGTACATTTTGCTACTTATGAGAAGCACACCAGCAGAGGGACACAGGGGAACTTATCCCTTTTGAGAAAGTTGAATCTTATAAACTCCTTAGTTGCAAAGCTCCTAAAGATGCTTAATGAAGACATAAGCATCACAAGAGGTTCTATACCCTGCCAGATCTGATCACCCTTGGTGGAAAAGTTTACATACACAAAACCATAAAAAGGTTGACTGAAAGTCAGAACTCAGTTTCCTTTTCTGATGAAGATACTATTTCACAGTACACAGAGAGCCATTAAGGTCCTACAAAATAAATCAGTGTACCTTTTTGTAAACAGAGGAATTAAAAATAAATCATAATGGCTAGCAATGATGTTTGGGAGCTATGTCACAGGTCTGATATGTTACAGAAATGACATTTTGCTGTACCTCAAAAGTACTGGGTCCCCAGCCCCAGCTTCAGAAGTTACCTTTTTAAAAAAATAATATCATTTCCAATAATTGTCTCATTTTTGATGCATCATCTCTGTCCACTTTTATCTCATAGTACATTGTTGAGGTTTGCCCAAATTAAGCTTTTTTGTTTGTTTAAAATGACATTTTCTTGCCTAAGTAAATTGCTTCACAGACAACCTTGTCAAAATCCAAAGCAAACCCATACCTAGAAAGATGTGCTGCCTATATTATGAGGGGTACACTGGTTGCCTGAAAATTAACTTCTGTAAAACCACCACTGGGCGACCGTTCCAAATTTCCAAGTGGCAATGCTTTTGTAGCAAATGTTACCTAAGCAGCAAGATCCTTACGAAGCTTAAACTGTTAACAGCTCACAGGTTAGAGCTGATCTCCCTTTTCTTCCTCTGTGCTGATATACTTTAAAGTGATAGTTATTAAGGCTGGTGATTCCAGTGCAGTGAAGCAAGTATTTCCCTGAGTTATTTCAGAAGTCTTGCAATGACTTCCAAAGATTCAAATTTGAAGGCCATCTTCCTGAAATCTCACATCTACCTGGAAGTATTCATTAATTAATTCTCTCTACTTTTCTGATGATGATGGTAAAATCATAAAAATCAAAAGATCAAATTTGCTTGAAAGTACTTAATCCTGATTGCATAGCAAGTATTTGTCAAAATACAGAATTTCCCAGCTTGTCCATGACCATCCTTATTGATTTTGATTGCTATAAGGATGGCAGCAAATGGCTTTGTTACAGGTCTTCCGCACTGGCTATTTCAGATGCATTTCTGTATCTACAGCAAGCAACTGCAGTAAAACCAAAGTCCTGCAGAGCGGTGAAAGTATCACAAACTGCAACAGTGGCAGGGTAGGAAGTAAAGCTATGTTCTTAGGGGAGGGTCATAAAGTGCTAGTGAGCTATTACAGGCATGCAACCACAGCCAGAATAGCACATGAGACTCGGCTCTATGAACTGCTACCCTAAAGAACCCATGAGATTTAGAAGTTCAGAGATGTAGATTTGGAGCAATTATTCATAATTGTTTAGGGTTACACTTGTTTTTTTATAAGTGCAGCTAGGAAGAATTGCTAGGAAGCTTGCTGCAGCTAGGAAGAATTAAAAATATCAGAGCATCAAAATCTTTGGAGTAGGAAAGGGAGGAAAGGACAGAAATCTCTTGTTCACATGCCCGATATGAACCCAGACTAGTTCTTCAAGGAGATCTTTACCCTCAGCCCATAATCTGCATAGCTCATCATGTGTTGTCACCCAGAGAACAGCATGAAGAAGTCCTGAAAAAGCACCAAAAGCTTTCTCACTTGTAAGCAGCTGCCTCAGTTTATGCAATAAATCACCTCTCCCTGCAAATCCTGCATCACTTGATTCAATCTTTATAAGTACTCAATGATCACTTAAGTCACCTAATTTATTTCAATCAAAGTTTTGGAAATAGGCCGTGATTGTAACTAATTATTAAAGCTACTAGGGCAGGGCAAAAATACCCCAAATTCAGTATAAAAAAAATCACAAATCATTCTTAGGACTCTTTTTACATTACTGCTATGTAACCACTCTTTTTGGTTTTGTTTTGTTGTTGGTTGGTTGGGTTTTTTTTCCCCAACCCAGTAACATTCTGGTTAAAACCATCACTGCAACAAAGCAGAGGAAACGGATTCCCAGCTTGTCGGCTCTGGTGCCCAGCTCTTGCAGACATGGTATCTGGTGTCAGAGAGGAGATCTTCTTGAAAGAGATCCTGAACAAGACAGGCAATATTTGCATCTCACTCAACTCTTCTTAGAATCATCCCATGAGCCCTTGTAAATGATACAACAGGCACGAGCAATCCCTGGCATAACACAGTTCTCTCAGACTTTTTTATAAAAAAAGTTTAAAAGTTTTTAATGACAGAAGAAAATACGAGCATGAAGTTTATTTACATCACATAGACCAACCTCAAAGGCAAAGCAAGAAAGTGATAAAACCCAATTTTTAAATAACGTGTAAGTTTTTGCTCATGCTTCTATTTGTATGCTACTTCAAACAGCGGACTCCATGACATATCAGCTGCATGAACAGTTACCTATCCATCCATCCCTGTCACATGCCCCCTTACCTTTTGACCGCTTGTCAAGAAACAGCGTGTGCTGCATGTAATCCACCACAAGCAGCTGTTGCTGGGCTGCTCGGCTTCTGTTGGGCCAAACTGCCCCTTGCCCATACATTTTGCCCACAAGGAAGGAATTTAATATATCTGATACCTTCAGCACTCACCTAAATGGGGATAAAATATGCCAGTGATTTCAGGTGACATTAGCAAGCCAGTGCAACTGCATAAACCCATCTTGTGAGCATACCATGCTAGAAAGGAAATCCTTCGTTACAATGCTCATGCATGAAAGAGAATTTCAACATCCAGTAATAAAAGTAAATAATGTTGTACTGCAATCACACTTTGATGTTATCTATAGGTAATCACCACCACCAGTGTTACACATCTTCTATTTTGTATGTAGCGCTATTCATGTCCATATAAAGTGGCTTTACAGATACAGGTAAATTGTGACATGCACAGCTGAAAGATTTGCTCAAGATTAAAAACGTAAAGACTGGGTGTCTGTTCTTGTGACACCAAAGCCTCCACATCAATCATATGACATACTTTCTCCTATTTAACAGTTTCCATTGCTGCACTTCAAGGAGGTTTTCTATGTGAAGTTTGGCTGGACTCTGGCTACTTGCTTCTGTTTTCTCCTTCTGTTCAGTCTTGCCCTTTGTCACTACCTAATTATCTCTGTGCATGAATTATTAGCTCTTTTATGTCTGAAGCCATATCAGCACGCGAAGCTGTGTGCAAGCTGTGTGCAGGATGAGAATCCTGCACAGGGGCATGACTTTTGCTATGGTACTGCACTGCTGAACCATGTGCTGTGTTCAGGGGGCTTCACCAGTGAGAGTCTGGTGAGGTAAGGAAGAGCCGCACAGGGTGGCCAATTCACTTGTTTTTTTAGAACTGAGGAATATATGATCATATGTCACTTCATGTAATCACAAATCAAATTGTAATTTGGTTTCAAATGTAAAAAAAAAAAAAAAAGGCTCTGATATAACTACAGAAAGGCTGCTGTACTTGAAACCACCTCTGTGTTTTAATGTGCTGTCATTGTACCAGGTACTAATTTAAGCAAAGAAGAATTGCTTGCTCTTAAAAATGATCCTAAAACTCCAACCTATGACCAAGTATCTGGCTAAAACATACAAGGAACTGAAAAGATGGGAAAGGAAAAGAGGTGTCTGTAGTTCCTATTTCTATGGGGAAAAAAAAAAAAAAGTCAAGTCAAAGTCTTTTTTTTTTCTTTCCCCCTCCCCCAAACCCTCAGGCATCAGAAGACCACACAAAGACATTTTAACTGGTCAAAGCTCAGAAATTTAAAGAGGAAGTCCTCTGGACCAAAGACAACAGAACTCTTTCCAGAAGAAACTATGGTGAGTCTAACTGAGGTCCTTAAAGCTGAGACCCTTTCTAAGATGCAAGAACTGAAACAATTCTTAAATACCTTTCTGAATTTAGAGATCAGAAGTTTATTTACTTTATAGAATGCTTTACATTTAGTGAGTAGGGACCAATATAATATACTCGAAAAACCCCTAAAATACTCTGGTAAACTCACCTACAGTTTAGCTTTCATCAGATTGTCCCATGAACAAACACATTCCTGAACCCTACCTGTTTAAATAACAGAAATGACACCATAAATCACAGAACAAATGCACAAACAAGGTCCACCTTGAGATCACCAAGACTTGCTAGATTCACAACTGGGATTCCCTAAGAAAAGAAGCAATTAACTATATGTCATAGGAGGGAGACCAGGGTTTGGGATAAGGTTTGTTTCAATATTTAAAAGCATTTGAACATCACTGGGATAATCAACTTTCAATCCCTGCAACAACTCTTATCTTCCCAGAGCAGTAGTTCACTTGGTGCTTAAACTCGAAGCAGACCAAGACAAAAGCAGGTCTACTATAGGATCATAATACCCCAATGGCAATCAAGTGGTTAAAAAATTAACACTGACCCCTAGCAGAGGGTCACTGCTAGGATCACACATCTGGCAAACTTCTATATTATTGCCTTATCTGTAGCAGAGCAATAAAATCCATTTATCATAAGCATTATCTTGAACAACAATTGATATTCATACATTAATCCAAAATACACAAATCCTATTAGGATTCCAGCTCTCAACAGCAGAAATCTACATACCAGCTATGTAACTAATTAGTAATTATAATGAGGAGTAGAGAATATATTACGTAAACAGTACTTGAGATTCTACTGAGTTAATGTAAGACTTTTTTTGAAGAACTCATATGCTAAACCCATTGGAGTTTCACAATGTATAAGATCATCTACCACGAATGACATAATGAGAAAAATTATTTTGATTATATTTATCTTCTCAGTATATTCAACTTTCAAAATTTTCTAAACTAGGGCATTTACAAGTACACTGGAAAATCCAGTTAGAATTACTTTTTTTTTTAAAAAATATCATTAACAGCTATTCTTTTCACACTGGAGGAGCGCTGCCATTTTTAAATAACAAGCTTTTAACCCAAGATCCAACTTCAGCTGTCAGCTCACAGAATTCAAGAATGTCTGGATTTTGGCATTCGAGCCTGAGTACAAATTAATGTAATTCAAACAGTAGCCAAAACACAGCTGTTCTGAAATGAATCTCCCCAAAATTTGTTTTCAGTATTTTTATATTTGACCATCTGAAAGGTCATAAAAATTATATTAACACAACTTCCTGAAAAAGCAGCAAAAATTTTGTCAAAACCAGCTCTAAGTCTAGTACACCAAATAGCTACTTGATACTAAATATGATTTCCATTTTTACAGAAGACTTTTCCAATATTTCCATTATTACCAAGAGAGTTTTCTGGAGTCTTTTTGTTACTTAATTTCCATCTGTGATTAATTTATATCATCATTTAATGAAAAACATTCTTCCTTATGTTTTGTTTCTAATGTATTGTTACAACACCTTTCAATTTGAAGTTAATATCTTAATAACATATACGTATATATTGTATCCATATACACATATATACACATAGTTTATAAATCCTGTGACAGATAACAACTTTCAAATACTGAGGGCTTTTCAGTTTTTAACATTTTGGGGACAGTGATAAGGACTTAATGAACTAGAGTTAGGAGATTCACTGACAGTGAATTCAACGTGAAAGTGCCAAGCTTATGTTTACAATACTGTTTTCGGCAGCAGGGCTCTTTGCAAAGAATTACAAGTGTACCTGAAGAAGGCTATGTAGAAAGAAATACAATTTTATCAGGCCTTAGTAGTGATGTGGGCTAAAAGGAGACCCTAACAGTAGTATGAGCACCTAACCCTACTTACAGCTTAACACAATAATCCCCCTCTAGTTAAAACACTTTTGAAAACTTGTAACTGTTTCTTCTACAGAAGTACTCAGCAAGATATATATAAAAAAAAAAAACAACAAAAAAACTTTATCAAAGTGCTGTAATTCATAGAACAATCTGTTATATCTTCTTCTACTGCCTAAGAATTGCAACAGATCCTTTCACCTTGTACTGAGAGCAAGTACACTGAGCACATGGTGCATTTCTTGGAACTGATATACAGTGACATCCATTGTCAGAATTTAAAAGTAACATTAAACTGACCTCAACTTTTAAGCATTATAAGGGCATATCTTAAAGAAAAAAAATTTACATTACAGCAAGGTAATTCAGAACCTAAGAAAGTAACTGTCAGTGCTCTGCTTTACTTTCATTCATTGCTGAGTGTAATCATGCACATGACCATTTCAACACCATTGCTACTCACTATTTGTACAATTAACTTTGAATATGCTATAAAAACTACTACAAATAATGTCTACTGGTAGACGCAGTTCCTGTTTTCAAATCAATAAGTAAAACTTGTATCTAAATGAAAGGATGGCCAATTGAAATGGAAAGCTGGATCCAAAAGTCAACAACTCTGTGCACCTCAGGACTATGAGAAAAAAGGCAAAAACGTACTCAGCTACAGGATCAAAGCAGAAAGAGCTCCATGTAGCCAGCACCATACCATGGCAAAACAAGAACCGAATGACATTGCTGAGATTGGAAGCATAACTGTATTTCTTCTTTCCACTGGAAAAACATTTTGCAAAATTTGGAATGGTTATACGGTTACAGTTTGAGTTTTAGAAAGAGCTGAAAATTTAAAACTTGTTATAAATCAGAATTCATTTAAAAATTATATTAAGTGTCTTGGGTTAATATCCCAGAAAGCCTGGATCAAAAGCTCTAGATGAAACTGGCTATAGCTATGTCAAATGTAGCAATCAAATTATTGAAACATCATACACATTATCATTTAGTTATCAAATTCATCAGCCTCCACGAAGGAGCTGCCACTTTACAGGCCCATACAGAGAGTTAAACCATGTTATCATTTTGGACTCTTCCTAGGCCTGTAATTTAAACTAATTGTGTAATTTCATTACTTGGGTTGAATAAAAGAAAAATTTAAGCCTGCTCTTCCTTAAATGTTATGTGATAGAAATTATTAAAAGAATTATTAAAAGACTTTTTATTTTTTTTTTAAGCAATGGAAAACTGGAATTGTTAGCTGTTTTCAGAGAAATATATCCAAAACTTATTATATTATTATCTGTGACAGGAGTGCATTCACCATTTAAATGGCAAAGAAATTAAACATATCTACTCCAATCGAACTGAAGTATTAAATGCTGCTATAGCTGGAGGAATAATTTACTATACAGGACAACTTTTAGGGAACAAATAGAATTGGTATGCCAAAATAAGCAAGAATGAAAATAATGGATTTCTGGTCACCTACAACCTTCTATTTTCAGTATAAATAATATTACAGTTAATTACATATCTTGTATCACATTTATGAGCTAGAGAGAGCTGGATATACAAAATCTTAAGAACTGTTTTAAAGTAGTTCAAATATCCACACAGATAGCATGAAAATATAGGTGTGAAGGTATTAATCCCAGTAGCTCTATTTGTCCCAGCATTTGATCACACCAGACAATACAGACGAAGGTGTGAAGAAAACACAATTCCAATTTTGAAAGCCCCTCTGCAGCATTCCTGTGCAGACACAGTTACAAGTCTGTCTTCAGAAGGACTCCTACCATTCTAAAAATACTGTCCCACAGCTGTTTAAAATTTATTTTTTTAGACCATAGCACCACTGTTTGGTTGTTTCCAATTTCTGAAACCACAAATAGTAAAAGTGTACTCAGTCTACTGCAAACATAAATAGCAAATGCACGCTTCAGCACTTTTAAAAGGATATGGAAATTGGCAACAAAAATGCAGTTCATGTTGAAAATTTACGAGGGCCCTGCCATATTTCTTCAGAAATACAATCAGGTAAAAATTAGGAAGATCTCTACCAGCTGGGTGGCATTTTTGTGTTTTCTTTACTTATATTTTTTTTAACTGAAAGACTTTCATTATGCAACTTCTGGCACTTGATAAAATAGAGCATGGTACCTTTGCTAAAACCACAGTTGCTTTGGTTATGTTTAGCATTGCACAAACATCTTTCACCTTAGATATCCTCTTGCATTAGTGTGTTTTACTTCAAATACTCTAAGGCATATTACTTTTTGACAAAATTATTTTAATGGCAATCAGTAAATGAGATGTACAAATTATACTTTCCCTCCCCCAATTTCACAGGTCATTTAAAAATAATCCAACCCTTCACAATTATGCTTTTTATATATTTGGAGCTTCGGGTACATATTTCTATTAAAAGCTAAAGTAGTCCAATAATATCATATTTTTACATGGATTTATTTCAAGAAACACAGCACATAATGGCAAAGTATCTTCCAGGTAAAGGTAACAGTAGACATGCTAACAAATGTGATTACATTCTTTTGATGAACATCAAAAGTCTGAAAACCTGAAGGAAATGTCAATATTTTTTCATCTGAAGTCCGGATCCCAAGGAAGTTTATGGGAGTTTAAAGTCAACGGGGCTGAGATTTCAGCCCTAATGTGTGTGAATTCAAGTGAGCTCACTAAGAAAAATAGCTATTTAGGTGGCTATTTGTGAACTATTTTACCCTGACATACATACAACTAAAAGTAGAAACAGGTAATAATTTCTTCTGGCCAAAACCAGCAGTCCATAGCAATGGATTGTTCCTATCCATGGTATACCTCTAGAAACCCTAACCTTTGTGGTAACAGTTCTAAAAAGAAAAAAAAAAGTAAAATAAAAAATACAATAATCCATGAGTTTACACCAACAAAATCTTTTAAAGAGAAAAATGATTATTTTTTTTTCCGATCACTTGCAGCTAAAAACATAAGCTAAAAGTACATACAACTTGGTTTAACTTAGAAGGAATTTCTTTTGGTACAGAGGTTACTTACTACAAGCTTTACTAACCATGCAGTTTGGAGGCAGCACAGGCATATATTTACATTCTTTAAAACAATTCCATACACTTCTGAATTTCTGCCTGAGTAGACATTTTGTGCATTCACAGAAACCAAGTTCTTAGCAACCTTGAGTGAATTGCAGACATATATGCATGATTATGCCATGTATGTTACATAAAAAACCCAAGCTGAAGATAAGAAAATCCCTGTCAGCCTCTAAAATAAAAATGCATTCAACAGCCCATGACACACTGAATAAAGCCACACATGTTAAATACTCGTTAGAGATATTTTTGCTGTTAACTTAGTAAATTTTTTGTTTCAGATTTATGAACTCTGAAACAATGCATGTTTCTGACTGTCACTGGAATGCTGTGATTAAAACCATCCCAAGATGGTTTTTCCCCCGCCCCCCCAAAAAAATAAATTGGAAATGGACAAATTGCCCTTGTGCTGAATTTCCCACTGGTACTTGACCCAAATAAAAACTGCCAAGTCTGGAGTTGAAGCTTTAAGAGGAGACACGAGTCTAGAAATAACAACGAAATTGGTATCATGAGCCTGCAAACAATCCCGGCTGCAGACATAGGAACAGGACATGACCTTAGGCTGGCAATCACTGCCTGAAGAGGTGGCAGCATCAGCTGAGCATGACTGAACTTCCTTCATAATTTTATATGCATGTTAAGATTTATTTTAAGAATGTACCATAACAATTTTGTGCTCTCAGATCAGTTTATAATATACAACAGAAAAAAAAAAATAAAATGAAATCACAAATTGGCACTTATCTCTGTTATTTAGCATAACTTGAAGTTCTTACATAAAGGAGGCTTTACATTTTTTTTTTTAATGTTGATATTATATATATATATAATTATATATATATAATTATATCCTGCATAAAGAGAATTAAGAGAAAACAGAAAACCTTCTCTTAATCAAGGTAATGGTTAAATAATAAAAAACTTCTGTTAATTAATTCTGAATTAACTAAGAATAAACTGATGTGCACATCACACTGCATTACCATAGAACTACCTGTAGGATTGGGAATGTTTCTGGTTGGGAGAGCAGCAGGAACATGTGGTAGTTGCTTTGCTTCAGGAACTCTCTATTACACAGGTATTTTTCACTGGATATTATGCTTTGTGATGGAAAACCTTTCCCAACTGCTCATCAGAAGAATAATATTAGTTTAAAATTTAAACTGTTTGTAAAGTATAATTTTAACTAGGAAAATTCCTGTTGTAAATATAGAACTGAAATACTGTAATGTGGTTAACTGCACCTGCCACCCAAAAGGGTTTTGCAATATTATGCATAGAATTTAAAGGAAAATTTATTTGAGAGGCACAAATAATGGCAAGAGTCCTAATAAATGTTTGATTAAATTTATTTAAAGGAATAATTCAATTCATTAAAAAAACAACTTCATCCAGTTTACTAATATATTCACATTAAGAATTTAAGTACCTACTTTTGCATTTACATTAAGAATAATATTTAAATACATGATTTTCTTTAAGGTCATCTTCAGGGCTAAGGCACACAAAAAAGTACACTTAACATAGAATCAACGCTGTTCACCCACCTGTTAATATGGGCTTAAGGAATAAACTACATTTATAAAACACAACTTAAAATGCTCTGGAAAAAAAAAAAGTCTTAAGATAGTAAAAGATGCAACCTAAGACCACTGAACCCAGAGAAATAAAAATGTGATGCTTCCAACCATAGTGTACAGCACTTACACAAGAGTGTGAGGTGTCCCTGCCCATGGCAGGGGGGTTGGAACTTGATGATCTTAAGATCCTTTCCAACCCTAACTATTCTATGATTCTATAAAATGTTTTATTCTAAAAGCTGTAGTTAAATTATACACTCAACATGCATAGTGCAAAAATGTATACACCTCATGCAAAGGAATACTGAGAGAAGGTCAGGAAGCATCGAATCGCTACCTTAACTATAAAAAAATTCTTTAGAAAAAAATAACATAGCAGAAGAGTAAAGTATAACTCCATTGGGATTATCACAGAGACAAAAAATTCAAGTCTGTCTTATTTCTTACTGGGAAGCAGGGGAAAAGGTATGGTATAGAAACAGTACAGTAGGAGAATGAGTTTACATACTACTACAAGGAGACAGAAGATAGCACAGGCCAAAGGGAGACAGAGAAAACAGCCATCGGCTCTTCAGTCCATTTTCTATGGGGCTTTCTTAACAGAAAACATTTTTTTTTAAGTTAAGTCTTTGTGTTGGTTTGGTTTGGTTTTGGTTTGTTTTTTTTTTCAAAGAGGAAAATATTTAGTAAAAAAACTTCCTGCAAATAACACAAAATAAATTAAAACATAATTATTTAATTTTTTTTTTAAAGACAAACCAGGAGAGATTTTCATTCTTGTAGGAACAGACAGACATTTGGCTTCTAGAAATATAACTGCTTAAACCAAACAGGCAGCAACAGAAACTAGTTCTTTCTCCGGATACAGTAAGTATCAGTCAGCAATATCTACAATTTAAGAAAATAACTTATACAGTTTTCCTTGAATACTTTTCAAAGTTTCCCAAGCAGATTCTTGAGATGCAGTGGGACAGCACTGCAGCTAAATCTGAAAAACTGAATAAATGAAATTTATGTGCTGCACTGAAAAGCTCTTTGGTGCTGAACACCAGCGTAACTTCTACATAATAAATGATTTCCTTAATTTGATGCACTTGAACATGCATGCCCAATATTAGCAATGTTCTAACCTCTGAAGTGAAATAGCATCGCCGCTCTAACAGGCAGCAGACACATACTTCCTAATTTTAACAAGACCCTATCGTAAAAATTGAAAAGGTCTTCACTTGAAAACTAGGAAGCAGAATTTGGGCTCCAGTCCGTGAAAGACACCATAGGTCTGAAATGGCAAACAAGGAGAAGCCCGTTATAATTTACTGGCAGAGCTCCAAGCGCTGAAGTTCATCTAGCTCTTCGGGTAAAACCATGCTAACACGTATGAGTTTGCTTAATCTGAGCCACGCAAGCACACCCACCATCTTAAAAAGGATCTACTCTTCCATGAGACATTTGGCACACACCAAGCCTTACAGTACAAGCCCTCTGGAACAAGGTCTGTCTTCCTATCTGCATAAAGCTGCCATAATCATGACTGGGTTCTTTGAGCACTACCACAACACAAACAAATAAAATTACACACAAAACTTGCATTAAACAGCGCTTAGAGTTGCGAAAGCCTGCATTCATAAATGCGGACATGCCAGGCTTAAGATGGACTGCTTGTCTTAGGATGATGCGTATTTTTTCTGCTTTCAACTGGAAGAATACCTGCCTCTGTCCCAGCCTGCCAATGGAGCCCAGTGCCATGCTGTTATCTGCCCAGTCCCTGGCTTCTCATCTCAATCTCATTCCCAGTAGTGCGCGTCTCCTTAGCCCACACACTCCAGGCGCTCATCAGCTTTTGCAAATAGCTCACAGCAAGGAAGTAATGGGAATCCAGGACTAAACTAAAATCCCAGTTCTTCCCCCACATCATGGAAGGAAGCATGCTCTGCTGCAAACAATTCCTTTTCTCCAGCAACTTAATATATAGCCTTTGCATAAGTGTGGTCCCATACCTTATGCAGCAGATGCCTGCCCTCTCTTTTAATATCCTCGCCTTTTTATTTATTATCCTATTTTATTCTCCATCCCTGGTCCTGGAGCACCAAGAGAAGGTGTCACAGCCTCTCCGAGCTGCCAGAAAAAGCATCTGTGACTACTCGACACCCATGAACTCAAGAGTGCTCTGTGGGGATGGAACATGGAGTGCACTTTGCTGCCCAACTAAAAACCTTCCATTAAGTACACGAGACAACCAACCTCTTTCCGGGATATCTTTCCAATAAGTGAGATTTCAATTCAAATGGTTAAAGTGTGGCAAAGCTACTGAAACAGAATAGATCAAAAAGCCTTAATAGAGGCAAAGTTGCTGACCTGAGTCATACTGACACCATGGCTGTGTTATTGATATGAATATATTTATGTAGATCTGTTCTGAGAATTACCAGTTTTTAAAACATTTAACAACACAACAAATTTCCCAAGTGAGGTTGAAACACATATTTCATAATTCAGAATGAACATGCTGGACTATCCAATGTGAACGAAAAGCAATATTTCACAGGATGAAGCAAAACTAATGTGTGGCCAACTGTCTTTTTTTAATCATATGCATCTTTCTACCACACAGAGAAGCCTCCTGAAAGGAGTGCCACAGAGACAGCAGAAATACTTTCAAGGAAGTATCTTGTTAAAATGTTGGTAAGGTCAGCAAATTGGGGGGTCGTCTGAGGCTTGGGGTTTGGGGTTTTTTTGCTTCCTTGAGTGTGGCAGAAATTACAGAGCATATTAAATGCCTAATACAATGTCAAAGTACAGATCAGTTCTAATCAAATAGAAGTCAGCATTTAAAAAAAAACGGAGAAGGTACACAAATATTTAACTCTTCTATTTCCAACTATTTTCAAGAAACATTTTAAAACAGAAATACCTAAATAAGGTATGCTCAATATTTTATATTTTTTTAAATATCACAACTTTAATGTAGACTATATTAAAAAAAAAACTACTTTGCCTAAATAGTCTGTTATGCTACAGTTGTTCTTTCAATAAGGATGTAACGCATCTTCAGTTTCCCTTTCCCTGTTTGCCTTTTAAATTTCTTAGATAAAATACTTTTACCTACTAGGCTTATAAGGTATATAAATCGGAAATTCTGCAGAACAGAGCCTTTGAACTTATATTTTCAAAGATCAGTCAAGAAATATGTTGCTCTAAGACCAAAGTCTTATTTATATGAGTTTGTGGCTTAACTGACAAGTATTTTTCTGTGACAAGTAAGGGCAGACAGTTTGTATCTTAAATACCATAATCCAGTTTTCAGCCCATGTAGACGTCTGGAAGGGAACCAGTCAGTGAAGTAAATTATATTATATCCCACTGACAATCCAAACACAATCCATGAGATTCATTATTCCTACCAAAGAGAAAAGGAAAAATATGGGAGAAGTGTAGGAGGGTCAGAAATATTTGCAGCTCAAAAGATTGCTTAATCAAAGTAAACAGACTTTTATTTCTAAAAAATACAAATAGCAGTTCATTCTGGGTTTAAATGCAAAGGTGGAATATAAGCAATAGCTTGCCACTTTTTTTTGGGAGGCCATGGGCTAACTGTTTCTGTTTTACAAGCTGCCAGAAGTTCAACCTCTTTAATTTGCTGGGAGACATGGAAACAGCATCTCAAAAATTATATTTCTTAGCTCATGTGAATATTTTCTCTCTGCATTTTTCTTCCCCTGAGTTTATGTGTATTTATTCACAAGAGATTTTCCAATTCTTAGATAGTGGTCTTTCACACATGACAGACTTCACTGATCTAGAAGCCAAGACGTACAGATAATTGCAGTCAAAGCTGCAATTTAGCCTTTTTAATTCAAAAGTAATATCTGGGAAGGAACATTTCTGCATGAATTAGAATCTGAAGCTAAATGGCACTTTCTTTTCTTTCAGTAACTTCTTCTGCTAACAGCCCAGGCTGGACCTTTAAACTGGATTTAACCTTTACCTTAAGTTGTTCCATACAAATGACAACAAATTCGCTTGGTTTTTGTTTGGTTGGTTTTGTGTAACAGGAATTATGAATACAATGTAACTCAATCATTACTTTATTCATGATTATTTTTAAAAATCAAGCTCATCTAAAATTTTTGCATACAGATTATTACTTATACTATGTAAGATGCATAGCCCCTTCTCTCAGTTCCAAATGAGAAACTGAGCACATGCCATTTTTAATTCTAATACTTGACTGAATTCCAACATGAAGGTCACATATTCTAGAGAACAAGATGCTGGAAATGAGGCACTAAATAAGTAGCATGATTTTTTTGTCTTAATTGTTTAATACTGTACTAACAGTTATATTGAAAGTTACTCATGCTCTTGCTTTTTACAAAAATTACTAATACTTCAAAAATTTTTGAAAGAGATCATTTTTCAACGAGCTCTATCTTTTTCCCTGAAAATGCCCATACTGCCACCATTTCAGTTTGATATTATTCATATATGTGCATCAGTGAAGAAAATTTCCTTTGTTTTCACCGACACCGGGAAGTCCAGAACTCAGTCTATCTTCAGAGCTCGTAACTCCTTTGAAAGCACTGGATGCATCCCAGCATTTTCAGCAGTTAAACTGAAATTTGTTTACATAGCACACAGAAATGTTCAAATTTTGCGAAAATAGGAGAAACCTCTTTATAAACTTGGTAGCTACAACTGTAAAAATATTTTAACTTCATGCATAAGAGAACATATTTTTATTCTGTAGGCTTGTATTATGGGAAGCTTAAACACAGATTATCTCATTCAGTAACTCCTCACTTTACAGTAGTAGCAATCCATTCTAATTACTTGGGTAGCGCACTCAGGAAAAAGAGTATTTTTCCTTTTCACTGAATAATGTTTCATGTTCGGTTAAATGCAGGAAGTTACACCACCGTTGGAATGTGATTGTCTGCAACTGCCGAGCTACCTCTTATTCATAGGTTTGTGTTTAGCTAAATACTAAAATGTTAGCCATTCAGCATTACTGCTCAAAATATCTTCTGACTAGCTAAACTAAAAAGGAATCTATCTACTATAATGAAAATTATTTCAAACCATGCATAATCATTTTTCACAGAATTTTTATCCTCCTGTATGGAGCGGATTATAGTAAATGTAATTCACACATGCTGTTTCTTATTCAGAGGAAAACACAGAATAAGGACGTAGAGAATTCCTAGCCAAATCTTCATTCAGATCCAAGATCCACGGACGCCACTGTAATTGAGAGACATTCACAACCAGATATCCGTAGACTTCATTTTCGTTTAAAATAATACCTCTTCTTCATGAGTTCCAACTAAAATATTAATGTTATTTAACTTCTAGCAAGATGTTTTGAGCTGAATTTACAGCAGATTACAGTTTCTTGTTTCCATTTTGTACAGGACACTGCTTAAAAATGTATACTTATATTCACATGTAGATTATGTAAATGCACTGCTTCCTTTCAGACTACTATAAAATTATGTGTAAATAATAAAAATCTTCTTTTGGAATTTGACTTGCCTGGCATTTGACAATGGAAAATGAACAATTCCTCCAATACCTCAATATCTACACTTTACTATGTAAGTTATTTGAGTTCATCATGCACAGCCTAAAATTGCCTACTCATAATGCCTCACCTCTCAGAAATCTGAAATAGGTAATTAACTGTCAATGAAGCATTTTTATTGCCTTCAGATTTCGAATAAGTTGAGATTTACTACCACTGTTCTGACATTCTGCACTGTATCAAAAAGAATGATTTCAAAAGTCACATTTAAACTTTTATAATAAGAGGGGATATAGGGTTTGAATTACATTAAAATGTGCAAATTAATAACAACACCAAGAAATATTAACAGATGCACAGAAGCACACTGCTCCATATAGGTGAGAAGCATGTAAAATACATGCTTATTTTAATTCTTAAAACACTATCAATTTCATATTGTTTACACTTCTAGCCCGTACACTGTAGCTGGTGTACACTGTACACTTTATAAAGAAGAAAAATGGATTAAAGCACCAAAAAAAGTAGATTTCCAAACTGATCTTATTTTTAAATTAACTCACAAATAACAAAGAGCTGCTCCCTCAGCTACTCCAAAATACATATTCATGTGCTGCTGCTCAGCTTCTCGGACACTCCCCCAAACATCTGCAACTAACTGAAGTCACTTCAGTCCTTTGATTTCTGACTTGAAATATTTATACAAGTATTCACTCAGTTTAGTAACCTTATAACTTTAAACTTCCACTGCTTAGTTATGATTAGGAAATAACCAAAAAGACAATCATATTTTTAAATTGTTTCTTCTGTTTAACCTGCTTCTGATTTTCCACACATAGAATCTTTTTGACATTTTATTTGCTAATTTAGTTATAATTTCATTTAACCATGTCACCTTTTGTATAACCTTTAAGCAACATAACACACTTCAAACTCATGTTCAGAGCCAAAAGAAAGGAGTATCCTTTACACATTGACTTCAGTCCAGTTTAATTTGGCATAAAAGGGATCATGCCTGTCAGAATCGGTAACAAAACCAGCCGAATACCCACATGCAGTGCTTTCATATATTCCGCTTCATATATTTCCAAGAAAATAATATTTACAATAAAACGACTCATTTTAGAAACAGGATCAACAAGCAGTTTTTGAAGCACGGTATCCTTACAACAGCATTTAATACTTGGAAGTTTGTAGGAATAAGCTAGAGGTGGCATCTATTTCCATGTGCAGAAAGGGTGAGAACAGTTGAATGATGGAAGGATCAGTAAGTCTACATCTCTGCCTCAGAAATTTTTAGAAAATGGCTTTTTTTAGAACAGGCTGCTTATTTTTCACAAAAATCTTTTCCTGCTGTAAAAAAAATATATTAAATTTATTTTCAGACATTTTAGCATTATGTCTAAGTTAGCAGTAGCTGTTACTACACTATAATCTTTGGCAAGTGTTCCAGCACATTTGAATTTGATTTATTAAAAAAATATTTCATGGGTACTTGTTGAGATAAGTTAAATGAACTCAAGTCACTGCAACTATATTACTAAAACACTGAAATTCCAAGAAATTATTGCAAAGGAGAAGAATTTTTCCCAATAATTTTAAGCTTCAGCTACTTCCCTAAAAATTCCTAAATCATCACAGTTTAAAAATATATACATTTACAGTCAAAAATGCCTTTGAAAACCAAGCTATACCTTAAATGTTGCTTTTCTATATGGTAATAATCACTAAGTAACTTTTTATTCCTCAGTGAGCTACAAAGATAAAATTGCAGCTATTACATTTTTTAATTTGGATCAATATGGACTCTATTCCTAATCCATCCACGGAGTATGTTTTAATTTTTGATACACAAAAATATCTGGGTTTGTTATGAAATCTCATTTAAATGTATTTATTTTAAATACATGGAAATCACTGGAAATGAGAAGTAGCATTTCTGAACAAACATTACTATTTTGTTAAATAGCAAAGAATAAAACAGTATTTGAAAGCAAAGAATAAAACAGTACTTGAAAAAAACAGTTTCTGCTTTTGCACCTCTTAAGAGATTTAAGCTGTAAAAATACCTATAGATATAATAAAATAGCTAAAAATGTATTTAAAGGTATTTTTCCACTGTGATCAGCTATTTTAAAAGTGAAAATAAATGACATTATCACGTGACCATCCAGCATGAGACACGTACCTTTAATATTGATTTGAAATAGCCATTTTCAAGGAACAGTTGAAATAACAGAGCTAAGCGTTCAATGTTTTAAGTAAGTACTGTTAGAAATGGCAAAAAAAAAGTGTCAATGGAAATTTAGTCACCACACAGAGTCTTCATTTTCCAACATCAATATACTGAAGAGAAGGTCTCAACTTCAATACTCACATTCAAAAATAATGTTAACTGCACAGAAACCTATGCATTTTAAATTTCTATATTTGTTAAATTTGTTTTACTTTCTCTGCAGTACATTGCCCAGGCAGGAAAATAAAATCGGTAACCTCTCAGTACTTTAATTTATGATGCCACAATTCAAATCATAGCAAGTAAGATTTCACATAGTCAGCACTGAAGTAAGATCTGCAGACACTAAATGAAACATGTATTTAAGGAGAAAAGGGAAAAAGAGATACCATGAACTAGGTAAACTTTAAAATTAAATTAAAAGTACATGCCATTATAAATCAGACTAAAACTATTAATTACAGTATGTTTGACTATGAAACACAGTACCCCATGTTTTTTAAATTGCAGCATCTTTGAAGAAATCTGAGTTAACAGTTACTTTTACAAGGAGCCATTACACTATAGAGAATTAAACTACAAAAACCTCTTTATTCTTCACAGTAGCCTCTTATACCCCAGTGTCATACCTGCTCATTAAATTTATTCTCTTTTCCTCCAATAATTTTCTGCCCTCCAATGATTCTATACCAGTAAGATAATATTGCTCCCAATCCATGCCACAGCAGATATGTAGAACATCCAGTTGTGAAAGGGTACAAGCAGGTTCCAAGACAACTCCCTACCAAATATAATTACATTCACTTCAAACACTAGTTGTATTAAAACCAGCTTTATGAATAGGTATCACAATGACAGCTTTCCGTAATTTATTCATAAACATGTATGTCATGAAGGGTCAAGTTCTCTGCTTGGTATCTATAACTTCTGTGCCTGGTGGCACCTGCCCTATCTCAAAAGGGCAAAGGCGCAGAGCAACTACTAAGGCCCTCTGGGTCCTGATACCCATGCTATGGATACAAGGCAAACACCCAGGACGCAACAACCAGGAGATGCTCAGGGTCTGGAGCACCTCTCCCATGGAGACAGGCTGAGAGAGTTGGCCTTGCTCAGCCTGGAGAAGAGAAGGGTCTGAGGAGACCTTAGAACAGTACTTCCAGTACCTAAAGGGGCTCACAAGAAACTCAGCTTTGTTGAAAGGAAGACAGGGTTTTTTTATGGTGATAGTCATGAGGTACTGGCAGAGAAGCAGTGGCTGCCCCATCCCCGGAAGTGTTCAAGAGCAGGCTGTACGGGGCTTTGCTCTTTTTTGAGTGGAAGGTGTCCCTGGTGATGGCAGGAGGTTTGGAACTAGGTGATCTTTACGGTCTTTTCCAATCCAAATCATTTTATGATTCTATGATAAGATCCAACCAGCTGGCTGCAGTCCAGGCTACAACTCTTCCCAGATGCCATGAGTGCCCATCTGAAATAAAGTGCACTGTTAACAATATAATACATATTACATTTAACTTTTGTTTGGAATACAGGGACAGAATGTGAGTGCCTGTCATACTAAACATGTTTGTAAGTAGGAGACAGATGGCAGACAGATGCCCACTTCCTCAGAATAGATGTTTTTGAGCATATGTTGAGGAAGTAAAGCTAAGTGTGCTGTAAACTATCATACTAAATACAATTACAGAATAATTTCAGTTGGAAGGGACCTCTGATCATCATTCAGTTAAAATTTCCACAGGGGGTGGTAAACTATGTAAGTTATATAAAAGACTAGGTAGTCTTCAAAAGGTTATAGGACTTAACCACTGTCTGAGCCTTAGGTGGATTTCACTGTCCAAATCTCAACTCAGGCTGATCAGATTTTACCTAATATGGAGTTTAATTTTTCATTAATGCAATCCATAAGTCCATGTATTTTGAAATTTCCATTTTTCTGCCTCAGGCATTCTTTATGAATGTCATTAATGGAAATCTACTTACTTGCACAGTGCAGTGTCTTGCCATTGCAAATAAACATCAACTATAAAGCCAGATGCAATTTGAAATGTTCGACCTTAATCTCCAGTAGAGCATAGGAATAATTTGTATATTCCAAAATCCATCTGTCTATCCCTACTAGCAAACTGTATGCAATTAATTTTCTACCTAAACTCCTTAAATTTGTCTTCTAGCTTGTTCTCTTACTAGAAGTTTTCCAAGTGCTGATGAAACCACTGTACACTGCTATCACTTGAGGGCATCAGAAGTATTTCAATCTTTCAGCAAAAGATTTTCCAATGGTTTACCCTCACCTTCAAACTCAAATTTTCTTTACTTAACTCACACTGGAACTATGCTCCTGTGAAAACCTGTAATTCATTTCCTCCTGCTCAACACCTTTTTCCAGTATTAAACTTTTTATCGCCTCCTTCCTCCTGGCCACTCTAGACTCACCATTTCCACGAAGACTCCTACACAATACCCTGCAGTCCAAACAACTGTATTTGTGAACACTTTATTTGTATTTTGTAATGTCATATACAGATGATCCAGTAAGACTAAGAAATTACAATATCCTGCCCATGGAGTATTACACTTCCCATGACTGGCAGACTTACTCAACTACTTTCCCTTTGACAGACTACTGAATTTTTTGTCTATCTGGTCAGCTTGGGCAGTAATATTTCCAAAACAAGGTATGTCTTTTTTTTTTACTGAGAATGCCATAAAGATACAATACAAAAATTAGTGACAAATAGTGAATAGGAAGAAAACAGTAAAAATAAATAAATAAATAAATAAATAAAATATCATCTAACAATTAGCACCTCCAAAAGATACTGCTGCTTACAGAGAAGAATATAGATAAACTCAACTATCCTTTGGGATGTGTGCTTTTATCATGCTGAAAATTCAAATACTAAGTTTATCACCTGGTTTGGATAATTGTTTCTAGTTAATTATTTAAAATTATTATATAAATAATAGTAATAAGTAATGAAATAGCTGTAAGACAGGATGCTTCACCAAAACAATGATCTGATATAGAGACTTTTTACTTATCTGAGAGAACTGGGTTTGTTCAGGCTTGAGGAAAGAAGGCTAGGACAGACATCATTATCACCATGTTCCATATTTAAAAGGTGACTATAGAGAAGACAGACACTACCTTTTCCCAAGGAGTCACATGGAAAAGGCAAGGGCTAATGGGCACCAGTTAATCCTGAGGAGATTTGGGTTGAACACAAGAGGAAAATTTTTCACAATAAGAACAGTCAGCCATTGGATTAATCTCCCCAGAGAAGTGGTGGGCTCTGCAGACCTGGACACTATTAATGCTCAGCTGGACAGAGTGCTGGGACATCTAGTCTAGGTCCATGCTTTGCCTGGAAAAGTTGGACCACATGATCCTTGAAGTCCCTTCTATGCTGGTATTCTGATTCTGTGATACTTTGGCTCCTTTCAAAATTTTATTCTGTGGCTCAAAGCTAATAGGCAAGGATGATCCTCACATTATCAAAGTGTTTATAAATAAAAACATCTCAACATATGTTAAACCAAAAGCCCTACACTGTAGCCCATGAAGAATATGCTACTGCAAACTCAAAAGTGTTTTCAAAAGACAGTATATCTGTCCTCCTTTGAAAAGTGGGTAAGTCAGATACCAAACAAATGAGATGCCGGAGACCATCTATCCCTGGAAGTGTTCAAAAACCACGTAGGTAAGGCCTTGATGATATGGCTTAGTGGTGGTCTTGGCATTCCTGAGGTAATGGCTGGACTTGATGATCTTAAAAGGTCTTTTCCAACCTTGTTTATTCTATGATTCTATGTCCATACTAGTAGAGAACAGAGCACGAAGGCAAGCCCATGGCTTTTCAGCTTGGTGTTCAGACTACAGATATATGGGCAGAGAAAACTTAAAATACTAATCTGATCTACTCCTATACTATGTAACAACGCATTAGTTTTATGGACCCTCGTAATCACTTGAAAAGTATGGCTGATGAAGAGATGGTACAGAAATATGAATGAAAAACACACTGCAATACATACTACTTAATTTGTTCAGTTAATTTTTTTCTGTACCATAACAAATTTAAGCAAGCCAAGAGCACACTGTCAAAAACGTTACCCTGAAAATTAAACCTTTACAAACTATAAAAATGTCAATATAATGAGAGCAACCTAAAGAAAGATATTTTAAACACTAAAGCTATGTATAAGCGTGCAGCACGGCTCATAGTGGCAGTATTCAATCACCCAAGTACAGAGAAGTTTAGAAGCAAGTAACATTTTGAACAACAGCCTCAAACCTGTCTGACCACACACAGGCTGTGTGTCAGAAAAGGAAAAATATTAAGGAAAACAGTCTAACAGTTTAAACAAACAGAAGTGTATAAAAATAAAAATATTTTATTAAAAAAAAAAGAAAAAAATCCTAACTTATAATATCCAAGAGTAAAAGATGAAAAAGGCATGAAAAAGTGACAGTCATATGAGGGTACATGAACCATTTCTCACTTTTTAATGAAATAATCACTGAAGGATTGTAATGTTATCATGAAATCTAATTACAAGTTAAATTCAAATTATAGTTATTATATGCATTCTAACTATATGTAAGGTAGCTCAAGCTCAGAATACACTGAAATAGCTCTACACAGTAGCACTGCATGTAGAATATAAAAATTTGAAAATGTTACTCAAGATGCCAAAAATAGCCTAAGTTGGTTTTGTTCTGTTTTTATTTTATTACAGTAACAACCTGAGGATTTAAAGTGATCATAGAATCACTGACTGTGGTTGGTTGGAAAGAATCTTTAAAGATCATACGGTTCCAAACCCCCTGTAGGGACACCTTCCACTAGATGAGGCTGCTCCAAGCCCTGTCCAACCTGGCCTTGACCACTGCCAGGGATGGGGCAGCCACAGCTTCTCTGGGAAACCTGTGCCAGTGCCTCACCAGCCTCATCATAAAAAAAAAAAAAATGAAAAAAACAAACCAGTATCTTCCTTATATCCAATCTAAATCTAACCTCTTTCAATTTAAAACCATTACCCCTTGTCCAATTGCAACAAGCCATATGAAGCTCTGTCATCACCTTTCTTATAAGCACTCCAATCCAAAGTACTGGAAGGCCACAGTTAAGGTCTCCCCAAAGTCTTTTTTCCCCCAAGGCACAAAAAGCCCAACAATCTCAGCCTGTCTTCATAGGGGAGGTGCTCCAGCCTTCTAAGCAACCTTGTGGCCTCTTCTGGACTCACTCAAACAGCTCCACATCCTTATGTTAAGAGCCCCAGAGCTGGATGCAGTACTGCCAAGTGGGGTCTCACGAGAGCAGTGCAGAGGGGGAGAATCACCTCCCTTGACCTGCTGGCCAATCTCCTTTTGATGCAGCCCAGGACCTGGTTTGCTTCTGAGCAGAGGAGGTACAGTTGTAAGCACAAGCAAGCTGAGAAGCAAACTATATATGTGGAGAGCCCAAAAGGCCCACAATGTAAATTTAAGATAAATCATAATAGGAAACAGCCATAAAAGAGAAGACAGATGGTAGATGGAAATAGTTGGAAAGCAGGCAGATTTATTAGTATCAAGGAGTAATCATGTCTCATTACCTGCCTAATTACTATCAGCCATGGCCCTTAGGCATTACAGCTAAGGCAATGAAATAAATTTAATTATCTAAGGACTATGCTTACAAATATCCATGCTCCTCACCTTGAAGTTTGCTGCTTTCTAGCACTTCAAATGAATTTTTTTTTTTTTTTTTCTGCAAATCTTGGAACACTTCTTGGTTTCACAAAACACTTCTGTTGCTCCACTTAAATTTCTTTCATTATGTAGAAATAAGGTTCTTTGAGAACCACAATTTCAGTGACTGTTCTAATTACACTTCTCTCATCTCTGTGGGATACCAAGCTATTACTGGCCAATACTGAGATCCATCTTTATTTCTTCAGTGTTGTTAAAATCTACTCATAACTTCAAATAGGAACTTTTATATGACACTAGAAAACAAAAAAAAATTGAAGGGCAGCATGAAGATACCATAGATAATTTATGTTATACATACTTAAATTAAAGAGGAGCTTTTTAGTAAGCTGTAATTTTAACATACAGTATACATCCCTATTAGAATATATATTTCTATTATTCAGGTATTTTCAATATAAAAAATACATATCCAAATTTTGTTTTATTGCTAAATTTTGTATATGCTGCTATGGAACAAAATACATCCATATTATATAAAGGATACTACTTGTTTCCAAAGTATGGTACTATATATTTACCAAAAAATTACAGCAAAGTTGAAGTTTATTGACACTTTAACTACAGATACACACACATGACACGTTGTATTTTCAAAGTTAGGACCATATTCATTTTCTTCTCCAGCTATACATATTTCCTATAACAACTAACTATAGGTAAGCAGAGAATTGTATATATATTTTAAGCACTTAAAAATGTGTTTATAATTTAAAATTGTTTTTTTTTTTCTAATACATGGAAGTACCTTGTATTACCTGCAGTACACATTACAATAGACCAGTAGTACCATCCTGCTACTAGAGATCACATGTTTTCTTGATTGGCCAAATCCCTCAGAAAGTATGTATAGATACCCTTTTTCTGTCAACATTGTCTCTGCGCTCATAAATGTTAAAAGAATTAAACTACAATGAAATAATGACCTATTTTCCTTAACAGAAGAATGTTCTCAATAAGAATACTAGAAACACAGATGTTACAGAAGATCTTAAAATAGTACAACCATTTAGCTTTAAGCCATGAAAGTGCACAAATGTACTGACGATGACCAGCACTTCATTTCTGATGCTTTACAGAAATAAATTTTCTATATTTCATTCTTATTTGTAATACCCTCAAGACTCCCAATGCTGACTCATTTCATTGGCTATAAAAAGCAACAATTCAAGACTATTAAGTAGTGGTTTTCACTCGAAGCAAGTATTTATACTCATCTACACTTTGTGGCAAACTTACTGAACATAAAACCTCTTACTTCAGATCACTGAAATGAATTTTTTGTATAATTAAATACTTAATCAAAACAATCTCCAGTCTTTCTGAGCCGGCCTTAGAACTCTCAACTCCTATATGAAAAACTCTGCTCTAAACCATTTCTGCCATGTAGAGCCACACAGTCAAAAACAAATATCAACACCTAAGTCATCAGTAAGATTAATTTCATGTCTTAAGGAGACAGCCTTTTATGAAAGAAAAATCACTTATTTTGGGATATCTTCTCTGTCTTAAAATTTACCACATACACAACTTGATCAAAGAGATATTTCCATCAGCAACTGACCAATATACTCAACTATTCAGCATCATAAGGGGAAAAACTAACAACTTGTAGTGTATTATTATCCACTTAAAATAAATTCCAGCCTTGAAACATGCAACAGCAACATAAAAATAAAAGTAGCACTCTTTATTATCTCAAACTACCAAAACGAGCAGAAAGCTTGAAAGTGCTTACAGGGTGGTTTCCAAATATCCTGATGGAGACTATTTACAGGTTAGTTAAGACTTTATTGAATGTCAAAATTTAAGGAATAGGAAAATGTAAATAACTGAAATTTAGCAATGTTTTTCCAGATAACGACCCAAGAATGGAAATTTTGAATAAGCCTTTAAATACCAACACGCTGATAGGCATAAAATATAATGATCTCTAACAGCCTGTTCAGAAGGAATGGAAAAACATAATCAAGCTATGCTAAATAAAGCCCCCTGATTCAACAAAACAGGTTTTACACAGCCTTCAAAGGGAAGCATTGCAAGAAAGCATCTTTTCTTCAGATTTCTTTTCAAATAAGCTGTGTCTGGTTAGAAAACAAAGTAAATCAAGCCTAAACCAAAGTTTTGCCATAAACTTGTTGCAATTGCTCTACAGAAAAGCCACACAATATAAACACTAGAGAATGTTTGATAAGAAGATGTCCTGGGTTGACCACGACAGAAGTGATTATCGAAACCATGCATTTTCATTCAATTATTAAGAACACTAACCATTTATGACAAGACAACAGCACATCCTCAGAGGACATTATCATGTATTGGCGGACTGAAGGCACCTAGTTTACTTAAATGTCAATTCTGCATCTTCATTCTTACTTTTCACCTTACATAGAATATCCTAGTCAGTAACGTGGTAAACATTTAACAACCACTACTTCTTTCTTTTTTCCTATCAGAAAGAATTAGGGTTATGTATTCCAGTTAGCAGAGAATTTGGAACAGGCTTTGCCAAACCAGTCTGTCTTTGCAAAGGAAGGAGTCCGTTGCTTTAGAATAATTTTCCGTAGCCATGCCTGGTGATTACCTAGAGTCCACTGACAAGAAGAGAAAAAGAACTAAGCACTATCAAAACTGGAAGAGAAGTTTTACACTTACTCTGCTCAAAGCCAGCTGGACGTAAGTCAGTCCTGGTTCAGAAAACACTCACCTGCATTGCCACCACTATGAGTCAGTACTAGGATATTATGCCTCATAGGAAGGTGATATAACTTGACCAAGCCAAAAAACTGACACAAAAAAAAAAAACAACATCTTTTTCTTTGGTCCTATTCTGACATTCTAGTTTCTTTATTTATCATACACCAAGTAGGCCAAATGTTGTTACTAGGCCATCTTATGGAAATAACAGATAAAACACATTAACTTTTCAAACCACTTCTCCCACCCAAAGATCAGGAATTTTTATAAAGAAGATTAAAAGTCATGCTGTATAAGCAGGAAGAGGAGACTCAGAGAAGTAAAGGACTTGCTGCAAGCTACTATTAAAAGTTTAGATAAATTCAAACTGCAGCTGGATAAACTCCTGGAGGAAACATACAGCAAGACCTACTATGACCAGACATCTCAAGCCCAGGAAGTCTAAACTACACATAGCTAGGGGTTAGGAAAAGCATCCTGTGGAATTATCCCTGTATGTTTCTCCTTTTCTCATATTCCTTCCTTAAAACCCCTTCTGGCCAGCACTTCAGATGCTGAGATGAGACATAACAGATGAAAAGCAGCTTTGGTCTGATCCCAGTACAAAGTTTAACAGTTCTAGTCTGGATGCCTTGTGAATAAAGCTTTAAATTTCTAATCCAACCTTCTAAAGTAGGATTAAAACCTATTATTAAGCTATATTTTTTTTCCTCACAAGGTATTCTTAATAATGATTGACTATCCAGTTCTTGTGTTATTGGTCATTACCATTTCATGCTATTCAGTGGTATTTCTAAACAGGATTAAATTCACTGTTTTATTTAGGTTAGTGTACTTAAGCTCATGTATCTTTATGTTATGTCTTTTTATTTGATGTTTCCCTAATACTTATCACTTTTTTCTTTTTTTTTTTTTAATAAATGACAGAAGAAGCTGAGTTATGTACATTTCCCAAGTTTGTGGAGCATGTACTGTCATTAATACAGGTAAAATTTGGAGCTCAGGTTTGGATTTCAAGAAATATTTGGATCTCTCAGTTTTTGCTGGTCCACCACCCAAATAAACTGAAGGACAGAAGCTGCAACCCCAGTTAAGGTTTTCCTCCCAAATGTCTCAAAACATTGCAAGTTTTGAATTACTGCATTACACATCATGATCAAACTGAGCCTTTCCTCCTCCAAACAAAATTTTCATTTTACATTTATTACTTTACTGAGCATTTGAATGAAGGATCTTGTACGCTATATAAAAAAGAAAAATTGTTAAAGGTGTTTTGGAAGTAGACACAGCACTAATCAAACCTCATAAACAAGCATCAAAAAACCCTTTTGTACCGTAATCCTATTTGTTAAAAAGCTTTCACATTACAGAATCCTCCTTTCATTAAATACATGAAGTTCTCTAAATACCAATGTCAAAGTATATTAAAGCTTTATCTCATAAATCAATCTGAAAGCAACACCAGATTCAGCCTAGTTTCAACCCTAGCTATCAGGACATGCAGTATTGTTCAACTGAGATTGAGTATTTTATGGGTTTAAGTGAAAGGAAATGCTCAATTCTTAAGTGTGCTGCAGTTTGCAAACCCAAAAGTCTGTAGATCTAAGAAAACGGCCCTTGAGGATGCATCTGCTAGCTCAAATACTAAATCTAGGATGCTTACAGATACAAGCTGCTTTCCCATACATAGAGGGAAATAAAAAAAAACTGGCAGTGTCTAAAATATGTGTCAGAACATCACAGTAGAGTTAGGGTTAGGACACCCACTCACTGAAGTCACAAGTATCTGACAAGCCGGAAAGGACTGTGGTGTGATAATGTCTGAAAAAGATACCAAAGTGGTACCTTTCCTTCAGTACATCAGCCTGCCGGTCAGGGAAAGCAACAGCACTGCTGACTGCAAATGCCGAAGATGTTGGTACATCTACAACATGGTAGAGATGAGAGAGTTGAAGGTAGGCTGAATTAGCATTGCATTGAGAGTGTGACACTTTACAGGTCTGAAAACTGTTACAGAATTGAGGAAAGTGAATTATTTCCGATGTCAACACCTCAGAGTATTAGCAGTCCAGTACTGGAAAAAAAACAAACAAAAACAGCTTAAGCAGACTTCTTCATATTGAATAAAAGAATTCTTCCAGATACTGCAAAAATATAATAAGGGATAGAATAGTACCCCATTGTATCAATATGGGGTTTGAAAGTGAGTAATTGAGAAAGAAAACCTGATTTACATTTGTTTAGCTTAATTTTTCTCTCCTTACTCTCCATACTTGTGGAGAGGGTTATGCCAATGACAGCAAAAACTTGAATCAATGTGATTGACCTCATTTAGCCTTCCACTTGTGCTTAAATGAACCTGCAAAACAGCAGTCTCCCCTCTCACATGGCATCAACATGTCTGCAATCTTAAAATTACTTTTAAAGTAAGAGAGAAAAAAAAAAAAGAGCCATGAGAAAGTGGCTGTTATTTCTGAGAGCACTGTTCTCTCCAAATGCTAAATTGAATTAACTAAAGCAAAAATAACCAATGATATATATAAAGCTGATGAGAAAACACCACTAAGAGCAAAGAAAAACATTTTAAGCTTCAACACGTACTTGTGATCTGCCACTCTAGAATACTTTCTTTCAAAGTACCATTTCTGGAGAGAAATCACAAACCAAAGCTTTCAAGCTCACGTATCAGTTAAATATTCATGTGTAACTGAGATTTTCATATTACTTTTAAAACACCACAAAAATGAAGATTAAAAAAATGGTTACTTGTTACTACGTTTATTTTCACATAAGCATCGCTTTCAGCTTATTAGCAGCTCTCTTCCCTTCCTGCTTATCTGCAAATCACTGTTTTCCATCTCAGTTTCCCCTCCTCAAATCCTCTCCAGAAGCAAGGGGATTCCCTTACCAAAGAGAAATTCTGTAACAATAAGAGGAATACACATAAAAGGCTTTACAGGAATTCATAAATAAAGATCCTTCTGTTGCTGTTGATAGGGCTCCTTATAAAAAGAAAACTCTTGAAAAAGAATAAAGGACTGTTTTCCATGGGACTGAAACTATTCCAGAACTAAACTGACTCTAAATTGTAAGTTGTACATTTACTAGCTTGCCTGTGTTCTTCTCAGTCTTAACCACATTTCTTATCCTTAAGATATCACATAATGATTTTCAGATCTGATTTTACATGTAGTGCCACATTTTCTGACAGTTTTTTGAATTCAAGTCCTCTCCCTACTACCTTAAATCTCTAAGGAAGCTTGCATGGATAATCCCGGCGATCAGAAACTTTACTTAAGTCTATTTCTGCATTTCTATTTTCGACACTAAACTCTGCAGCAAAGTGGAAAAACACCCAATATCCTCTGAATATCTTACAGAAACATAACCAAGATGCCGGCACTGTTCAAGTACACTAGTACAAATACCATCATGATCAATGTACCTACAGCGATAGGATCCACTGATGCTTACCACTTTGCCTGAAGAAACTAAATGCAGGCAAGAAAGCTGAAAATTAAATAAACGGGGGAACCAAAATGAAAGGAAAACTAAGCCTATAAACATTACATAGTTTGGCTCCAAAGGTTTCTCTCAATTTGTGTGGTCCAAGTGACAGTTTATTAACATCCCAAGAGTTTGGGCTTGTATTTGGACAGATTCATTTCTTTTCCTTCAGCCTCTGAACACCTCTTCTAACCCAAATATTGAATAATTCTTACTTCAATCAGAAAGGTGTTTTGTTTTTATCACTAGTGTTCCCACACTGGGAAGGCTATTTCTTTCCTGGCCACAGTCTGCTGTGATTATCCTCTGCTTAGCTTACTGTGATTTAAACATATGATTTATATGGAAATAAATACCATCTTCCAAAAGATCATTTATCCATCACAGTAATTACCTAGCTTTAAATGTCACTAAAGAAAGACATAAAAATAAAAATTGACCAATGAAAACTGATACATTATATGTCACATAGTAACAGTCAACAGCTTTCCTAACAAGTACTAATCCTACTTCCAGCTACTGCTAATTTCCTATATTCTCTAAGTTTCTGAGTGCAAAGGAAACCTCAAAATTTAAAGCTTTCCAAGCATGTGTTCATTACAGATCATTACACAAAGTCAAAGCTGGGGAGGACGGGAACACGAAACAGGAACAACATCCTGTTTTAAGCCACTGAAGTCAAGTTCCGTTGGAGGGATGGGTGAAAACATTGGGTCACTTCTTAAACGTAAGAAAAAGCAGTAAACAGCGTAAGGCAATAGAAGTCTTAATGTTCATATAATCACTCATTCTATTCCCGAGTAGCTTTTTAATCAGAACCAACTTCCAATGTAACAAATGCTGCCTTTTATTTACAGTTCTTTACATGAATCAGTATTTCTAGAAGTGGTGGGAAAGGATTGTTTCCAAATTGACAATAAAAATCTATAATGTTCCCTTCACATTATCTTCTTTCGAGTCATTAGGACTTTTCACTTGCTGGATTTATTGTCAATTAAATCTCATCATACCTGCACAACCATAGAAAACAAAACTGCCACTCAGGAGCACTACTTATAAGCATTTCAGCAATTTTCTTGTTTATTTTTTATTCTAACTGTTCCACGTCTAGGTACTAGACAGTGCCTGACCACAAACCAGCCAAGTGGTGCAATTATTCATACTATTGGTAATAATCACGTCTGCAGACTTGCAGCATAAACTTGTAATTACACAGGCAGGATATCCCCAAGGCTTGGGAAACAGCATTAGTTTTACAATATGAATTTAACAAGATGAAACTTAACCATGATTGAAAAAAAATCAAGGAAAGCTTAAACCTTGCCAATTACAAACTGAAAAACTAAAAATACATTGGGGACAAGAAAAAATAAAAATAAAAAGGAACATGATGACAATGCTCATGATCTTTTTTTTCCAATAACGCAAGGCTACAAGAGGCATCTAATGGCATACAGACCTGGAAAGAACAGGATACAGGAGAGCTGACTGATTTTCACAGACCACCTCTTCAAGTCTTCCAAGCTCAAGAATGGTCCATCACAATAAGCAAGATACCAAGCAAAGAAGGCAAGGAAGCCTGTTCAGACGAGCAAGGAGCTCCTAACTTAATGCAGATATAAAAAAGAAGCACAGAAGAGGTGGAAGCAGGGACAAGTAACCCAGGAGGAGTAGAGAGGCGCTGTCAAGCAACAGGAACGCCAAAGTCCACCTTGTGACACAACAGTGATGGACTGAAATACAGTAAATATTGCTTAAACATAACCTCCCATCCCCCCCCCCTGAAAAAAAAACCCACAACAAAAAACCAAACCAAAATAAAACAAAAAAAAACAAACCAAACCAAAAAGAAAAACAGCAAAAACACCCTTTTACTGCAAGGGTGATCAACCACTGGAATAAGCTGCTAAGAGATGTTTATGTAGTCTCTATCCTGGGAGATACTATGAAGCACAGTAAATAACAAGTATTATGTGGGATGGTACATAAAAACTGTCCTTTTATCTTCATTGGATTCTCCTCCAAAATTTACAATACTTAAGTTGATACAAATACAAAATTAGTAAATTCACCATCCTGGGTAATGGTTGGACTTGATGGTTAAAGGTCTTTTCCAACCAAGCTGATGATATGATTCTATGATAACAATCAAGGTTTATTACATGCCCTCCAATTCCTTACATTCAGCAGGATCCTTTCAGAATGTTGGCATGGCTACGGCATGTTATATGCAGGAAAAATACTTTCACATTTCAGAAAGAGCACATTATTAAAAAATGCATTCCCTTTTATCTAAGATGAAACAATAACAGTTATCAGAGAATTGTGAGTTTACAAAAAAACCCCACTACCCTACAGAGTATTTCAGTAGAAACACAACTTTCTCAGGGCTAACTGCTACAGCTAGCATACCTGATATCATTTCAAGAGCTGTAAAGATAAAACTAAGCCATGTGCGATAATACATCTTTTACCAACTGAATGTTGGATTTAAACTCTTTTTTTTTTTTTTTTTAACAAGAAATTGGTATTTGGCATCAACCTTTTTTAGTAAAAAAGGCCACACTGAAAGTGAAAAATGAGTTTCTGCTCTATACTCAAAACTCTTCCAGCAAACAGCATTTAAAAATCCTGAAATTATGACACCCCCACCCCCAAAAAAATTCATATAATTCAATGGAAAATATAATGAAGTTAAGAAAGTAATCTCTCTTTAACAGCAACAATATATATTTGGTTCCAGATACATACACACTCTGTCCAGTACTACTATTTCTCCTTAGAGCTCAGGAATCTAGCTTACTATACAACGGATGGCAAGTAAATCAACCCACTAGAGTACATCTAAACTAAACTGCACAGGATAATATGGAGACTTACACTCTCATTCACACTCCTGCTCCAGTCCTGCCACAAGATACATGGTTTGATCAGTGGTGTAACAGGACTACGATCAGTTAACTTCTAACACAAGGATACAAACAAAACATTGACAAATCCTAAACACAGCCACTCTGAATTTAAAGGAAGATGTGATGTCATACTTCACTACACAGTTACAGATAAATTCACGTGGAAGATTTGGAACAGTATTCAATTAGTGCTTCAAAATCAAAATCTTTCTGAAGCTTTCATGAGTGTGTTTCAGTACCACACATGTAGCATTCACACTTAACACTATTTATAAAACCAGATCAAAAACATTTCTAAAGGAAACCAGCTTCTATAAAAGCTATTTTACAAGAATTTCATTCTTGCAAAATTATATGTGTAATGTACAAAAATCCTGCAAAAGAACAAATTGGTCTGAACAGGCTCATTTTTGCTATATTTTTAAAACCGCTATATAGATATATGAGTAGTTTCTGTCCGTAGCCTGACATTCTTCTATGCACTATAAATGAACACAAAACTGCTGAAGAAACATCACTTGTGTTAAGACCTTTTTCATAGTAACCTTTCTACGTTATCCTGGGAAATCCTAACCATCTCAGAAATCGTTAGAGTACTAAGAGAGAAATTGTTATTTAATTATATGAGTTTAAAATATCTTCAGTATTGTTGGAAGTTTAGCTCAACAGTCCCTATATTAGCAATACTGGTAGGTATTTATGCTGAGTGTAATTTTTTAAAGCACTGAAGAGTTTTGAGATGTGACAGGTGTCAAAGGGTCTACTTAGTACCAAATTCTACCTGACAACCACTTCCCAGCACTGAAATAGCACCCCAAAAACCTTATTTTGCTATCACTTAAGTCAGTATGGAAATATTCAGGATAAAAGGATTATAAACACAAAAAGCTATTAAATGACAACCACAAGCCACAGAAAAACAAAACAAAAACACACCTAAAAAACCTTTAAGCCAACAACTATAAGCTTCAAGACACTATGCTGGACATAATGCAACAATTTCCACTAAATAAATCATTTCAGTACTGATTCAGAAAATAATAAAGTAATTCACAGAGCTGGGTAAGCATTTTTTCCCATTATCTTCTCACTCTGTGAGATGCTTGAGTGACTGAACATAAAAACATCTCAGGTAAATGACATAAACAAACCTAATCAATAGCAATTGCACTTTTTCTTCAGTTCAAAGAAAAGCTATTTTTCCTTAAGTTTCCATATTCAATTTCTAACTTCTTATAAAAATGACTACAGACTGCTTCATGTAGCTGATGTGCCAAAATGCTGCTGCAACAACTATGCTACAATGGCTTTTTATGGAACTAACACTGCCCAATTCCATAAAAATGTAGAAATAGTGGTTCAGTAGACATAAAGCCCTTCTTATTCACATGGAAATAGCCAAACATGGTTGGCGTCTTGCAAAACTTTGTCCCGAACTCCAGAATGTGAGAATTTCTCTCCTGGGAATTTTTGAGATTTAGGCATAAGGACAAAGACATACTTTTTGATTAAAAAAAGGAAAAAAAAAAATATATATATATACACACACATATATATAAAACAAAAAATCCCACTATAATCAACCCAATTTAAAAAAAAAAAGAGCAAATTTGAGAACACCAAAGACTTTAAATAACACTGCAAATAAGGTGCTGTTCCACACCTTTTAAATACTTGTGAATATGGACTTTAATCATTAAAACCTCGATGAAAATAAAACCAAGATTTCAAAGCAGATTTTCAAAAGGCCTTAGGGTCACTATTGAGTTTTTATGGGGCCACCAAGTAAGCCTCTGGAAGTATGGAGGCGTGAAGTATGGAAGTGGAATGGAGGAGGGTAATAGAGAGGAATGTGTGGAATTAAATATATCTAGGATATCTTTAAATACTTATTTATGATCCCCAACTTCTAAGAATTGGGGACTGTTGATACAGACGGGAGAAAAATGCTGGCTTCTGAGATGGAGCAGGATGGAGCTATGATCAAAAGCTTTTAAGGATAAATATAAATATTTAATACTGCCTTCTTTAAATTAGCAGTGACTACTACCAAAAACTTCCTGAAAGTCTTATGGCAACAGTTAATCCAAAAAGTTTCACCTATGAATTCAGAAAAAACAAAGGAAAAATATTATCATCAACTAGCAGTACCACACTGGGACAAAATGCAGATACACTTGCTTTAAAGGGAAAAGAATACTCCTTTTTCTTAGGCTGTTAGTCTTAAAACATCAAATGTTAAAAAGTATTTCTGGGTATGTACATAACTGTCAAATATAAATCCCAGCAGTTTATACTTTTCTTTACATAAATGATGATTTTTTTTCTTGATAAATTCTGCATTCAAAGTCCACTGCATGGGCCAATAGGAGTACCGATTCTGAAATTACTAATCCATCTCTTGCTATTGTTCCAAGGACACAGATACCACATGTAAAAGCTTTTGACTGTGGAATTAGTATAACTAACTTTTTAGCAAAATCCCAACAGTAAAGAATAGATGCTCTTTGCTTCATCTTATGGAGACCTAAGAATTTCTTCTTTCCAGGTTTTCCTCCTTCCCTCGAGGATGTATTTTTCCATAATCAGTATGTTACAAATCAGTGGTCAACAACTGCATCCAAGGGCTTGGCTGTCAATTAACCTCCAGTTGCACAATATTTCAGGAAGAGTACAAACTGGGTATAAACACAATCATGTATCCTTTTGACAGTTTTACTCCGAATTATATGACTTAAAATCATTGAAAAAAATCACAAAAACATCCAAAAAAGAATATCTTTTGAAGACAAAAGATTGTGTAGAGACACTGTTTCCGCCCTGCATAGAAAGCAAAGGCTAGGTCATTCTTGGGAAGTAATAGAATGAAAGCCATTGCCCAGATACATGTTCAAGGGACCCAAACCATTCCATAAGCAAATGAACTTCTGAATACATTCCACAGGCATACAGAAGTATGAAAGTGTACAAATTAGAACAGACAAAATGGCTCTGAGAGTGAAGAAATAACATCAGGGTTAGTATCACTTCCTCCTGGTCTGTCTCTTTCCTCTAAAATACAGAATCATAGAATCATAAAAAGGTTTGGGCTGGAAAGGACCTTAACATCATCTAGTTCCAAACCCCCTGCCATGGGCAAGGACACCTTATGTTAAATCATATCACCCAAGGCCTCGTCCAGCCTGGCCTTGAACACCGACAGAGATGGAGCATTCACAAGTTCCCTGGGCAACCCATTCCAGTGCCTCACCACCCTCACAGTCAAGAATTTCCTCCTTATACCCAATCTAAACTTCCCCTGTTTAAGTTTTAACCCATGACCCCTTGTCCTATCACTACAGTCCCTAATGAAGAGTCCCTCCCCAGCATCCCTATAAGTCCCCTTCAGATACTGGAAGGCTGCTAGGAGGTCTCCATGCAGCCTTCTCTTCTCCAGGCTGAACAGTCCCAACTTTCTCAGCCTGTCTTCATACGGGAGGTGCTCCAGTCCCCTGATCATCCTCATGGCCCTTCTCTGGACTTGTTCCAACAGTTCCATGTCCTTTTTATGTTGAGGACACCAGAACTGCACACAATACTCCAGGTGAGGTCTCACAAGAGCAGAGTAGAGGGGCAGGATCACCTCCTTTGACCTGCTGGTCACGCTCTTTTTGATGCAGCCCAGGATACGGTTGGCTTTCTGGGCTGCAAGCGCACACTGAAGCCGGCTCATGTTCATTTTCTCATCAACCAACACCCCCAAGTCCTTCTCCACAGGGCTGCTCTGAATCTCTTCTCTGCCCAACCTGCAGCTGTGCCTGGGATTGCTCTGACTGAGATGCAGGACCTTGCACTTGGCTTGGTTGAACTTCATGAGGCTGTCATCAGCCCACCTCTCAAGCATGCCTAGGTCCCTCTGGATGACATTCCTTCCCAGCACAGTAGGTGTTCATTCTTGAAAGTATTAGCAGCACTTTTTTTCTTCTTCTGTTCCATTCCTGTATGCAATTCTCATCCAGTAGAACATTTCCTTATAGTACCCAAGATGTTTTTCCATCTATTCACCAGTGCTATTCACCCAATGATATTTGAGTTTTACTCATACCAAGTGCTAACATATTTGGAATATTAGATGCTAACATCAAAAGACATCATCCTTACTGTTCCCTCAGTACCACTTACGGGCCACTTCCTTACCAAGTATAATCTCATTCACTGGCAAATAGGCTAAGGGACAAATGGGCAACTGTGAAACATTAAATCATCTTTTAAAAAGAAAAAAAAGAAAAGAAAAGAAAAAAAGGCAAGTTTCTATCCTTACACCAATTTAATTCTCTTCCAACCACTTCAGAATTATTTTTAAATACTGAAAGATTACTACAGCAGTAGAACCCCTACTATAAAATGGTCCTGGTGCTTGCTGAACCTCAGAATGCTACAACATAAGCAAGCAACCAAAATCTGCAAGGCAAGTTATGGAAGTTAACACGCAATGCAATGCACTAAGCAGAATCTTGGAATAAAAACTCAAATGAGGAGAACTCTAATGAGGTTAATAGAAGAACTGTATCTTCAGTGCAGTATCTGTGGGTGAAATTCCATTCTGCTCACATTAACTACCCATGACGTTGTTAAAGTAAGTGAGCATCAACTTCTTAGTAAAATTGATCTGAAACTTTTAGAGTCTGTCATCTGTGAAAAATTCAGTTGTAACTCAAAGACTATTCCAAATTAAATTCACTTCACTTCACAAACAGTTCTATTTACAGCCTGATGGTACTTACTCAACACAGCTATCCACAGAAAGGTGTATGTTTCAGGGATCATGTTGCTGCTCCTTGGATCAGATGAAGATGATTTTCTACCACCTTCACCAAACTCTTCTGAGAATTTCTGACTACCTATTTCACTGTTGTTTCAAAAACTTTAGTGTTCTCCAGATTGGTCTATAACTCACTCTTACACTGAAACTCAAGATCAGCATTGATCTACATCTTTAACATCTTCAGCCTACTTTTCTTAGAAAAGAGAAGATAAACATATTTATATTATCATATGGTCTATCTGGCAGCCTCTCCTTAATGATTTGTGAACCACAAGCTTATTAACATCTTATTAAAGAGGTAAAAGACCCAAATAAAATTAAGTCCTCCTACAGTTTCTAATAAACCAAAATTTAATCAGCAGCTAGACAGAGAAGAGATCTAGTAACTCCCAATGCTAAAGGTAGGGGAGGCATTACTTCTTATTCATTTAAATGTTTTGGCTCACCTGCCCAAACTTTGGTAGATAAATGTTAGATTTCTGTATTTGCATTAAAATTAATTGTCCTATATTCCCAGCAGAGAAAAATAAGCGATCAAGAGATTCACTGTATCCTAAGATAGGCTATATAAATGATACAGCAGAAGAACCCTGCAGAATGTAGAAGGACCAATTGGTTGTATTTGAATTCACTTACCTAGATCTACCTCTTTTACCCTCATCTTACTTTTAGACAGTAACAGGAAGCAGTTTAGCTCTTCATAGATCCAAATAACTGTGTCTTATATTACTCTTTCACCCTGCTTCATCTACACAAGTCTATGCACCTGTTTCAACCAAGGGTTATAAACTGGGAGACTGGAAAACCTGAAGACGATGCGGTGGGTTGACCCCAGCAAACAGCTAAGCATGTACCCATCTGCTCCCCTCCCCACATTCTCCCACAATGGAACATCAGCCCAGCACCATACAGTGCAAGAGAGCAAAGTTATTTAACATAATGTGGATTACCTAAGGAATCCACTCAAACAAACCACAATGTGATACAGCTTGCCTGTCTTACAAAAAAACCCAAAACACGACACCAAGAGGTGACTCAAGATGCTAACGAAAGAATAGTTCCTGGAGGAAAATACATGAAAGAGTGGAGACAAAGTGACTGGAAATCAACACCAGACACACTCAAATTTTATTTAATACAACTACTTAAGTGATTGAGTAATTAAACGGAATAACAAGAGACATTATCTTTTCATGTTTTAAATCCAATCTGGATTACATTTCTGAGGAAAAATTTTGGTTAAATACTAACATTTTTGGTAGAATTAGTTTTTAACTGATGCAACAGGTTAGGCCAGATAAGCTGAAATACCTTGGCCTTTTAATGCACAAGTAGAAGACATTGCCCATGACTGAGTTGGAGCATAAGGGAGCAGCCAGAAAAATCCATGGATGAAGTAAAAGACATTCAGAATGAATGTGATACTGAAGTTCAAGGAAATTAAATATGGTATTGCTTGGGGAAATCAAGTTGTACAGACGAACTAAGTAGGAGGAAATAGCATTTGGTTCCCAGAACATGTAAAGGAACCATCTCATAAATATGGCGACTAAATGAAAACATGGTGGTAAAGTCTGTGTTCTGTGGAGAAATAAAAATGGTGATGCAGACTGACAATGGTGACAAGTAGGAGGACACTACACAAGTGATAAGAACTGCTTACATGTAAAGGTACTCTTGGATTGTGGTCACTATGCTGGAAACAAGTATTTGAAAACTGGAAACAGACTACTTAGAAATCATTAAAAAAAAATAGCAACCAACTTAGTAGTATCTCTATTGTTACATTATAGTTTTGATAACTTTGGCATATCTAATAATCTCAAGGAAGAGCAATTTTTAAGAATCATTTTTTCTTTAAAGCATAAGATTAAGGGCGTTTTCATATAAACCTGAATAAGCAACTGTTTACTTAGCTTCAGTGTCAAGCAAAATAATAAGCAAATTTTAGTCAGAAAATACGTTAGTGATAAACATACAAATAAAGGTTTCAGAAGTTCCCACTACATTTATTAGGATCAGGCCCAAACTAAATCTAGGAAAAATTATATCCAAATTAAATTAAGCTATCTAAAAAACCCACCAGCATTTATTCTTCAAGAAGAAATTCTTCTTATTTATATAACTCTTATAATCTCATTTTTCAAATACTAGTGTTCATATTTAGAAAGCTAAACAGATTTGGACTCATTTGCAAAAGCGCTGGGCATTTGCAAATTGCCATGAAAACAACATGAAGTGCCAGGGATCCACACTTACTAAAGTCTTACTGCATTTCTGTAGATGTCCAAATATGGATTTCTCTATTGAACTTCAGGCACCCACAACTGAAGGATGTGGCTTTCATTCATAATTCTATTATTACATATTAATTTTTATTGTTTTGATACTGTAATTGCAGTTATTACTTCAGCATCTCGCCTACACTACACTATCCTAGGATAATGACTGGTTTAAATGTCAGCGGACCAAACTGTTTTCATTCATTCCAATATTCCTTTCACATGTTAATACTTTTTAAATTAAATCATTCCCCCTAAACTGACATCACAGATTTAACAGTTACTTCCTGATTAGAGAGGAGAGGAAGATGAATAACTCAGACTTTTCAGATACGTAAGAGAAATTTTTCAAAGTACAACTCTTGAACCGCAAAATCCCGAAAGTTAAGTAATTATAAACCAGATAGGTCTTTACACAGAAGCTTTATCATATAATTATGATGCTGATCATTTGGAACTATCCAAAATGTCTCCAGCATTTTTAAACAGCTAAGCAAAGTTATTTTTAAAATCAAACATATGTGCTTTTTTTCTGTTTATGTCTTCGGAAAGAACATTCTGTATAATGAAAAACATGACCAAATTTTTCACAGTACATCATTATAAAACCCTATAATTGACTTTTTGGGTTGGTTTACTCTATATCTATTTTCGTCCATGTAGAAAACAGCAATGATGTGGCGAAAAGACCGAAATGTAGGTCCCATTGCAGGATAAGGCTCCATCCTGATTAGTGAAGAAGTATCATGTTTTCCCCGGGAATCATGCCCATTTTGTAAAAGGGAATTCAGTCCACATGAACCTCCTTCTTTAGAGAAATTAAATGAAATGAAATGAAATGAAATGAAATGAAATAAAATAAAATAAAATAAAATAAAATAAAATAAAATAAAATAAAATAAAATAAAATAATAAAATAAAATAAGTTCTTTTAAGCTGCACAGACTCCAGTGACTGGTCTCATCTTTGGTTGAGAAGCACTCAACAGAGCCTTTCCATTAAACAGAATGCAACTCTGCTGATTAAAGTTTATTATAAGCTGTCCCACTATGAATTTCCTGCTTTTCAACAATATTCTTCAAAGCTTAGAGCTACAATTTACTTGCATTATTACTTTAGTTCAACCTGAAATGACAAAATGTTTCACACCAACTATTTTCTTTTTCCCCAAACAAATAAACTTTCTAAAAACAACATAAATACAAGTCTGGTGGTGAGAATATATTCACCCTTACACTTGCTACTGATATGACTATGCACATAACTCAATGCAAATGGAAGTCAAAATACCGTAAGTCAAAATACATACCTGCAATAAAAGAATTTTAAGTATTATCCACCCACAAAAATTAATTTAGATGATACATCTTATTTCACATGCTACATTCATTCCTCTTTGAATGTCCTTTAAACTCTATCAGAGATTACTTACATGCCCCAATTACAGAATATAAAGAAACTGCGCAGACACATTTTCAAAGGAGTTAATATGCCAAAGAAAAATCTACTTCTTTCAGAGTTAATTAAAATAAATCACATAGCATTAAACTTTGACTTAAAAGTTTGAAGAAAATACTGTTATCTTGCAAATTGTTTAACAGCAAGATATGCCATAATTGCTCTGAGGTAAGTCTTGAAGAAATTGAAGATGACATCTAAATCACAAGCTTGGGAAACAGGGAACATACATCCACAGCCAAAAAGAGAGAACAGATTTAAGTGGAAAGGTAAGTTATTTCTTTTAGCTCAGCGTCATTTAAACTGCAGCTGCAGTCACTAATATTGTGACTAATATTGTCACTAATACTAATACTAAATTCTCCCAAGATTTCAAAGACACCAGTGCTTGATCAGAAGTTCCAACAAACCAGTTTGAAATGCTGGAAGTCAGGTATAGTTTCTCTGTTGGGGTGAGAGTCTTTTTAACGGGCTGCTCTTACTGTTGTAATACCTGCAGGACGTTATCATACCCTGGCCAAACCTCACTGAATTGTTTCCACAAGCAAAGATTACAGAAGTGAATTCAAGATCTGTTTCAAAGAGGAAACGTGATGAATGTCATATAACCTTAGGATTGATTGATTGATGGACTGGTTTTCTTTGGTGTTTTTTTTTTTAATTACTTAAGGAAAAAGAAAGATGACAAAGTCTGCCCTAACAAAATTAAAATTCTTAGTTATCTGAGAAGTTTTAATGTTATAAACATTACATGGAAATGTAACAGAAGTATACAGTCAATTTTAACTAAAATTTAATAAAGTGGTTGCACTTTTAAGAAAAAATAAAAACATAATTAAGTCAGCACATTTAAAAATAAGCAAAAAGCAAAAAATATCTGAGACATAGGTACAGCTAAACAGCCTAGAAGCTTTGATAACAGTAATACTATTTTACACCATTCAGACAGAACGATGTAAAGAACTTTAAAGACCTGCTGCAGAGACACACACTACAAAAGTACAGCAGCACACATTTATGGCAAAGATTCTTATGGTAACATCAAAATAACAGACTGCCCTTTGTAGCCCCTTTCTCCATCAGTCTGAGTATGAATACTTACACTATGGGAGAAGCATGGTGTTCTGAAGGGGACCAAATACCTACATGTACGTGAGTCAACCTACACTTCTTACAAAGGCAGTATAGAGAAACATGTTATGATTCATCTGGCTGATTTTAGAGACTTTTTTCAATAGAATCGCTAACTAAATTAGCTTATTTCTATCTGCTGGCTATAGAGAGAAAGTTTCTGCTTACTTGTTCAGGTGCATATGCTGACAATGCAGATGTGAAGTTAATGAATTTAATCCCTCTTGCAACAACTATTTAGCCATAAATGAACAGGAAGAGAAGATTCATGCCTGATTAACACTGTAAATAAAAAGAAAACCTACTTAGAATTACAACAGAAGTTTCTGCACCAATGAGAAGTTTCCCACTGAGGAAGGGCAAGCACTTCAACAAGACCTATCCTCTATTCAGGGGATGCTGCAATGAGAACCATCCAGGTGCATACACACACTTCCTGGAACTTGAAGGCATTCAAAACTGCCCTCACCAGCAGACTCAAAACGTCTCAGAACTAGAACTGTCCCAGTATTATTAAAAATCTACCTAACTCTAGGGGGATAAAATACTCTGAGTTTCAAGGGGAAACACATTAAATCTTTCTCTTCATCCAGTGGAATGATTATGTTCAGTCCTGTTCTTACACAGAAGACATTTCTGTTAGAATTCACAACAAAATCTACTATCTATGGATATTTTTAATCAGTGAAAACAGTATAGGACTTTAAAGAAAAGCCCTCACTAGTCAGTATCAATCCAAATCAACTACGTGGCAGTTAAAATACTGAATCATTCAAACAGCATGAGATAAAAGTGCCGTAAGTCACCAGGAGAAAAGTTATAGAACTATCCCCTCTGCCAGTGTAGAATTTTCTGATGATAACATCAAAACCATGAGATGCCATCTCATCATACGTCACTTGTATGTCATGGTCCTGATGGAAAGCAGAAAGACTACATGAAGCCTCTCTACTCTTTCCACTGAGTTCCAAAGAACAGAAACTCTTTTTTTCCGTCTAGAGTACTACCCAACTCTCAGGTCATCCACTATTTGAAAGAAATAATTTTCCCACAGAATGTACTTATATCGTATAACTAATTTCCAGTCGATGATGCTGAAGACAAGTTTGCAAGACAGAAAGATATGCAAAGGACAGCCTTCAAAAAAGCTAAATGGGAGACTAAAATTTCTGCTAACCTGACTTACAAGTATAACATCTGCCAACATTAAGTACAGTTGCTATGTAAGAAGTTGCTATGTATGAACTCACTGATCTCTCAGCATCTCTGTCCAGGAGTCCTTGTAACTACTTGTTAAGGAACAAGGCTTATGCAATTGCACCGACCAGCTATCATCACCTCATCCCTCTTAATTTTTTCAGATTTTGCTGAAATGGGCCAGTGAGCAAAGGGGTAACAGCTATGTAGAAACTCTGTAAAAGTTAACTGTTGTGCAAAAAAAAACAACAACAAAGAGCCTTAAATCAGCTGTGAACCAGCTCCCTTGCCAAATCAAAGCAGTAAAGACTAAAGCTGGAGCTTCTGGACAAGAGAAAAGTGGGACTCAAATATCAAGACAAATAAGTTCATTGAATAATTTGTTCAATGGTTTTATAACTGAATGCTTACATGGTCAAAAATTATCCTCTAGTACTCAAACATGCCTTGGATCCTTGAGAGCTAGCATTCAAACATGTTTTGAAAGAAATACAAACCTCATGATCTGAGGTTTAAAACTGTATTAAGGATTACAAAGAGACCTTCTTGGAAAGATGATCATCCCCTATATCCACTGAAAAGTTTCTTTAATCTTTCTCTAAAACATGTGTTAGTGTCCAAAATACAACACAATAGCTCAGGTTAAAGTTGAATTAAAGAATTCCTAAATTCCTGTTCTATTTAACTTATGAAATACATTTGTATTTCACAAACTTAAATCACTAACTGATGATTGGGTGGATCTTTTTCTCCCATATGAGCAGCCTATTGCACAGCTGTCTTATACTTTCTTCTTAAGTAACCAGTTCTGGCCCCTGCTATAGTCAAAATACCGAAACACAAGAGACTCAATATGGGTTTGTTATAACAAGCCATACATTCCTCCTGATTAAACATTCTGTTTACGTTTTAACAAAGCTATTTTCTTGCTACTTCTGGGAAAGAAAAAACAAAACAAAACAAAACAGAGAAAACCCACCATATTTATATTTGCATGATACTTATTTGAAACTACTAATGATGGTACACGTAACCCCATGTTATGCTACTTGTCCTGCTCAACCCACATTCCAGGCTTTTCCAGAGATTAGTAAGTACATCTGGCTACAGTGCTTTCCATTTTACAAGTGTTTAAAATATTTGCATTGCTACAAGAATTAAGCAACTAAAAAAAACACATCGTGGCATTTTGGCAAATTCAAAATGAATTTGCTATTTAAGACAGGGCTGTGTTTGTGATTAGTCTTATAATATACAGTAATATCAGATACTTAAAGGTCCATAAAGACTATACATCAAAATAAATATTATTTTCCTTTTAAACAAGATGATAACAATTTCACCTCAAATGTCCTCCTCAGCCACATTGTAACACCAGTCCACTTTCACTGAATATACAGATAAGCAGTAAGGCATCCAGCTACAGGGCCCCCAGTAGAAGGAGGATATGGACCTGTTGTAGTGAGTCCAGAGTAGGTCACAAAGATGCTCAGAGGGCTGGAGCACCTCCCCTATGGAGACAGACTGAGAGCTCTGACTGTTCAGTCTGGAGAAGAGAAGGCTCAGCGGAGACCTTAGAGCAGCTTTCAGTGCCTAAGGGGGCTGACAAGAAATCTGGAGAGCGACTTTTGACAAGAGCCTGTAAGGACAGGACAAGGGGGAATGGCTTTAAACTGAAAGAGCAGAGGTTTAGATTAGATATCAGGAAGAAGTTCTTCCCTGTGAGGATGGTGAGGCCCTGGCACAGGTTGCCCAGATAAGCTGTGGCTGTCCCATCCCTGGCAGTGTTCAAGGCCAGGTGGGACAGGGCTTTGAACAACCCAGTCTAATGGAAGTTGGTGGTCTTCCAACACAAACCACTACACAGTGATTGTACACTGTGTTGGCTGTCCCCCAAAAGGTTGCTATACAATTTAAATGTCATTGTACCATCCAACCATATAAAGCAATTTCTCAAAATGTAAAAGTAAATTTCACAGCTGCTGATCTGAATTGTCAGTGTCACTCGGAAAAAAAAATGAAAATTAACAAAGCACCTTAAGAAGTTTTTTGGGATTGGGAACTTTCATAGGCAGGAGGGAGAGGAAGAGAAGTCTACACTTAAGCATGCCTTACCATAGATACTCCATTTTAAATCTAAGAAATATAGACAGGAAAAGCAGCTCAATTACCTTCTTATCACATTGACAGAAGCACAGGCTTTTAAATAACCACACAGTGATGCAGAAATGAACAGTCAGGCCACCTCACAAAACTCTTTAATGGAGGCGAAAGAGAAAGGGGAAGTTAGAAATTTTTACCTACTACCTCTGGAAATAATCAGATTCAGGGAAAACAGGACTGAGTTTTATGCAACCATTAAAGAACCACTTACAGTATGTGTGGTCCTTCTGTAATCCAAAAGCACAGTATCAACGCTTTTGTATAGAGTTCTGAATACACTTTGGATGTGATTAGATACATTTCCACCAATCAATCTTTCAAAAGGAAGTTTTGATTTACTAGTCTACTGTGTTGAAATGTTTGAAAAAGAAAACATTGTGTTTGAATCTAATCATCATAAATCTGTGACGATATAAGGATAAATCAATCCAGGTGGCAGTGTGATAACATTTTGTGTTTCTAATCTATAAAGAGACGTATAATATTCACCCTCAAGCACATATAAAAGTCTGGCTGAAATTTAAGATGATAAATGCTGGATTCAAAACTGAAATTACAAAAAAAAAAAAAAAAAATCTCAGATAAGTGTTTAACAACAGATACACACATTATGGTTTCAGTATATTTTCCTGTCCAGCATGTTAACACTTATTATAAATTATCATCTGCAATGTTGTATTTTAAGACTATACTGGGACTTTTTTATTACTAAGCATACCTTAAGGCTTGATTTTGTTCATACCTAAGGATGAAGTGTAGCCAAATTTATGTGTGAAGGGATTCATCAAAGCTTACTTTAGGAATAAAGTAGGACAATAGTAAACACACAAGTGAATCTCTTACAAAAGACAGCCATTTTACATGAATTAATAGATTTTTAGTAGCCTTAATATCATGAGTATTCACATAGCTTCTAATGGGGCCATTTTCTTCAGAAAAGGACTATAAGATTAAGATGCAGAATATTAAAACCAGCATTTTCCAGACTTTTTAAAGTGGTAAGCCCTTTCCCATTCAAAGCCTCACTTTTATGATACATACAGCTACTGAGGGTAGTCATCTAGCTCCCAGCACACCAATTTTTCCAGAAAGACAAGGCAAAATCATGGTCAACAACTGAAGCACAGAATACCATCATTCAAAGAACAAGGCATAAAAGCATTAACAAAATAAAGGCGACATTTAAGAGGGAAGGGCGGGGGGGGGGGGAAGCAGGTCATGAATCTGAAAAACATGAGATTGACCTGGTAAAACAAACCTGAAAAATGCCTGGTTTAAAATATTTCAACGTGAAGTTAACATCCGGATGACCAACAAATTAGAAATCAAATTACTGAGGCTAGATGGTGTCAACTACAGAAGTACATCCTACTTACCTCTGTAAGCACAAGCAATTAAAGTTCCTAAGTTTCTGTATCCCTACATCAGTTTCTCATTTAAACAGTAATGTCAAATCTTTGAAGATTTGGTTACTTTTTTCCCCAAAGAAATACTATTATACAGTATGTAGCACTAAAACCTAGATACTGTTATCAGATGATCTCTTCACAAAACCTTCAGAACAGAGAAGCACTCTCTATGAAGGCCAGTACGGATTTCTTAGGGAAAACCCCTACTTGGTTTTCTCTCCAAAAGACCTAAAGTTTAGCCTAAGGTTATAACTAGACAACTGTGTTTTATAGCTACAGACAAACTTCACTTCCATGATCTTCTCTTAGTCCTTTTTATCTACTGTAATTTTTGGCTTCCACAGTACCTTTGGCAACGAATTTGTGAATTCAACACTAACTACACACTGTTAAAGAACTACTTTCCTTGCGTTCATTTTAAGTCTGCCATCTGATAATTTAATTAGGTGCCCCTAGTTTTTGTTATGAAAAAGGGAAATAATTGTTTCCATTCACTTTTATCACATTGCTCATAACTCTAGATTTCTATCACATTCCTCAGTTGTCTCTTTTCAGGATTTAGTGCCCTGCCAATTTAGTTTCTCCTTGTACAAGATTCACTGAATTCTTTTCTAATTCTAGAATTGAACTGGTTTTATAATAGGGTAAGCACACCAGCAGAACTAACTAACTAACTAACTAACACTGTCTTCCTCGCATATGCTCAACTCCTTTGAAGTCTAATCAATTTCTGACAACTCCTAAGCCACAACTATTAAGCTTTGAGAGCCACGACTCTTGGATCTTTTTTTTCCTAGGAAAATAAACCACACATAGTTCATTCACATGACTTTGGGTTTATCAGCAAAGAGTTTCACCTATTTTAACACTCAATTCTGTTAAATCCTGTGGTGGCTCTACACAATCAGCATTTGATTTCAGTATTCTAAATTATTTTGCTAGTGCTCTAGAAGCAAGTGCTCTTGCTTCTCCAATATCCTTGGTGCATCTTGCAAGTAATTTTGCTCTAGCATGAAAACAACTACTCCTACCCTTAATTTCTCATCTTTTATTTAGTTGGTATCTTGTAAAAGGCTCTTTTTTTTATAGCCCACATTTTGTAAAGCTACTGAAGCTACAAAAAAGCCTTTAAGCAATTCACTAAAAAAAAAAAATAAAATTACTGGGGTTCCACCAAATTCCAGGCTAGCAATACTTCTTAGCAATAAGACAGAAATGGAAAACATGTAGTTTTGCAGTTCCTGTTCAGACAGGATGTTCAACAGCAATTATAAATAATTTTGTGTTGATACAATGTGCAGCACTGACAATTAACTGATAGTCACTGATTTTAGACATTTGTTCTTTCTTTCAAGAAATCTTAACCTATAGCTGTATTCATTAAATAAATCCTTAATTTGCACTGTATGTAGAACAAGCAATAATAAACTACATTGGATACTGTTAGAATAAATTAAGTAGCAATATTTGAAAGTGACAAACATTTCTGCTTTTCACTTTTTTTACTCAATCAACATAAAAAGAAACTATATATCATGAATACAGGAGACAAAAAAAGGGCAACCAACTCTCACATGATGACTGAATTTTGTGTTAAGCCATGAATGATCTAAATTGAAGTTACATAAACAGAAAAATAATGCCACTGACAAACAGCCCCATTCTGTAGTGTTCTATTTGAGAATCACTGGTTAAAGAGACGCTGAGCTTTGACAAAGAACGATATGGGAGATGACATCAACTTCTTTTGGCAAGTGAGCTCAGTGTGCCAGCTAGCTGACAAACTAGCTTCTAAAAACCACTAACAGTAGCTTACAAAGTCACAGCTGTTACCCTGTTTTAGACAACAATATGTTGATCTCAGTTGAAATGCCCAATTCTACAGAAGACCTGTAAGTGCCCTGATTTTTATTTTTTTTTTAAACAAAGCAATAAGTTATACTAAGAAAGGCACAAGGGACAAGCAATGACTGTACTCTGATGACTCCATGGTGATGTTTAATAGACTGGATTAAGTAGAACATTTGCTTATGCTCTGCACCCTCCTTTAATTTAAAGAAAGACATAAATCCTAGCATTACAAGCTCACTAGCAGCATAAATCTACAAATGTGGAATTACCATAGTCACTAGCAATTTCTTTAGCTAACTCAAGGCAGCTCCCAGGCTATTAACTTTGATAGTGGGAAGAAATTCATCAGGAAACTTGTAGGAAATTCCCTTAAGGGACTTAAATCAGTTGAAAGATACTAATACTCTACTAAACAAACATTTTACAATGCTGAATGCTAAAAAACATAAGGAAAAAAAGATCATGTTACTTAGCACTTCAACTATTTAAGAAGTGTAAATCTTCACTTTTATGGTAAAATATCAAGCAGTCTTCCCTATTTTTCAGTTATAAAGGAATAAAAAGGTCTATTGAACATAACAGAGAAAAAATCAGTCTTGATTCTGGAACTCCTATATCCGCCATTACTGGTATCTGAACATCCCTCAAATCACATAAATTAAATATTAAAATTAACAATTAAAAAAAAAGAAGAGATAAAAAGAAAGCTATTGTTCCCATTTTACAAATGACCAACTGATGCATAGAACAATTTCCCCAATTTTCTGAAGGTTCAAAGAGAAGTCTGTGGCTCAGTGCCACAGCTAAACTCACCTCTCAAGCCCCAGACTACAACCTTTGGCCACGACAGCATTCTCTCTGCTTTTTACAGCACTTTTACCTCCATAAAATTGCAGTAGATTCAGCATAATCACTCCTGATGGATGGTATATTAGAGGAATAATCAAACCAAGACAGAGGCATGGCAAGTTGAAGTGACTAGTCCAACATCAACAAAAAAACACTGGTCAAAGCTCGGACTGAAAATTGTCAGATCTACTAAAGACCTTTATTCAATAACGCTACGTAAGGACTATTTCTATCAACACATTTTCATAGTTTTTCATCTTTAACTAAAGAAGACTTGGTATAATAATGAACTAAATAAGACTGCAGGCATGTTAAGAACTGAACACAACCACATGTTTTCAACAGCAAGTCTAGTAGTTATTGTGGAACAGGTATTACCAACTCCCAGATTCAGACCAAGAACCAGTCTGTCTCCCTTACGTACGTGTAAAACAGAAATTAACTTGTTTACCTCCTAAACAAGCATGAAGGAGGATAGAAGCAGCTAATAATTAGTATCTGAGAACATAGAACACAGCAAGTTCCATTAACAAGTACCCTGTTTGCTAACAAAGTGAAAAGCAGCAATACAGAAGTCATAATAATAATTTTTTCTCCTAATTTTCTTCATTCTTCCTTTTTCCACAGAAATACAAGAATTCTAGAAAAGAATGATACTGTACAGTCTTCTACTGAGCCATCAAAAGGAAGGCAAAAAGATAAAAGGTATATAAAAATGTTTGAATGTTCATTCCACAGTCCCACAGAAAGAGCGCCTCTCCCCACCCCGCTTTCACAGACCAGTAACTTGCAAATAAAAAAAAATATATCAGAGACCCTAAGAGATATTTCAAATACTCTATTTCTCACTAAACCAAACACTTCAGAGTTTGTTAAATGAACACCTCAAAGCAGGACTATGGCGAAATGAATCCATGCCTCTTGAATCAGTGCGCTAAACAGTAAAGCATCTTTCTGGTTTGTGATCTGCATACGGCTTAGCTCAAACATAGCTCTTGTGCATGGAATATGTCAAATGATCATCAAGAGGCCAGTGTTGACATGAAAGCTACCAAAATAATCAAATCCTTAATGCTTTTTAAGCAAGACACAAACTATTGAGATAGAAACATCATTTCAGGACTCATCAGCTTACCTCACTTTGCCGTGTTTTACACTGCAGTGGACCACAGGGAACAGCAGTCTCCTACCTATGAGCGACCTGCAAGTTATCCAACAACCTACATGGCCAATGCCTCAGGAGTTTAGGGCACATGAAGATTCTAGTACTCAGGTGAAGGAGACTGGTAGTCTTAATCTATTACTTCCAGTATTGTGATGAAACTATTCGGTCTCTATGAAGCTACCCACTGGAACCTATAAAAGGCTGCATAAGTTCTTGATCATGCAAGTGGACATCCTGAATTCCAAGTTGTTAATTTTATGTTTGGAAAACACATACAATTAATTTTATGTAAGCACAAGCATAATGAAGCGTCATACTAGATCAGAGCAACGCTCCATTTAACCATGTCCCCCCTTTTAGTAATTATCCATGCCTTGTTTAAATCACAGTATTTGATTTGCAGAAGTTCATACATCCATCATTAAAAAATGAGCTGTTTAAACTGATAAAGATGTATAGATAAAACTAAGCATTTTCACAAAAAGTAAACCCTAGTTGTGTTCTGTAGTTACTAAAGAGAAGTTTGGGGTTTAATTTGTCCTTTATGGTTTTAATTTTATTCCTTTTGCACTTTCACCAAACTATGTATCTGATACAGAGAACAACATATCTCTCACAAGTGTACTATGAAAAAAAAGTAAACAATATTTGTTAAGTACTCTCGTAGTGAGACATGTACCACAAAAAAGCATATGAAAGTTAGTAATTGTTCTTCACAGTAGTTTAAATACTGTGCAGGAAAGGTGGCAGCCAGCCATATAATGAGTACTGAGTGATAAAAAGAAAGTCACTGAACAACTGACTCTGAAGTAAGCAGTATTCCATGTAAAGAATGAGTCAGGACTTCTAAGGATGAAAAAAAAATAAATGCCGTCAATTAAATCCATTCTAATATACCACATACAATGGGGCTGTACAAAGGATCACTGGAAATCTTAATTCTAGCACTTCTGTACTAGTTTCATCAACTTAATTCTTCCAGTAAGTAGAGTTCAGCTAAACTTGATTCACAGAAGAACACAGACTTAAGTCGGGGAGAAAAAGCAAACAAAAAATAAAAACCAACCACCCTAGCAGTTGGGAACAGCTCTATTTGTGTTGCTCTTCAGATTTCACCTCAAATTAATAGGCAATCTTGTAGAAAATCTTCACTATTTTAGCTGCATCTGTGTCATATGTCCAGTCTAGGAATAGTTACTAATGAGAGCTGAAAAGAAAAGCATTAGTGTTCTGTAAAATTCATGAGTTCTAAAAATGTGTCTGAGCATAATAATGTCATGTAATGAACATCTGACTCTTTCAGTTCATTTCAGTTATTCAGGAGGAAAAATAAGCTTGAATTACTGTAGCTCTGATATACAGATAAAACAGATCTTTTCTACCCACATCAGAAAATGAGAAGATTGCATTGCCTTCAGTTATGAATTGGATTTGTGCTTCAATTAAAAGAGAAGAAAAATAAATCATACTGAAGCTAAATGACAAACTAAATGCTATTAGATTGTAATTTTGTCCAAAATACAACTAAATTTGTTATTTCTTCAACTCTTTGATCATTATGTTTAGCTTGTAAAGATGCCACTTACTACTGCAAATATTCCATTTCTGAACAGACTGGTATCATTTTTCCTGAAACTGAAATATAAACATTCTGCTGCAGAGCTGCTTCAAACCCACACTGGGCAAAACCAGACTTAAAAAAAAAAAAAATCATTTAGATTTTCATAAGAAATAAAAATAATACAAGATAACTTTGAAGAAAGAACAACTACAAATTTTACAGAATGAGCAGGATACAGATGGACAAATAAAATTGTGTATTCTGAATATCCTGTCTTATTCCCAAATGCCAGGAGTTATTGATGTTTCTTTCTAAAATACAACCTACCCCATCTTTACAGATGCAAAGGCACAAAATGTGTAAGATACAGGTTAGCTCATTTTACACATTAAGGAGAACACAGTTATTTCTGAGGGCCCCAAACTTACAGTCCATGCCATGAGAATGAACTCTGGCTCACAAAAATCCTTTGAGCCTAGGGCTTTTTGGCAAAGTAGCAAACTGCCCAGAGCACTGTTAGACCTTCACAGAATCACAGAAACCTGGAATGGTCTAGGTTGTAAGGGACCTTAAAGATCATCCAGTCCCACCCTCCCTGCTATGGTCAGGGACACCTTCCACTAGACCAGGTTGGACAGGGCTTTGAGCAACCAAGTTCCAGTCGCTAACAAGAAATTTGGCCATATAGTTCAAAAAAGTGAACTGGGCATTACGTGCACATTCATTGCTCTTGCCTGTCTTCATATATGTTGTAATCAGCAGGCAATATGCAATAGTCCCTAAGCCGTCTGTCACCATCTTTTTATGGCAAAATGCAGAATTTCATCCTGCTTAGCACCTTTGACCCCTTACACTGCAAACAGCAGCAGACCCAGAATCTACATTTGCTCTTGAAACAGAAACATAAGAATTCATTTTAACTACTGTCTGGATCTCCAAATTCTGTGCCCCTGTTTACTCAGCTCCACAGAGTTGATTGGTCTAGTGCTTACTAGATACTTCCCTCAGAGAGCTAATAAGCATATGCAGTGCTGTATCTTCTTAAAAAAAAAATCATTATTTATCCATGCAAACAGAACAGAAATAAATGGTTAACATAATGAAATAACTGAGCATTAGGAAAAGAAAAAGAAGCTAAACAAGCAAACAAAACAAACAAAAAATCACACACGAAAACAACCCCAACGAAACAAATAAATAGTGCAAGCTTTGGCAAATGTGTTATCTTAGACGCATAGGTCTGGATTCTGGCAACCAAACCACAGAGTCTCTCTAACAATGAAGCACCGTTTCCTCACTTTTGGAGCTGGAAGGTCAGAGGAGGAGGAGGTATGAGTAGAAGGAATGACTATAGTTCATTTTTATATTGTTTCTTAATTACCACCACTCAGTTATTAAGCAATCTGTTACTCAAGAGCATGACAAAAATAAAATCTGACATCTGCTTCTCTGAACATTGGTGAATCGACTATCTATAAATACCACCTGCTTTCTCCAAGTGTGAAAAGCAATCAACTAACTCTCCAATACAGAACTTGTGATGGAAATTTATATTAAACATCTCCCATACTCTTCCCGACCCAGCTAAAGTTTGATACTCTTCTATTATTCTTTAGGCATACCTACACAGGCTATTTTAAGTGCCACGCAGACAGGCCAATTCACTCCAAATGAGCTCATGGCCACACTGAACCCAGCAGGGCTGCTTCCAGTATTTGAAGTTACTGATGCTTCCAGTACCCAGTATCCCAGTTTCCGGCTATTCCAGAACAAACAGGGTTTCACACTGGAAATTTTCTCTATGTATGCTGTCACCATGAAAAGGCTGCATGCTTTTGTTCTTCATCCTCTTTCAGTGTCTTCATTTCTCCTCACCTTCAGTATTCCTTCTCTACAAAATGGAAGCCACACTGTTAAAAAAGTTCATTAAAAACCAACAAGATCTTCTTTTTCTAGCACTCTTCCTCCCAATTTTATTCCTTCTATGTTTCTCTCATCCTCTTTTCAAATCTCTTTCTCATGAATGATCTTCAGATCTTTTCTCCAACAGAAAACCACAATACATTTTTAATTACAAGGGAAAGCTTAGACTGTTGACAAGCCATGGAAAGGAAGTAGATCCAGGTCAGGTACTAAACATATCTTAAAAAAAAAAAAAAAAAAAAAAGATGTGGGGAGGTACATGGAAGAAAGGTTGAAACTACCTCATTTTACTGCTTCTTTCCTATACTGTTTACAGCATTGTGAATCTTACTTATGTAGACATCATAAACAACACAGAAATAATTTAACTTGTATTAACTGCATAAGGAAATGTTAGGGGTTTGGGTTTGGTGGGGGTGGTTGGGGTTTGGTTGGTTTTGGTTGGTTTTTTGGTTAGTTGGGTTTTTTTCTTCAAAAGTACAGAGAAGCAACTATGATGATCAGGCGTCATGCTCAAGTTCAAGCAGATAATAAGACCAGCCAATTGCACACAAATAAATAACACTCCTCATAGTAGAATATGTGGAAAAAGTTAATAATAAAATTAAAACCTACTATTCTCCCTCCTCCACGAATTTTTTCAAATCACTCATTTTTATTAAGTTCATTAAGTGGGGTTTTTCCCTTCCCTCTTTTTCATACTTTCCTTAAATGGCTACCTGCATATATTTAATTGTATACTCCTCAGGGCAGTGACTATTTCCTTAATTGTCTGTAAAGTCCGCTGCTATAAACAACGGTCCTATGCAATGGCAAGTAATAAAAAATGAGTAATGTTCTTTTGAGAAACAGTCCTACATTAATTATGCAAGATAATCTGGAAAATACAGAAACAGGGAAAAAAACATGTCATTATGAACCCATAACTTTAAAGCATCACTACCCAATGAATGGTTTATGATATTCAATTTCAGTATTATATTTAATTTCTCTTGGAGTATTTAAAAAAACATCTGTTCTGAAAGTTACCAAATGGCTATTGTTTACTCAGAAATTCTACAGGGTGCAACACCCTTTCTGTACTGTCAGTTAAACGTACAGTATTTTAAATCCATATTATGGAGCCAACTGTTGAAGCAGTCACTTAGAATGCAATGGATATTCCACATATTAAAATACACATGAAAAATACTGTCCAGAATTATAAATTAAATACAGTTTCAAAATTCAGTATTTAATAACTATGCAATTTAAAAAAAATTGGTTTTATTACTTACTAAACTAATTTCATGTCTTAAATCTACATGATGCAGACTTACAGGAGCACAGAAGCTACTGAACCTGGTGTAATTTTAAAACCAGAAGCAAATTTTTATTGCTGAACTATGGCCCTGAAAAGGGGGTTTAACAGGAGGACACTGACACCAAATATGAAGAGCATGTATACTCTGCTTTAGTATTTTTTAAAATCTGTTCTCTAATCTTGACTGAGGTTTGAGAGTAGCAAGTCTGTATTTTTCCAGTGTAAATGTTGTGCAGAAGCTTTACAAACATAGATCTAAATCTGCAATTGCCATTACTAAAATAAATGAAAAATCTATAAGCAGCAGTGAAACTGGCATGCAAATAAAAGAACTGTCAAGACATGTATTGCCTAAAAATAAGCTTACAATAACTATTTTAAAGACTGTGTGTGGTCTTACCCATATATTTTGGCAAGATGCACTTTCTCCAACCACAGCTAGATTCATCCAAAAGTAGTGGCACTGGAGAGTCTCTGTCTCACCTGTCAAACTTGAAGAACGTTGTTCAGCAGACCACCATGAGTCCATGGATAGGATCCACAGCACTACAGCAGCTGTTCTTGATAATTGTTCTCTAACTATAGAGGGAAATGCTTCAAAAATGTTCTGTAAGAGGATCACCCTTAATATACGTGCATTTAAAACACAAACAGAAAAAAATACATCTAGAACAAGACTTTCAGGACATTTATGGCATAGCAGCATTAATGACTTCATACGCATTGTCCACATACCTCTGATACTTGGAAATAATCATAGAAGACTCAAGTCTATTAAATTTACCTTAGTTTTTAACTAAATTTATTTATCTATTATAGATTAACACATTCTTCAAACTGCAGGCAATGAAATAAAACAACCAGAACCTTTAAATCTTCATATAATCTAGAAAGATGAACTTTGCTCTTCTCAGTTCCTTTCTCACATATGACACACAAAATATTTTCACACCAACCTACAAGCAGATTAAGTGGGAAGGAGAGGTAAAAGGCTGCTTCGCTACAGTAAAGGTAAGATTCAGTGAAAACTGGACGAAACAAAAAAAGCTGCCAGTTTTAAACCTAGGTGAAAAGAATTCTGTCGATATAAAATAACTTTATTATTAAAAAGCATATAATCATTTGTTCCCAGAGTGATGTCAATATTTGCCAAAAATAGGTCACTGCTTTTAACTACTGAGATCTGTTCTGGTTTAACTACTGGTAGCATTGTATCCTGGAAGCAAGAAAGGCTCTAGAGAGATTGCTTTCACTTTTCCCTAGATATATTTAGTGTACTAACTAGCATAGTTAGGATATTATTTTTCTTTGGTTTTGTCAGTAGCATGTTTGAAATAAATTTTATTAAGTGGTAGTGTATGTAACATTGCATTGTGGGTAGCAGTTTCCTGCCTTAACCTAGCCACATCCTCAGCTGTTATATGAGACAAGTTTCCCATATTTTCTGCAAGTTGACTTTAAAAAAGGAAAAAAAAAAAAAAAACCCAAAACATACAGGAGAAAATAGCTAGAATCTGAAACACCGTATATTGACTGTTTAGAAAGCCCGTGTCCACCCAAAAGGGCATTGTTTTTTCTCAATAACTGTACAGTATTTGAGGAACACAGGAAAAGTAACACTTTTCAGAATAAACTTATGTGCAGCAAGAATAATGAAGATGAGACCCATTTGGCCATTAAGATGTAGCCCCTTATTCAAAGCCTGATCAGAGTTAGATTATTTCACTGGAGAATATATTTTATATTCCATGAAGCAGCGAGACAGCTGGCAACTGAAGATGAATGAAAACAATTTATTACTACTCATTATTACATGATGTACTCACTGGTTAACAGAAGATGACCATCCTTAATTTAAATAACACTTCAGTTTAAGGCTTAATTTGATCCTTCAGCAGCCTGATTCCACTGTACAGAAAACAGACAACATTTACTTATACTAGAGATGTAACAGCAATTTTTCCTCCTCTGTATGTTTAGTGGTCCCAGGCTCTCGCTACTTCAAACCATATCAAATTTAGAAAAAGCCTATATGGCAGAGAACAGAAAGTTATCATAAAAAGGCAGCAGTAAAACTCCAATAAGTAGTATTTTTAAATGAAGGACTACTAAAATAACCTTGCTGTTATGATGTTTTTAATTAACAAGTAGTTGATTTTAACAGATTAGTATATGTCATATCAGCATCCTTGAAGCTGTTTCAGGTATGTTGGAAATTTGAAGTCTAAGAGATAGCCACATCTAGCAACAAAAAGTTCCATAAAATGCACAAATACTCGAAATGGTACATTAAATATACTAGCTAAGAATCATCAGAAAACACAGTGCTATACCTTCAAAAAATAGAATTACTTATAAGCTAGAAAACAGGGCCGAGGAGAAAGGTCTCACTCCCCAGATCGGGGGGGGGGGGGGGGGGCAAAATGTTGCTCTAGTGGAAACAGATACGTTAGTAACACCTACAGTTAATACCTATGTCTGAGGAAACTGCATTAGGAATTTCTGTATTACAAAAATCAGCATCTTGTTATAGCAGATACTGTAAAACTTGCAAGTAAGTGCAATTTAACAAGTTTGTCATCACACTGCTTTAGGAGAATATTTATCTCTCTCCAGTTGTAGCACAGAAACAAACATTTAAGTACAAATAAACTTTCAGCAGGGTATCCTACTGTTTATATGCTATATGAACTTTGAGTGACATAAGGCAAAATGTTTGGAAATAAAGCACGGCTTAAAAGTTTCAAAACACATTTCAGAAAAAAAAGTGAAAGACGTAATTATCTTTTAGTGCTGCATTACAATTGGTTTAAAATAAAATTTCATTTGCCGTCAAAGATCAAGCTCATAGTTTACCAGAGAAATTCCTTAACAAATACTTCCTTTGTAAGTGTAATTGGGATTTAAAGCATCCCCCTATGGAACACAAAAGTTAACTCTGAATTTTGTAGATTTACCTTTCAAACAAAAGGCTGTCAAGCATTAGTCTACAATCAAGACACTGGCATTATAGCGGATTTTCAGGATTCATGCATTCGCTTCATTTGAAGTGCAAACTGCACTGAAAGAAACCGTCAGTTTCCCAGGTATTAGGTCTGCGTGAAGTTTAGCTTCACAATGTCTCTATGCTAAAAACCTTGCATTTTTTCAGTGACAGTTTCTGCAAACTACGTCTCGATTACTCAGTTGAAGTCTTTTTTCTGCTTTTAATGGATTTTGTCTTAGATGAAGACTTCCCTGTAGTGGTCTTGACTGACAGGTGAAAAAGTATGTACAGTAAAAAAAACAACAAAATCTTAGAAAGGTATCTATCCACTCTAACAAAGTTAGAGAATGCACACAAGTGAAAGCAACAAAAAGCCATTCCAGAGAAAGCCAGAGCACAGTATTCCAATGTAATAAGTTTTAAAATTCAGACTTCTGTAGAAAGTTCAACATGCTCATACTAAAGACATGACTAAGTTCTGAACTTCTAAAAATCAAACAACTGCATTTATATAAACTAAAACAAGCATTTAATATCAAGACATGAGTTACCTATTCTATAAAAATACTGAGTCTACCTATCACCAAACAGAAGTTGATAAATAACTTCAGTGCATAACTGTAGTTGAAAAAAATCGTGCTTACAATTAAGACTTCCACAAATCACAGTGGCAGCAACCTCCAAAAGCTTTGGCTGCATCAAAGGTTGATTAAAATTGTAATGCATACAAATGTATTTTGCTTATATACGAAGATTATCATTCTGACCATCTTTTTATATCCTGTTTTTCATTGATAATCATAATGTGAAAATCTAAAGAAATAAAAGCAATCCGTCATTAGGAGAATTACATATCACCCTTACTTTTGCATGAGATGGGTGATTTGCAGAATACTTTGTCTTCATTTTAAGGTAGAATTTTATAAATTTGACAATATCTAGTAACTTTCAAGGTTTTGATGAAAAGGGTTTTATGTTGCTTTAATAAATCAAAACACAATCTGTAATTTTTACTGATATCTCCCTTTCCATTTTCTCTCCATCCCTGCAAAATGGAGAACCTGGTCTCCACTCACATCTCCGGATACCCATTTCACATCATTTTTGGCCAGTTTCTTACCAGGAAAGCTAAGGACAAAGAAGAAAATTAAAAAGGAGGGATGGCAGCTTCAAAGAGATGTAGTTTATTTTACAAATAAAAGCTGAACAATATCTAGAAAATGTTTTACACAATTCTTCTGCTGCCAAATGTACATTTATATGACAAAAACCAGAAAAAAATAAAAATCACACAGCAAAAAACTAAAAAAAATACAGTGTATCTATGATACAATCAGGCTAATAAGAAAAGTTCTAGATATAACGTCCAAAGAGGCAAAAAATAAGATACTTTCTTAAAGATGTTTCCAATTTTCTTCTGAATCTGAGTGAGCAAATCAAGACTACAAATACACACTGTCTGTGCACATTATTCCTTACTACACACAGCATTTTGCAATTTATTTCAAAGCCTCTATTATAAACAAAAAAATACTGCTTTTGTTAACCCACTCTGTCCTGGTACAGTGAAGGCTTATATTACACAATCAAAGTCAAAGTTACAATATGTTAAGTATATAAAAAATATTATACACACATGCACACATATGATATTAAGTATTAAATCTTACATATGCATCAAATTTATGTTTCATTTTAAAACTAAGTGTTAACATTAACTGGTGAATAAAATTATTTATAATCTCCCAAAAAGTCTACGACTGTTCTATTCCTCTTAAACACTGAAACTATAATAAGCGATTAATGTAAAGGGCAATCAAAACCTCCCAACTCTCACAGTTCATTCTGTTATGCAACATCTACATTAAAGCCCAGCCATTCTGCTATTCAAAAGCATCACTTATACTGCATTACACAACTAATTATGATATCCAAATGACATATTTTGCCCCAAATATAAAAGAAACATAATTGCCCTTAATTTGCATTACATAAAACTGCCAAGTAGCTTTGAAGGCATGCAAAGCAAGGCAGACGTGATTTAAGATTTGCAAAGGAATCCCCAGACTAACACTTCTGTGACAGCCAATTACAGTAAAAAACACAAGCCCAACAAGCAGCCTGCTACTAGACCTTAGGAAAGGTAAAGTTTCTTACAATGAGTTACAGATTCACAAGTATAAGACGACAAGGAGAAAAAGTAAAACAGAAGGAATCCAGCCACCCAGCAAATATGAAGCAGACCCAAGATCGTGATACAATCCAAAGATGTAAATTATTGTAAATCATCACTGTTGTTCAGAATTTCACACAGCCACTTGTGCCAATTTTGCTCACTTTTCCACAGACACAATAATGAAGGAGGGAGAGGAAAGGGGATAAAAAAAAAAAAAAAAGGATTTAAAAAAAAAAAAAAAGGAGGGGGGAAGAAGAGTGGGGGGAACCTGAACCGAGAGTACAAATAAAGTTCTGCTGTCCATATGCTTTAACTGTACAGAAGTATGGGCTCTTACAGCATTTTGTACTCTCTCCAAATCCTCATGAGTCACAAAAATTAAAACGCTATATCCTTCTGGATGCCAGGAAGGGCCTTACCATGGGCCTTTTGTCAAAATATTTAAAAAAAAGAAAAAAAAAAAGAGAAAATAAAAAAAGGAAAAAAGAAAGGGAGGGGGGAAGAGAGAGAGAAAGAAAAAGCCCCAGTGTAGGCAGTCCTACTTGGAGTCCTGATGTCACAGCCACATGACTCGCTCGCTCCAGTAACAGTGCTTGCAAAAAAAAAAAAGGAGTTTTAAAGCTTTTGCTTTTTTGGATTGTGTGAATGCTTCATTCGCCTCACAAACAACCACAGAACCACAAGTGCGGTGCAAACTTTCTCCAGGAGGACAGCAAAGAAGTCTCTGGTTTTTAAATGGTTAATCTCCGCAGGTCACTACCAGCCACTGAGACCAACAGAATCAGTAAGTGCTCTCTAACCACAGTCTATGCAGTAATAGTAGGTCCTTCAAATATTTGCTTATTCTCCTTTTTTGTTTTGTTTCCTTGCTTTTTCACATGTTACCAGTGCTACACAATTTTTTGACAGGGAAAAAAACAACTATAGAGTCTATGCAACCCAGGAACACTGTAAAACTAAAACAAGGTTTGGCTATGGTTTGTGTTTTCAGTTTGAGGATCCAAGTATTTACACCAGAAGGTGAAAGCTCTGAGTGAACCGAGAGGGACTATGGCATCAAACAGCCTGTTCAGTTCAGTGACACCATGTCAGCAAAACTTCTTTTGGGGTAAGTACTGCAATATTTGAGTTTCTGTTTTCCACTGCCGGGAGTTTTCTTACTTTTAATAATGGTGGTTACAGTTATCTAAGCAGAAACCTGCTGAATGGGATGTGAAGGTGTTAAAATAGCTTACTTGTTTTTTTTGGGGGGAGAGGGGAGGAGAGAGAAGTCACGGTAAACTTCTGCAGATTTATGGACAAATTTGTTAGCTGACAAGCTGAGCAAAATGAAGTCCTTAGTGTTTGACAGCAGGTGTGCTCAGCTGTCACCCGGGTCAAGGTGTAGCTACACAAATTCAGAAGAGTCTGATGGGATCTAGTCTAATGCGTCATATTATCTTAGGGTAAAAGATCAAGTACTTTGTGAATTTACCAACAGCACAGAATATCTTATTCAGAACTCTGGTGTAAAGCCTGACATTTACAGATGTACCCACCATGACTGGTTAACGGAAGACATTGAAAGAGGCTAAAATTATAAGACTTAAGACTGCTTATTCTTTAACCCTGATGAAAATGGGTAGCATATAGCAGCCTGTCCTACTCATAACTGCCCTATCTTTGTTCCAGACATCTTATTTTTAAGCATATATATCACCTGAATTTATCAGTGTACATCTGCAGTTCTCTAGTCTCTTGTTGCCCTCATTGCAAAGCAAAGCCTGTGATAATATATTCGTTTGTAAAAGCAAATTCTTATTACACTTATTATGAACAAGGCAAAACATTCATGCATAAAAATATTAAGCTATGAAATCAAAAATACATGATTTAACATGCTGATGAATTTAAGCTTTAATTGAAAGTGGTATTTTAAAAACTTTGTAGAAAAGCACTGCCAAATATTTACTTCAATATTCTGAATGGTAAAAGCAGATTCCTTTAAGAAATCATATCTATATTCTAAGGCAATTATTTATATGCACTGCATACATGCACGCCTAGAAAACTCATAAATACGCTATGAAGTTGCACCTCTATCATTACTTTGAAAAGCTTCTTCCTCTCAAACACAGCCTTAAAAACCAGTATAGAACACCTCACAGAACATTAAATAAAACTGAATATGACTAAGTAATTTATTTGCAAGTAAAAGCAAGTTTTATTTTAAAACGTGTTGGAAAATGCTGTATTCTAGTCATCCTTGATGAGCAGTAAAAAGTATATTCGATTTTTTTCAAAGCATCTTTTACTGAGACATCAGGAAAACTGACTGAAAATTCTAAAAGATAAGAAAATAAAATTCTGAAAACTTACAAGATTTTCTTAATGGTGTCAGTCATGTTGAAACCATTTTGGGATCGCAGCTAAACCTACTTCTTTTCCTCCCCTACCCCCCTTCTACAAAAAAAAACAACAATGCTAGAACCGTTTTCAGTATATACATCCCTATTAACTTGTACTGTAATGAAATGATGACTGGAGCTCCTTTTACCCCTCCTACTTCATACGCTTTGACCGGTTCCCAGTTAAGCCTATGAATAAGCTGTAAGACTGTGTGTATGAAAAGAAATACAGAATAGTGTGGGACAGTGCGACAGCTTCTTCCAGGAGAGAGACCAGTTTAATTTAGGATCTATAGAGAGCAGAAGAGATAACACGTGTGGCTGGTCATGTAGCTATAACACACCGAACATTGAGCTGAAATACTAACACAAAGCTGGTAAGTAGCTTTTCTACCGAAACTGCTGTCTTAACGAAGCACAGCAGAAGCGTAGCCAGACCACATTATCCCAGTGTTTACAACAGGAAATACAGTTTACATGTATAGGGACTTTCTTTTGCTTTTACTTCCAAAAGAGATTAGAAGAAATTTAGTTGGCTAAAGCTACCAAAACATGGAGTGCTGACTGCTTAATTCATCTACTTTTGATCATTCCTAAAGCAAGGGAGAAGTTCTGTAATGTGAATAATACTTTTCCCTAAAATTCACTAAATAGGTTTGGGCACAGAAATTTCACTTTGGACACAAAGAATGGGTGTGAGGGACTATAAAACCTCAGCAGCTCTATCAATATGTAACCAATGTATCTTTAGCTAAAACCAAAGCTAAAAAAACCCAACCTTCATAAAAATGAGACAGAACATATTTTTAAAAGAACAAAAGTGAGAAGACCCAAGTTACTTGTAAATTTCCCATTTCCTACCAACTGTATGTCAGAACACACAATCTGTTCATCCTTTCTGTACTGCCTCTATCTCCTTCTACTCACATCTCCACGTTATTCCTTTCAGGACTGTTGAATTTAATTATGTTTCTCTTCAAGAATTAACTTATGAAACATAATAACAAGTAATAACAGGGAAGGAAAACAATGCTAAAATGACTAACTAGCACGGTTGCTAATCTATGCCATTAACCACATTTCTGAAAATTCTCCGTTCACTTGGTTTTGTCTATCTGTTTTTGACTTCATGTGAAAGAGAAAACAAGAGTCGTGAAGAGGAAGGATCCCTTCCTAATTAATGTGAATATATATATTCCTCTACAATTAAGTACATTTGAATTAACTAGATGCTGTGTTTCACATCCAGAGTATTTCTACCTTATGCTAATTACACACAGGTTTTGACTGCATCATGCCTGTGTAAACCATCTAAAGCTTCTAAATGTAAGTGCATTAGTTTCAACTAGCAAAGGATATTACATTCACATCTGTATCATCTGAAGAAAAAAATGCTTAAAATAAAAACTATGCAAAAAAACAAAGCGGTGTATATACATAAATATTACAAAATTTGGTAAACATTGTTTACACAAAGTACATCAGAGAATGAAATACTTCTGAAATGCCTCCCACAGCACTTACAATTAAAAAAACTCCCTATTTTCAAATATGTTCTGTGCATCTTCATAGGAGGATTTCACTGAAGCAAGCAAAACAGATCAAAATTTGGCTGATAATTTAATCAGTAATTTCACAAATAACTTCTGGAAGCTGATCCTAATAGACAGACATGCTAAATATAAATGAAAGTCTTCAAGTTAACAACAAAATATTTACTTGGCTTTTATTAAAATACTCTTCACTGTAATCTCATTCTTCAAAAAAACAAACCCTTTGTAGATTTCAATTCTGAATTGCTTTATTATTTGGTAAGGAATCTTAGGGGGGGTTATTTTAATTAAGATATTGATAAGAGAGGGACAGATCCTTCTTCATTATCTACATATATAGAGCAGAATGTTCTGTATGTTACAGCTCTAACATATTCATATTATTGTAACTGTTAAGCAAAACCTCAGAAACCACTACTCTTTGTATAAAATAAAATTCAAAATACTGGGACTTAAAAAAAAATAGTATTGAAAACTGCAAGAATGGCTATTCTCACATGCACTGTGAAAGCTGCAAGCTTCTCGCTATGTCTTAAACCATGCAGAATTGCACTACACCACTTACAGGCTTCTTAGGCAGCAAAATGCACTGATCCGTTTAATTATCTGTCTCAAATGAACTATTAATAGCCAATATTGTTTAAATCAACTACGCTGATGTAAAATTCACTAAGATAGAAACGTTCCAGTTTGTTAAACACTGAAATATCCGATGGTTAAATAAACTGGGAAGGGAGGAAAAAAAAAACCCTAACACTCATTAGGAGTACTAAGATTTTATCAAACACACAGGATTAATCTCTATTGAATAGACCCATTCACAAATCAAAACTTACTCCACTTCAATACTTTCATGCAGTGCTAATCAATTACAACCTTTTCTAGTTATTCGAAATCCATGTGCTTTTAATTTTATTCACTGGTGGTCTAAAATATAATATTCAGGCCAAGCTAAGTCATTCTGTATTGCAACTTTGCTTTTTTTCAATAAATATTCATCTAGAGGTTTTCTTAGAGAGAACTGCTCATATGAAGACTGTGGTAATATTTTTATACTGTACCTCCTTGTTGAAGCAAAAGGTTAGGGGTTACCTAAATACCTCAACTGTATATACAAAAAAAGGAAAAGGTAAGTATTCACATGAAAAATCCAAAGGGACTATATTATTTATTTTTGCATTTCCTATGATTAATGATGCACCAGTGCATACTTGAAAACTGAAGTCAAAATAGGGTAACACCTCAAATTCCTTTACAAACTGTACAAATATCAAACTTCCATGCTGTATTAACTACTCTACCAGAAATATTTAAAGGCTCTGCCACCCCACATTAAGAGCATAACAATAATACTGAAATTCCTCCCAGGCAGTACAATTTCTTGGTCATGGTCAAGCTAATATTAATCTTAAAATTGCACCTTACATCTTTATTTTTCCCTGATTGCTTTTCAGAACTCAGTTGTACTTTTTTATAAACAACAAGAAGCTCAGAGCAGACTTAAGTAAATAATGAAGATTTAATACTGTATTCCACTTAAGTATAAAGGGAAAAATCAAGCAGTAAGTAATTCCTGCAAGAGATGCTAACTGTGCAGTGCACACAGTTTAAGAGTAAGCAGAAGCTAGATAGTAACATCTGTGTTTAAGGACATCACACCTTGTGGCACACACCCATCAATAGGTAGCATTATTAAACAGCTACAAAGAAATACTTTCTAAAACTCTTAACACCAGAAGCTGAAAATACAAGCAAAATCTGGCATTCTTTTCTGCAGAAGTCCAGAACACCTCGTGGTAATTAGAGAGGGAAGAGAGGAATTATCCTGAGCTTGCCAGGCTGAAAAGGTGTTGAGCACCAACATTTCTCCTGCTCAGCTACTACAAGAGCGAACGGCAGCTGTCAGAGCTGAGTACCTCTTGAAAATTAGACCGTGTGTTTTACTCTATGTACCTCATAAAAATCAACATTGTGTGTTGTAGGTGATGGAGTTGGTTCTGAAAACTCATTAAATACACTCCATTAATAAGAATTACAATAAATTGCCATGTTTAATATGCCCTAGAGTATATATTTTAATTAAGGCAGCCTCAAGATAAATAGTGAGTTTAAGATGGTAAAACCTGAAGCATTTTAAGGTTTTAACTTCAGCACTGAGAGAATCAAAGTTTCATATAACCAGTTAAGAAACTGCAGCATGAAAATATTCAACTGTTATTTTAAATATAAAAACATTAATTTGTCTAAATGGAATAAATACAACATTTATTCTGATAAGTGTACTCAGAAATAAACTAGTAAACCATGCACTATTTCAAAGACATTTTCCTTGCAACTTTTGCCAGACTTAAGACTTAACCACAGATTTTCATCCAGAGACAGCAGTCACCCACAAAATGCAGAAAGCATCTACCTCCTCCACCACAGAACCCCCACAAGAAACTACAGTTATCAACAAAATTAATTTTTGCTCACATTGCATACAATAACTTTTATTTCTATTGTATACACTGACTACAAACTGCCTTATAAAGTCTTACGGGGAACAGACTGAGTAGGTCTATCTTCCGTTCTCAGGTGTTTTTGTTTTTAAGTTAATAAAGCTTAAAACTAAGAGCACGTTTCCTTACATAAACATGCTCTCTTCTACAAATAAATATAAGACCTGCCACTTAACATACTGAAAAGCATACCCTAAAGAGGATATTTTAAAGATGAGCACAAAGACAAAATAAACTCTGGTTACTGTATCGTAAAACACTTTAACACTTCCAATAAAACAATCCATTATTCATGCATCTGTTTCCTGTATATATTTTTTGTTCTGCTTGTTTCCATACTGTGTACTGTTCTAGCCCTCCTCATGTAGCTATAAGTTTCCTATTTCATGTACAAACTTGCCCCAGGAGGGAAAAAACTATAGGTTTTCTACTCACTCACTTTAACTGCTGAAGTCCTTTTAATCAGAGCAATTCAATTATTCTCCACAACCTACTCCTTATGAAACATTATTTATAAAAAATAGTTTTAGTATATCAACAGATTAAAGAGGAAAAGGCTAGATTTTGCTTTAAAAACAGTGTGCTTTAGAAAGTAAGGTATTTTGGTATCATTTGGTATTTACTGTATTCTTAATTTTCTTTAAGAAATTTTTTTCATCTCTAATAAAACTACCTTCATTCTTAAAGCAAAGTCTAAAACCAGTTTCTTCTGCTGTCTCTTAAAAATGCCATATTCATTAAGGCTAGGCAGTTCTGGAATTAACAATAGTTTTAAGTTTTAATATGTTATAGCTAAAAACCCTGTGGCAAAAATATTTTGGCAGGAATTCATTCAAATATGGTTACTATATTTCTGATAGACACTGGCTTACTTCACATATAACATTTCATCAGAATCGCTAGCATTTCATAATGGCTTTAAATGTATTATCATTAATTTTCTTGAATAAGGAAAGTTAAAAGCTGATGACCTTACATAAATTCTGGGGAAAATAAATATATTTGAACCGTAAGTGTGCCAAACCATTGTTTACTTATCCCTCATGGTCAGATATCTTACATCTAAATCCACTCTGTGGTTTACTAAGACAGAGCCACTGCCAGTTACATAATATCTTACTGTTCACAGGAAAATGACTCAGCCTCGATCACGAAGAAAATTAGCTATAACACTAATGTCTTCGCGTCCATACGTATAAGCACACATATACACCAACAACAATACACAGGGTGCAGTTGTTCTGAAAGTGGGTGTTGCATAGCAAATCGGAGCAGGGTGATGTTACAAGTCATTATTACTTGTTGAATTGAATTTCTTCATCAAACACATTTAATATAGATTACCCTATACAGTAAGCAAAAGAGAGAGTGGGTTGTTTGGTGGTTTGTTTCTTGGGTTTGGCAGTTTTGTTTTGGTTTGTTTTTTTTTTTAAGAAAAAAAAAAAAAGTAGAAAAATAATTATGCCTGAATACATTCACTTCCAGGTAGTGATGTTCCCCCAAAATATCTTTAATTCATTTAACTAGAAATCAGAAAAGACAGAGGAAAAAGCATGATATTTTAATGTATCCATGTGTGGTATCAGAACAGGGTATTCTTTCTTTTAAGAAATGTTAATGAGCTGTGTATGTGCAAACATGCATGTGTATACAGTTCAAACTTCTAGTTCCTCCTAATCCATATGTCCAAAATTTTGAAATTCTTCACATTAAAAAAAAAAAGTGTAAATTTAGAAAACTTGTCTATTGGTACAATATTTTCTACCCTAACAATGCAGTTGTAGAAGAGAGCTATCACATTCAGATTAGCCAGTGCAAATACCCAAAGAATGCTGATAACTCTTCATGTATCTCTACTTACTCTGGTAATATGCAGTGTATGAACTTGCAGCAAGGGTCTTGTCTTAATATTTGCAAAGAAGAATATGCATCACTGCTGTTATGCTGTTCTACATAAATTTCTAGTGCTAGTAGTGAAATATTACATGGCAGAAGTACTCGTTTTAGAATACTTGTCTATTTCTGAGGAAATGGAAGTTTGGGAGTAAATGCCTTGGTATGTTGTTTCTTCTCATAGTCCCATGAACAGACAAATTGCTTCTGGGGATACTAACCTGGTCAGTCTTAACTCACTTCAACTTTCAAAGTAAAACCATAAATTTTAGCCAAAGGAGTCTTATTTGTAGGTTGGCTGCTGTTTTTGACACAGTGCTATATATTTCTTCTGACAGTGATCAAACAAACAAACAAACAAAAAAAAACACAACAAAAACACAGAAGTACACCATATTTATGTTGAAAGAATTCTGATGTGAAATGCAGAGTTGTCCTGACAGGCACTGGTGTTTCTTCACAACGTTATTTTAATAGTAAAACTATAACACCTCAACAATTGACAACAAATACTAACCTTCATGTAGAATCAGCAAGATTAATTTTACAAAGATTAAGTAATTAGTATTCAATAGAACTTAAAAGGCATTTTAAGCCATGACCAACAAACAAAATAATCTATTTCTGAAGACTGTTAGAATTTGGTATTTTTTGCCTTTTAGGTATTACCACATAATAAATCATACTGAACTGCTATAGTACCTATGCCTCTCCTGCGTTTTCTGTATAAATTCCACAAGTAACTGCTTTCATTCAAATGCATAATCTCTACAACTGAGAGTCCTCCACCTTTAAATAGAAAACTTTCGGGGGGGGGGGAATAGTCATATTTGCTTTTTAACATTGAAGGAACACATATGGCCCAGCTTTGTGACTCTATTAACAAGCGTTTGATGAGTTAATGCTAGTAGCTATTGTATAATACTCCGACACAGGAGCAGCTTTGTAACAGAGTTCTTGAAGTCTGCAGTGTATTTACTTCCTAAAGCAATCTGCAAAACTTATTTTCTCTAAGTCAAGACCACCAGTATAAATTCCCATTAAGAGAGTTCATCATCTGCATTTTTCCAATCATTGGTATCAAAGTTTAACTCGGCTGTGTTTGGTTATTTGTGGAATAAGCAAGCCATAACAATGAATGGTTTATTTAAATCTGACAGGACCAGAAAGCAGCAACTATTTACTTAAGCAGTGTACCTTAATATACACCAGTAAAAATGTTCTCTTTTCCCAAAAGGATTTTCTACATAAAGGGCATTCACTTTACTTCCTTCCCACCCCTCTTACATCCAACTCTGTACATTCAAAACTAAGTGCTATATTTTTCTTGCCATTCAGTATATTTTTATTTCCCCCTTTCTGATTAAAAGGCATAAACAGAAACACTAAAACAAATTCAGAGCGCACAATCTTTATACCAATGTTTTATTAAAGACACTAAGATTCAGAATAAGTCCAGTCATTTATGGATAATAAAATAACACCATCTAGGAATAAAAAAAAATGAATAAAAAAATAAATAAAAAATTAGCATCAAGTGGGAAGAAATTATCAGCACAAATTGTTTTCCTCCTCTAGCAAGAACAGTTTCATTCTGTGTACTGCATGTGCAAACACTAGAACAAGTTTTACAGTATTTAAGAAAGTCGACCTGTTAATTCTGCATAGCAATTAATTTAGTCATGACCTTCTAATAATTTGGGGTTCTAAGCTCATTAAAGTAACATTTTAATATTACCTTTAAAAGCAAAAGCAAAAATTTTAATTACAGCTGAGCCACCTAATTGCATATTAATACATCTTAAAATAAAGGAAGGCTTGATCTTGTCCAGAAAAATAAATATTTCTAATATGTAAAAAAAGGCTTGAAAGAGTATAACTGTATTACTTTAAATTATAATATTAATTTACAAACTAATTTCAAGGCACATGTGTAGTGCACATGTGTAAAATCTACTCGATGGAGCCAGCTTACATATACACACACACAAGTTGGAATGTTCCAATTCTGATCAAAGATGTATGTAGCCGGATGTGTGGTTAATTCACTGATCAAATTTTCACAACTGAAAAACATCTTGAAACATATAGTCCTAGTTAGCAGCAGTGTGTGCTTTTTACTTTATCATCAGAATTACTCTTCATCATTTTACATTTTAGCAAATATCTTTAAAATAATCTTTTTTCTCAAATTTTAAAATTAAAAAATTAAGAAGAAACAAAGATAAAAAGGCACTGATTTTCAGTTCCAGCATTCTTAAAGGGCACAATGAGACTGACTGAAATAAATCTAAAATACCCACACAATCTGAACTCTAATCTTAGTGACATGTTCCTACGGTAAGCTTGTGCTCCATAAAACCTATAAAAAAACATCAGGAGCGTAGATGCACAGTACATGCAAGCAATGTAAGACACAAATCTGCCCTGTAACAATAATATACAGTACCTCCTCAACATTCATGAAAGATTTTTAAAAGCACTGAATCTATAGAAATAGTCTACTGTCAGACTTCAACACTGTCTACTGAATCAACCAGATGTATTGAATAAACACTACTTAATGGCTACTAAATTCTATCAGCTTTGTTTAAAATTGTAAGGATTTGAACTAACAATTGTTTTAAGTCTTCTACCGTCACATTTAATAATCTTACTTACTTACAGAACTGGCTCTATACAGAAAATACACATAGTGCAATGGCTATTCCACTTGATCAGATAAGCATAAAATAAAAATAATCTAAACAAACTAATATACTGAGACGGGCAACAACTACTAGTCTCAACAGAGATTTAAAAGACGTCTCTTTTTTTCTTCTTTACATACCTGCTTGTTATCAATTACTGATGTCTTCACCCTTTCTTGGTGCAAAACTTCCTTTTAAAACTTACAGCACAACATTTGAGACCTATATACATAAAAATGCTCTTTTTTTCAGTAGCCCAGAAAATCTGAAGGTTTTCTTAGGCTGACAATATCTTCACATAGAAACACAGAACGTCTGCAGACAGTAAGAAGCCTTAAGTAAGCCTTTTTGCTGCACTATAATAATCTGATCCAGAAATTCAAGGGTACCTTAAACAACGGGCTACCTGTTCTAGCCATGCTTAGGAATGTGGCCAAATCATTTTTATTGATTTAACCTTTATAGGAATGCTACATATCCTCAGAGCAAAACATTTCTAATGCATTTATAATATGATATACCTCTGAGAAGTTATGAAAAAAAAAGTTTTATGACAGATAGGCTAGCCCCCCTCCACTAGTGTGTTTTTTTCTGATTTGGTGATCGATAGGTGTTTTGAGTGTGAGAGTATTTTCTGAGTTTGTACGTGTCTGTATTCATAGGATGAAGTCAGAAACTGTAACACTTACAGACGACAAGACTAATATCTGACCTGTCTTTGTTTAAGGAATAAGAACTGGGGAAGTGATAGCCAAGACTCTAAATACTCCTTTCATTCTAGAGTTACACATCAATCATGTTACCTGCAAACATATCAAGTTAAAACTTCCAGAATTTATAGTCCTTTTTGAATAAACTAAGCAGCATGCTAGTTATGTTCAGAGAGCTTACAGAAGGTGGTTTGTGTATCTCACCAGAATTCTTAAAGAAATACTTCTCAAATTCCCTCTTCATCAGAAATCTATTTTATACATATTTCAAATTCAGTATTTCTAAATTTTAGATTCATAATCTATTATTTTGAAGCTCAGGTTTGAAAAAAAATAGTGTATTTTAGTATTTCTGGGGTTTGAAATGTTACAAACCACACTTGAGCACTACCAGGAGTCACTTGTTTTTCAGAAAGTAAACTGTTCTGAGTTGCTCATTATGGTAAACTTCTTAAGAGGGTAAAGCAAAAGTGAATACATTGACTGAAGAGTTAGTCAAACAAAAGCAAATATACTTAAGTTACAAATTAGGTACAGTTCTATTTCTTACAAAGAAAAACAGGGGATTAGAGAGGTGTTTGTTTAAAGAAAAAACAACCAAACATACATAAATGAAGAAAACGTGGTAATGAAAGTTACTTCTTACTCCGAACAGCTACTTGCATGAAATTTTAGTATGTTATTCTTCACAACAGAAAGAAGGGTAGCCAGGCACAATGTAGGTGGGCAATACACTGTAACATAGATCACCTATTTTAGTATGATTTATATCTACATTTTTTCTGAGGACAACAATATCTAGAAACCACTGATACTAATGTCTTACTGACAAAGACATACGTAGAAATACCACAAAGAAAAATACTCACTTGTGAGCTAAGTGCCTATCTACACATATAAGGTAGTCAAGGTAGTATGTTAAAGCAAGGAATTGTAACCAGAATGTATGGCGTATAAATATATACATATCTGCAAACACTCAGATTTCCTTTTTTTTTTTTTACCAATAAGAGCTTGGCTTGTCTTTCAGAAAACACATAATTAATTTTGTTTCTTCTTGACTTTTTCTAACAAATATTATAAAGATTAATACATACACAAATGTATAACATCCACACATAAAATATCCCTTGACACAAGACTTAAGACCTTAATGTGACATGCAGCAGTGATTTATCCAAGGACAACCTAGTTCTGCCTTCATTCATGCTGCACATCAAGGATCTGACTAGATGAGTGTTTGCATTTATGCAAACCCAATTTGCTTTGTACTGCAGGAGACTAAGCATTCATTCTGCTATTCCATGCGGACCAGGGACAATACCCATGAGTAAAGACCTAGTAACTGCAAACAAGAACCCAGACAGATCATTGAAGCTTATCAGATCACTCTTACTTGATTTTAACTTTAGTACTTGTAGAATAAAAGTTACTGGAGCAAGAGGAAAATAACCTAAAGATTATTGGGGAAAAAAACCTGGATGATTCACTTTTGAAAGTCTTTGTAATTAACAGTTCGATTCTGAAAGCTGAATCTTTTTTCCTGTTAACGCCACAGAACAGAACTTCTGTTGTCACTTGCTATTACAGTGCACCTTAAGGGAGCGCCTAGGCAATACCAAAAAAGTAGTGGAACATGTTAAAAATGCAAATTTATTTTTACAGACAGTGATGATGGAAAAAGGCCTCGCTGAAATGCAGTTACACTAATAAAACTACTTGTAGTAGCACAATTTTTTTTTTTTTTATAACATAATAGATACATTTGTACACGAGGATTTATTAGCATAGTTATCCTGGCAAACAATAACAGCTTTTGATGCTACAGAAAAGCTGCTTTGTGCTGGCGTGTGAGAAAGGTCAGATGGTGGAAAACTAACTTCATGCTCTTAACCTGTAAACTCTTTTCTTTCCTGACTGCTAACAACTGTCCTAGCAGGGGAGCTCCACTGCCTTTCCAGGAACTCAAGTAGGGAACCTTTCGCTCTGTTCCAATGGAACAGAACATGTGCACGTTCACCTTCAAGAGCACTGGCCTCCGTGGCAGCTGAGTTAGTCTCTCTACACAGGTTGCAAGAGGAAAATTCCCTCCAGATTTTCAGTTTATAAAGATTTTATATATACACACACACACCTATCCATACATAAAAAACAACATACTGGACTACTCAAGTATGCATACTATTAGAGAAGCAACTGCAATACTTCAGGAACCCTAAAACTTGATTACTCTGCTTTGAATAAGGGAAAACAAAGTAAGGAAATAGCAAACTTGGGGAACGTATTTTGCAAGGCTCTTTAGAGGGACTCCAGAAGGAAAACTGTACATATAAGGAGAAGCCATTCTTCTTACATGTTACTGGTAATATACAACAAAAAGAGAAGCACCAAAAAATACCTGTCCTTGGTGACAGGCACTGAAGCTTAGTGTGATGGGACCATTAAGGGTCAGGCATTGCACACATTCTGCAGAGCATAATTTGAGTAATACAGTTTGTTTTCATGGCAATTCTGATAATTATTGCTTATTTCCTTATGGATTTTTTTTGTTTGTTTCTTTGTTTAATGACTCTCCCTACATTTTCTAATGATGAATGTAGTAGGAGAATTTCATTTCACAGCCAAATATTCTGACTTCCGCAAACTTGACTCTTAACATGTTACCTCCCACCTCTCATACTTCTGACCTCAATATCAGGTCTTCAAAGTATGAAGTATAGGTATGGCTCCATTTTCAAATGCCAGTTCTTGGCCATCTGTCTCCTCTTTCAAAAGTGTTTCTAAGCATCTTTACACCTATCTACTATCCTGCTATCTCTTCTATTTGTTCATAGAACAGGGCATAGCTCCTGCAAGAAGCCGATTTCCAACTTACCTGAATGTATCACGATGATTAATCACAGAACCATAGAGTGGTTTGGGTTCAAGGACCTTAAGGATCATCCAGTTCCAACCCCTGTGCCATGGGTAGGGACACCTTCCACTAGACCAGGTTGCTCAAAGCATCATCCAGCCTGGCCTTGAACACTGCCACGGATAAGGCAGCCATAACTTCTTTGGGCAATCTGTCCAGTGTTGCAGCACCCTAGCAATGAAGAACTTCTTCATAATATCTAATATAAATCCCTCTGTCAGTTTAAAACCACTCCACCTTGTCTATCCCTATATGCCCTTATAAAAAGTCCCTCCCCAGATTTCTCATTGATCCCTTTAGGCACTGGAAGCTGATCTAAGGTCTTCCCAGAGGCCTTCTCTTCTCCAGGCTGAACAAACCCAGCTCTCTCAGGCTGTTGGAGATGTTCCAGTCCTCTAATCTCTTCATGGCCTTCTCTGGACCCACTCAAGCAGGTCATCATATTCTACTTTCAAAATCAGCAACAATATGACCACCTGACTAATGGTATTTCAACTGCCTTATTTTCACATGGCACACATGGCAGTGGTTATCTAGTATGCCTTTGGGAGGTCCTGGTCCCATGTGTAAGTCAGAGCCACCTGGAAATTCTACACATCTTCACCAAAATACCCCCAAAACAAAACAAAACACACAAAACCACAACACCAACTATATACTTAATTTCTTTAGCTATATTTACTAAGATTATATTCTTATTATAAATTTGTTCAGTGCTTACGATAATAAAAATACTGATCCATAAGTATGACCCTTATATGACAATAGGAATAAATAGCAATAGCAGAACTTTTACAAAACAGCATGATGAGTTCAGCTTTGCTGAGCATCTGTTTGCTTTAGCTCTATGTAAATCTGTCTCCTTCAAGGTTAACTTATTTTGATATATACTTGAGAAGTCTGTTCAAAAAAAAAAAAAAAGTAATTTTAAGAGGCACACTGATGACTCACAGCGTTAGGACTTGGTAATTTTGGCTCTTGCTGGAAAAAATGCTTAGCAAATATTGTCAGCAAAACGCTTCCATCTTCTTTGCGTGAGCATATTTTAAACCTGAAAATAGTAATGCTAACAATTGTGCCATTACCAAATATAGCTCTTTGGGTAGGATCCTGAAGGTATTTTCAACTAGAAAACTGAGTTTGGCTGCAACTAACAATTCAAAAGAATCCCAAGCATTTAAAAACCTCACTGACTGACTTGGTTGTGTCAACAGCACCATACAGGATTCTGATTGAAAAGAGCTGGTTATCGTGTCATCAGCCACTTTCCTAAAAGCACAGTTTACACTGTATATAAAGTATTGTCCTGCATCTGGCCCTCATACACAATGCTCCACTGCAACCACTGCCACACCTGAGATTCTAAGCAGGCAGAAATGGTCAACCCATAAACACTGGCAGAGTAGCAAGGTGCAAAGACAACCCAAATGAAAAGATCTAGCAATTGCGTATCAACCTGATTAATTGCATAGGAAACTGACTCTACTAGAAAATGCCAAGCAGCAGAATCAAAACATCTTGGTTTCAGAAAAAAAAATGCTGCTGCCTCCATATTTATCCAAGAGAACTTGTACATTCAGAAAAGATCGAGTGTTGCAGTAGAGTGTTGTGAACTCTAGCTGGTAACAATGACTGCCTATAAAAAGAAAAGGTATTTTAAGAGTCCCACAGAGAGATGTTACGTTCAGTTCTGCTTAGGTTAATATTTAAAGCATAGATGAGAGAACAAGAACAATCACAATTTACTATGACATCAAACTGGAGGACACTCAGACACTTAAGGAGAACACGGCAGTCTTGATCAATTAGAAAAGCCCGAAACCAACAGCACCAAATTAAATGGACAAGTGCAAAAAATGCAGACTCAGAGAATCTGCTGTTTAAACAAAGGTAAATAACTTTCTCAAGAATGGTAACTTAGAAGAAAACCCATAAATCAGAAAAGGTCACACAAACTAAACTGGTGGCAGGTGTTCAACTCACTCTCACAGGTGCTCTCAGGCCTGCGACATACAGAGAAAGCACGAGATGGCTTCTGCATGTCCCACTGATGAGAAGAGCCTAACAAGAAAACCCTTGTTTTTTTGTTTTTTTACCCTCCACCCTTTTGGACACCACCTTTAAGGGGGGTGGGGGTACAAATTCCAAAACACTGGTAGAAAACAAGGCATTAATAACAATTGTAGAAACCATGCTCAAAGTTAAAAGCTTAAAGGGACTGCGTTAGTCCGCAGAAGTGAACAGTGACCAACTCCTCCTCGATCTTGTGGTAAGACATTTTGAACAGTTCAGTTTTCCATGGCTAGGTTGCAACTATGCCATGTACGGTACAATGGGACTTGCAAGCTTCAATTTTCTGTGCCTTTTATGTCTGCAAAACTATCTACATAGCTTCTGAAGACTGATTGTGTCTTGAGACACTTATTTTTTAAACAATCAGAAAGTTGATGAAATACATCCTGAACATACAACCTATTCTTACATTATATCCAGAGTTACTAACACTGATTGATCCTACTCTCTCTACACTCTCCTGTAACAAAAAAAGTCAAGTTATCACAGATATCATTTCTTGAGAGAAAGAGGAGTAACTGTCAGAAAAGAAAATAAATTCTGTGGAAACTGCCCAACAATCTCCTTCACTGAGAGAGTTTGGAGCAGATGAGACAGCGGGCTGTCAGGAAGGTTTTGGTAATACATAACCTTGCCTCAGCGACCCAGAACTGGAGTAAGTGGATTCTTTTACCTTACTCTTACCACCATACCCCTTATATTCAGTGACAAAAAAGTAACAATCATTGATAAAGATAAGGACTTTGGTACACCATTAACTTTCCACAAGCAAAAGCAAGATGGAAACCTTGAACTGGCTCAGGTACAGCGAGCGATGACTCAGGTACACATGCTCATTCTTCAGTTGGCTGTACTATCCCTGAATGATAAGGGTGTAAACTTTTCATTTAGTGTGGGGAAAAGCACACATATATATATACAAGTATGATAAAGTATATAAGGCACACATCCTAGTTTACATCCTAGTCTATTTATGGGGAATCTGTCTGCATGCCCAAAACCTAGCAGCAATTCATACCAGAAAGTATCACGAGTCTTGGTATTTCTGGATTTCAGTGAAAGGTTTTCTCTATAAATAAATAGACCTTACTCAGCAAAACACTTAAGTACATGCACAACTATTTGTATCTCATTCCCAGCAAAGTCAATGCTAATATCCTGCTCAGAACCTGAAATCATCCAGAAAAACTGCTCACAGCCTATTCTCAACGTGTAAAGTACATATAAAAAGCTTCCTGTTCCTGTTACTGAATTGATAAGTGATGCACAATTAATTTTTAATTTGAAATTATAACAACAAAAAAAACATAAGAAAAAAAAAGAATATGAATTACTTCCACATTTATTTTTTTTTCCTCTGGTGAAGGTAGTATTTAAATTTTTGCAAGATAACATCAGTCATGTTTTAAAGCACCTGAATATTAGCTTTGCAAACAAAAACGGGGGGGGGGGGGGGGGGGGGGGAGAGGAAGTGCACATCCTAATTGTAATAATATACTGAACGGGGGATTTTTTACACTGCACATTACTAAAAGAGAAAAACTCAACAAAAAGTGACGTGGTAGGCTTTGTCCTGCTTCAGTAACAGATAACAGCTGAACTGTCAGCTTAACTAGCTAGGTAAGTTATGTTTACAGCTGCTTTTTTTTTTGCAGTCAGATGTCAGAAATGGCTAGAGGACTCAAATAATGACTTCACTGCAGAGTGCTGCTGTTCTGGTTCAGATAAGTGTTAAAATTTCGGGGGGGGGATGCGGGGGATGTGGAAGTGGGTTTCATCTCTGGTTAAGGATCACCCTTTGTAAAGTTTAAAAAGCAGGACAGATTTCTGAGAACTGCCAGAACCACAACACTCTGCAGATAAATTATTTTTTAGCCTTTCAACTCTTTTTAAGATTTCAATTTAGAACACCTTACTTTGGCTTTTATATCAAGTGGATTACTTTAACATAGAGGTCCTGACCAAGACTTAAAGACATGACTCCAGTCCTTAATTCGAGAGTGATTATACCAAGCCCCATGGTTAAGAAGATACAAAGACACTCATACAGATCCCTCTAGCAGTAGTCTCAAGTCTCAAAAGCTGAGACGTACTGATAAGGTGAAAGACTGCACTAATTCATTCATCATCACCTCTGAGGAAAAAATACTTGGCCTTTCCATTTGACAAAAAATAAAGGTGGCTTACATGTTGTTGCATGAATTATAAACAAGTATATCAGAAAAACTTCAGTTACTTAAATTGTAACTACACTCCTATGTGCAAAAGCTAAACTGCAGAGTTTTAAAGTGTGTTTACCCTTCTCATTCCTTCAGGCCAAAACCCACTTATTTCACTGGGGTTTTCTCAGGTTTGAGATTTTTTTTCAGTTTAAAGCTTTCTGCAAAAATATTTACTCCAGCTTTGGTTGTAATAGGTGGACTGCTCTTTCAATTTCTCAACTGCATAAGTTATAGCTATGCTCTTATGATCAGCACTAAAACATTCCCAATATCTTTGTTTCATCTACAAGAAAGGAGTATTTCACTAATCACAAAAACACATTCAGGAATACTACCTCTTCCGTAGTAGTGAAGTAGCAGCACCTGTTCTTCATGGTTTTATCACCCTACATTTAAAGAAACAAAAGACTACCAAAATACCAGTGCCAGCTACCATCAGCTGAAGAAGATGTTAGCTTTTCAGTTCAGTGCATGTGAATTGTTAGTGATACTAGCTACTAACACTCGTCTTTAATCGTAGTAGATGCTTATACAAGAAACATGTGGCATGGAAAGCCACATGGCAAAAACATCACATGTAGCAAACAGTGGTACAAATAAAAAAAAAAAAAAAAGCCTAATTCCTATTTTATTTGTATTGAATAAGACAACTATCTTCACTTGTGTGTCAATGGAGTAAACAGTGTCGCTAACAGAATAAAATCAGACACATTTCAATTTATCACCCACATCAGACCAGAGAATGCTTTATTAACACAGACAAAGAGAAGACAAAAGTCTCTGCTTAAATGGTATCCAGGAATTTCTGCTCGGGCCTCAATTTTTAACTGATAGTCTTATGACCTGTTTCAAAAGGACCATAATGATACATCAGTTAATATCTGTCCCTCAAACCCTATGTTGCCACATAGAGAAGTCTTTTCAAGAAAGAAAAGAAATGCCCCTTATATGGTTCCTCAATCAATGTTTAAGTAAGCAATTTTCAAAATTTTGTCTATTTTTCTGGGTTAATATGAGCACTAAAAAAAACTTAAGTGGTTTGGGCTTTTGATTTTTATCTTTCTTAAGAATTCAAAGATAAATATTGCCATCCTAACCCCAGCTCCAGAAATATACTTAACTTTGACTATTCAAACACTGAAACACTTTTTCAGAAATAATTCTGTAATTCATTAGAAAAAAACTCTTAAAGAGTTTCATCTCTCCTTCTATAAATTGATCACTTATTTTTCAGTGATTGGAACCACAGCACAACCCAACAGATACTGAGTTGTCACTGGGCACATAACTAGGGCAGCATGTTCAGGGTCCTACCTGGACAGGCAGAGTGGAAGATCCTGCCAGTTCAAACTCACAGGCAGAATTTGTTTTAATACATTTTTTTCCAAAAGAGGAACAAAGCTGGCATTTAATAGGATATACAGAAGTTGGTCAACTAGCCACAGAGCCTTTCGCTTGCAAGTCACCAGATATGCATCTATCCCTTTTTGACAAGCATTAAAGCTGGTTCAGTTTAGTAGATTTTCGGTATTCACTTCATTGGACTATTTAAGTGCACATTCAGTTCAGCAGGCATAAACAGATCTAGAAGTGCCTAGTCCAGGATCAATAGCATTTGTGTAACTTCCTTAATACATGGTATTCAGAGGCAGTCAGCATTTATACCTCTGCAGTTTTCTAAGCTGATTTGCATACAGGCAAATTTAATTACATTATTTGTATTACATGTTTCAGAGTTACATATAATTTATTTCTGCAACTGATCTGTCCACTATCAAAAGCAAAACTGGAATTACTGGCACATTTAGCAGATGCTTAGGAAATTAAACAGATAACAGTATTTTTGTGCATTAAAAAAATAAAGCAAAAGACTACTATGACCATCTTCAGAAAGTTAACATTCCCTCCTAGTAGGTAATACAGAGAAAGCTGATTTCTCTTATACCAAAGCTTACAATATGAAGTTATGCTCAATTCTATGGTTCTCACAGTCATACAATCATATGGTCATAAAATCACAGAATGGTTTAGGTTGGAAGGGACTTTAAAGCTCATCCAGTTTGAATCCCCTGCCACAGGCAGGGACACCTTCCACTAAACCAGGCTGCTCCAAGCCCCATCCAACCTGACCTTGAACACTGCCAGGGATGAGGCAGCCACAGCTTCTCTGGGCAGTCTGTGGCAGTGTCCCACCACCCTTGCAGTGAAGAACATCCTAATACCTAATCTAAATCTCCCCTCTTTCATTTTACAGCCATTCCCCCTTGTCCTGTCTCTATGTGTCCTTGTCAAAAGCCCCTCTACAGCTTTCCTGCAGGCCCCTTTAGGTACTGGAAGCTGCTCTAAGGTCTCCCTGGAGCCTTCTCTTCTCCAGGTTTAACAACCCTAACTGTCTGAGCCTATCCCTACAGGAAAGGCGCTCGTGCTCCAGCCCTCTTTACAATCTTTACAAAGACATTATGATAATGTCTTAGTCAGTAACAACCCCCTTGTATCAGCACACCACAACTAATACATGCTTTCTCCCCTTTAAACTCTATAAATATAAAAAAACATATATATATATAATAAAAATATATGTTCAGCCTGGAGAAGAGAAGGCTGCGTGGAGACCTCATAGCCTTCCAGTATCTAAGGGGGGCCTATAGGGATGCTGGGGAGGGACTCTTCATTAGAGACTGTAGTGACAGGACAAGGGGTAATGGGTTAAACTTAAACAGGGGAAGTTTAGATTGGATATAAGAAGGAAATTCTTTCCTGTTAGGGTGGTGAGGCACTGGAATGGGTTGCCCAGGGAGGTTGTGAATGCTCCATCCCTGGCAGTGTTCAAGACCAGGCTGGACGAGGCCTTGGGTGATATGGTTTAGCGTAAGGTGTCCCTGCCCACGGCAGGGGGGTTGGAACTAGATGATCTTAAGGTCCTTTCCAACCCTAACAATTCTATGATTCTATGATATATATAAATATATAAAACACACAAACACGCATACATTACAAAAAAACCCACACAGTAATTCTTTATACTACCCACTATATTACTAATATTAAGTCTTCACCAGAGAGACTAAGTCAAGAGACAAAGTTGTCTGTAAGCCTTCACTGCTATTTACTGAACTGCCTTACCTAATTACTAGATGAAACGTAACTTTAGAAGAGAGATCTGGCTGGAATGAAACTGCCAGCTATACAGTTACACATTCAATTTAAAGTTATTAAGTGAGGAACAAAACACTTAACTTCTTTAGGTAGTTTTTTTTTTGAGGTGTAGAGGGATGTTAAGGAAAATGCATTCTTGCACATCAACCTCTTCCTGCATACTAATATTTTTATTCCCATATTTCTCCCTAGATAATTCGACAAATAGATTAATATTAACTGGAAGTCAGCAAAATGTTACGATTGCATACAAGCCCAAATATACATGTGCACAGAAATAAACAGACAGAAATTATTTTAATTTAAACATGATTTTTTTTCCCCTAAAAAGAGGGAGAACAGAAGAGTAATTTTTCATCCTTTTCAATATTTTATCAAGTCTCCAGGTTGGCTCAAACTCCCTACTTAATAAAAGAAGAAGTCTTTCATAAAAACCTTCAGCAGTGTAGCAGACATATAAACTCCAGTTTTAACAGTAGCACAAAATGTTTTATCTTAACTGAGAAGCAGGTTTGTAAAATACCAATTATCAATTATTCACATAAGTGCTCAAAAAATTAGAAACAGACAATGGAGAATGGTTGGGGGAGAGGGGAGAGATAAGCTTTAAATCATTTTTTTTTTCAGGGAAATAGGCAAAATTACTCCAATGCCTATATTTTAAAAATACAGACTTGCAGTAGCTTTGCAGTACAGCAGAAAAAGTAGTCATAGGTATGGAGTCACATATTAAACCACATTGATACATACCTTCCATAAAGACTATATACTTTCTCCTCTTAACTTGGCTACCGAAAGGGACTTTCCAGAAAATCAAAATTAAATATTATTTAGCAATTTTACATGCTGCTTAATATTAACGTCTAATCCACATTAAAAGTTTTTTCCAGAGTAATTGCACTAGCTTAGCTATACTGGAAAAAGCAGTTTACTACTGTAGGCTACAGCAGTCAAACACAGTAGACTATAAAATAAGAAGACATTTTTCTCATATAGTTGTGGAGCAATCTGATCTAAGTTCTGAAGCAGGTAGGTTGGACCAGTCACCTCCAGAAGTCCCTTCCAACCTACTTTTTTCTATGATTCCATTCTATAGTATTATTATTTAACTGGTCCAGAAATACTGCCAAACTGTTAAGAATGAGCATGTGTGTGCACTCATGTGCGTGCACTCATTTAAATGAAAACCTACATAACATGAGCACACCAAAAAAAGCACAGCCCTTCCTCTCAAGTTCTTGATTTCCTATGAATAACTCAGAATATAAAAACTACACAATAACTAAAAACTACAAGCTTGGATTAGGGGGGAGTTACCTTATTTATACAATTAACAGGGTCCTTTTCTAATACAAAACTATTCATATTTTTTATAAGAAAAAAATATTTTGCCTTGAAATTCATTATTTGTTCTCTCTCACACTGAAAATGACCAGTTACATTTATTCATACCTGTGGAAATATTTTTCCCCCATTAGGTTTTTGTCCTTTTTTTTTGTTTCTCATCAGTGTGTACACATCAGATGTTTATGCTATCTTGCTGTTCTTCACGGAAAGAACAAGTAACAGTACTTAGACTTGTACTAGATACACTGCAGGCTTTACACACAAACAAGGAGTCAAATATAGCCTGATTCATAATGAAGTATTACTATAGTTTCAAAATGGATAGTCATGCTTTATTTCAGGACCAAAATATACTCCTTCAAGATATTTTATCCAAATGACTCTGAATCATAGCTAAAGGAAAACAACAGTCCATCTGCTAGCAATGTAACAAATGAGTACTTAACACATTGTCCTTTCTAGGGTCACAGTACTGCCTACTATGTGTCTATAGTTTTTCTTCTTGTTTCAGGAGGTAAGACTGTGTCATGGCTGTTGCCTTTTTAAGTAAGAAAAGGACTCACTCATAAGCAAGCCAGTGCCTCTTCAGAAATACTCATTCAGCCTAGAAACGGAGGATGATTCAAAACCACAACTACTCAGTTTTCTAAAGGTTGTACAAATCATGTTGGGGGAAAGGGGAGAAAAACAATCTGATCTAAAAATAAGTAACAAAGAAACATTATCGTTTGGAGAAGGGTACATTAGGTCAGAAGCTGCTGCTTTTTAACACCATAAAGTGCTTACAGCTCTCAGGGCAAAAACTGAAGCAGGAAAAAAAAGTCGCTAAATCAGGAGGGCAAATAAGCTGTTTGCTCAGCATTTTCTGTAAAAAAAACACAAACTTTAAGCATAAACTATATATTCTGGGTAGCGGTGTTTTTTTTAAGCTAAAAAAGCTCATCATTGCTTAAGAACCCAACAACATTATTTTACACAATAAACTAACACATGCTATTAGGGCTATTCTCCCTCTTTTCCTTTCCCTGTCCACCACCCACTTAGCCATTAGTCTTACTGACACCTCTGCATCCAGTTAGACCACAACTGCTAAATTATTATTATTTACCATTTCCATAGTCAAACTAAAAGAAGCATTATTCAGTTATTTCATAGCCATGGGGGAAGGGAGAGGAGGGCTGTCCCATCTAATCACTGCAACACCTTAGCGCATCATTATAGAAGGTCCTACAGAAACACGCAAATAGACCAAATGCTGGTCTATGGGATTTAAAATCAATTTAATAAAAAGAGACAGTGAGATTTAATATGTAGTATACTATATATATATACTGTGTATATAAAAGTCAGCTGGAAGAAGTAGAGTATCCTAACAGAAATTAAGAGCATGATAAAGCCACTTACACATTTTTGTTTTACTGTAAAAAATTGATAATGTCACTTATTTATAAAGTGCTAGAACCTACGCAAGAGGAAAAGTTATTCCCACTATTATTTAGCTGATTTATTGTTAATCCAGAGCCAATGTGGGATTTGAGGATAAGCCAATCACATTACAGACCAATTTAGGGAGAACGTCATAATCTAAATTACCATGTTGAACTCACAATGACAGAGAAAAACACATAAACACATCTCTCTAACCACTAAGGGTTATCTTGCACCTCTGAAGAGATAGTTGTGTACCCAGGGAGGCAGAGTTCTGCATCAGCCCAATAAACCTGGGAGGGATTATACAACCTTTGTGCCTTAGGAGAGAAGGTAAATATAGCTCTCCAAAGCCATGGATCAGATAGCTGAATGAGCCAGAAATAGCAAAATAGCACCTGGAGGAAAAAGACGCTCCTACTTAGCTACCTAGGACAAAGTGCAATCTGCAGTTTCCTTCTGCTCCTTCTACATCTGGTCACTTAAGTACATTCTAACTATCAATTTTCAATAAATTATCTGATACAACTGGAAATAATTCCGTGGGCTTGAATAGCTTCAGAAGAATGAAAAAGCCAATAGTAATTATAACGTCTATCTCCCTACTGTTCTGTATGGATGAATAATGTTCTATAAAAACATTGCATGCTGACACGTACACTCTCTACTGTCAAATTAAATGTGACTAGAAGAAATAAACTGAGATTACAAGTTATGCAAGCAGCTGCAGTTTGAAGACTTCAGCAGTTAAGAACAGACACATCTGCCAGTTATGGTCATAGCTGTAGTTAAACTGGATTTTCAGGTTCAGTCTGCTAGAATTAATATACTACAATTCAGTACACTGGGGAAAACAGTAGGAAATGCTGAACTTGATTAATGTATTCTTTATAGCTTAATCAGTGTTTTGTTACAATACATGTATGTCTTCATTTAAGTAGGACAGATCACTTCCAAATTTTAAAATCTTTTACTTAGGTATTAGATGTTACCCTAAAGCAAGTTGTCAAAACCTGAAGCCAGAAGGTTTCAGGAATCTAAGCTCAGAATCCTGGAACCATATAACTTAAAATAGTTCAACTGAAAACAAAATTTCAAACACAGGATCTACTCAAGAAGTTGTATTCCTCTCAGAATAAACTGAGTAGAACTGTATGCATCGTAACCTTACTCAGAGGGGCTCTTCTCATACTTACCAAAACTGATTTCAGAAATAAACTCCAAAAACTACATTAACTTTGAACTGGCAATAGAAAAATATGGTACTGGTAGAGCAGAAATACAAGATACACATAACCCATACTAATGCGAAACTTCAGTTAATTTTGTTTATAGTAAAAACTGCTATCCAGATTAATCTCTCCAGTGTTTCCTCATAAAAACATCCCTCATGTTTCTTTTGCATGCTTTCTGAGTACAAATGTAATTTTGAAATTAGTTACAGGAATGTTCCTTCCTAAGTCTGTAGAAATTCAGTGATTTATTTGCTCTATGTAAAAGACTGATTGCATACTACTACATAAAGATCCTCCATTGCCTTTTGTCCCTACATAAATAGAGACAGGATACTCAACAACAAAAACAAGAGAGAAGTAAGAGATAAAACAAGTGTATTTCAGACATGATGTTTGATACTAATAAGGCTAAAGTTCAGGGTGTCTTTCACATGAGCTCTGCTACTAAAAAGGTAAAATGAAACCGCAGAATTACAAAAGTAAGGTCTGAAATAACTGCACTTTGAAACACAGTACAAAAATGTGGTAGGCCGAAATAATTAATTTTCAAATAGCTTTTTTAAAACTCACTCCATTTTCAGCTCTTTCATCTTTTAGCACCAGTTGTGCAAACCCTATTAGGCCTCCTCAGCAAAATCCTGTTGGGCTAAGCACTGTACACTGACGAGACTCTGCCTTTAAAAGCTTAATAATATATCAGATCACCCGCAGAAAGAGCTATAGTGTTTTCCCTCTCTCTAATCCATGTCCTTCCTATGCTCTGTCCTACCTATAAAATGAAAACTTAGTTCTGCTCCTAGTTTTCTATCTCATACCACTCTTGCCTGATGTATTTAATGAGGTAGATGAAAAAACCAACACACTATCTGATAAACAAGTACCATATCTGCTGCCACTGCCCTTCTGTTGTTTCTCTGCTCTTTAGCAGAGATGGGGGAGTCTTCTATGCATGCTTGTAGAGAGGATTTCAGCTCAGTAGGCTAAAATGGTTATTTTTGAACAATGCAATCTCAGCACAATTCTGGGTTCAAACATGGTAAAAAAGTATGGGACAGAACAGAGAAATTCTTTACAATCCCAAATTACAGTTTGGTTAACCAAAGTGGTCTCTCAGCCAGGTCATTACTGCTGTTTTCCTCTACTACCATTCCAAACAAACTATCCAGTCAGATGATTTTACTGATCAGCCTCAAAACAAAGAGGGATAAGTATACAACCATCCAACGCCATAAGGTAACAGTCATAACAGGGTTACGTGAGTACTACCCTACCTCACCATACAGTAAGATAAAAAAAATTAGTATTCAACTCAAGCACACGGTCATTGTGTGTTGCATGCTAGATAAATTCTGGATGATTTTATTAAAAACAATCATCTAGACTGTCTATTCAGCGTAACTGCCTAGTCACTATAATCATTTACTTGTTTAAAGTAGAATCACGGTCTGCATGTGCTCTGCATTCCAAGAAACCTAAGACATATGAAAGCCAACACTCTAAAAACTCTCTTCTTCCCAGGGAAGAACTGAACCTGGCATAAGGGGAAACCTCATGAGGAACCTGGCATGAGGGGAATGGCAGCTTTTTTATTTATGCTTACATCTGCCTCACAAGAGTGAGTCAAGCTTATACATTTGAGTATGACAGAAAAAAAAACAAACAAAAAAAAAACCAAACACCCAAACACAAACCCACACAGAGAAACACAGAATAATCAAGGCCATGGTTTAACAACTGCAAACTGGACTTAGCAGCAACAAAACCCATGGTCAAAAAGAAACATAAAAAAATTAAATGTTTCAATAACTGTAACAAAATCAGATGTGCATCAAAAATCAAGCTAACAGCTGAAAAGAATGACAGATTTTAGACAAGAGACAGAATCAGAGAATGTAGTTTAAAACATTAACTCATATAATAAGTAACTTCAGATAAAATATTCAAGAGTAAATTACGTCTTGCAGACAGCATACAATGCATATTGTGTTTGATTTTTAGTCAGCATGTAATCTGAATGACTCAAAGTACTTGGATTATAATTATTCTGATATTCACAACTGGATTAACACACAAACATGAGCCAATCTGGCAAAGCACAGCTATATAAATCACAGCACTTCTTTAATGTTACATATGGTGTGCGTTTCTTCAGCAGCGAGCAGCAAGTCCCCTGAGCTTTCTAACTGATAAGGAAACACTATTTTAGCATACATAAGCACTGCTGCTATCAAACAACATTTGCATTTCTGTATTTGAAAAGAAATTAAACATCTGATACTAGAAGAAAACAGTGAGATCTTCCAGGGCATTGAGTGCTGAACAAACTGTAATCCAACTCAAGTCAGCAGGGGTTATCCAAATACACCACTGGGGGAAAAGATTACTTCAGAGACCATATTTTTGATAATTTCATTTCACATTCCAAAATTTAGAATGTTATTCCTTAAGATGATGACATCTCAGAAAGGATGAGAAATCCTGAATAAGAACCCCTAAAAATTATTTATTGATAAGGTTGCAAGACAATAAATACTATGTTTTATTACATCACATCATACATAGGAAAGAAAAAAATACCATGCAATGTAAAAGTATGCTCAACCTAGACACTCCACCAGTGACCACAGGTCTAGAACCACTCTCTACTAGCCAGTTTGAACTCTCAAATATTACTGAAAATATTATAATGGGAATGATCATGAACATTGGCTCCTTTACACAGTGAAGCCCCAATGCATAAAAATTTCTTACTGACAGTGCTCCAGTGTTGTCATCTTCAGCAATGTACAATGTTATTCTCCATAATATTTCATTCTCTATTCCAAGAAGTATTTTGATGCAAAATTAAAAAAGGAAATAAAAAGAGAAAAAGACACATATAATTGTATTAAACTCCACAGGGATGTCTTACATTTGTTTTTTGTTTGTTACACTCTGCATTCAGACACATATGGGGTATGTGTGTATCTATCTCCTTATGTATGCACCTGTATATATAGATAAACAGTGTCAAATCAGGACTTCTTCACCTGGTGTAGCCTTCATAGAGTTTAGAAAAGACATTCTCTGAGATTTTTTTAGACACTTAAAGTACTCAGCCAGGAATTTTATCTCCAATATGATTCTTCATCACTTTCTCAAACTGAACACTCCAAATGAAGGTATAAAAAAAAACCTTCATCTTCATCTGCGAATTGTTCAAAACAAATGTTTAGACAAAAATTCACCCTATAAGTAGTGCTTATATTACAAAAAAAGATTACCTCAACTGAATTGTGATTTCTAACAGCTACTGTGAAATCATCACAGTTGCGAATCTACTGGGCAGAACTGTAATTTGAGTGCAACTGACCTAAGGTTAGGAGTTAGTTTGGAAACAGGTTGTAGATCAGTCAAATGAAGCTTTGTAAAACAAAGCTCAGACAAAGGAAGCTTCGTAAAACAAAGCTCAGCAAAATGCATTTTAATGTGCTGAAAATGTTTTCGTAAATTATTAACACCTACTGCTGCAAGGTCTATGGTAACATAATAAAATATCCAAATACAAATAAAAGATGTAGGAGTCAAAGCAAAATCTACATAGCATTATCTTCTTTTATCCAATAATTCCAAGGTTTTAACAACTAAAAACCAAACATACCCATATAAAAGGTAGTGCACTGCAAACTGACATGTGTTTCTGCGATCTGCCACAGCCTGATACTTTTACTTAACTCTGTATTCCTCTTAAGGTAATCAGCATATTAAGTACTATCAACAGCTATACTTAATGCTATTTACACAAGCATTAGACATCAATACAGATTTATTCTTTCCTGACAAATGCAAAAATTTCTTAAAATCCATGTAAATATTTTAAATATTTTTTATGGGAAAATAACCATTTTATTAGTGATATATATGGAAAACTTTTACACATTTTAAGATAGTTTTTCTGCAGTATTTTACTATTTCAAGACACCTGATTTATTTGAAAACACAGGAAATGTACAGGAAAGTATTTGTGAGATTATAAAAACACAATTCTACAAAAGAATTCAGCTCATTCCCTAATGCTGTGGTTCAAAAATAGGTGTAGCACACATAACAGACACAGCATACGTGTAGCCTCCCCTCCTTAAATAGGATTACTCACAAGATTAACATTACATATAAATTTAAACATTCTGGGGAATCAGATCCTGAATCAACACTTACCTGCTGTAAATTACAAACTAATCAAAGATACCACCTTCAGACTGTGAGGCATTGTTATCCACAGACTTCTAGATCTCACTATTGGGTCATAACAATATTTGATATTCTACTTCAAAAAAAGATAGCTTCTCTGCATTTTTTCCACCTTTTAAGTGTCTTCAAGAGTTCATTTTTCAACATCAGCAAAAACTACCAAACACCATTCTGGAGCAGCACCCAATGTCCCTATATGACTTATTTCTCACAAATTCACCTTCTTGCTGAACCCATTTTTTTTATTGAGAAAGGTGAGACAAGTTGAAGTTACTCTTCCTATTACCCCCGTTACTTATATGGATGATAATCCATAGGAAACAGGTGATTCTACTCAACTCCACAATAAAAAAATAATAAAAAATAAAAAAAGACAAACTGTGTAGTGATAAGTCTCTATTTTCTGTTCTGTTACCTTTTCTGCACTGTAGTTCTCCAGCCTTTACTGTTTCTCAGGATCTTAAGATGTCAGCATGAATTTGTTATAAATTGTTTAAATGGGAGAATCTGTAACTTCCTAAATTATGTAGTTTATAAAAAATGTCAGCTTCTGTCAGAGCCTGGAAAGTTCTTTTAAAGGGGTAACTTCATCTTGCAGTCCTAGCCAAAAGAAACAGCTGTCTTGTTTTCTCTACATGGCTCATCCCTGGCACTTTATCATTTCAAAAGTTTCCTTTTTTTCCAGCAAACAATAAAAATGTAACTTCCATTGTGCTCATTACATTCAAAGTATTTCTTCACGTCCTACAAGTTTAATGAAACTGTGAAAACTGTTACTCTAAAGCACAGATGTTTGCATAGTTCTCAAAGTATAACTGCACCAGTTCTGAAGCAAAAAGGAAATGTCTATTTCTTCCAGTTATATGGCCAATAATAACTTCTGCATTCTGACAGAATCATGTGTATACTGGCAAGGATGGTAGTTTCAAAATACTTTATCAGGAAGTCCACAACTAAATAAAATACAGGCACTGCAGATACTGATCCAAACTGATGAATATACTTCTTTGCTTCAAGACTTCACAGACTTTTGTTTTTTTTTAAACACATTTACAGTTATTTTCACCACCAAGAACGACCCTTATATTTTCCAATGTAGATGACCATAATAGATGTGATTAACTAAACAGAATTCCCTTGAAGGTGAGAACCAGTGTTTTTCTACCTGAATGAACTCAGTAGAGCAAACCACTGGGTTTGTAACAAAGTACTCGTCTACTTCAGAAGATTCAGGGGTTTGGAACTTGATGTTCTTAAGGTCCTTTCCAACCCTAACTATTCTATGATTCAATTCACAGGAAACAGTTCATTATTGTGGCATTTACATTATACTACAAATACTGCAGTAGAATGTATCCCATACTCTACTTAATAACAACCTAGTAGTCTCTCAAGGATGCTTAACTAAAAAAAAATTGCATCTTCTACTTTTGGACAGGAAAACCTTCTACATAGAATTTAAAGGAGGCAAGTAATTCCCTTCATATCTACTACCCATATAGCAATTCAAATCAGACATTGGTACATGACAGCAAAAGTAAACCAACACATGACAGAACAGGCAAGAGAGCATTACTCTCATGACCATTCAATCTGTGTAAAAGCCTGTATCTCCTAAAAGGAGGAGCAAGGAGCCAGAGGGGACTTGTTAGGAAGAGGTTGAGTATGAGAGACTCAAGGAAGATGTGGGACTCAGCACACAACATGGAAAAGATTCAATATTTAACATTCTTATATCCATAACTGACCAAGACAAAACAGGCAAAAAATGCAGCTCAAATGTAGCCTGAAGTGACCTAAAGCACCTTTTTACTCCTAAGGGAACTCCCACACAAGTACAAAAGAAGTAAAACCAAAGAGTATCTAGTGTGATGCAGCAATACTAAAATGTTAAATATTTCTATTTTCTTAAAAAGCCAAATGCAGGTTTTATAAAGGTAAATAATGACCATCTGTAGAGGCCTGAAACACTTTAACATCTTTATGTTATGGAAGGCAACCAGCAGAAAAATATTTATAAATATTTATAAATATATAAATAAAAGTCAAACTTGACCATTCTTCCTATCCTAATCTTCAGTTCTTACATAATGGAAAGGGGAAGGAGAGTGAAACATTTCAGATATGACTACCTAAAAATTTTGACTCACACAAGGCAATATATTAAAACCCACATGGAAACATACTAATAGCCATTCAACAATTAATGACCTAAAGTAAAATGACAAAAGGACAGTATCATGGTAAGCCAGAATGCACATATAATTTTAATAAATAAAATTTCCCTGTCATTAAAACACAGTCATGAGTCAGAAGGTAGATGCTGGAACTGTTTTGACTTCTAAATTGCTGATTAAAAATGAATTTAAAAACATATAATGAAACAGCACCAACACAGTAAAAAGGAACTTTCAGATACTGCTAGGATCACTTAAAACCCACTGAAAAAACACTGAATTCACAGTTCAGTCTGTCCTTATTTACCTCAGCCCATGTTAAACAACATCCTGGACAGTCTTTCAGAGCCAAGCCCTTAGTGCAAATGGACAGTGATCACTACTATCATCTTTTGAAATCATAGATTTATGTCTCAGTACTCTGGGACTAGCTTTCTCCATTTCATTTTCAACTCTGACAAATGAACACAGGGGAAAATCTTTTAAGATGCTTTTGCAAGACTTCATAAAAGCAAAGCTCTCTTTTATGTGCAGCTGACCTCAGCAACTGGCACACATGCATCCTCTCCCCCCAACTCCATAAGTAACATTCACAATCATTTTTTTTTAGTGTATGATTTAGACATAACCCACTACAGCCTAGCTCTCCATCTGCAGCCTTTAGACGATAGATTTCTTTCAGGTGTAGCTTGAAACATTCTTTTAAGTGTTTGATAAATCAGGAGCACAAATCCACACGGAAACAAGCTCCTTACTTCCCCTCCCTTTTTCCCCCCAATTCTGGCAGCATGGTATCTCAGATGCACATAGAAAAGCTAAAAAAATGCTCTGTAGTGGTAGGTCAAACTTTCTGATGAATGTGTAGCTCTTCTACAAAACGAAGATTTGAGGTCAGCCCAGTGTGGTAAGTTACCAGTCAAGATAAAGACTTCTGCAGAAGGAATCCTTCTGATTATGCATGTACCTTTAAGACTGACAAAACCCACCTGCTTAAATAACATCCAAGGTTTTAGAAGCCAGAAACTACAAAATCATGTAATACCACATCTCGGAACTGGGTTTCAAAGAATCCACTGTCCATTTACAATGATAAATAACTCAGCTTTTTAACAACTGTGCATCCTATCTGCCAAAACCCAGTCATTTGCACATGTTCCATATCCTGATCTCATCAGTAATATTACCTCAGCATTCTACTTCTCTGTATTAGCACTGACAGATGTTAAGAAAAAATATTTATTTACATAAGCATATATGACAAAGGGAAGCTTAGCTTTCTTTGATGAAGGACTGAGAAACAGAGGTCTCTAAAGACATCTAAAGCAATACTAAATTGGCATTTCTTTACTCAGCAGGATTTTCTCTCCTTTCAATACTCGATGTGTTTGCTATTTATCCAAGACACCTCTGAAGGTTTTACAAATCAGAAGTAAAACACTAAGTTCTGTCACTAACACCGCTGCCTTATCATCCTTATACACACGTTCTAAGAAACCACCTAAAAGATGCATAGAAAATGGAGATATTACCACGTATTTTGAGTGATTACTTACATCATACTCTGCAACTCAGGCGTAAAGCTTGTAGATTTTCTCCCACTGCTTGAAGAGGCAAGTGCTGACATCGGGCTAGCCACAGTGCTGCTCATCTGAGTAAACAAGATATAACAACACTTACGATGCTTATATTTTACGAATTTTTCACACTAGGCATAGGAAAGGAAGGAAAGCTTATATGGGGTAGACGTGAACATAAGGGCACTGCATGCAGAAAGAAGCCTGTCTGCAACACTGTGGAAAATGTAAGAGTGTTGATGTCTACCATAACCAAAGTACTAGAAACATGCACTGTTTTTGAACAGGAGAGGTACCCTAGGAAAAGCACTAAGATACATACATAGTATTCAGAGACACCAGTATCTTGCTACCCAAAACATCCTCTTATATTCCTGCAGTATCCTAAGCACTAAAAAATCACATCCATACCATCTCCACTGAGACTAACAGGAGTAAAGCAGAATCTCAGAAAAAGCCAGAAAAAAAACATCAATTAAGCACTGAGATCATAACCTTCATTTCTGAAACACCAGCTTTATGTATATATATTACTTAAGTCTCTAAAACAGAAATGCACTAGGAGTGGGAATTGAATGTTATCATAATACTATTATGATTGAAGGTTCTATCTTTATACGAAGTATTTTACAGCTTTTCTATGCAAACTTCTCATTAAAAAACTCCAAACAAACCCAGGATAATTCTACTCTTATTCTATGATGCAATTAATGCATCTCTTTTTTGTTCTTTAATGAAAATCAAAAGGCTTTAAACAATTACTTTTTAAAAACTAACTTAATAAAAGTCTGACAAATCAATATCTGTTTTATTATGGAAAACTCTGCAATAGGAACTTCTATTTTTCCCTTCAAAATATTTTTAAACAAAGAACACACCATATAAGTCTCCTGATAACCAGGATATATTCCCACTACACTTCTTCCTCTTCTAGTTTGCTGCATACTAGTAACAGTTGAGCTGCACTGCTCATTTCTTGTACTATTAGTAGTAATGGTTTTAATGACAATGAAACCATGTGTCAATAGTTTGCTGCAAAATCTCTTAAGGGCTTCTACCTTTCTCCACTCTTAAGTCTTAAGATAGGTTTCATTTCCAAAAAACAATCTAAAACTACCAAACTAAATGATCAGATTTACATTAAAAACCATTAAAAGCATTGCAATCAATCACAAATATGCTTTGGTTTAAGAAAACTTGTAATAATTTTAAGTACATAAGATACCTCCAAGAAGTAAGGAAAGAATTAGTGCTTTAGAAATGCTAATGACGTAACAGCACCTGGATGAATGACAAAAATAAAAAGCTTATCCATTCTGGTAGAATCAGAGAATCATTTAGGTTGGAAGACTTGATCTTAAGTTCAACCATTAACCTAACACTGCCAAGTCCACCACTAGCTCATGTCTCTAAGTGCCACATACCTAAAATACCTCCAAGGACGGTGACTCCACCACTTCCCTGGGCAGCCCACTGCAATGCTTGACAACCCTTTTGGTGAAGAAATTTTTCCCAATATCCAATCTAAACCTCCCCTGGCACAACCTGAGGCCGTTTCCTCTCATCCTATTACTGGGTTACTTGGGGGAAGAGACCAACTCCCACATTGCTACAACCTCCTTTCCTGTAGTTGTAGAGTGACAAGGTCCCCCGTGAGCCTCCTTTTCTCCAGACTAAACAACCACAGGTCCCTCAGCTGCTCCTCATAAGACTTGTTCTTCAGACCCTTCTCCAGTTTTACTGCCCTTCTCTGGACCCGCTCCAGCACTTCAGTATCTGTCATGTAGTGAGGGGCCCAGAACTGAGCACAGGATTCAAGGTGCAGCCTCACCAGTGCCCACCACAGGGAGGATGATCACTGCCCTGGCCCTGCTGGCTAGACTATTGCTGATACAGGCCAGGACGCCACTTGCTTTCTCGGCTGCCTGGGCACAAGCTGCTCATGTTAAGCTCTGTCAATCAGTACCCTCAGGTCCTTTTCCACTGAGCAGCTTTCCAGCCGCTCTTCCCCAAGCCTGTAGCATTGTATGGGGGTTTTGTGACCCAAGTGCAGGACCCAGCACTTGACCTTGTTGAACTTCAGGCGACTGGATTTAGCCCACAGTCCTAGCACATCCAAATCCTCTGTAGAGCTTTCCTACCTCAAGCAGATTGAAGCTCCTAGCCAACTTGATGTCCTAAGTTGTTTTTTTATTAATGCTTTAGAAGAGCTTTTCACAGACTTCTGTTCATCTTCAGGCAGATTCTAATTTAGATCCCCATCCTTGCAAGCACTTCTGCACATGTGTAACTTTAATCACAAAGTTTACTCCCACTGAAGTCTGATTTTAATCATGAGTAGTTACACACCAGGCTTAAGTGATGGCAGGATCCTGCAATAATCAGCAGTTACGAGAGAGTCATAATATCCAAACAGTCAAATTAGTGGGGGTTTTAATATTTTTTTTAAGTAAAAAACTTTTAGAACATACAGGAAGGTGACAGTATTTCCAACAAAGTTCTAGGTACACATGAAAGGGCATGAAGAAGAAGCTCCAATGGTACCAACCCAAAGATTTAGAAATTCATATACATTTTACTGTTCATTATTTGATTGGGACTGATTAAGATTTATTTTAGCAGTTTATCTATTTATACCCAATATCACAGTACCAATATTCCTAAATATAAATTAGTACAATTTTACACAGACCCCAGATAAAGTAGATAGGGGAACAGCTCAGTTAATACTTTCTAAAACAACTGTAGAGAAAGCTGTGGAACATACTTATCATATGCGCCTTAAAGCTTAAAAATTAAATAACATATGACAACTAAAGGTTTTTTGTTTTGTTTTTTTTTTTGTAAACTGCATCATTTAAAGCATATAGTTATTTTCTTTGAATATCCATGCCAATCATTTTGCTTTATCCATGTAGTTCTGTCTAATAACTTCAGAAGCATTCTCCCAAAATTCCCAAGAAACGTGGTACAATTCCACAGTTGCCTCCTCACAGCGTAACATTTGTGATTCATGTGTGTCCAATTTTGGAGTGAATACTTTTTAAGGTTCCTGTCCTCCACGTGGACAAGACCAGTTTAATTAAAAAAACTTGAAGGGTTGTACATCTGTGTGAGCATCAGCAGGTTGGAGAGCTGAAAGCTTATCAACTACTGCTTCCCTAAAAACTTGGTCTTCCTATTGCAACCAAATGATTTAACTTTCAAATCAAGCAGGTGTACAGCATTTTCTCGACATAAAAAACCAACAGCTTGTCAGGCTTTGTCAGACCCTTTACAATAATTACTTCCACAGCCCACATTTTGTTTGATGGTTTAGATAATTAACTTCTTTACACATCAAAGTTCCATCGTCCGTATGTTCTATTTCCTTTCTTCCGGACATTAAAAAAAAAAAAATCTTTCAAAAGCAGAAGCACTCTCAAATCAATTTTCTTCAATAAGTACAGCTAACATGGAACTGAAAAGCCTACTGTAATCTTCAATGGGTCAATAGATGGTATTTGTTTTAGCCCCGGACTGAAATGCAGCTGTTTGCCATATTCTACAAAAAGGATTCAGATGTTCTGATTAGGTCAGAGATTATTTCAACATGCTGTATTTTAATCATGAACTCTAGAAAGAAAAAGATAACTTCTGATTAACATTATCTGGACTAGAAATTATGAGTTTCTACACAAATAGCTCCAGCTTTTACAAATTCCTTTCCTATAAGTACAATATGGCAATCAAATATGTAATAAAAATATACATTAAAAGGTATATAGAATCATTAATGTAAATGTTTAGAAGAATCTACTGTATCCTCAATGCCTTTTACATTAGGGTCACAATAGAAAACAGTACTTGTTTCATAAGAATCAGCAGAACAAAGGAGTTCTCAGCTGAGGGAAACAAATTCTAAGCCATTTCTTGTCAAGTTTAGGCCCATCCTTCTCACTGAGGTAAGACACCTGGGCAGACTTTCATTACATAGCCATACTTCAAATCCACTCTGAGATTACCGATCACACTGACGCTTGTATAATCAATACCTGATCTGCATAATCCATCTATTTATTCAAGATCTAGAGACACACATAAAAATTGAAGCTCTACTGCTCCTAAAAACTGAACTTAAAATATAGGCTATACATTTAAGTTGTAACTGTAGAGCACCAAATCTCCAAGTTACTTCAGTTCATTTGGGACATACATAAGCAGTCTAAAAATATATATATATATATATACACACACTTAATAACTCCTTCTTCTGAAATACTTCTATTCAAATACCACCATTGTCAAGACATGCATAGAAAGGTGCATTCAAACAGACCAGTCCTCCAATACATCTGTTCAACAGCTGATCTAAACACAATTAGGAAGATTAAATATTAACATTATGACAGCTCCCACTTCACAAAGACAGTAATCTAAACTGGGCCAGCTTAAAACAAAAGTGGATGGTCATGGATCCTATCTGATGCCTCTGTTATAAGCTAATGAAGATGCAGAATTAAAGAAAAAAAAAAATAGCAGTGTTCCTACATGAATTTTTACATTAAAGAACACATTAGAGTAGAATTTACTGTTATGCTGACTTCAGCAAACATACATCTAATGTGGTTACTGCATCAGTCCTCTTCTCTTGCCTTTCATAAACACATTTACATAAAACCTGAAACCATGCAAAAATTTAAAGACTGACATATTTTCATTTATATAACCCCAAACAAAACAGGAAGGAAATAAAAGCCAAGATGACTATGAACACAAAATTAAAATGAATGCTTTTGCTTTTACACTCTCTACTTCAGAGTAATTACATTAACTAGCCTGTTACCACTGAATATTTTACTGCTTGCATGGCCTCACCAGCAGAGAGGATAAGATATGTCCTCTAGGACTGGAGATGTAATAACTTGATGCTTTAAACAGATTTTTGCTAGTACACTTCTTTCAAAAAACAAAAACAACTCTACACCCTGTTGAACATGTGCAATACTGGCTAAATGTATGCTAAAAATTATAAAATAAATAAAAAAAAAATTAAAAAAGGGTTTGTTTGTTTTTTTTTTAAAAAAAAAACAAACCACACAATAATTCTGGGATACCCAAATACTGGAGTACATGTACTGTTTTGCTGATTACCCACTCTCACAGAACAAGTGAAAATTAAAATAATAGTAAGTATTAAGTCCTCTAGTTCTCCTGAGCTGTTTAAGCAGGCTGGAACAAAAAATATTCTAAAGGGTCTTGCCTAAGCACAGTACACAGATGACTAGATTTCAGAACAAACTATGATTCAAAGTATATAATGAAACTCCTTTATCATCCCTTAACCTGTTCAGGTAAAAAAAAAAATTAAAAAATACACAAAAAACAACACAGATTCTTGCGTAACAATTAAGAAATGGCTTTGCTTATAGGCAGTAAGATGAATAACTTCCACATTGCCTAAACAGGACCTCTTAAAAGGCAAGCAGATAAAGCAACGGCACAAACTTTCAAGGAACAGTCACAGTGAATCCAGGATTAGAAGTAATCTGTGGGCAGGCAGTGACACATCTGGAGTGGGTATGCACCCAATAATATTGTTCAAAGCTAGGGATGCAATCTTGGCTTTCTTTCATTTTGTAGTAATTAACAAAGTATCACAGAGTGGAATGCATGCACTCTTCATGCTAAGGATAACATACTACATCTGCTACTGCTGCTTCCCTTTATTACCTGATAGACTGGATGCTTATGATAGTTCTAAAGTGAATTCCAGAATGAAATAGTAATCTTATAGCCATCAATGTACAGCCCAGCTTTCACCACTCAGACAAATAAGCATCTCATCTTTAATCATGACACTTTTTCTTGAAACAAAATACGCTTAAAAGCCCACACGAATAGAAGGAATACAACTGCACATTATTTCCCCCTTTTCATTTATTCCCATGTACTCCCATTCATTCCCATGTAGAAGTTACAGAAAAAAAAAAACATGTATGTTTGATAGAAAGGGTATCAGACCCAAAAAATTCAAGTACATTTAGGCAGATACTTTGGCCCAAAGAATAAAATTAATCTTATTATCCTTATCAAACAGGACAGTTTTAAAATAATCCTTAATGTTCATTTCCAGCTCTCAAAAAAAAGTATCTTTGTGCCTTAATTTTATGGAAGACCTGAAATGAAAGCAGCAAACAAGCAAACAAGCACAACTCTCTGACTTCACAGTGATAGTCACCAACCAACTACAGACTGAAGTATAACCCTCTGACTGTTCTGCATAATAACCACTGCATTTTACTTGAAATGACTCTGCATGTCCTCACACTTTAAGCTATTCCATCCATGAGTTAGACATGACAGCCTCTTCTGAAACAAACCACAGAATGGTCTGGACTACTGGAAGAATTTTAATACACAGATGAGCGAGTCTATTTGAGACTGAGAAACACACAGCATAATCTTACAGGAGAGGTATGCCTCCACATCTGGAGATGTTTACAAACACTTCTCCCAGAGTTTCTAACTCCAGTCTAATCAAAGCTCTGTCCTTCCCCATAAGCAATTTATTTAACCAAGAATTAAGGGAAAATGAATCTATGTATATGTCCACCTCCCTCTGAACTGAATGTGGAGCACTTTTTGCAGAACTCACACCACATTTGGCAGTTAACGGCACTGCAAATTTAAGCACCAACGACTTTTTTCTTCTTTCCTAAAAATGCTTTAACAAAAGAATGGAAAGACCAAATAATCTTAACTAACAGCAGTTTCCACAGCTTCCAGAATCTGGCTCCTGCAATCATGACTTTGTTTGGACTAGTGTTTATTTTTTTCAAAATGCATTATTTTCATAGTATTCTGAATCTTCCATACCAGTTATTTAGTAATTGTATAGATATAAAATTTAGCGACCATGACCTCCCTATGGTAACCACTGACAATCTTCAGTAAAGCCAATAAAAGGTGCGCTTGCAAATCTCTTGTTAAAGGTAGCTTGAAGTCATTAGGAACTTACATACTTGACTCCAGCATGCAAAGATGAACAGACCCCACACTGTAACTTACTCAGTAATTTGGATTTTTTTTCTGAGGAGCAGAACATTCCTATGTGAATGGGCAGTTAGTATGCTTTACTGCTCATTTGCCAGCAATCAAATCCATTTGCCATCACGGCTCCCATCTACCTTTAAGCTCCATCTAAAGTAACTTAAAATTTAAGGTTTTGCTAGTGTTGTCAGATTCTCTGTAAAGCACAGTCAAGTTTGCCTACCTCTTATAATTAACTTTAAACTATACTTTCCTGCATAGAACTTCTCTCTCTAGCCCTTCATCTGCTCAATTCCTCTCAACATAGTGTCCTCTACCCAACCTATCACACCAGTTCCATCAGTCCTCTTCCTTTCACATTACCCTGTGCTGTGCTTAGTTCACTATTCGAAATACAATTAAAATCACTTCATAATATAGTTCCATCCTGACTTTAACTGCATATTCTGGCATATAAGGAATCTCCTACTTTGCTCCATGGCTGCCTTCAAGTTAGGGCATCAATGTATGTATCAAATATTCCTAATGAAGAATGACTAGCCAAATACATAGCAGAGATAAGAATTTTCTCCAATTCTGACTGTTGAACTGCTCCTCTCCTTTCTAAAATCACTGCTTGCCATCTTAAGTATAAATTCTCTAGAGCAGAAAATGCCTACTTCCACTGTTGCTTATCTGCACACCACCTATCACAAGGAAAGCTACAGGTAAAACACCCACGGTCTTAATACAAATTACGACCATGAAAATTAGCTCTTCAGAAACAGGTCTAACAGTAAGTCAGTGATGCTCAGGATAGCAATTCCTTTTGGAGATCGCATGGTCATAGATGATGCCCAATAGGTAGGTTTCTGTTAAGAATGCACATCTTTCTTTGCTACTTAAGCACACGATTTTTAAAAGCACTTAACACTGGGGAGCTGTATTGATAATTCTGATTACTTAAGAGACCCTAGCAATAGTTAGGTCAATAACTGAATGCTTCAGATCACATCTTTCATAGAAATTCTTGGCCTCTTTTACTGTTATTTCTATGGCGGTTTAAGGAGATGTGTGAACTAGAAACTTTCAGTTGATTCTGTAAATATCTGATTGCAATCAAACATAATACTTCAAACGTATGCAAAAATACAGGGGTAGATAGAAATTTATTCTGTTAGTTTGCAAATGAACACTTACCAAGGTTACTTCATATTAATAACGACTACATGTAGCACTATGAATGCCAAGTATCTGAAACACAGATTAGAAATCTAATCAATATCATTTTCACCACCTTTGACATGCAGTTTTCTGATCAGCCCAGATCAGCTTGTAACTGAGTCACTACTGCCTGGCTCCATGAGAACACAGGCCTAACTTGTTTCCTTTTCTTTACATGCTTTGTATATCTACACATTTGGATATTTTGCAACTTCAACAAGAGCATCAACTCAATTAGTTTCTATGGTATAATTACCCTGCTTGGGTTTGGCCTCATGCCCTAAAACACCCTTTCAATAATGACCCAGAAAGACACTGTCTAGCTGGTCTCATTGCTTGAGGGCATCACATCAGAACAGCAGTAACAACGTGAACAATGTTCAGTTTTGCTCTAGACTACTACGTGTAAGTAATTCTTAGAACACTTGTAGCTTACTAAATTACAGCTTGCTTATGCTGACAAGTTACTAATTGACTAATCAAATTTCAGACAGCTCCATTCTGTTTTATTCAGAATTGAGCCCACGAGAGTAATTCAGTTGGTTATGACACTCAGAGGCTTAGCAAATACTCTAAAGGCTTCTGAATCCTGTTAAACCTTATGCAGTACTTCCAAATCCATACATTTGAAAGTCATGAGTAAAATACTGGTAAAGCACAGGTTTTCTTGTTATTCTGGTTAGACCTCAAGCTAATTCATCAGAACCATCACAAATAAGAATTTAGCTAAAAAAAAAAAAAAAAAAAGAGTATTTTTCACACTTTCACAAGATTCACAGAGATGCGGCTTTCAGAAAAAAAAAAAACAGAAATAAATACTGTTACAGTTGGAAATGCTACCTTTAACATCAGCATTCCGATCCACACAGCGACAATACACAGGACAAAAGGAATCACAATAATATCTGATTTGCATGTTAGTAACATCTGAATATGAGCCTGTGCAAAGTCCAAAGTTAAAAGGCTGACATTGCCTTCCATGACACTTAGATCTGGCCAACAATGAAGAAAGATATGCATAGGGGGAGAAAGGAAGGGTGTACTGCACCCTGACAAGTCAGCACTGCACAGGGTGCAGTGCCTGCCAAAGGGAAAGAGAGGCCTGTACCAAGAAAGAGAAGGATGTGAGAGTTAGATCCAAGACCTCAAAAGAAAATTTAAGCATACCATGAACACCACTGCAAACCTTGAAACATATTCAATCTTATGAAATCAAATGCCTCACAATAAATCATTAATACTAATGCTATACAGCAAACTTGGTTGTCTGCAACATCAAGTTCTTACCTCCCCTTCACATACACACTAATAAATATTTTGCATGTATATTGGGCTTTGCATTCACATACTGCAAGGCATTCACTTGTGTCATTTGAAGGAACTTATAAGCAGCTGGTCTGTAAATAGGACATGAAAAATACAGTTAACAAGTGCCAAAACCACTTGAAGCCCACATAGAGCAGTATTCTGTACTAGCTGTTATTCCTAGACTTCTAGCATTTACCAGCAATTTCTTTAAGGTCTAATAGTTCCTATAACGGATAGCACAGTATTTCTATTAATAAACTACCACACCTGTTTGTGCAAAATAAACAAAATCTGCTTCCAACAGAGGAAAGCTACAAACCACTGAAATTTAACAGCATCAGAGCAGTAAGAGATCGACATCAAAGCAACAAGAGATCTGTCCCTGCCCATTGCAGGGGGGTTGGAACTAGATGATCTTAAGGTCCTTTCCAACCCTAACTATTCTATGATTCTGTGGCAACACCCAACAGTGCATGGCATACTGCAGGCCAAAGCCTGGCCTGTGCCACCTAATTTTAAGTCTATGATTAAAAAAATTGTACAAACATCTTCACGGTTAGTCGCAAAACAACAAAATGAACAGGGCAGGGTCCCACGTGTGTAACAACACCGCAGGCTACAAGAAAACCAACACAAGAGTGAAAAACGTTAAAAGGTGCTCGCTGCCACCTCCCAGCAGCAAGCAACCCATTGTCTAGCGGTTCCTCCCGAAATCGCATAGTTAGGAGGCTGTGAAGCTGGGAGCGAGCTGGCAGCCGGGTACCAGGCGGCATCGCTGCCTGGCTCTGAAAGCCGGGCCGCTGCTCAGCATCTTGGTTTCGACACCAGCAGCGGAGGGAGCCACTTCCCGAGGCTGCGGCCGCATCCCCCCACGGCAGTAACACTTCGCATGCCGCTGCTCGCATCTGCCCGCCGCGACCTACGAAACGCAAAACCACGAACACAGATGGAGTTAGCAGAAGCCCCCGCGGCCGCAGGCACCCCCCCCCACCCGCCGCCCCTCCCGCCCAGCAGCGCTTCATATGTATCCCGACGGGGTTAATACTCAAGGCCCCACAGAAACGGGCAGCCTCGCTAAGTTAGTTAGCAGCAACACATTGTCTAATTGCGTGCCCTAGTTGGTGACTCACTCAAAGGCTCACCCCTGGGGACTGATGGATGAGGAGGCTGAGATGTGCAGCGGAGGGAAGAAGGCAGGAAGGAAGGAAGGAAGGAGGGAGCAGCCTGGCTTGGTGGTGCCCAGTTTCCCCCACCCCGTGTGCGGCTATCGAAAAGGGGGAAGAGAGGGGCAGGAACTGAACCTCGTCCCTTCCCCTCCACGCGCTGCTTGGACCGAGGCAAGAAACGAGGGGGACGGAAAGCGGAGGCCTCTAGCTCTCTTTCCCCCTCCCCGGACCCCGCCGCCGCCACCACAGTGGCCGCAACTCCGGTGCTGAGGCTCACACGCTGCGAGGGGGGGGTAAAATGGCGCCGCCCGCTGGGAGGAGGGGCCGGTTCCGCCACACAGCGGCCGCAACGCGCCGCCGCCTCCATCTGCTGTGTGGCAGCCGCTGCCTCCCAGGGCGAGAGAGGGAAACCGGGGCGGGGCTCGCCGCCGCTTCCTCCCTCCCAGCCGTTTCTTCCCTCCCCCGTTGCTTCCTCTTTCCCCGCCGCCGTAGCTCGCTTCAGGCCGCTGCGGGATCGCTTTCCTCCGCCCGCTTCCCGTAGGTGCTGCCTGGCGGCTGAGGGGAGGGCCGGGGCGGCTGTGGCCGTCGCCGTTCCTCCTCAGCGCGGGGCATCGCTGGAGGGTGGCGATAAGAGGCTTCAGAGCTGCTCCCAGGGCCGAAAGCCCGGAAGGGTTTGGGGAGAGGAGGCTGGGTCCTCTCTAGCACTCACTTCTACAGATGCCTAGCCTCGGTGCAGGTGCCAGCGCACCCGTATCTCTGCAGCTGCAGCATTGTAGAGGTGTTTGACAATAGCACAGAGCCTTCCCCTTGGTGTATGAAGGAGCTATCTGTGTACACTTTGCAGTTGGAAATACCGGTGGATTTTTGCTGCAACACGACAAGCTGTACTACTTCTGTACTGCTACTACTGCATACCATTAATGGTTCAAAGCTGTGCCAGGGGAGGTTTATTTGCAAACTTTTTTTTACTGAGAGGGTGATCAAACTCTGGAACAGGCTTCCTAGAGAGGTGATCAGTGCACCCCATGCCTGTCCAGTTTTGTCTGGACAATGCCCTTACAATGCTTTAGATTCTGGTCAGCCCTGGAAGGGTCAGAACTAGATGATTGTTACAGGTCTCTTCCAACTGAAACAGTCTTTTTTTTTACACTGGGGTGGTTAAATTCATTGGGTTGGTTTTAAGTACCATTTATCTATAAGCAGGGCCTGTGTTTTCTCTCTGATTCCTGGCAATGGCAGCTTTCCTGTGTTCTGTCAACTCAGCGAGTTAATGGGGAAAAGCGTGACTACAGAGCTGGAGCATTTAACCTGTTTTTCCTTTTCTCTTTACCCTTCCTTTCTTCTTTCAACCTTTTCTTTTTTTGACACCTAATTGTAGGGTTCCACTCATCTGCAAGTACACACATAAATTTATTAGGAGACAGGATGATTTGTAACCTGGTATAAATTGGAACTAATAAATGTGACCAACAGAGGTAAAGTTCTTCACTATGAGTGTGGTGAGGCACTGGCACAGGTTGCCCAGAGAAGCTGTGGCTGGCCCCATCCCTGGCAGTGTTCAAGGCCAGGCTGGACAGGGCTTTGAGCAACATGGTTTAGTGGAAGGTGTCCCTGCCTGTGGTGGGGGGGGTTGGAACCAGATGATCTTTAAGGCCCCTTCCAAACCAAACCATTTTATGATTCTGTGATAATGCAAATTCCTGCCTGCACACTGAAGAGGATCCATATTATTTAAACTATGATTCATTCTAAGAAACAGACAGCATAAAGACTTGATAATTTTAGCGTTTTTTTGGTGTTTATTTTGGGGTTTTTTGTTTGGTTTTTTTTTTTTTGAGGGATAAGAAAAGGAGGAAAGTGGGAGCTCTGACAACAACTACAATGATTTTAACATTCTAGGGGCCCTCTGAATTCCAGCTTATTGGAAGTCATTTTCTGCTTTTTCCCTTTATCTTCCTTCTGCTACTTTTTTTTTTTTTGACTACCATTCACTCCCCATCCTTCTTACTACTTCATATAAACACCCTATCATTCCCCTCCGCATTGCGTCCTTCCTGTTCCCACCTCCCACATCAGCATCGGAAAGATGCGTCGATTCTGCTGCTCACTGCGAATGCTGCCAGCCTCTCTCCCTTCTGCTGCTGCTTATGATTATGAAAATAAAGCCGATACCAGGCCAAGCATTGACAGAAGCAGGGCAAAACACCAAGCAGCTATAGTAGTATCCTAGAGAGTAAGAGGCCTCACACTGCTGATTCTTGCATGCACAGCAAAGTCTAGTTACTGCTGTGAGGAGGATGGCCTGAACATTTTAAAATACTGGGTTGAAGCAGAATTATTGATAAGCATTTTCCTGGCCAAAAGACGCATCAAAGCATTCTGCCAAGCCTTGAGGTGACTCAAGTTTTAAGCCAAATTCTGTGATTTGCCAAAACCTTACATTAAATTGAGGAAGGCAAGGCAGCATATTGCTGACATTTCTATGATATGTACCGTGCATATCTTAACATGTACCAGAATTGGTAGGACAGACTAATATGAAAACATAGAAAATAGAGAAATCGCTACGGCAATTCCATATGGTAATTTTAGTAAAGAAATTACTGGGATAATATGGTTGAGCATGTCCAGTGTGAACTATGTAACATTCAGGCTCTTCAATAGAGGCAATGTGACTTGCTGAAATGCCTGACAACATTTTCTGACAATTTTTGTTGCTGTGCAAAACTCTTTTGCCCGTAGTGAGAGGTTACTAGCTCAGAAGTGATGGAAGTTAACTGCCCAATGATGATCTGGGCTGATGGAAGAACTTTCCCCCGTTGCCATTTCTACAGGTGATAATTCCTGGCAGAATAATTGAGCAAGAGAGATACCGACTGGCTATGAAATCTTAAATCCATGCCAAAAAAAAGTTGTTAGAAGACAGGAGGAAAGAGGACTAAGGAACACAACATCCCTTACAGTGCTGTGCCTTCGTGTAGCTGGTAAAAACGCAGTGGCTGCTCCATACTCAAGTCTGAATTCTTACTGTACAGAGAGGGAAAAAAGAGATCAAGTTTTTGTTATGCATTATACAGAACCAAAAATGGGCACATACTAAATTATTTTTCCTTTTTGGGTCACCTTTCAGATCATAAGGTCATTATAAACTGTCTCAGCACTTTTACAAACTGGAGTCTGCTCAAACCATAATACTTAAAAGTTTCACTTTGAATAGGCCTAATTTTCTCTGTCATTTGTTTTCACTTTTTATTTATCTGCAGAACATAAAAAGTCAGAAAAAGATTTTATTTTCCCCTACATATCACATAATTTACATCAGTCACCCCAGGACACCACTGGGGTGTCATTTAAATACAATGAATATAAAGTAATGAAGTTCTTGCTGGAGAGGATGGCCACAATTCTCGGAGAAAGAGAGAGAGAGAGTTTCCAAAGCATGTGGAGAAAACACAACAGGAGACTGAGTGAATTCATCACACCACAAAAATGTCTCTCTCCTGTCGACAAAGTCATTAAAGGAAAATGTACCATTGTTACTCTAGATGCTTGCATTCCTTTAGCATAATAACCTCAGTATAGAAGCATTGGTGCGAAGAGAATTTGCACACACAAGAGAAAGAAAAAAATATTAAAAAAAAAAAAATCCCTATTATGTAATGAAAGAAATCCTCCATGCTCCAAAGAGATGGAGCCTCTGCAGAAGCCACAACTAATAAGGAACCATATGCAGTGGTACAGGATGGTTTCTTTTCCTCCTGCCAACAAGTCGAAGTAAATGCCAACAGGGACAATTCCTTTCAGATAACCCACAAATTATATTCTCCTGTAATTACACAAATGTTCTGCCTTTTGCTGATCCGTAGCCATCCCGGTTTTTAACATCCCTTTCCCATTTCCCTTTTCATATTCATTTACTTCCAGTAATTTCTTCAGTCTCCATTAAAGCAATCTGTTAGGAATGCAGAGATTAGAAAGGTTTGCTGTGTTCAATTTTATTTAATTCTTTGGCGAAGGGTGCCCAAATAAGAGAAAGTGTCACATGCATACAGTAAATAATAGCATATGCCAGTTTCAGAAAATAGGTTGTATTTCTGTGTATATCTCCCTCAAGGAAATACCACTTTAAAGCAATCCACCATGCAGTCCCTGGTAAAAAAGGTACTGTTCGAAAGCTGCAGCAGAAAGCCTTCCCTTTATTATAAATTATCCTATGGTATGGCAAAGTTCTGTTTGCTGTACTATTTAAAATAGAAACGTGCTAATTAAATTATGACTTTTATTGTCAAAACCATATAGAAATTTAATACATAGAAATACATAGTTTTTTTTTAATAGAAAAGCACTACATTGATTAAAGCAAGGGAAATTTGTCTTTGTTTTCAGCAGCTGCATTGGAACAGGGAGCCTACTCAGAAATGAGCAAAGTACTATTGGGGAAACGTACCAGCAAACACCAAATCATACGTGTTAATTACAACAAATATGCTTGCAGACAACAGTGAGCATGCCAGTTACCCATCATTTACTGCCACTGAAGCGCAGGGAAGTGAACTGGTTTGCTGGCAAGTGTCCCAATTAATTGGGCGTGCTATTTATTAGGGCGCTGATTAAAGTGTACTCTGCAATATAATAGTCAAGTATGAAGTTGCCAGCTCTTATTTACTCCTGGCTCATATGGATGAAAGCAGGAGAGTACACTAGCACAATATGAAATAATGGCATATTCTGTGCCAAAATGGATTTAAGGCAATTGCAATACCAGGAAATTAAAGACCTGAAGAAACAGAATTAGGGAGCACCATGATCCTGAAGATCGAAGTTTGTGTTGTGTAATCCAGTTGCGACCAAGACCTTCAATCTATAGTAGTCATTTTGCACATGTATTAATGCTCCTTTTGGATGCAAACATCATATGCACACCCTTAAGTAAGCAACATACAAATGAAACAGAAAATATGATAAAAGCAGATGTTCATTCCTGACAGATCTGAGTCAATTCACTTGAAGAGAAACTACTTTGAGAGGTCCTTTTCCCAGGCACAGGCTCTTTTCAGCCTCTCCAGTTAACTGCCCTGAGACTGTAGCTTAAATGATGCTGGTTTGTTGTATGCTATTCAAAGCCATGGCTTCCAGAAGTGAGGTTGGGAGTTTCCACAGACAAATAAGGAAAACTTATGCTAATAATTGTATACATTATCTGAAGTAACGCTTGAGGTTTGATCTCAACCAAGATAACTGCCAGAGCAAACCAAAATCATGATTTGTAGCAGCAAAGAACTTGGTCCTGGATCATTCTTAGCTTACCTTGTTAGCACTAATGCAAGATCAGGATAGAGGGCCCAAATGGCCATGATTATTAATGAACTTACAAGTCTGCACATGCTTTTGTTCCTACCTACTTCCTAAAGTGGTCACAGTAGTTTGGTAACATCCTGAATTGTGCCTCTATAGCCAGAGATACTCAAGGGTGACCTCTAGGATTAGAGGGCTCCAGCTAAAAGGCTCTAACAACAGAGTTGGTCCAGAGTCTTTTTTACACAGCTGACCGTGCCCAAAAAATACACAGCTCTGAAAAGAGCACCATGACAGTATGCTGGATGTTCTGTCAGGGAACAGAAACAGGGAAAAATGAGAGCAGGAAAAGGAGGCAAAGCTCCAGTTCTCCCAAGCAAAGGGAAAAGCCAACACTAGTAGCCAGAGATTCCTCTAGCTAGGAGGCAGGTAGCAGCTTTAGCTAAACGTTGTCCATATGGATCTCAAAGAACTCACTGAAGCAAAACCAATATCAAGTGATTCATCACCCATGTAATCACACCTGCCCATTACTCTTGCTGTCCTGCCCACCATCATTTAAATGAAACCACCATTCCACACAAAATGCACAAAGTAGCTTAACCCCAGTTGAACCAGAAGCACACTGATTAATAGCAGCATATATTATGACAACTAGGATATCAGGAGTAGGTTTCAGTTTTGGATGCAGTCACCTAAAATTAGGTGTCTGCATGTGGGCTGGGTTTAGGTTTTGATTGGAGTCAGTGGAAACCAAATTAACATGGTGAGTGCAGGCAAGAGACCAGTTCAGTTCATCCGAAAGTAGACCTGTATGTCTGACCATCAGACTTCTCTAGAAGCATTTACTAGGGCTGAGTTTAATTATCTATGTCAAGTACTCTGGGCTATGTTGTCTGGCCTTCATCTGCCTTTCCAGAGAGTACAGGGCTTCATGTAGGTCCTGACATGTATGTCCAGCCCCACAGAGATTTCTTAGATAGCCCAAGGCATCTGTAATAGCACCAGAGACTTAATTTTAAACAAGTGAATTGAACATAATGGGAGCTTAAACTTCTAGCTTAAATGTAAACATTTGCATTGCAGACAACCAAACTTACGTGTCTGAACCTGGAATTCAGCTCTCCTCTAGCTGCCATTTGTGCAAGGAAAATAACATGTATATACAGTTATTGTTTATTTCTATTAGATACGCAAATTGGAGTATTATGTTGCTTGAAGAAAATTTGCAGGCTTCGGAATCCTTTGTGTCCTTAACAAAAATACATCTGGGGTCATTTTGCCATGGAAAGCAGGTGGAATCCTCAGGTTAACTATTTCCAAATGACATGCTTAGGTTATTATGGACTCCTGTTGTAAGCCTTTGAAAGATAAGAACCCAGAACACTGAGCTTTGTCTACAGAGAAAACATAAGCAGAGAACATTAGTTCTTTCTAGACTGCATATTAATAAAAAGGAAGTTTCCAGAATCACTCCATTCCAAACAGTGAAATATAGGAATAGTACCAGGAATTTGCATCAGATTACTCCTGGACTGCAGAATAAATAACATCAGCCACAGGTTGTTAACGATTTAATTTCCTCAATTTTCTGAAACAAAATCATGTTATTTGACCATGCAGAGCAGATAGAATGCTGAGTTTACGGTTCCCCAATACTTTTTAATCCCTTAACATCGGTGCCCGGTGGTGGCACTCTGTGTACATTAGATATGAGTTACAAATGTATCAGAGAAACTTTTTTTTTCTCCCTCTGAATAGATGTTTAAATATTTAGGGCAGATTCCACTGCTACATGGACACAGCTCCCTATGAGTTCATTGGAGTTGTGTGTGTATCTAAGAGTACAACTTGGCCTCCACGTTTTAGATTTTAGCACTAAGCTTCCAATGTAAAATAACGTGTGATCTGTAACACACAGGAAAGCAGTAAGACCTGGTTTTAAGGAAGACTACAATTACATGTTTCTGTCTTTCTTATCGATATGAAGCACTGCCTTCAGCAGAGCTCTTGAGAATATCCTTACCTCTTCTCTAGACAGTCTTGCTTTTGTATAAGGTGCTTCTCTGGCAGCTTTGGTCATTTCTATAGCTGGAAAAGCGAGTAGGATACTTTTTTATATCTTTGCTATTTCTCTCCAATTTCCATTCTACCAGTTTCAACTTAGCATCATGATGGAAAATGCAGAGGCATTTAAAAATACTTCTAGACTAATTAATTTTTTTTTTAAATTATTAAAAAGTTAGGATGTAGATTTTGAAGTATAGACAATGTTCAGATCAGCCAAAGGACATAGCCAGTCACCCTTTCTAATAATCAATATTATAACTGTGATCAGCTAAGCATTTTAACTGGGAATTCCTACAGAGTCCCAGTTAAAGAATTCTTTAATTTAGAGAGATTCTTTCCTTATTCTTGTTATTCTTTTCATCCTTCTGTTACAACATATTTGTAAAGTACCTAGATTCTTGAGTGTCCGTTTTATTTATAAGGCTCACATTCACTTGTCCAGGGCCAGGAGAGACAAAGCATGAGTGCATGGTACTTGTGCAAGATTACGTGAATGCTGTAGGATGTGTAGTCTGATAGAAACCTGTACCAGTGCCAAGAGCAAAGAGACAAGGAGGAAAAAAAAAAAAAAAACCTAAAAAAAAAAATATATCCTCTCAGTGCAGTGATTGACCACTCTAAAATTTGTCCAGGCTTTCAAAATTCCTCCAAAATTGCTTTCTCACTGGATTTTACTGTTACAAAAAAATTACTCTGTTCTCAATTCTGTGAGTATACTGAACAGTTCATATATTTTAGTGGGTTTCATGAATGTCAGGTTCTTGTTGGGGATTAGAGTTTTTGAGGGATGGGAGGCTTTTGGAAGATTTATTATAAAGGTCACTGTCTACTTCAGATTTTTTTTCTGTGGTAATATGCTAATGCTAATGGCATCCAGCACAGTAGAGAAAGATCTTGCACAGTTTTGAAAGTTTTACAGATGCAATTATAAGTGAGAGTGAGCTGCTAGCTTCATTTAGTCTTTTCTAAATCCTGCACACATAGCCAGATAAGACAGATAGATACATTAAACATTAATCCTTCTAAAAATGTTGTTCCACTTGTGGCCAAAACAGTATTTTATGGCATTCATTGCAAAGGTCAGCTAGATGTTTTGCACAAAATAGCACCTTCTTGTATCAGTTGGAAAATGACTTATGCTTCAGTTTCCTTCCTCACATGCTAGTTTATTCTTTGAGCAATTGCAAAAATAAATACCATAGAAAAAGAAAACTTACATTACAATCCACTTCTTTCATGATGTTTCCATGGAGTTAGTCAGTCATTAATGAACATCTGAGAAGTAGATACCTGGTCCAACCTTGTTTGGTAAAACAGTTTCTTCTGCTTGTTCACAGAAGAGCATGTAGTGTATAAAGGGGCTGCAAGATTCATCATTACGTAGTATGTCAACAGATTCATGTGATGGAAGTGTTGACCGCTTGCTCATAACATGGGTATCTTCTTCCACTAGCTGTTCTATCAAAGTCAGCTTTCAATTAGACCACATAATCTTAAAAGTCATCTGGTTTTATTGATTGGCTTGTGGCCTTGAATGACATATTTCTGTAGATGATAAGTGACCTGTATTAAAAGTCCTGTTCATCATCTGATATCCTGCAGGTGCACATCAGCAACAGAAAGTCACAGTCCATGCTGGCACTGCAGATTTTGCACTATCCCACTTTTACTGAATTGGGCCTTTTATAGCATCAGTATTTCAATAGGTATGCACCTACCCTGACAAACAATGTGCTTTTGTTAAACTGCCTGCCCAATCTCCACAGATCTTGAAGCAGCATTGAAAACAACTGCTCTTCCAGTGTGGACAAAGTCAGTTGAGTTCAACACCTACTGTAACAAATCCTTCTATACACTGCAAGGTAAATCCTATGCAGGGAAGTTGTCCCATGAGCCCCTGACAGGCATGATTTGCTATGGTGAGCAATGAATTTACCTGACCTTGTCCACACTAGTGAGACAATTTCTACTAGTACTTGAGTGGTTCTGAGGGTAGAAAATTATTTTTGACACCTCTCATCAAAAACAGGTAATTTTTTCTAGAGAAGGCATAGCCCCAGTGACATTACATAGCTGATGTGCTGAAGTGCAGCAGGGTGAGTTAAGGACACGCAGTCATCACTCAGAAAGACACTTGTTTTAAATTCAGAATACTTTCATAGGTAGAATTGTACTTACGAAAAGTTGTATTGGTAATTTCACATACAATGGTCTACAGAAAATAATCATACATGTTGTGTGCAGCTATTAAATAAGGTAGACTTCAAACATAGTAAGAGCCAAATTACCCTCTCACACCAGAGTAAATCAAGAGGGGTACCACTGAAAGCCAACGAGTTACTTGTACATGAAAAACACTAGTATTTCTGAAAACATGATATAATAAAGTTCCTTCTTCTCATTTGATTTTCATGAATGCCTTAATCAGCTATGTCTCTATTGGATCCAGAACATAAAATGGGGAGAAGAAGGGGGAGCAGGGAAGGAGCGTAATAGTAGGACTACAGGCTGGCCAGTCAGGAGAAGAGTGTCTGTCCCATTCTCATTTACTCTGAGATACAGAGCAAACAGCTTTCAGACATACTAAACATTTTGAACATACTAAGGGCTGTTTATTTCAGATGTGTAAAATGCTGTAACTTGCCAGTAAACATAGCTAAGCATGCAAGTGCGTGCATGAAGATAACATATTAGTTACAAGAATTGTCCTATCATTATCTTTCGTTTCTTTCCTGAATCACCTAGAATATGCCACAATTTAGCAAGAATCTCATGATAAGTAGTGTCAGAAATAGCTTTTTTTTTTTCCCAAGCTGCTGTCTATTTTAGACATAACATCACCCTTTACTGTAGCCTTCCACATAAAAGCAACATGAACAGTAATGTCTCTAAGGAAGCATGAATGATTGGCTTGCAGATTCTGTACCAAAAAAGAGAGTTTATTTACTCCACACAGGTCATAAATTTCCTTAGAAAAACTGTCAGTGTTAATCTACATGTGGTGTTTAGTAAATAGAGCTTTCCTCTGATTCCCTTAATCCATGTTCTTCAATTGTCAAAAACAGTGGAAAATTGTTTTCTTGTGCCTAAAAATACAAATTATTCTAGTTCTTTAAAACTGAGTGGAAGCAAATAGCTGAAAGACTTTACATGTTCTTCAGCAAGATGGGCATTTAGACATGGAAATGTGAAAGGATAAGGAGAGTAACCGAAAAGTAGAAAGTTACCTAAAGGCCGGTCTGCTTCTCTTACTTGAAGCAGCACCTTATTCCATGAAGGCTGTCATTGAAATCAGTGGAACTGCAGATAGAATAAGGCTTTTCTTTCCATCTTACCAAGGGGGGGAATTAAAAAAAGGGTGGGATCTGCCTTTTCATGTAAAGGGCTTTTATCTGCTCAAAATCACGCTCACCTCAGGGTGCCAAGCACTGTATGTTTGAAAGCATTCCAAGGATGGGAAGAGCTGCTCTATCTTCTCCACTACAAAGGGAAGCTTCATAGTAATGAGAGCTGCTGTGGTCTTCCAAGAAGGGTTTTGCATCTGCTTTGCCCCCTGTGAGGACCTCATACTTGCTCCTCCTGGATTTTTCCAGGTTACGTCTTTATATGCTTAAATTAGGGAAACACTTGAGTGACTGTCTTCACAATGAATTTTGCCATAAAAGGTCAGAAGGACTTCTCCCCTTCTCTCATCCTTTTCAGTATGTATGCATTTAATAAATTATCTCAATATTTATAAGATAAACTAGAATAACAGGTTTTGGTATTACATCACGTAAGCTCTTAATATCCCAAGGTCAGAGAATCCTATTAACATTTGACTGCCTGGTGTTAATGGTGAAGATTTTACTTACTCATGTTCCTTCTGGGGCCTGACCAGCATTTGAAAGAAATAGTGTAAAATTTATCATACTAACCATAACTGAATTATGAAGTGTGTTACGAAAAAAAAATCCAGGATTTGTACAAGACTCATTTTTTTTTCTTTTCTATCACTTCAAAACAGACTATTTAAAGAAAAAAAAAAAAAAGCTGCAGAGAATTTTGACTTCTGAACTGAGAGTATAAGCCAGTTTTTAGCCCGTAAGGAATTTTTATGGTTGAATTATAGACTTCTAAAAGATACAATTTAAAACTGAACTGCTGACAGTCATTCTGATCATATTTTATAAGCTACTATTAACTAAGATGAGACCTTAAAGGAGAAATAGATCCCATATCTATCTGCTGACTCTGGGCTTCTTATCCTTTCCTCTAAAACAGTGCAGCCTACTGTCAGGGAGAATATTGGTCAGATTAGACTGACTACAGATCCAGTCCAGTCTAGCAAGCCCAGTGCTGCTATAGAGGCTTTGCAAAACTTAATTGCCAACTACTCCATCTGTACTGAGCACACACAAGCAAAACCTCAACAATTTTCAGCAGCTTCTAACTCAGCCAAGTTCGGGTGGGTCCTTTTGGTCAAGGGCAACAAAAGGAACTTATCTGATTTTTCCCCCTTATTCCTCTCCTACCAAGGAAAACTTCCCATCTCAGCTCTGAAATAGATATTAGGGTGATTCTAAGAAATTCAAAACTATTGTGAAACAATGGGTTTTCTCTTAATGCTGATCTTACAAGTAGCAGAAGTATTTCTGCTGGTAGTTTCCAAAAAATTCAGCTTGAGGCAGACTCAGGATTGAAAAGCTCATCCTGAACAGTAAAAAACTGGCAATGATATGTGAGTGAAAACAAGGTCTTACACTGGAAAGTGGTAGACAAGCTTAACTGCATATACTGCTGGCAGCTTCACCTATAATATTTTTTCTGCCAGATGTCTTTTATTACTAGACAGAATCATTCCTGGGATGTCTAATGTTTTGTCATCTGCACCTATGACTTATTTTTGGATTGATGTTGTTGTCTCCTGTGACTTTGCTGCGAAATCCGCAACAGCTGACTAAGGGATCGACCCTGTGTTATGCCCTGCACCCCCAAGGTCCTGAGGCCATAGCTGATGTGGGGCTCACATCTGTTATTGAGTGAATTTTCAGGAAAGAAAGGGCAAAAGCAGACTAATTTTTATAGTTCCTCAAATAGTTGGTTTGCTGTGTCCATTGCATTTACTGTTTGACATTACTGAATGCTTTCTTCTCTTTCACTCCTGTAGACTGCACCACCTCTTTCAGTGCTGTATGTTTTCATCCTTTTTAGAACAAGTCTATTACTATTTACTTTTTTTCTATTGCTTCAGCTTTAAAACTCACCTTGTTAACAAAGAACGTGCCTGGGTTTTTTTTCTGCCATTCATGCTATTGAGAATTTGCAATGGGAATCCTCACTGTTGCAACACTGAGGGAGTAAATGTAAGGACTTGGTGGTGAGCTTGTGGTTGGGAGCATTAAAAACAACCTCTCCTACTCGAGGCTGACTTAGATCTTGTAGTATCTTCTGTGTGAGCTTTATGGAGCTTGTATCTGGACAGAGTGCACTTCATTAGTCCCTTAAAAAGCAGCATGCAAAATTTAGGAACTCTGCAAGGATCCAAATGTATAAACCCTTTTTAATTACAAACAGTTATACCACCCACTTTCCCTACAGTTAGTCAAGGGAACCAGTTTTCATTGAGGTCAACAGAAAAAATAACCGTGAAGTTTCTGGCTCATGCTGGTTTTATATGTGCTGAATGAAGTAAAGAAAAAACAAGAACATTTAAGCTCTCATTTTCTAGCCTTTATATTTCTAGAACAATGTGATGATTTTATCTGAATTTATTCAGGGAGAAAAACACCACCTTTTCCTCATTCTAAAACTAGTTACACAGAAGCTGGGAGGAAGATGAATGGAAAGGGACAAAGTCAGTCTTGCAGTGAAAAAAAACGTTTGTCCCTAACTATGAGAACCCCAACAACATTCTACAGTTAATTTTTAGTTTGCATGCTGCAAGCATTAAAAAAAAAAAAAAAAAAGAAAAAATACAAAATTTACTTGAAAAAGCCAGGCCGTATATTTCCCTAATGTACTACACATTCACATTTTTACTGCCAGAAAACACAGGCCATACTTTTCCCTTTCAAATGCTGTTGTAATATGACAAGTAGGCCCACGGTTCTTTCCTCCGCAATGATGACATAGTCATTTGCTGCTTTAAACCTCATTGAAATAAATTTAGTTCCAATGGGGCATAAAAGGCTGCAGACAGGGAGGGAAATGGGAGAACCCTACAGTAGGACTGAGACCTTGGCTTGCAGTCCATGCTTATTAGAGAAGCAGAAAATACATCATTTAGGGGAAAAAAAAAAATCAGAAGCAGTAACTATTTACTTTGTTGTTTGCGTAACATGCATTTCACTGTGTGCCACAGAAAAGCCAACTCTTTTTCAGTAGTGACACAGCAGGTTTCTTACCAGCATTGAGAACTCTTCTCCTGGCATTACTGGGTGCAGAGCCCTGCTAATCTCTGGATTTCTGAGAATCGAACACGTACTTTTATATCTCAAAAGGTATATGGTAATAGTTAGTACTCCATTTTATACTGAAGGAAGACTTGCTAAAAGGCTTGCCTGAAATCACAGAGCAAATCAGCATCAAATCCCGAGGCAGAACGCAAGAGTCTCGGCTCTCCGTCCTCACATCCTCCTGAAAATACTGTGGGGAAAAGTCATATTCTCAAGATTGATTTCTTTTTCATGTAATCATCTTACAGACTTTTACATCTTTATGCTTATGTTTGTATCAGGAACTAAAACACTAAAAAGTAGTGCATGGTGCTGAAATATTAAATCCTTTCGACTAATTCTGGGACACAAAGAATCTTCTTTTATCTGGGTTGTAAATCAGTGGGGCAGGGAGGCAGGAGTTAAACTACAGTAGTCCGTAGACTATGAATGCTGTAGTTACAGAACTCATTACCACATGACTACTTAACGGACCAAATAATGTGCTAATCTAGAGTTACTATTTGTCATACTTAAGAAAAAGCAAAGAATAGCTGGGCAAGCAGTCAATTTACAACCAGAGCAAAAGTAAAGCACTGCCAAGAGACACTGGGGCTTATCTTGCCCCTACTGAAATGAATGGAAATTTGGGCAAAACCTTCCCTAGCATTAAGCTGATTTAAATTCACACATTTTGGCTCGATGCACGCATTCACAAATGCATAAAAAACTTTGGGAAGGTAGATGTTGGAAAGAGAATATTGGCAAGTCCTTAACTATAGTAATAATTGCTGACATTGCTGTAGTCGCTCTGACTAAAAATATCCAATACAATAACAAACCTAGTGAACCCATTCATTTACTCTTGTTTCACAAAGGCTATTTACATACATAGAGAAGCTCAAAATATATTCTGTAGTCGTCATATTTACAGCACATCCCAGCCCAACAAACTGTCATCGAAACTATTTGTTTAGGGAACTTCATCCAGGTTAGAATCTTTCAAATCTGGCAATTATTTTTCATCTTGAGCATACGATGCTTACGACAGCAGTATGTTGGGCCCATGTTTGATAAATGTTAACGGTAAACAAGCTCAGGGGTGTTTAAAACATTACTTTTTGGTCCAAAAGCAACCTCATTACAGCTGTATTCACAACAGAGTTAAAAGTGAAAAGGCTGAAGGACAACTGAAGCAAATACAGCCGTACTAATGAAAATCCTGGTTTATAAAGAGGATCCAAAGGTGTTTGCTAAAATGTAATTTGCAGTGCAAGCACATTTTTTCACTAACCTCCTACAATTCTCTAACATCTTAAAATATGACCCATTTTGCAACTAGGGCTAAAATTCCGAGAAGTTCTGAAATAAAACCCGAGGAAAGCCGAGCAGCAGGGTTTCTCTCCATTTCAGCCAAATCCAAGCCAACGTTCCAGATTATATATATCATAACACAAATTATTTTTGCTGGAAAACCCCATCCAGCTTTTATGCAGGTCCATAAATGTTCCTGATACTATTATTAATTTGTCCATAACCATTGAAATAAAACTCTGGTGCTCTGAGCTGCGTTCTGTTCCAGGCTTGTAGTAAGTTCCTGTTAAACGTGTAAATGTTCAGCAGGAAGATATTTTTGCACGGAGACTGAAAATCAGCTGTGCCAGATACCTGAAACTTTGTTAGTGCGTTCAGTGGAAAATTTTATTTCGACATTCTAAATAACCATGGACTATTTTAAGTGACCTTAAACTGGTGCCTTCCAATAACTTATTTTCGTTTATCCTAATTAAATTTTTATTTTAGTAGGAAGAGAGGTGACTGTAAAACTTTTAGTGTGACTAATTAAAAGTGGAAATGTATCTTCTTGTTTGAAATAAATCATGATTGTCAGGCTTATATAGTATTTGGACAGAAGACAACCTCTTGCCTTCTTTCTAGCACCTTTGGAATGGCTCTAATGGAATGTGTTTCCCCATCCAGCTAAAAGCTGGGGAAAGCCAAGAGAACCTATGGTCGTAAACATTTTACCAAAATATTTGTAAAAAAAAAAAAAAATGTTTTATGTAAGGAAACTATAGCAATTCAGAGCTTCTGAATATCCCAGTAATTGTCCTTTGGGAATGCCTGTGGCTTGCTTTGGGGGGGAAAAGCAGATCCCTATGGTTGTAAGAGAAGCAGGGTGAGCACAGGAGGGGTTTGTGGTGTTAGCCAAAGTGACTGCATTTTCACAACGGGGTGGGAAACTTCTACAGGCCCTCCAACACTGGACCAGGAAAAGGAAAAATAAAATTTAAAAAAAAAAAAAAAAGAGAGAAAAAAAAAAGGGGGGGGGGGGGAATGAAGGAAAAATTAAGAAAAATAGAGAAAAACAGAAGAGGCGGACACAGGTCCCTGCGGGGCAGTGAGTCGGGGCTGTTACTCCCTTTTTTAACCGTGGGAAGGGCAGAGGAGAGGGAGCAGGAACGCTGAGGCGGGACCCCTGGGTCCCAGCGCGTCGCGGCGGGCGCGGAGCGGAGGCGGCAGCCGCGGTGCGCGGAGCGAGAGCTCTCCCCTGTGACCGAACGTCAGATCTTTTTTTCTTATTCTTTCATATGAAATGCGGAAGGAGCAGCGCTGCATGCGGACTGCTGCCCGGGCGCCTACCTTCCCCCATGGGGGTTGCTCTCGGAGAGGCTCTCGTCTGGGGGGGTGGGGGGTGATGAAGGCGGCTGGGGTAGCGCCGGCGGAGGGCGCGGAGGCTCCGCAGAACGCGGAAACAGCTGCGATGTGTCTCTTGACCCACACCCCCTCCCCGTGCCCATGTCCCGGGGCTGTTCGCGGAGGGGCAGGCGGGACAAACCTGGCTTTTCGGCTGGGTCTGCGTGCCGGGGTTAGGGTTTGCAAAAGCTCCGTAAAAACGACGCATTCCCCCCCCTCCCCACCCCGCCACAGACAGACACACCGCCCCGAGTCACACACAGGCGGCGAGCAAGGAGCACACACGCAGCGCCGACTTTTTACAAGAAGGTGGAAGTAGCAAGTAGAAGTAAAGCCTTAGAAATTAGACGGAGGGTTGTGATAGGTCCTTATCTGCGCTGGGAGGCGTTTACACTTTTTTACTATTGGGTATGTAAATTGTTTTTAATAAGATCTGCCTTTTTTTTTTTTTTTTTAAGGGAGAAAACAAACCAGACTCCCTTCACCTTAATAGTCTGAAGGGGGTTTTATAGCTTTCATTCATTCAAGGAAATGGTTTAGGCTTTAGACTAGCAGAGACTTAGGAGGGAAAAAAAAACCCACACAAAAAAAAACGTTTGGCACCAGATTATTTTTACTTTTTTTTTTTTTGCAAACAAGACTTTTCATGCCTTTTTTTTTGTTTGTTTTTTTTTTAAAAAACAAGCCCCAAAGTGTTAATGGAAAAAACCCGGAGAGAAACGGGAGATCAGCGACTGTCTCCTACTACCCCCCGCTGCCCGTCCCCGTCCCCCTCCCCGTGCGGGACAGCGACTCCAAGCGAGGTTTCTGCTCCTTGAGGGGGTTGCACATTGTTGTATTTATTTTGAAGGCTGCACAAGTCTGAGGAGTGGAGCACCACGTGCTGCTGACTCTCATCAGCATAATGATCGCCTTACCCAGCGAGTCCTGTATATATAAACCACAAAAACCTAATCATTAGAAATCCCAGCCTCCAAAAACCACATTCAGGACAAAAAACTCCGGGCTTTTTTTTTTCCTTTTTTTTTTTCCTCCCTTTCGGCTCCTTCATCTTCGCCGACCTCAACTTCTTGGGACCCAAAATAAGTTTGTTGTTTTTTGGTTGCTTTTTTTTTTTTATTTTAACCCTATTTTTCAGAAAGAGAAATCACTCAAACCGACACTTGACTGATTTTTTTTTTTTTTTTTTTTGCCGCTGTTGTTCATCAGGGGCGTTAAAAAAAAAGGAAAGATTTTTGTTCGCCTATTCAACGCAACGGACTAGGATCCAGCAGGCGTCTTCATTAAAAGGACCGGACTGATCTGAGGCTGCCTTTTCCCACAATTTACTTGGTCATATATTAGAAATCAGCCTAAGGAGGGGTGTTTTGTTGGGTTTTTGTGTTTTGATTTTTCCAGCTATGGTCCCCTTTTTTTTCCCCCTGGGACTCGAAAGTTCAGCTTAAGTCCTATCGTCCCAAAGGAACCGGCTAAAGCCTCCCTTTTAATTACTAGCCCTGTGACTTTCCTCTTCACCCAACAACCCCAGTAACTTGCTTTCCTCGCCGAAATAGCTTCGGGAGCGATTTTTTTTTCTGGGGAGGGGAGCCTTTTCCCAAGCCCCTTCCCGAGCTCCCGCTTCACTCGGCTTCCTGAAGCCAAAGGCAATAAGCGGGGGAGAGCGGCGACTCGTCGCCTCTGTCCCAGCGAGGCTTTTTGTTTGCTCCGTTCTCCTTTTTTTTTCCCCTTTTAATATTTATCCGGAGGAGGAAGATTTCTTCGGAGGAAAACGGGACGTTCCCCTGAGCACCCCCTCGCCGGGTTTGGGAGTTTCGCTCCTCTTCTGGCGGCAGCAGCAAGCCGGGAAGCTGAACCAGCTCCGAGTTTGACTTCTCCCAAGACAACCTTTTGAAAATCCGAAAAGAGAGAAGAAAAAAAAAAAAAAAGGAGAGGACGGGGAGGGAGGGGAAGAAAAAGGAAAGAAATTCAAGCACTTGAGGGAAGAAGCGGTGGCTAGGAGGGAAAAGAGCAGAGATTCTGCAAGAAGGAAGGAAGGAGGAGGAGAAGCAGCAGCATTTGCAGCTGGGCAGAAGCCGGGACCATGCAGTTCGCCGCCGGGCTTTGCTGAGAGGGGCAGCCCCGCACTCCGCGGCCAGACCCACTCTCTCGCTGCTGCAGACGCCCGCCCCGGCATCATCTCCCCCCCCCGCCCCGTCCATCTTTCTTTAAAAAAAAACAAACAACAAAAGAAAAACAGACTGAGATTTTTTTTTTTTTCGTGCGTTTAATCCGCTTTTTTCTTTTTTTTTTTTTCCGAGTGGCTTTTTTGCCCCTCATTCTCACCCGTCCACTTTTCCATTCACCCCTTTTTTCGCTATATAGATATTTTTTATAACCCCCACCCCTCACTACACGCCTCCTCCAGCGATCCCCCTTACCGCTCCCCCCTATTCCCCCCCGCCCCCCAATTCGCTAACTTGTGGCTGTTGTGATGCGTATTCCCGTAGATCCCAGCACCAGCCGGAGGTTCAGCCCCCCCTCCAGCAGCCTGCAGCCCGGCAAGATGAGCGAAGTCAGCCCGGTCGTAGTAGCCCAGCAGCAGCAGCAGCAGCAACAGCAGCAAGAAGCGGCGGCCGCCGTGCCCAGGCTGCGCCCCCACGATAACCGCACCATGGTGGAGATCATCGCTGACCACCCCGCCGAGCTGGTCCGCACCGACAGCCCCAACTTCCTCTGCTCCGTGCTGCCCTCGCACTGGCGCTGCAACAAGACCCTCCCGGTGGCATTCAAGGTGAGACACCCCCTCCCGCCGCCGCCGCTGGCCGGGGATGCCTCCCCCCGTGCCCCGCCGCGCCGCGTTTCCTCCAGCGGAGCCGCCTCTGCCCTCGCCGGCCCGGGGGGGGTCTCTGTGCCTCCCCCCCCCGCCTTCTGCAAGCGTTTTTCTGACCCCAAGACTGCAGGGCCACTGTGTCCCCCCAACCTGCAATGATTCTTGTGCCTTGCCCCCCATCCTTAAGTGCCTCGCCGTGCACCCTTATCTGGCAGTGCCTTCTGTGCCTCCCGGCCTGCAGACGCTTCCCACCCCAGTGCCGCCTGTGGCCCCTATCCTGCAATGCTTCCTGTGCTCCCCGGCCCGCAGGGGCCTCTGTGCCCCCCCCCCCCCCCCCAATCTTAAGGGGCTTTTATTTTCCACCGCCCCCACCAAACCCGGAATGCCTCCCGTGCCCCTACCGTCCTGCAATGTCTCTTCTGCACCCCCGGCCCGCAGGGGCGTCTCTTTCCCCCGCCTCAACCCTCCTCGTCCTGCAGAGTCTCCTGTACCACCCGATCCTTCAGTGCTTCCCGGTGCTCCCCCATCCTACAGTCTCTCATGTTACCCCCCCCAGCCTGCACTGTCTCCTATGCCTTTCCCCGCTCCCCAAAGGAACTTTTCTTTTCCCTTCATCCTGCAATGTTTCCTGCGCCCCCTCCGTCCTGCAATGTCTCCAGTGCCCCACCGGCCTGCAGGAGCTTCTCTGCCCCCCAGTCCTAGAATGCCTCCTGTACACGCGCACCCCCCCCCCCCCCCGAGTCTTAGAGTGGCTTCTGTATCCCGTCCATGCCCTGCCGTGCCTCCACCGCCCCCCCGCAGTAGCTTCTATGCCCTCTGTCCCGCAGTGTCCTTTGTGCCCCCGTTTCCTAACCCACTGCATTCCAGTGCCTCCTCTGCACCCTCCGCAGTGCCTGCAGTACTCCCCCCCCAACTGTTGCAGTGCTTCCCGTGCCTCCCCCCCAGCTGTGCTTCCTGTGCTCCCCTATGCCCGCTCTGCCCCCCTCACCCGTGCAGCGGCTCCAGTTCCATGCAACCCTTGTGCTTTCCCTCTTGCCCTGCCAGTTTTCTCCATCCTGAATTCTGGAGCCCGTTATCTCCATCACTGCAGGGCAGTGCCGGCGAGCCCCCCTGCAGCGCTGGGTACCCTGTGTCCCCCTCATAGCACCCTTGGGGACACACCGTTAATTGCACAGGCCCTCACCTGTGCTTTCCATTGAAGAAAAACAGATAAATGCTGCTTTCTCTCCCTGTGGAAGGGGGGATTCACCCATCGGCTGAAGCTCATTGTGGGGGTGCAAAGTGGGTGCTTCCCCCTGAGAAACCCAGTACCTCACCCTACCACCCCTCCCCTCCCAGGGGTGGGACTGGGGCTTTGGGGTGGTGGGGCTACGGCTGCGGTTTGAAGGCCAGGCTGGGGCTGGTAGAGGGGGACCGGTGCTTTGCCACCTACCCAGGGGGCATCCCGGGCTGAGATGGAGCTGGGAAGGGGGTGTCGGGGCTTTTGGGAGGGCCGGGACCCTGTCACTTCCTTGGTGGACACGCAGGCAAGTGTCTGGCCAGAAGACACTCTCCTTGGCAGGACTCATGCGTTTAAATAATAAATACCACCCCGATCCGCACCAGGGATGCTGCTTTTAATTTTCTGTTTACATCTCCACGGCGTGCTTTTGAGAGGAAAAGATCTTCCAAAAGAACTGTGGCAACAAGAATTGTGTGCTTTAAAGCAAGCCCTTGTCCTCCCCTGGCGATATTTGAAAGCTTACGCCTGGAGTTTGCTCTCCCGTTTAGGGAGGGTAGTGAGAAGGTGATGTCCCGGGTGTCCCAGAGCACCTGCCCCAACAGTGGGGTGGCCCTGCAAGGGGCTCATCGCTACCATGCCCGCTATGTGAGAAATAATGTGCCTGAAAATAGCTCAGAAGGTGGAAGAGTTAGGAAACAGCTTCACCCAGTACGTTCCCAGAATATCACCTTGTTCTGACGTTTCCAGATCGCTAGCCGTGTTACCACAGCTGTTCAGCCATAAGAGATCATAGAATCTGTTAGATGAGTACGTGTTGCAGTGACTGGGGATAAAGATGCAGCTTTGCTTCCAAAATGTTACAGGGGTGAGGATGAGGGTTGGCTAAAGCATAGGGGAAGCAGCTTGGAGAGTCAGGAGTCACAGGAGGAACAAACCTTTTCCGTGGGGCCTGCTTGTGCGGGTCATGGTGGTTGGGCTCTGTAGAAGTGGCAGGAAGATGGATTGTGTTGTGTGTTCGTGACTCGGTGTAGCACTCGAAGGCTCTCTAGGTGTGGATCACAGTGACTGATTCAGAGGGGCCGTGGGGTAAGGAGGAGGAGATTTTGGAGAATGGTGATTATCATTTAATTAAGCATTACATTAAGTTGGTATTACCGTTACTCTTTATAGAAGGGATGAGGAAGATCTTACGTTATTGCACTTACGTTGCAGTTTTCATTTGAAAGGTCAGAGCCTTCTACCTCACAGCAATTCAAAGGATGCGGTCACAGTTCATTAGAATAAGGGAAAGATCTAAAGTAAATATTAAGCTCGTTAGAACATTATTACAATAGGAATACTTGCATGTGATGAAAGGATAGAAAAGTGATTAGTACATTTCCAAAGCTTTTTGTGTTCCTATATGTACATTTATATATGTCTTATGTTTAAGTCCTATAGGTGATGGCTGACAGGAAGGTGTAGATCTGATCAACTTACTGGTACATCAGGAGTGCACCTTGCCCCTGGCACTCTTTGGCTTTGGGTACATCTGTGTTTCCACAGATGCAATGCATACTTTTTACATGCTGAATATACTTGCTTCCTCATTTACTGGCAAATTAATTTGAAACTCAGTTGAATTAATTTTGAGCATTTTAAAAAACAATTTCATTTTTCTAAATGTAACTTGCATACGGCTGCCCAGTGCTTTTGCACCAAAGAAGCTGCGTGAATCATACAGTGAAACACTTGAATATGGTAGAATCGAATGTGAATTATCTCTGCAAAGGAAAAAAAAGACAGATTTGGGCTATAGAAATCTCAGCTAAACTGTAACTTGAAAGTAAAATAGCTCACAGACTACACACTTTTTGAAGTTTTATTGGCAATAAATAATAATATGATGATGATGTTTTGAGTGGTGTGTTAAGTGTGTCATAATTCTTTCGCAGAGGTCTCTAGTTAAAAAGTACTCTGGATATAGCACTGTTTTAATTTAGAAAAACAGATATAAATCATATGCAGGAGAGGAAGTGTGTTATAAACAGTGCTGGTTTGATTATAATTTTTTGAAATAATGTTGGCTTAGTATTAGATTGGATTTTAAGTATTAATATTTACACGTACTGGGGAGGGAGTCCCTGTTGAGTGTACTAGTAAGATTGTTAATGCGGACTGGTTTTATGGGGAAGAGTAGTAGACGCGTACCTATTAATTTAGTTCTAGCTATCTATTAATATTCCAGCATAAAATAAATGGATATTGTGCACCCAGGTCCAGACCATATTCATGTCTTAATAGCCAGCAGTACTTTATTTGAGTAGATTTGTCAGGGTTTGCCCCTCTGTTTATGTGTCTGCCTGGGAGTTTTTACTGAAAGCCATAAAGACCCAAATTGCCACGTTAGATGTGACATGTGGCTTTTGTATGATGCAGAGGGTGTCAGAGTCTTGGTGGACCTAAAGGCAGGGTTTAAATAACGGACGTGAAGCCTAAGACCTCCCCCCAGTAGCACCACAGTAGTTAAGGGTCTGTCAGCATTTCCACTCCAAACCCCAATTTTCAGAGTTTATAACTCAGCTGTTTTAAATAGCTTCAAGCTGAAACCTGTTGTATAAATTGCCAGCCCAGATGTATATTCTGAAACAAAAAGTAGTGCAAATCAGTTACTCTGTTTTAAGTTACAGAACATTAAAATATTTTTAATAGTATCAGATGCTCTTCTGGCAATCCCTGGAAGGAGCGTTCTCAGTACATATGATTTTACATTTGGGGCAGTTTGAATGCAGTGTTTCACAGGAAAATTTTTGAAATGATAGATATCCGTCCTTGAGAGGATTTATTTAGCATGTATACTACTTTTTTCCCCGAAACAAGCATTTTGCTTGGCAGAAGATCTTAGTACCTGCTGTTGTATAGTAGTTTTGCTTTGTGCTGATAACTTCCATCTTTAGGGTACATACTTTGGCCAGTTCAAATCCCACTGGACCAAAACTGGGCAAAGAGGTTGCCTAACCAGATGATAATTGTGTTATGCAAAAAAATACACATAGTTATTTTCAACTTGTAAGAATCGGTTTGCGTGTATTTTGTGGCTTCATCTGACTTTGTGTACCTTTTTGAGCTTTAGTTACAAAAACAGATTTGAGCTTTAATCACCAAAATGTGAAAGTGGTTTAGTGTGGCAAATGAAGATTTTGAAATAATAGAGAGATTTACGTTTGAAGAATAGGTCAGGAATGGGCACTGTGGCTGCTTTTAATCTTTAGGTTTTTGCGCACTCATTCATTTCACAGTGCACTTGCAATCTTCTTTCAAAGAGTATGTAAATAATTCTGGATTGATACATGGTAGAAAATTACCAAATCAAGCTTTTTGCCAACAGTCTTTCAATATGTAAAGTTACTTTTTAAAATTCTTAAAATAATGCTATTTCTGCAGGTTTCAAATTTGTTTTGCAAAGCTTTTTTTCTACCCAGTGCTGTTATGTATGTGTGCAAGTCTTTCATTGCAAAAAAAGTATGAAATTATGAAAATGGAATTTTACTACTCCATGTAATAGGGGAGCTTCCTATGTAATAGGATTTTATTAGCTAAATTTTTTATTTCCCCTTCTGATTTCAGTTTGTCTTTTCCTTCGGTCTTAAAATGAGAAGAGTAGTGATAATATATCATACTGCATCCAAAAGCCAGTGCAGCTCAGCAGTGATGCAGTTCTTGGTTAGGTGCACCCAGCCCGGTGACTCTGGCAGTGGCATGTGCAGCTTTAGGCTGATGCCTAAGCTAACAAATTGAACTGATACCATTGAGTGGAAAGGGTAGGGAAGAGCGCCCTGGAAAGCAACAGGGGACAGGGCAGCCTTTTAAGAGGAATTGTTCCCCTCTGCCCAGGTGTTGCAAGCTGAACCCATGCTGGGGAGACTGGGCTGAGATAGAGGTGCAGTGCTGCTGCCTGCTCAATGCCCTGGTTACCTAGAGAGAAAGAGGTGATCTGAGGCTGCAGTCATTCTGCTCCCTCTTCCGAGGCCCCTGGCAGGCGCACACTTCCTCCTGTGCTCTTGGCTTCTTTACATTTCTGAAGTTAATGTGATTTATTTTTTTTTACTTTTCTTTGGTTTGTGAGATATAAAAAACACAGGTTGCAGCTCCCTGGGATGCCAGCATGCATGGCAGCACTGTCCAGGGGGAACGTGGTCTATTGCACACTGAGAGTGTTCTGTAAGTAGTCTGAAGCCCATGCTTTCGAGTTTAAGCCAATACCCATTTTTTAAAGGTTAGAGTCAGCTCTATCTAATCTGTTCAGATTATTGTTTATTATTTGATTGTTATTTATTATTCCTTACACCTTGCTTTGAAGCCGTCATACCTCCTGGTTGCTGTCAGACCCAAGGCAGTGAGTTAGTGGGACATCAGATCTTATCTACAATGGTGGTTCCTGTGTTTCTATGTTCAGGGATGTTCATGTCACTTTAAAGTGAAATCTTTGCTTGGTAGGCGAGGACTTCACAGTAGTTTGTGGCAAAACTCAGTTTCCACTTTTGGGTGGTAATACCTGGTGTTTCATGGAAAAACAGAAAAGCACCAGGGCAATGCTTTTGATACAGTATTTTAGCTTTGCTTTCTTCTTTCTCTTCAGTATTTCTTTTAAAGAAGATGAGCTATAATTTTCAGTAATATAGTCTGTTTTAAATATTTTCAGATTTTGTATGCCCTTGTAATTAGTTTTGATTGACTTAGAGAAACACTGTACTACAGTGCACTGGGCTACTCTCCCTATGTATTCAGAACTCCTCGTTCTTTCCACTTAATTAATATTAAAGTGCAACCTGCAATTATTAGTTTCAGTCAGGATCATTTATGAGAAAGACGTTTCAAGCAGGGTTTAGGGTAAAATATAATACGTATTGCAGGCAACAGAATAAATTACTCCAGATAATATAAAAAGTCGTATCTGGCCATGTAAACTGGTAGAAACTGCAAGACTTCGTGTCTCAAGATAATTTTTTTTTTCCAATTTCAAACTCAGCCATGCAATATTTCTGAATCTATTCTTCTTGTGAATGTATTTCCAGCATCAGTATTAGCTAACTGGGCAAAAGGAAATAATTTTCTTGGTACTACTTTGTGGCTTCTTTGCCCCATGTGAAGAACTGTGGATGAATTTCTTCATAGTAACTTAGTGTTCCCATTTATTTTAACTTTTAAAAGTCAAAGTGCAGTAACACTGTAGGTATCCCTGTGTTTTCAGATCAGAAAACAGTAGCAGTCTGCTCTGTGGCTTTGTTAATCAGATGTTGGAGTGGCTACAGAACCACTGAAGCATGAAAGTGAGACTCTCAGCTAACTGAAACGTAAAGGAGAAATACTTCGATATCTTCTGTTCACCCATCCTGGAATTTGAGGGAGGTATCAGCACTAACCACATGTGATTCTTGAGAGCGCTATGAAAATTTACATGCCTGCAAGGAAATATAGCCTTTGTTTTATATTGCATCTGAAGAGTTTGAATTCCAGCCATCATGTCCTCCATCACAGCAACATGCTGGGTGGAGGGCTTTGTCTGCTGATGCCCCTGGTGCCATTCCTGGGATGGGTGGATGGAGGTTTCTCTACAGCTTGAAGTCTCAGGACCTCCAGGATCAGGGTGATGGTGCAATCAGGAGAGACTAGAACCGAATGTGGGTGATAAGGCTGCTAGTAGCAATTACTAACTTTCCATTTCAAATGCATTCCCACGTATAATTTGTGGATACAAGCCATGCCTCGTGTTTTTTCGCTGCTCACAGGTTGCTAAGAACAAAGTTGGCCTTCAGGAAGCATTAGACCATACAGTCTGTGTAAGGATGTTAAATGTTTCTGAAGAAATGTAACAAAGAAGAAATTCCCCATTAGGCTATGAGAAAGGGAGACAATACAAGATGTTTCTGTCTTTGATGTGGCACTTTGTTCTGTGTTCAGCTAATACATGACTCTTCACCACAGTGAGCTGGAGAAGCTGCCACAGAGCTTCGTAATGAGAGTGGCAGCCTGCAAAGCTGGGATGGAGGCATGTGTTTTCAAAGCGTTGCCTCACAAGTTGTCATTGTCTTCCCATTTTAACAGGTGGTGGCCTTAGGAGAAGTGCCTGATGGGACAGTGGTCACTGTCATGGCTGGAAACGATGAGAACTACTCTGCAGAGCTGCGAAATGCTTCTGCCGTGATGAAGAACCAGGTGGCCAGATTTAATGACTTACGATTTGTGGGCAGAAGTGGAAGAGGTAGGCCACTGTATTCTCTGTGTCCATCATGAAGTAAAAATGTCTAGATACCACACTTACTTTGCAATGAAATAGTGAGTAGTCTGTGAATGCATCGTTGTTGCCCTTTCATTTGGAGGGATGAATGCTTGTTTTATTTGCAAACTTAATCATTTTTGCAGCTCAAGCAAGTTGAGTCTTCCCTAAGTTTTTCTTACTCCTCACGTCTCTGCATGTGAGGAGTACCTGCTTCCCTATTTTAAGTACCTGCTTCCCTATTTTAATCCCACAGCATAGGTAGACAGAAGTGGGGTTATTTGTGATCTGGGTTATCTGGAGTCAGAGAGTATATCTCAGGACATGGCAGTGAGAGATGGAGAATTCCCTTTAGCAGTAGAGCTACTTCTGAAGTTGTAGAAGAGTTATAATTAAAGAAATTTTGCATATCACATGTGCTATAGGTTATATTCTTTAAGGGCTTACATCTTTAAAGGCTTACAGCTATTAGTGGAAAGCTTTCTAGCGAATTCTCTGCCCTTTAAAATCATAATGCATATGACTTGCAAAAGTAAGTTCTACCTTTCTTGTTACTAAACTGCTTGACTTTTTATGAATTGCTGGTAAGCTTGGGCTTGAACTAAATTTCACCTTTACTTTAAATGACAGGGTGACTAACTTATTTTTTTCTGAAGAGGTAGAATGCTATCATTGTCTTCCAGCTGTTTAGGAGCTTCCTATAATCTGGAAACTGCCCTACACTCATGGAAATCCTTTGTAATCATTGCAAGTTTGCAAGAATTCCTTTTAAGAGTCTTGTGGCGGCTTTCAAATTTCAGGTAGTGATTGGAAGAGCAGCTTGAAGGAAGCTGGCACTTCAGTTTTTGCTGCAGGGATCTTCAGAGGGGTTTGTTCTATCAGTCATTGATTCAACCAACATAATTTTTTGTTTATGTATTTGAAATAATTAGGTTTTCCTGGTTTTGTTTGTTGTTTTTTTTTTAACTAGCCCTGTATAGGGCAAAACAAAGCAATAGAAAGCGATCAGTTGTGCTAGAAAATCAGCAGTAAAACTAATTTTACAGTAATATTCTTTAGAAAGCAGTTGCAGTCCATCTTAAGGAAGGAAAGAGTATTTATCCAAAAAAAGCCCAAACATAGGACAGAGGCCTAGATAGTCTAAATCAGTCAGCACGCTTTTACAAGTGCTTTCTGAAAGTAAGACCATAAGCATGGTTCACAGTGGCTATTTTTTTTTTTTAGTGACCTGGCCAACAGTTCTCTTTATCATTTTACAACTTAAAAAGTACCAATAATAAAGAATAACTTGAAAGACAGAATAACTATTGCACCAGTAATGCAATATAAATATGGAGTTCATTGCCCTTTGGGATAAGGTGTTACCTATCTCTTCCATTTGTCTTACTTTCTTAAAAAAAAACAGTCTGCTTTGTTTTTCTGCTGATGGATTAGGTTTGAAAGTTTTCTGGCTCCATCACTACTGCCACCTTACAGTAAAAGTTCAGTAGTGTATCAGTCTTTCAGTAGTGCTGAAAAAGAACTGAAATGTGATGTACTACTACCTCTGAATTTCATTTGAAACCTATGATATATACTTTTTATTAAAGCATAGGAAATGAAATTGAGGGCCTAAAGCCTCAGTAGATATGGCTACAGACACACATAAACACAAAGCTCCTAAAATTTTTTTCCAGTACTTTAATTTATATTTGTATCTAGCAGACTTGGAATAGACTTTTTCTCTGATCAATCTGGGTAGAATCTATGGAAAAGCGATAGTGTACTTTTCAAACCTTCAATGTATTTATTTAAGAGACTTCAAAGACAAACAAAGGGTGTGCACTGTTTTACTATATTGGCTTTCTGAGTTTTGGCTAGTTTCCCAAATAGCAATTTTTATATTAAAAAAAAAAGAAGGAAAAAAGAAGGAAGAAAAAAGACAGACTTAACTGCTTGCAGACTTTTCACGCATGGAAGATGAAGAAAGCTTCTTTTGATGAAGTGTAATTATGTCCAAACAGAGCTGACCCCCTCCCCCTATATTTCTTATGATCTTAACGGAAGAAAGTAGGGCTTTTCCTTTGAAGCAGTCGGGACTCAGTGGAGGATCTGAAATGCTGCATTCTGCTGCCAGAGGCAGGATGGAGAAATTGGTCCAGACTTGTCTTCCAGACTTAGAACAGAGAGGGGGAGAGAGAGAGAGGGAGTGAAGGAGAAAGAGTTATCATTAATGATAGACTTTTAGAACCCTGCTTAAAATATCAGGAAAAGAAAGCAGTAGTTACAAAGAGAAGTGAGAAAGCTCCTTGCGTAGACAATCAGTAGATGCAGGTCTTGAAGTAGAACAGGACAAATCAAGTAATAAAGAGATCACTTTTCGGTAGCGAAAAACTAATCCACACCTGTTCCTGACTTTAGATTTACATCTTTCTAAACAGCTCAGTCTTTGATCTCTGTATCTCTAAATTTGATTGTGGAGTCTGAATCATCAACTTACCACTTCACCTCCTCTCCCACGTTTTTTTCTTGCTTCTCATGGCTCAACGGGGAAACTTGATTTTTATACATATTAATGTTGCTTCCCTGACAGAAGCTTCACGTTTTCGTTTGCGTAATTTCTCTTAAACACCTTTTCTGGATTCATGAGACTAAGTAACCGGGGCACTTTATGTGAATGCAGAAGTTGTTTGTATGTGGTTTTCAGGCAGTAGCTCACTTTTACAAGCCTGATCCACAGCACAGAGAAGAAAGAATTCCTGTCTTCAATAAGCAAAGGATCATAACCTTAATTTTGTTGTGTCCTGATACTTTAATCACATTAGCATCTAACTGAAAAAATATGCAAAGCACACAAGCTGCCGAGTCTCCTTTCAAGCTAATTTCTGGGGTTTGCCTTGTGCTTCAGCATATGTCCATCTCGTCTTCCTCTGTGTCAGCTCAGCTCACATGTGTGAATAACAAAGAATGCACAGTTTAGACACACTGAAGTAATAGTGCCAGATGACTGCTTGGCTGGAGAATTTCATAAAAGAGAACTACAATTAGTCTTTAGTCTGTGAAAATGGATAGTTGAAATGACTAAGGGCAATAAAGAAAGGTGATAAAAAGTGCATTAAAGGATTTTGTAGCTGAGGAGAGATATCTGTGATATATCAGTGGAAGGCATAAGCATCACTGAAAGAGGGAACCCTAAAAATTTATTTTGCTCATAACCCTGTAATATGTAAATCATCTCTTGAAAGCTCTGTGAGCTGAGTGTGCTGGCCGGGCTGCACAGCACCCTGTGATGAAGTGATGTGTCAGTTACTGAGTGCAAGGAGGCTTCATCAGTGTTACTGCATTAGTGCTTCAGTTCGGTAGAATACCAGTTAGAGAACAAACCCTTTTCCCTTTCAAATTAGATGCTTACTTGTTCAGCTTAGGCTGGCAGAGAGATGACAGTTTAAGAATGCTCACAGGTGAGGTTGAAACATAGCTCTTTATATTGAGGAATGCAACTTTTTCTGGCTACTCTACGGTTGGGATATATTTAGTGTAGAAGATCTTGCAGTGCTTTTCCGTAGAATGATTTTATAGGCATAATATATTTTGTTGGGTCAGTTTCTAGTCATGATAGACTTTTATACTGATTTGGTGTATAAACAGAACAGAAGCATTGGAAGGCCAAACTTTTCACTCAAAGGGATATGGAAAATGCCTTTAGTATCTTTGTTACCAATAATATTTTACTGATTTTATATGAGTAACTGTGATCTGAATGCCACAATCATGCAATTTAATAGTCAGAACTTTTTGACAGGGTAAGCTGGTGCCAAAGGAGGCTTTAAACCTGTCCCTGGCAGGTTATATATGTCCCAGCAACAGGCTGAATTCGTACTTGGAGAGGGATAAAAAGACATGGACCCTTTTCAGCCCTAAACAAGCAGGCATGGAGGCACTATGTGCTTCAGTAGGGCTGTTGCTCGGTGTCTAAAAGCTGCCTATGCACACTCTGATGCTGGGGACAGCAGATGGGCAGGACTGGACAAAAACTGGATGTCCTCCGTACACCTAAAATCTCCATGAGATTTTTGAGGATTACTCTCAAAAGACCTGAGAATTTGGGAATTCTCAACGAAACCAGGGAAAGCCACCTTCAGCTGCTCATCTCCACTGTGATAGAATTCAGCCTCCTGACATTTTTGTACCTTTGCCAGGGTCCCAGCCTTCCTTCTGTCCTGCGTCTGTTGGAGAGGTGGGCACAGCAGGAGCACAGCTACACCTGGAAAATCATTTTACTCTAAATGGCAGTTGTATTTCCTTTAAAAAAAAGCCATGTCACATTCTAGTTTGTGAAAAATATAGCCAAGACAGCTTGAATTTGCACTCCTGATAATAAATGATGCATGTCTCAGGCAGGTTTGGGGAATATATGACTTTGACCAGAAAGAAAGACCAATTACTAGATTTGACAGCCAAAGCTCTGTTCTGTATTATGCCTTATATATAAGCTGTTCTATATTAAGCTGGAAAAAAAAAAATGCATTAAGTTTGTGCTGTTACATATCATTGAAGATTTGTGTCTTGATTGAATGCCTTCAGAGTTCAGCAAGAAGAAAAGCCCTAGCAACAAAAATGCACGTATGCACACAGGGAGTAGGAGGGGTGGGGGGAGAGAGTTTTAAGCATCTGGTAAAGTAGCAGCTTAAATGAGCATGAAGGCCGAAGTTTGCTGACTGTTTTATTGAGTCACTGTTGTACGCCCACCTTTTCCTGTCTTGAAACAGTTTTCAGTTTTGACTATCTGACATGACTAACCGTTGCATATCTAACAGATTACAACTGTCAGTGAGTCTCCCAAACGGGGGCCAGCGCCGTGTGAGAATGTGCGATCAGACGCAGGCAGCTCCCTTCATTTATTTCTTGTTAACGTTTTCATTCAGCTAAAGTTTGCGGATGATCTTGTGAAACCTCTGTGTGAATTCAGACTTTGAAAGATAAATAAATAAATGGAGACTGACGGTAGTAATGTACGTGCACAGAGCAGTTTCTCACCCTCACAGGAAAGCTGGGGGTTTTCTCAGTATTTCATTGATGGAATATATGTGGGGAAAATAAAAAAGTGTGTTCCAGTAATAATGATATCATCATATTACCCCTGGCATATGAAGGACAGGAGACACTGATTCCCTGTTAAAATGACTCCCAGGAGGAAAATACATTCTTTCCTCATCTTATTGTAGTAAAGTCAAACAAATGAAATGATAAAACTGTGTGAAGTAAATAACATGTGGCCACATTCTGCTCTCTGTCACACAGCTGCAAAACTGGAGTAAATTTTTAAATTATCTGACTTGCTTTGGACTTACACCACTTTCAATATGGCAAAGAATTTGTCTTGTCCTCAGCAGTGAATCACTTTTGTTCTGTCATTGTATGATGACCCATTATTAAATAAGAAACATTTAGATTGTCAACACATGGACATATTCTTGACATAGAGTAAAACTGAAGGGGAAGAAAACTCCTATGGTCAGTTATGTTTTTAATTTTCACGATTGTGGTAACGACAGGGAATAATTTTAAGCGTCTCTGATTCTTTACTGAACATGCATGTGACTGTTTTCATGTTGTAATCACTCATTCCTTGTTGTTTTTTTTCCCTTTGTAGGGAAGAGCTTTACTTTGACAATAACTGTCCTGACAAATCCCCCCCAAGTCGCTACATACCACAGAGCTATAAAGGTTACAGTGGATGGGCCAAGAGAACCAAGAAGTGAGTATTATATTCTTATTTTTGCACTTACATCTGCTTAATTTTGTTTACCAGAGACCTGTAAATGAAATATATGTCTTTGTCAAACATTGGTTCTTGCTCAGCAAAATATGTAAGTGCATGCTTAATTTGGAGTGTATTGGACCACACACATACTTGCCTTAAACACACACTTAAGTGCTTGGCTGAATTTGGGCAGTCACGAGCCTGATTCTCATTCACATCAAGGTCTTGATACGTTATCTGCCACTGTAAATGAGAACTAAACCCACTGTATTTATATATGATCTGATTGAGGCATAGTAGACACAATCCTGCAGCATGCTGAATTCCCTAAACTCTTGTGAGCTTCCAGCTGAAGACATTTAGAGCAAAATAGGAGACTCATCTTTCAGGATCAGTCCTAGAGCAGAGAGAACATATATAGTATAGTGCCTTTTTGTTTGCCCTTAAATTCTTTTGCCATCAGATAATTAATGCACCTGGTTAATCTCATCATACCTGAAATTGGTTTTCAGCTATGGACTCATCATAGACCCCTGGGGGCCAAAGATAAAAAAAGCATATCAACAGCATGGTCTTTGTTTCTTATTTGTGCACAGAACGTATGTTTTATTTAAACAGAGCCCAGCAGATTTTCACTCAGCATGTTTATCTCATAGCAGTACACCTTCCTAGCTTACTAAGAATCTATTTGCAGTGTTCACTGGCTATATTTTTATGACAATTGTGTTTTGTCGTGTTCTAGCAGTTTTATGGGTAGCACTTTTAGGTACAGTCAAGTCTGGTTAACACACGGCATTTTATACAGCTTTCCGTCTAGCACTCTCAGCTAGCAGCCAATTTCACATTGTATGGGTATCACTGATGACCCAGTGCTGGATTTTTTTGTTAATCTAAAGGACTTCTATTACTCTAAAGACTCTTTCTAAATTGATTGGATTAACTAGATATAGCTGTATTTAAATTACATTTAGAGATTAAGAATTATTTGATGAATAACTGCATTAAAAAGATCCCTATAATGGAAGCATCTCAAGTAATTATTTTGCCTTTGATCTGCACATACAAATGAGACCTTTAAGGAGCTTTCATGGAGTTTTGTTTACCACAAAGGCAGAAGTAGAAAAACATAGACAGAATTCATGCAGTTAAGTGTTTCTCAATCTAATACACGCTACGGTGTCACCTTCTCTTGCACTTAGAGTTCGGAACTGAAATGCCTTATGTGACAACTGTCCAGCCTGTAGAGTTTCACCTCGAATAACAGATAAGAAAAAGCAAGTAGCTATGGATAAATTTCATTATGTAAATACTTGTGTTGCTACCTGCTTACAGCTGAAGTGTCTGTCTGTCATAGCAAGGGGATTTTTGTTCTGACTTCTCTCCTAAGCTTATCCAGTTCCCATTTTTAATTTTCACTTGCACCTGGTGCTCTATGTAGCTTACTTAGAGACACCTGGCAAACTTTCATAGAGTAAAAACCAGGAAGGAAGTTATGTATCATTTAGCTGTTCCCATTTGGAGGCTTCTTCCATGTATGTATTGAGGCAACTGCAAAAGAGGGAATCTTCCAGCAGAGGACACAACCACTGCGGAAGAGCAGAGAGGTCTGAAAAGGATGCAGAGAACAGCTTGCACTATCCTGTGTAGCACAGAAAGGGAACCTGCTTGCATTGGGACTGACCATTTTGGTGTCCAGTGGACTAAAAGTGAGGCTGTGTTCATACAACTTAATAAGATTTTCAAGTTTTGATGGAGTTTTCTAGTTTAGACCTGAAAGGCCTCTTTACATGATACCTGTTGTTCTCAATGAATGGCTTTCTCAGTGAATAGTGAAGCTGTGCTCTAGGGTCAGTTTGGTTCTGCAAGTTCTGTTACTGCCATCTGATGCTTTCAAGGCTACGGCACCTCCAGAATGACTAGTTATTAGAGTTGAATTTTCAGGGAAAGAGCAGCTCCAGTGAGCTGTGAGAGTTTCACTGAAGTTCTGCTTCCTTCTGAGAGCCCCTGCACTCCTGTAGATTTATTACTGTTTGGTAGTAATCGTTGAAGAAGTGTTTCTGGCATTTACATTGCATAAGGAAAATTAGGTGGATGGGGGCAATTAGGAATTAAATTCACTGAGGCGCTCTGATAGCTAATGTGTTTTTCTTAACAAATTATGTATCAGCAAACAGTGCCCCTCTCTGCCAGGATCTGTATTTCACTTCAACATCTCAGGCATGTTATCCTAGTTTTCCTCTCTCTGGCAGCTCAACCAGAGCTGTCACATCACAAACAACTTTTTTCTTAATATACACATCTGGCGTTGGCAGTTGGACCAACTTCATAAGAGCACATGATCATCATTCATTACAAGATTAAAAAGTACCCCATGGCATCATTGATGTTTTTTAACTTTGATCTTTTGCAGTTGTGATTCATCTCAGTTATAAGACTTCCCTTTAAAGGAACACAACCGATGACTTATTAGAACCTTCATTCTAAGTAGCGTAAACATAAAATTATGCACATCTTTACAAAATGTCATTTACTTTGTTGCCAGCTTATCATTTAAAGACATGACATCATGCTTTAGATCGTGAATTTGTAAGGCAAGGCACTCTGACCTTCTGTTGGCAAGTTGAGTCGAGTGAACGAATGCTGCGTGCTTTCAAGCAGCAGTAGGAGCAGCAGCAGTACCATGACAGATATCATAATCATTTAGAGCCTGACTTCAAGAGTGCTGAACAGTCATGGCATGCAGAGACTCCAGTGCCATTTAGCTGTATTAAACATATGCTTGTAGAAGCTCACTGCCCTGTCTCTCTGTTACTATTGTAAAAATTTTTAATAGACAGTGATATCAGGTTGTCCTGTTAGGAAGACCTGCCCATTTCTGTATGAGAAAAGATCTTCTGTTGATTTTTCCTTGGAAAAGAGTTATTTATTTTTTATTATCTATTTCAGTCTATCTAGATTGCCATCCAGGGACATCTACTGTGTTGTACAGTCTTTGTGCTGGACTGAGATAGCACACTGCACTCTGAGTGATGGAGTATAGAGGGGGGGTTGTATAAGATTTTTGGGAGTCACTGGGAAATCCTGCAGATTCTTTTCTCTCCTCATATCCAGGGTAAAACCTCTGCCATATGCAGATCTTAGCCAGCAGAGCTGCCTTCCAGCTGGGAGAGCTGAAAGGAGTTTTCCGGTGAAATAAGTTGTCATGAGGTCATAACTGCCCAACAGATAGCAAGAGATCACTGTAAAGGAACTCAAAGAGAAAAAAAAAACAGAACAATAAAACCAATAACCCCGCAAACCTCTAGCTGAGCCCCCCATTGAATGCCTTTGCCTTACCTCATTAAAAATAGATAATGGTTTGTCCTTTTATAGGAAGTAGGAATCATGTCCTCTTTTTTTGTTTGCTTTTGGTAGAAATCCAATTAGGAGGGAAATCAGGAGGAAGGAGCAAGGAGAAGTCTGTATATTAATATTTTGCTGGCTTCCAAAGACTTTAGTTCTTATCTAGTTAAAAGTAGTTTCCAAAGCCACCAACCTCAATTTTCTCTATCAGTCAGTGTGAATGGAAAAGTAGTTCTGAGTGTTGAACTGAAGCGTTTCAGCAGGGAGAAAACTGCTCGGCTTCATTCAGCTCCTGAATATTTCTCTGCCGCTGCAGCTTGCAAGGTGCACACGTGATGAAAGGTATGAGTAAACATCTCCTTTTTGTCTGTGCGCGCTGCAGAAGCCAGCGAAAGCTGGTGAGAGGGGTTCTGCTCAGGCTCTCTCTTAACTATTTGGCTGACCTGGCTTATAAAACGTAGATAAGTGAGTGAGATATTTGAGATTCCTCGACTTCAAACCATAGCAGTTTTTAGGAAGTTCTCCTGCTTTTCTGTCACAGGTGGAAGGTGGAGGGATAAGTCTGGGGTTAGTGGAATGTGCTTTGGAGTAAAACAGCTTTAAATCTTTCAGGTTTGGGCTGTGTTTTGGTTTTTTTTTTAATTTTTTTTTTCTTTTTTTCTCTTTCTTTTTTTTTTTTTTTTGTTGACTGCCTGTCAGGAGCTGGGCTGGTGGCCAAGCAGGAAATGACACATCGAGAGGCATTTGTGTTGTGCAACATTTTGTGGAACTGATGCAATGATACATTGTCTGTTTACGCATTCCTCTGCTAACAGCCTGCATGGCAGTAATTTTATTCAGGGACACATGGCATGCTACAGCAAGGAGCTAGATCCTTAACATCTCTTTATGCAGAATTATCACAGCAGTTAAAACATGCTGTGTGTCCCCTGTTTAGAATATTCTCTGGCTTGCCTTCAAAAACCACTCTGCCAGACCCCCCTTCCTTCCCAAGAATATATTGATTTGACTCTGGTTTCTTGCTCTGTAGTAAATTGGGGCAGTACAGAAAGAGGGTTTTCAGAGCAAGAGAGAATTTTACAGGCAGGTCCTACCTAGTGCATCCACCCCAGATGGTAAATGTAGCATCACTGTTTTTTCAAGCGATGCATTGCAGACGCTGAGCACAGAAGTTTGCATCAACGTGTTTTGGCATGGCAAGGAGGTTTTTAATTACAGTCAATGCTAACTACCCTGAGATATGATGAACGAGTCCCGGGGTTTCATCCAAACCGAAGCTAGAAAATCTGTGACTCGCACTGGTGTCTTTCAGAATGACAAATCTCTACTGAGATCAGCTGGATTATTCCGGATTTCTCCCAGCGTAAGTGGGAGCAGAGGAAGGCAGAGTGGGCAGTCTGGCGGTTTGCAAGTTGCTCTAAATGACTTTGTGAAGCTCAATGTTTGCCTTATAATGCCCCTTTGTAAGAAATGAGGCAAAATGTGATTATACAGCCAAATAAATGTTCAGCGTGGCTATGCTGTGTTGCTCTTTCCTGTGACTATCATTAGCATATTTAAACCTGACCACTTAGAAGCTGGGACCTGACCTCTTGTGCTGAGGTCCCCAGTAAGGAACTGCAGTGTTTCTGATATCAGTGGTACAACACAGGATCCTTTTGCAGTGTAAAGTGCCAGACATCATAGTTTCACTCACTGTCATTTGCTGCTGGTTTATTTGTTTTGCAAATGTGCAATTTCACAAGCCACACTAGTTGGGGACTGGAGCTCCTGAGCATTCCCAGAGGCTGTAAGAAACTGGTGGGATGATTCAAGTGTTCCTCATCAAAGGTGGCAGACATTATATACTCCAGTGGTTTAGGTTTATGTTTGAGATGAGTGTGTAACCCACAGATCAGTGCTTCTTATAGTTACGCCAACCACCATGCACGTCTTTGGAACAAGGTGTGCAGGAGGCTGTCGGGGGTGGTAGCTGCATCCCAAGGACCTGTGGGTTCTTGTTTTTTCCACTGTGGCTGGAGAGGGGCTGGTGCATAAAAACTCTTCATTGGAGGAATAGACTGTGAGAGTAAAAAGAATTTATTTTCCAGTGATTGTAACTTTTGTCTGCTGGTGCACTGGGTAGGGTAAGGTGAAAGTGAAACCTACTCAGCTCACTCATGGCTTGAATGAATACGCTGCAGTTCTGAAATCTCAGTGACCTATGTGGTACAGTATGGATGTCTCCATAGGAGGACATTGCTGCCCAGAGTGGTGACAGACTGACCATGTATTCACTGTTGCATGGAGAGGGAAAAGGCTTTGAGAAAATTAAGTAAAACAAATGGGCAAGTCTGAGGATAAACCCATTCTCTAATCTATCCTCACCAACAGTAATGCTGTCTCAGTTTTTCAACAGAACAAACTGTTTCCATCTCATTGCAGAGGGAACACTGTTCCTAGTACATTCAGCGTGTAAGATGACCATCATGGTGTTCTTTTGATATTGCAGCTATTGCTGTTCGTATTCAAAGTGTCTCTCTAAGCCACAAATAAAATCAGAGTTCCTCTGCAGAGTTGTGCTGCGTAGTTGTATAAGAGAGTTTTGCCCTCAGTAGCTTACAGTCTCTGTGAAAAATTCTGATGGAAAAAGGGGTGGTAACTAAACAAATGAAGTCAGTGGTGGCAATGAGTCTATTTTGCATCTCCATACAGCACAACTGTCAGGAAAGGAAAAGTGAAAACCATTTTGGTAAGTCTGTAACTACACCGTGTAGGTACTATGGAGATAGATGGTATAAAAAAAAGGCATTAATAGCTTTTCCCAGACCATTTTGTTCTGTACTTTCCTCCCAAGAGAACACTTGTACATCTTCTCTTTTGAAATGCATTTAGCTTGTTGCTACTACTGTGAGCATTTTATTCCCACACTTCAGTGTAACACCTCTTTTACCTCTCCCTCCGCTTTCCAAAGTGGGTTGGGAGGTAGGGAACAGGGCATGTACATCTGGGTGTCACTGCATCAGAGTAAGTAGAGTACTAACGTAGTTCTTCCTTGCTGGCAATCCTAAATTTATTTATAAGGTTTTTATAAAGTTTATTTTTAGTCTCCATATAAACTTCATTCTCCACTGAAACATGGTCATCCCAGACACGAAACACAGATGCTGATTTAACCAGACAAGGAATGCAGAAGAGGAAATGAGGATGAATATCACATTTAATTGAAACTTCAAAATGATCTCATGCTGCATTATATTTGGGATGCCGGAAACCTCACTCTTACGAAGAACTGTGTTTCTTAATGCATGTGTCTGCTGAGATCCCCTGTTTCATCTGCAGTAGATCAGCTTACTCAGGAAAACAGTGTCTTGACTGAGGGTGCCTTTCAGCACCTCAAAAACTAGACATGTAGGGTAAGTTTCCTCTGAAGTGAATGAAAGGACACAGGCACTTGCAGAGGGTGATTCATCCCAGCTATCGTAATACCGATCTTAGAGTGCAGTGAACTACATTTTAAAGCTCTCTGTCCCTTTCCATTGATTATAAATGGAGGCTAGATGACTAGCCTAGACTAGGCACCCTGTTTTTGAGATGGCTGAAATCAGATGAGATTATGAGATACTATAGTCCTAAAGTGTGCCTAATGACTGCTGTGAAATTCAGACAGCCTGAGTTAACTTTAAAGTAGGGAGCTCAGGGAGGGTTAGCAATAGAGTCACAGATACCATGGAGCTCGGTATGGATTAACCAGCTCCTTGGGTGAATGCTTTGTCTTCAGTTGAAATGTGAGCAGTCCATGCTACATTTCTGACAATGTATGGAATTGTTTAAAACTGTCTTTGAAGTGTCTATACAGCTGCCATAATGACTGCAATACACACATACCTTAAAAATTGATGCTATCACCTAAGGTGTCATTATCACCTCTTGCAGGATTTCAGTAGTCAAGTACTGCTTGGGTCCTACTCAGTTTGGGTTGTGTGAACTGCTCAGATTAAAACTCAGGTAATTAAGGCATGGCATTCAATAAAATTCTGACACTAACTAAAATAGCTGCAGAAGAAGCAACTTAAAGGTGATAATACACTTTATTAGGTGTTACCTAAAAGTGAAGAATATTGGGGAACACATTTAAAGATTTTCCAAGTTTTGAACTTCCCTGCTTCACATCAGAATATGTTAATCATTCCTTCCTTTTCCATAGTTAACATGCTGCCCATTCTCCTTTGATTCTGAGATGTAATCTTTCCCACAGTGTGGGAAGGCAAACCCTTTTACCTGATTATTGCCGGCGTAAATGTTTGTTGCTTCCATCAAACTCTTGTACCTTCATTTTGTGAACTTTGCTACCACTTCATAATACCCTGCTTCTTTAGTAGCCCAGCTAATTTAAATTCAGGATGCCAAACAAGTATTAATCAGGGTGCTTGCAAGTGTAGAATCTGCTTCCTGCCTGTCTGTAATCCATGTGAGTAATGCCAATTAGTTGTCTGCTTCCTTAAACCTTCATACGCTTTCTCATTCATTAATTCCCACCGTAGTAGACATGGTCTTAAATGTCACGTGCAGTCAGAGGCACTTGATGGTGTTTAGTTTCATTGTTCTTGGAGCTCAACAAGAAAATCCTCACCTCTACGAGCACCAAGGAGTGTGCTGCGGAAGAAATGGATAAGTCCAGCTCTTGCATTTATAATGTAATTTGATAGAAATGGGGATCAAGCTCATTATATGTTGTGAGACAAGTAGGAAATTATGTACAACAGCTTCACATCGGTGCAGCATCTTCCTGGAGAGGATTAGGCACTGGCAGGCACTGATGTAGTGTATGTTTGTTTACATATGTTAAATGCTAGATTAGATTTGCAAAAGAAGCCCAATTTTAACTGGTTATATTAAAAGGGATCAGAAATCCAGAGATTACCCATCAAAAAGGATAGTACTCACAATTATTTATTGTATTTTGAAAATTCAGACCTGTGTTTCTCAGTACAGAAGCTGGAAAAGAACAGAGACCTGAAAATATAATACACAATTGCTGTGTGGTACAAACCACTGGCAACGAGTACAGAACGTATTACACGTTTTTTGCATGTGTACATACATAACAAAGAACATAGGTTCAGATGCTTAGACAACAATATACTTCAATTAATTCAACAAATTTAGTGAATTTATCAAGCACTGTAGACATACGAAATGCAATAGAGTTGGTTCCAGGTTTCTAGGATACAGTTAAATTAAGAATAATTTGACTTATCATTCCTTGGGCCTCTTACCACCATAAACTTTGGATCTGTGGAACATGCTTTTTGCTTTTAGATTGGACATTCTTCAGCTTTGATGATCTGGGCTATGGGTCCACTATGTGTCCCCTCCCAGTTCTGGTCTTTTTTGATGTCTTTGAACAATTGTTTGCAAAACCAATGCCATAATAAAATTGCTACCTCTGTACACAGAAATGTTGCCCACACCTCAAATACTGTGTTCAGTTCTGGGCCTCTCATTAAAGGAGAGATACTGGAGCAGGTCCAGAGAAGGACAAAGAAGCTAATGAAGGATCTAGAGCACAAGTCTTACAGGGAACGGCTGAGGGAACTGGGGTTGTTTAGTCTGGAGAAAAGAAGGCTCAGGGGGGACCTTATTGCTCTCTACAACTGCCTAAAAGGAGGATGGAGTGAGACTGGAGTCAGTCTCTTCTCCCAAGTAAGAAGTGATAAGAAAAGAGGTAACAGCCTCAAGCTGAACCAGGGAAGGTTCAGACTGGATCTTTGGAAAAACTTCTTCCCTGAAAGGGTAGTCAGGCATTGGAACAGGCTGCCCAGGGAAGTAGTGGAGTCACCATCCCTGGAAGTGTTCAAAAACAATTAGACAAAGCCCTTAGGTCCTTGGGGAGTGGTTGGACTTGAGGGTCGTGAGCATCTTTTTCAACATAGTTGATCCTGTGATTCTACAGAACAGGGTTCAGCAATAGAGCTGTGAATATAAATGATTCAGTGTTTCAGTTCATCAGCTGAGCAGTCAAAAGGAAAATCCTTCTTATAAAAGGACATACAGGGCAAATTTTCAGAGGTGCAGGGTGGATTGACTTGCCTAAATGCTAGATACGGTGGTGTCTCAGTGGGTCATCTCTGGCCCATTGCAGTCAAGAGTGAGATGTGTGTTATGTGTTAGAGGCTGGTTTATCCCACCCTAACTATCTCCAAGTGTCAGTGTGCAGATCTCTGAGGGAGACTGTCAGTGAGCACTAACTGCAGAGGGAATGCAGAGCAGCGTGGGCCACAGGCCTGGCGCTCAGTCTCATGCAGGTATTTAAACAATAAATCGGCATTAAACAATCGGCTTTAAACAAGCTACCTGCTTACTGGCAACTGCAGCAGCACACAGCTTTGAAATGCTTCTTTATATTCATTTTTATTGTTCTTTAAACCTTTTAAAAGGGGGCTTTAGTGCCTGCTTTTTCAACAGCTACACTGAAGGGCTGCTCTCTGAAGCTTGTTACAATTTAGGTTGTAGGTGAACCCCTCGTCGTTAGACATAAATAACCACTGTGTGATCTTTTATGTTTTCCATGCCTGCTTGGTTGCAACTCTAAGGCACTCAACACAGAAGTGCCTATCCTGCTTTAAAATATCTTTCCCCATGCTGATGTGCTTGTTACTGTTCCAGTCCCAGAGGCTGTGGCCTCTACAGCTCAGCAGTAGTCTGGCTTTTATACGTAATCCTCATCAGCTTCACGGCAGACAGTTTAATTAGCCTTTATCTTTCTCTTTGGAAGAGTGAGCCCAGGGTATGTCTATTAGTGCCGTGAAGAGGTCTCACGCCACAGTATTCATTGCCTATGGTATGACCCACAGTCATAAGCACCTGTGAGAATTAGGATAATTGCAGCACATGAAGGATATACTAAATACTTGGTATTTAGGTAGGGTTTTCATTTTGCATGTACTCGTACCTATTGATCTATGTTATTAGTTTCACTCTCCTTGATATTTGCTATTCCTGAAAGATGGCAGCAAAAGAGAAGTGTGATAGCAGTTGGCTTGTAGAGATAGTCTTTATTATAGACAGGTAGCAGACAGGTTGGCGCTTGCAAAAACCAGGTAACAGTGACCGTTCTTTAGACCCAGCTTAAGGGTGAAGGGAGCTTTCTGGAAGCGTGTTTACTTCCATGTGGGTGCAAAGTAAACACCTCACTAACTATATACATGCAACACTAAGAATTAAAATGAGAACTGTTTTTCTCTAGTGACTTGGTGTAAAAAAGAATAAATATAGATTTACGGTATGTAACAAGGGGATACTTACACACCAGATAAATAATAACTTGTCATAAAAGAAATAGATCTTTTTTGATTAAAGGGCAGATACTTCTAGCTCTGAGTCTTGCTTTGTGAGTACACTACAGACAAAAATTACAGTAGGAGAAGTCCATGTCTGAGCACTCAGATTTGGGACATGCCAAGATTATGGTTATCATAAAGTGCAACTTTAATTCATGCATGTCGTGTGTATGTGACAAAACAGTCCTTCACTGTAAAAGCATGTTCTGGTTTAGCCATAGGACACACTCACTTGCTTTTATTCTTACTTTTTAGAGATCTAATGATATATATTGATATATATTGTTCAAAATGTTATATATAACAATATATAGTGTTCAGGTTGAGTTAGTGGTGAATGGTCAGTACTCCTGAAGAATAAATCTGAAGGTCTCATACCAGGCGCTGGGAAAAGTATGAACACACAGTGAATATGATCTGTGAACACTTTGGTTTAAGCAACTTAACTATTGTCACAACAAAAAATGGTGTGGCAGGAGCATAAAGTCTGTGGGCCAGCAATCAGCTTTGCCAAGCTGTAATCAAAGCTTTTAGCTGATAAAATCTAAGAAAACTCTATTATGTGAAATTTTATTTTTCAAAGTTTTATAATTTTACCAAATCTGGAAGGATTACAATGGAGATTCTGGAAAAAAAAAACAACAAACAAACAAAAACACCGAGAAAAAAGCCAAACTGCTGAATTTCAAATGTCCATTCCAAAATACAGCAACAAAAAAAGCTTCTTGAGGAAAAGATTGCCAGAAATATTTTTCAAGGTGCTCCATTTTCCCTGTGCTAACTTATTTCGAGGAATGTCTGAGACATTTTGGTGGAAATTGAAGAAATCTGTTCTTTACTCATGCAAGAAAAAGTGGAATGCAAACAGTCAAAGTTCAGTAAACTTGCAAGCAACTGAAAATCGGGTCTTATTATCGGAAGCATTGGGCAGGTTTAATGATAGGCAGTCCTGTGAGCCCACCTCTAACATAGTTAATCTACCGTGGTATTAATTTGCACTGAAGAATAATCCATTAGCTTCGGTGTAAATCCTGCATAGAAGATTAACTTGGCAGTTGGCAGGGTCTCCTCATGGGTTGCAGCAGTTCCAGCATCAACTTCAACAGGTCTTTGGCTGGTGATGGGCAGGCAGAGAGTGAGACGCCATCTCCAGGAGCACATGAGAGCATGACGTGACTCCTGCCTGCACGCTGGGGACGTGTTGGAGAGAGCAACAACCTTTGTAAAAGATAAAACAAGAGCCACCGCAGCCTGCAGGGCTTCTGGAGGCGTTGCAGGTTAGAAGGCAGCATGCCTCCAGGCACCAGCATTTGGCAGGACTCTCCTTCCCCTCCCATTGCCTCTTCAGAGGGGTAATTTGGTGTGCATACACTTCAACTGAATTGGCATGGTCCACACATACGTTGTGCAGGCTGCAACACACATGGAGCATGAGCAGAAAGAAGTTTGGGCTGGAGGCTGGGACTACTCATAGCTCCTTGCTGTGAGTGCTCCTACACCTCGGTGCCCCATTGCTGAACTGAGAGTGACAATGTAGTCAGTAGTGCTTCTGAAAAAGAGTGTTTTTAGAAAAAAAACCCTTGTGTTTAAGGATGACAACCACAGGAAATTAACATAGAAAAAAACCCTCCGAACTTTGCCTTAAATATCCCTTGGGGCTGGCTATGCACTGCTCTCTGAGTCCCCCTTAGCTCAGGTAGAGGCAGCTCGGTCTTCGTCTGTGCACCGTCGGAACCTCAGGATGGGCAAAATCCAGGCCCAGTATCACTGCCAAGGTGGAGTCAGTGAATGTGGAGAAAGGCACTTCAGGCTCCTGAGAGCCTCCTGGGGAGGGTGTAGAGCTATGTAACATCTGGGGCAAATGGCTAGTCCTTCGTCAGAAATAATATGTGTGATAGGTGCAGCCAGAGGCAGGGTCTGTGGTGATTTGGATACCCTGATGTCAGCCAGTGAGAAACTACTTGTTACCTTTTCCTCTCCTATGTGACTCAGAGCTGCTGAAGATGTTGGGCCCATTTAAAACCTACAAGAGTTGTTTTAACAGGTTTGTAAATTGGAGGAGCTGATCAGAAGCAGGAAGTGTTGCAAGTTATACTTGAGATCTGCTCTCTCATAGAAATCTTTCCCTTCTTCTGAGCAAAACACACACTCTCTACTTGGAGCTGCCTCAAGAAACAGTGAAGGAAGTGCAGCAGTGAAGGGATGAGCAGAGAACTGCGTTGTTTTTTATTTGAAGTTAAACTTCTCTGGAGACAGGTTTGAGTGCTGGGCAAAAGGTACCTTCATAGGCAGTTTTATTCCCGTCGCTGCTCCAACTTTGTTTAAGATTTCCCCCATGTCTTTTGTTACCACGGTGTTCCCGTCCTCGGGAGCCAAGCAGCTTGAGAGCTGAAAGGGAAGTGTTGTCAGGAGGGTGATTAAAACAGGGATTGATGCAGCTGGGAGCCAGGGTTCAGTCACCTCTCTGGGCCTCTGCATTAGTGTTATGTCAGACACAGTAGCTTTACCATGTGTGGCAAGTTTATGCATTTTTTATTGTCTGGAGCTGCCAGAAAACGCTGACCCCAGAGTGGCTGCGCTGCATAAGCGCTCAGCGGTGGAGGGCAGTGCGCTCTGCGAACCGTTTACGTTTCCCTCTTTAATTTGTCACTTATGGGTCATATCTTTTTATATTTACATTTTTAAATTAGTTCAGTGTGCCCTGCACTCGGGTTCCAGAATCCAGAATCCAGCTTTACGAGTTATTAAAAAATTTCCAAAACCCCTCACTTAATTTACGTTCAGTATGCAGAACAACTTAAAGTTCTGAGACGGCTTCACATGTTTGTAAAGACACGAGTTCAGGGAGAGATTAGATTTTAGGGCTCATATGCAACATGGAACAATTACATCTGTTAGGTCATCTCTTCAAAGAAGATACTGCCTGTCAAGTGAAATTTGGCTCAGAATTTAGAAGGGAAAAAAAAAGTTTGGCATGAAAACTAAGCTGGTCAAAATAAAATGGTTTCTCCAACATAAATTCCATTAGAAATAAAGCCAGATTCAGCAAATGCTTGAGATCTCCCATATGGACTGAAGAACAGTTTTACACTGAAGTACAATGCAGTTTTTTTGAGTGTATTTGAGACAGCTCCTGTTTTGGAAGCCTGCACATCTTGTTTGAATGACGATTTAGACTGTATATAGCAAAAAGCAGTGTTAGCGTATCTGGAACATCAGCATAATGGCTGTCTGTTAGAAGAAATGTTTCTTTTTAAAGAGAACAAAACACTCCTACCCTATGCTTTTTTTTCCCCCCTCCTTTAATTCTCACATCAGGGAGTTTTCAAGACCTGCACTCTGTAGCCACGTGAGTAAGTCAGGGCTGTAGGAGGATGGTTTAGTGACTGATGCATTTGGACGTGGGTTCTCCAGGTCTGTCATCTGCCTCTGACAACTTTATGACGTTTGAGCATTTGAAAATCCCTATAAGCAGATAACCAAACTTCAGTGGAAATTGCAAACCTCCTTCTCTCAGCCTCAGTTCCCATTGTGTGAAATGCGAATTCTGGCACTACCCTACCCCAGAAGTGACATGAATATGGGAAGAAGGTGAGGATCAATTTGTGTTTTTAAGACATATTCCCATCCAAGGTATATCACAATATGAGTCAGAAAGCTTCTGTTTCCTTTAATAAATGGAAACATATTTATTTATTTATTTATTTTTACTTCATATTTGTCCATCCTCAAGATGGACAAATGGGTGCTTTTATTTTTTTTATATCCTATTAGCTTTGAGCTCCCACCGTATCTTGCTGCTCTATATTGCTGTATCAGAGCAGTGTAGTTGTTTTAGGCTTCAGATCCTAATCCCTTCAACTCCTTGAAGGCATTGCAGGAAGGAAAGGTGACTTGTAGGAGTGAGCCTCTCACTAAGTCAGCCTTTACTCAGATTTAAATACTTGGTGCTGCGTTCAGAGAATGGCAACTACCAGGCTATTCTAGTGCCTGCTTAGGGGCTCTACACTGGTACAGCCCAGAAAGATGAAAACCAGATAAAAGAGAAAGGCTGAAAAGATTAAACTGCTGGGTAGGTAGGTATTATTTTCAGGTTCGTTTTATTTACCATTGGCTGGTCATTTACCGGTGACTGGTAAATGACTGCAATCAGGCGCACATGTTTTTATCAGCCATACACTTTCTGACTTTGAGAAGGCCACTTGAGAGCAGCTGTGGGGAGGAAGCTTTACAACTATGGGGTAGCCTCCATGCGCACGTGTGTCTTGAGGGGTGGGGAAGGCAGCCATCCTTAACCAAACATTTGCAACCTGCCGTTTTAGCTGGAATAGGAAAACCAGCTTGACAAGAATGAACGGTTTCACCAAGCAACATTCAGGGGAGGTTGGTGGGATTTGAAACAAATCTCCTTAAGCAAGCATGAAAACAAGCTATTTAGCGCTCGTTAATGTCTCAGGTTAAACTCTTGAATAATTTATCATGGTTAGGCTCTTTTGGTTTCATTGGTGTTTTTCTAGTGACTAACGAGATGACAGCTACACATGCTTCTTGGTATGCCACTGTTCACAATAGAATTTAAAGTTGTGTATTTGTTATTGATGTCATTAAAGTGATGGATTTGAGCTTGGTTTCTGAGGCAGCCGACTGGGTGGTTAGGACTAATTTCTAGCAATGGTTTCAGAGGTTGAAACCAAAGTGTGTATAAAAGGAAATGTTTCTTCTTTTAAGCAAATAATTTGAACCCAGATGAATGAAATTTAAGCAAGTGGGCATCAACTCTGAGTTAATTTTGACATACTTGTCTGGAAATCATCACCAATTAAAATATTTTTATGAGCTCGAATGTAGTATTGTCTTTCGGTGCTTATGTAAGAGAGGAACAAACTGCTTGTTTAACCCCAGCCTTGAGACTACTGTCCAGGATATATGACTGCAGTTACAACCATCTGGAGCTGCAGGGAGGGCACAGGCCTTGGCAAACCTCACTTTGTGAGGACAAGGCCATTTCCCTACCTGAACTGAAAAAACGTGAATTTGAATGGATTGCTCGCACCTATTGAGATGCGCAGCTCACTTGAAAATGAATTCACCAAATACATTTGACATGTCAGTCTTGGATGTGCAAAGAGGACAGGATCAGCTCTGGAGCCTGGGAGTCCTAGTTCAGAGTAAAAATAAATCCCGTGGGTTATTATAATAAGGTTCTTTCATGTGCTCCTCCAGACTGAACAGCTAGCGAGATAGTTCCTTAATTTGTATACACACCTTTCACACCTGCACATAAAGAAGACCTTTCATACCAAGTGCTTGATGGAGTAACAATATGAGTATGTGCAGAATTAAAAGGATACACACCATGCTCAAATATTATTATAGCTTTTTAGGCTTTACATATTTAAAATAATAATGAATGCCTGCCTGATGGGGAGGAGCAGTCTCTGCATTGTGAATTTGGCCTTTTCATGAGAGCACCGTTGTTTTTTGTTGTTTTTACATTCAAAGACAGTTGAAATGTTGAAGACTTGAGTAGAAATGTCTGTTGTGTGTTTCCAGCCACAGTCTCACTTATTCAATGAGACAGACTTTTAACGTTTAAATTTTTCTTACTGGTCTTCACTGAGGTTTTTTGCACTTTCATTATGTATATGCCTATATATGCATATATGTATCTACATAATAGTACTACATGCTTATGAAACAGCATATCATGAGGTTTTTTTTCCATTCCATAATTATCATTTGGTTCCTGTGTAGTAGTGTATTTTTCAGGCTGCCAACATTAGACAGATGTTCAAATATTTCAACACAAACAATATATTTAACTTACAGAATCATTATAGGTTTGGTATGTATGCGTGGAATTTGCTCTACTGTGAAGTGTGAACACTAGCCCTTTGCACCACTTCAGTCTGAAAGAAGGTAGACCTGAAATTGCACCTAATTTCAGCTTGCAGTTGAGTCCATACTGAGAAAATTTCAGGGCTTAAGTAAGACGCATGATCAAGTTACAGGGGATGTCTGTGTTTCCACATGTCAGCTGAGACACAGCAGCTGCCCAGTAAGGTGTTCTTGGCCCACCATAAATGCAAGTTGATTTGGTTTAGCTTAGCCCTCAATAAAAGAGGCTTAAGATAAGCAGGATTGCTGCACACTTGCCACCGGCAGGGAGCACATGTGCAGATGGTTACCATCCAGGTCCAGGACATGGTAACCCATTCTACTCCAGGAACTGGCTGTGTATTTGGATGGTTTTGTACTGGCAATAGTGAAGCCAATTTTTAGATCAGCATTTACATTCTCTTTTAAAAATTAGTTGTTAAATCCCTTAACATAGCTGGGTTTGTTGGCTTGCATAAAGACAGTTTGCCAGTTCTCTGTCAGCCCACAAACACTGTTGCTCACAAGAGAATGGCCTTTTGAGGGGTGCATTCAAAACCATATTTATTTTACTTCTCAGTCTGGCTGGGGAGAGATTTCTTCTGAGAAACTTTGACGAGTATTTTAGGACCTAAATTTTACCAGTCTTCTGAGATACAGCTTGCATATAAAATGTGCTTGCATTGGAAGCTACTGGAAGCTATTGGAAAAATAGCTTGCATTAGTTCACCTTGAACTCTGTAATTCTCACAGTCTGTAATATTTAGCATATAAGAACCAAGAGCTGATTTAAGAAATGTGCTTTTGAAATCCTCTGTGGCCTCCTTTACTTGCTGAGTAGGGCGAAGTTGCAACAGTTCTCCAGGACACAGGCAGCAAGCACGATCCTGAGCTGTGTGCGCGAAAGTGAGACTGCACCATGAGCGTGGGCAGACCATCAGCCTGGCTCAGTAAGTTGCAGTTCAGCATTGCTTTTGCCTTTTGATGTAATAACTCATCTAGGTGTTTCATCTCAGAGTTACCTACACTTGCACCTCTGGATTTATAACAACATATCGTTAATCTGCTCTTCCTTAACATGTTACAACCCTCCTTAGACAAGTGATTTGAGAAGGTAGTGAGTGTGGGTTTTCTACTTTCTGCAGCTGCTTTGAACTAGAGGATTTCCAGTTCCTTAACTAGCAATCCTCTGGGTCATTCCCACCCAGTAAGTGGTATCTGTTCCTAACAAACTTTCGGTGTCCCTAACAACATTTGATTCTTATACATGTAAATATGGGTGGTTCATGGATGTTTGTAAACGTGCATGTCCATGGGGAAGCTCCCATCTTTTTCCTGTGGATAAAGATAAGATTTTTATAAGGGAGGAAAAGAGAGGGTAGGTCAGATCCTTCCTGAGCTCAGGTGGACTTTGCATTCAGCAAAACGGGAGATTTAGGTGGAATATAAGGAGTGGTAAGACACTGGAACAGGCTGCCCAGCTCAGGCTGCCCTGTCCCTGGCAGTGTTCAAGGTGAGGTTGTAAGGGGCGTTGAGCAACTTGGTCTAGTGGAAGGTGTCTCTGCCCATAGCAGGGGGTTTGGAACTGGGTGACCTTAAGGTCCTTTCCAGTCCAAACCATTCTTTGATTTTATTTCGCATGCCCATGTAACAGTGCAGGAAGTTGATTAGCAGAAGCTACTGCAAATAGAGTAGGAAAAGCAGAAGGTGTCAGGGTGGAGGCATCTGCCATAAGTGCTTTAGCCACCCTTCAGGTCTCCAGGAAATTGGGAAATTTTTGAGCTCTTCAGACCAGCATGACAATAAATCCATATCAGGGGAAGGCACATCACTCTGCCTTGTGCATCTTCTAGCAGGAGGAATCCCATGGGCAGGGGACCTGAGGGCTCCTTGGGTGCTGTCTTCCAGCCACGGCTGTGCTGTCTAAGGCGGACACCATTCCCCAGTGCTCCTTTAATCAGCATCAGTCAAAATGAGTTGGCTTAACAGAGTCCTGCTCCAGGTCAGCAGTAGCTGTGGTGAAAGACAAGTGATTAACAGCAGAGAAAGGCCAGGCATGATAACCTTGTCAGCTGGCACAGCTGTAACGTGAAGAGGCCACATGACCAAAGCCCTGACTGTGTTGGGCTTGCTTACCCCCCATGCTGATGGGACGTCCAGGCTTTGTGATGAATAGCAGGGACTATGGACAGTGACCAGTTTTCAATTAAACATCTCGCATAGATCAGCTTCTGCTTTGGGAACAGAAAGTGAGCTCCAAAAAAGTCAGCTCCCATTTGCTGAGTGCTTAAACAGGATTTATTTTTAAAGCTTTATTTAAAAATTTATAGAGTTTGTTGTGCAAAAAAATAAATAAATAAATGTTAGACTGAGTGAGCTCTGCAGCAATGTCAGAAAACCCTGAAAACAGAGGCTTCTCCTGGAAATACTGACAAGAGTACTAGCCATAAACCTGCTGCTGCAAGACCTAGTTGGTCATTTCCCACCTTAGCAGCATAAAACAGTTCAGATCTATTAGAAAGGAGAAGGCCTCCAGGCTGTTTTAATCTGGAATTCTACAGCCTGACGTTAATGAGGAATTTTTTTTTTTTTTGACAGTTTTTAGCCAATCCATTTCTACGTTGCAGACAGTAATAAACTGTCAAGTTGTTTGTGAAAAGTTTGGCTCCATGCATTTCTAAATACAAGGTACCAGAGCAGTCACTGTGAAATCCTGTTTCAGTTTGGCTCACAGTATTGCAGTGACCTTTTTTGTTGTCTTTTGTTATTAATAACTTGCTTCTTTGTCACTTCTCCATGCTGCCCATATAAATATTTCTGAAACAGAGCCTCTTCTATATGCTAACCTTGTCTTTCATTAGCAACAGTGAACACATGGGAGTAATTTGGGATGCCAGGTGCGTTCTTCTGTTACTGTCCAGCATGTCCCTCCCTTTCCTTGCATTGCTGATGTAGAAAAGTTCACGTAGAAAAGAAAAGCTGTGGAAATGGTGGATCCTCTCCTGCTGTTCCACACATGTTGGCCAGGGTGTAACCATCAAGTAAAGGGTACCTGGTAGAGCCAAGAAATAAGTAACTTCTCCAGTAGCACACCATCTGTAAAGGCTTACAGTTCACAGAGAAGTAGACTTAAATGTCTAGTGCTATTAGAGCTAGAGCACTGAAAGGTTAGTGAATGGCAAAAGGTAAAAGCATCTAAAAATACATGTACAGCAAGTGATATGAGAAGAAGAGAAAAATAAGACAAAGATACCAGAAAAGAAATGTTTGCAGGTCTGTGTTTTCTGGAGGAAGCCATGGATTAGGTTTGTAACGAATCAACCATGGAAAAACGCAGGGAAAAAAATAAGTGAATACTGTTTATTTGTGCTGCTAGGTGATAAATATTCCCCCCCCCCCCCAGTTGCTCCATTAAATGTTGTCCTTGGGTGGCATGGTTTAGTGGGAGGTGTCCCTGCCCATGTCAGGGGGGTTGGAACTAGATGATTTTAAGGTACTTTCCAGTCCTAACTATTCCATGATTCTAAAAGCCAAGGATCCAGGATGTTTTGAATTTTATCAATATTTTGATATTATTTTGATAATATCATTTTGATATTATCATTATCAATATATCAATATTGATATTTTGATATTATCATTAATTTAAGTTGTGATTTCTAAGACATGAGACAGAGCATAACCCAGAGTGTTCTAGGACCTCCTAAGAAATGCTGAGCACTGCTTATGGGAAGGAAATAATATCTAACAAGTCCATAATTTCAATATTAATTGATGAAATGTCCCATTAAATTGTTATTTTCAGTGTTGACAATTTTCTGTAGACCTCAGTACAGGGCAGATAGACTCCTTCCTGGCCTTGAGAGGAATTTGCCTCTCCAAGAGTGTTACTCATCAATTCTGAAGCATTGTGAGTCATGTATTTAACATACTTTTTACCCTTTCTGACATGGACAAAAGAATCCAAACCTGCATACAGTAGTCAGGTACATCCAGTGTGTACAGCTGTGGGGGAAAAATGCTGTAACAGGTTCCATCTGAAAGAACTAAGAGGAATGGAAATCCTCGTCAAGATGGGAACCAACAGGCTGCGCCATTTCTGGAAAGACCAAGGGAACACTGTCATTTTCCGAAGTTTTGCCTTCAGGATGTGGCATAAAACTACGGTTGCTAACATTTGTGGTCACAGATCTTATTGTACTTTCACCAGCATGTTAATTTTGGCCCATGAATGCCCACTGTTACAAACCATACACAGAGGAGTTTTCAATGCTGCTTTATGTGATTAGCACAGTTTTATATATAACTGCTGAGTTCCTGACTTTTCTGCAAAGTCCCCAAATTACCTGATGGTATTTGTTGGTGAGGACAGTTCTTGCTGGTCATTTTTAAACCACTGGTGCTTATTTTTGTTGATAAACTAAGGTTGAAAAACTTTACGTAATCATGGTCCTGCCTGTTGAGCAGCTTTCTCTGCAGGTTTGGTCTCACTTGTCCATGTCAGACTGGGAAAAAAGTGTGTTAAATACGTGACTCTTAATACTGAGAAAAGAATGGGTACTACTTCTGGAGAGCCAAAATCTTCTCAAGGAAGAAGGTGACATTTTGCCTAAATAATTTCAAAGCAGGGTTATATCTTGATAAACCAGGTTACCTCTTTGAACTTTCAGTTCAACTGTCAGAAATTTACACCCATTCATAGAGTGAATCAGTGTTCAAGGGCAGCTTTCCTGTCTTTTTTTCTGGTCCTTATTTAAAACCTCAAAACCACTGTGGGTAATTTCCCCAAGATCCACTTTAGAAGTTTGTGGCATGTAGCATGAAGAGTAGGACAGCTGGCCAAGCCCTGAACTCTTATCCTTTTGAGCGTTTTCCTCCTGTTTCGGCAAATTACACAAGAAAAGTTGCCACCTCTCTCCCTACAAAATTAAAGGCTAACTTGAATAGCTGTTTCAGCCCAAATCTTTCTTCTCTTGAAGCAAGTGGGAGTTTTTCCTTAAATTCAGGGGAGAACTGGATCTGGTTAACCGATTTCTGCTGGGTTTAACCTCTGTCTCCAGTTGCCACACTTCAGTTGACAAGCAGTTCTTCTGCTAGGGAGCTGAGAGACTTTATGAAGCGTGAAGAACTCACAAATACTGTTGAACCACAATGATCACCACAGGAAACATTGGCCCAAAATTTAGGTTTTGTTTTAAAAACAGAAAGTTTGGGGGAGAGCGAGCATTGTTAATTCCAGTTTGGACAAAAATATGTTTGTAGCTTTTTTTAGTGTCACAGAAAGTGCTGTCGCTAACATCTTCAGTATTTCTTCGCTGTGTTGAAAGGCTCATTCAGAGTGTTTTGCTTGGGCATGGGACCTAGAAAGTACTGTTGACTTAGCAAACCGACCTTATTTGGTTGTATTGGTAAAGGCAGCTTTGGTAATGGTCAATACACTTTAATTTTTTATCAGAGGTGCAATTGCTTTGTAGTAAGACATACTGACGCCACAGCTAGGAGGGGGATTTTTGGTACCGTGCTCCTCAGACTTGAAATGGGAGAAAATTCCTCAGAGTTTTCAAGACAAAGGGATAAAATGTGGGAGAGAAAGCAGAGAGGAGACTGCCTTGCATATGGCACCATCAGGAGTGGAGCACAAGTCCACAGCAGAATGTCCTGTGCTCATCGTGCCTGCGGAAACCTAAGGTGGTGGCAGACACCGGGCCAAAGAATTGAGAAATGGATTTTACTATTTACATTACCGTAATTTATCTGTAGCATAATGTTAAAATTGCCACTAGAAAAAGATTAGAAACGTGTTTCCTGCTCAGTTCCCTCGCTGCTCAGGCCACACACATGCACAGTGTGCCATTAAACTGCTGCAGAGCTCTCATGCCTGACAGAAGGTGCTCATTCAGTAGCCTCAAGCTGCACCAAGATTTTCAAACCATCCAGTAAACAACCCTGTGCACCCATTTGGTTGTGCCCTGTGGTTTGCTGCTGATTTCTGATCTGATCATTATCCTGGTTGTTTTTTCTTCACATTTACCTTTTTGATCTGAAGAAATCACCATTTTACACTTTGAAAAATCCACTGACCCAGTGGCAGAACTTCTTCCCCTTCCCTCACCCTCTCGCTACAGGGGATTAAGTCTTTCTAGCACCATAGGCAGATTGGCACACTAAAAGTATGTGTATGCTTTCTTCTGATTTAATTGGATTTGCTAGTCTGAAATGGAGTATGTTTGTGAATTCCATAAACTAGCTACTGTAAAATAGGACACAGTTGCTGAAAAAAAAAAGCCAGTTTGCATTTTATTCCAAAAGGGATATTTCCATGCTTTAAGGGTGGTCTCTGTTCTCCCTTTAAAATACCCTTTAATCGCTGTGTGTCTTGGTTAACTTCTCTGTTTTTACAGGATCCCTGTAGTTCACGTTCAAAGTTGGATAGGTGGTGTTTTAATGCACACTTTATTGTTTTGAGTCAAAGTGGTTTCGTTTTGCCTGGATTTTTACCCATTGTTGATTGAAAGATTGGAAGTTTTGTACTGTGATCTGTCTGTTTAGTTGAGGAGAAAGATCTGCAGCTCAGGGTGGGTCTGAAAAAAGTTCTCAGCGAACTCTCCACATTGTGCTCGTAGCATAACCCAGAACTGAAATTAAAGCTGTATTTCAGTTTCCTTGTACTTAATGTGGGGCGCCCATTTTTACTTAAGTCTTGTGCTTAAGTCAGAGTGGGAGGTAAAATAACTGCATAGGAAACCTCAACAAGGTGAGAAGTTTCCCTTTGTAGAGATGGTTGATGCATTGCTGCTCTGTATTCTGTGGGCTTCAGTCGCAGTTTTGCTCTCTACCAGCCGAAGGGAATTAATGCAGCAGTCAGAGGCAATCCTTATGCAATACGACAGGTGCTAATCTTCCAGGAAATTCATCCTACATCCCACCCATTAAGGGAATTTTATGTAAAAATGGCTTAATGTCTCTTTAAAGGTGTCAGTAAGCATGTGAGGACCACACAGCTTGGGTTCCACTGAAAGTAATGGAGTGAAATTGTCTGCATAATTATTTTAGTTGGATTGAGAATCTGCAGTCCTCTCTTGCTTCAGGAAATAAACCTCTGTTAAAACCATATGGCAGTATTCTCCGAAGAGACGTGATTACAGGGCCACTTCTCTTTCACATCTCTAGGCAGAGTTAGAGAAAGTTGTTATGCTTGCGCATAATTAATCCTTCTTTTTCCTTCTCAGCAGACACAAAAATACCATTTTTAGCATGTGCAAGTGTGCTGCTGTGTTTGTTTGCATGCAGGCCTAAGTTTGCTTTTCAGTGCAGTGAAGCAGCAATAAATGGCACTGCCTCGGAACAAAATTAGAGACGTGGAAGGAATGTACCATCATGTGTACATACCAAAACTGCATAACAGAGAAACTCCAACAGAACGAATTATGCTTATGTTTAGGATAGGCAGCTTTTAGAAACTTCAGCCAGCGGAAGTGATACTACTTTACCTTAAATGAGGCCACTTAACTCACATGCATGTGCAAAATAAAATACAAAGGGCAAGTCTTAATTACAGTGTGCCTCATCCTCCTCCCTAGCATGCCATCTCCTGCCACTCTCACAGGTGGTTGTGGCATTGCCTTGGTCTGATGCAATGAGGGATGTGAGATCTTTTGGCAATGCAGTGGCACTTCTGATCCTGCCATGTGGTGGGATCGTGGTCCCGCACTTGAGTTGGTGGGGGCAGAGTCCTCCTGCTTGTGCTCAGGATGCTACCAGGAGCCATCAGGAGCTGGGTCCCCATACCTGCCTGTCAGGAGAAGGTCTTTGACCCATTTTTCATGTTGCTGTTTTTGTGAAAGCAGAGAAGGAGGCATCCAAACGCTAAATACGAAGGTGTAAAGCCACAGAGCTTGGTTGAAGTGCAGTTATCTTAACTGTCAAGTGAGCGAGCTTTGACTTTCACTTTAGATTCAGCAGCCACAATTCTCTTTTACATCAGTTTTATACCAGTGTGCATCCATTTATTTTAGTGAAGACTTATGCCACAATTGACAAGAAAGCAAGAAACATCATCATACCATTCACAAACAGTAATATCAGCCATTCTCAAACACTACCAAGAAACTTCATTACAGAAAAGCAAAACCGGAAAGAACATTTCTCACTCTCAAATCTGAGTGAGTGATGTACAGGAAGTAAATTACTACCACACCTACTGTTGTGTTGGGGATAGCTGTTCTGTTCAAACGATACAGTGAAATATCAGTATCCTAGAGAAAGGAGTGTATTTTCTCTATTGTATACGAGATACATTATGTTTTGTCGGAAATGCCTTCAGATGCTGGGGGTAGATTTGGCAGCACATCACCCTTGGCAGTAGTTTGGCCATCTAAATCCATCAGGGATTAGAAATAGAGTTCAGTCCTAGTATAATGCTGGTCTTTTGATGGAGGGGAATCATTTGCACACTGAGTCTTCTGTTAAGGGAAGGATAACTTGCTTGTGCATCAAAACTGGTCAGTGGTAGGGGGCACTGACAGCCAAACTCCTTTTTTGCTGCCAAAAGGAGAATAATCCCATGTATCTGGTGGAAAGCTGGAGTGAAAAATAAAGGAATGATCCATCTTACCTGGAGAAGAGTTAAAAACCAAATTTCTTCCTGTCATAGTGCCAGGCTCTGTGTACACTTTTACTGAAATATCACTTTCTTATTTTAAGCTTTGACTTCCTCAGTTTGTGTTGAAGCTGAAAAAAGTTTTCCATCCCTCTTTTCTGTTGTTGCCTTTTTACTTCATTTAAATTGGTTAAGGCAGATGAGTTTTACTTGCAAAAAAACCCAAGGCAATGCACCACGAAAAGATATCCAATTTCTTCAGCATCATCAGCGTTGCTGTTCTACTTTTCTTGGACAGAAAGGGAAGAGCACTTTTTGTTATATTTTCCATCATTCTTTGATGGAATTAAATCAGGGTTGTGCTTGAAGAAAAAGGAAACCCTCATATGTATGTTATGTCCTCTAATAAATGGTGCCAGTGGTTTGAGCATGCTTTGTTTTCTCTATGGAAAAAAAGCAAGCGGTAGGGCTAAAAGGTAGATTACACAGCTTGTATCTAAAGTTCCATAACTGAGGTATCAAATTTTAGCCTCGTAGACACATAACTGTCACCCTTATAGTGGAAGCAGTTATATTATTCCTTAAAATGAGTCATATGACATTAAAAACAAAACAAATAATAAAACTCAGATTTGTGTAAGCTGTAAAGACTTCAGAGCCAGGCTGTCTCCCACTGAAGACGGTGTCAAAGCCTTTATTCATAGCTCTGGCAGATTGCTTGTCCCCATATAATCCAATTTTTCAAATTGTAGGGTTGTACTTTTTTATCCTGCAAATTAAATGAGGATTTGCCACCCGCAAAATAAAACCCAAAGAAAGAAAGTTGCTTTAAATAGAGTGAGCTATTAAGGCGATATTAATATCATGGGGATGATGAGTATTTCCAGAATTTAAGTACTTTAATGTTATTTCTGCCTGTTTAAAGAGAGCAGAATAAAATACCCCTGCCACTCTTGTGTTGCGGAGATGTTTTCCACTGGTGTACTGTAGTGGGAATCCAAGCTTAAGTACTCACCAAAATAATAACAAAATAGGGAGTATTCGAAGCACATGCCAGTGATGATCCAACGTGTTCTAACATCTTTCTTGGCTTGAAGCATATACATATATATACATACATATATGTATAGGCAGGGCTGTACATTAAGTGCTTCTGTATATCTTTAAAAGCTATCAACTTCACAGCTGCCCACTTTAACAACTTGCAGTGTTTATAACTAGGCATTTACAGCTTCTGTTTCTTTGATTTTCCCTTTTCCATCAGATTGCATCCCCATTGTAATGCCCTAATGGATATCTACTTAGCAGCAAAATAATGGAGTAATTACAGCAGGGTCAAAGTAAAGCCTGTGAGGGATAATCTTATTTAGGAAATGAACTCTGGGGAGGACTGAGCAGCTCAGGGGACTCTTAATAGGAGAGAGCTTTCCCTGTTGCATATGCTGTATCCTCTCTAGTGACCAAAACTTAGTGCCATCTGAGCTTCCCCTGTGTATGGTCAAGGGACATGTTTGGACTGATCTTCTCCACCATGCCTTGAGAAAGAGTCCACTTTCTACTAAGTTCAATATGTCTGGAAGCAGTAAAGGGGAACTAGTGGTTTCTGTGGGACGAGCTCCTGCAGAGCTCCCTGCAGAGGCAACCGGAGCAGTCGTAGGGGGCATCTTGCCTGCTCCATCCTTTCCCAGGCTTTCCCCGGCAGTTCATCAGCACAGCTCGCCACACCTTGAATAGCATCACCCGCTGCTTGTGCTGGCCACTCTCCAGCTCTCAGAGGCACATGCCCCCCACTGCCTGCATTCCTAGAGATGTGTTACCTTCTGGTAGCCAAACGCACAGGCAGCCGGGGCAGGGGGTGAGATTTATTCTCCAGGACTCTGTTTTCCTATTGTTTTTAATTTCACAGGAGGCTCCCTGCTACTAAACAAACTTTACAACTGTCAGCAAAAGGGTCAGCCCCCTGCCAGAGCCCTTCACAAAACCCAGCATTCCTCACAGCCAGATCCAGTTGTTTCACTCACCTCCCTCCCCTTTGTGCCCCCTGGGGCTTTCGATTGGAGGCATGGCCCCTAAGCAGGTTAAACACCTGGTTTAGCGCTGAATTAGCAACCTGCAGAGCCCGTAAGGACACGCTTAAGTTTGGCCAGCAACTTGTACCTCATGCACTTGCAACGCTTTGCTGAGTTTTGGACGTTATGTTGTTAAACAGCGGTTGGGTAGAGGCAGCCAGCCTTAGGGCTGCAGGGTTTTAATGTGAGATGAATGTATGTAGGACAGGAGTTCCTGTACGAAGGATGGGATTTGTGTTTATGTAGCTCACAGCAGAATGTAGCTTTGCTTTGCTTTTCTGCCAAAGGGAAAAAAAACCCAACAACCCAGTGGAGATGGCTATGAATGAAGCACTTCCAGAAGGAAATAATGCAAATAATGAGGCTGTTTTGTCGGAAAATCCCAGGATTTTATAATCTCTCACTGCACTGAGTTCCCCTACATTCTCATAGAATACATAGGCTGTCCAAAACATTTGCTTCCAGGCTGAGTGGTTTGGGTTTTTTTTCCCAAGAAGTTTGTCTTTTTGATGTCCTTATTCTTCATACTGGGATGGAAAGGAGTGCATAAGGTTTAGAAAAGGGAGTGGCCGGGGCTATTCTGTCGAGGACCGTGCTTCTTTGAGTAACCAGCAGATGCATAAATAAGAAAGTAACTAAAACCAGTCATGTACTAGTATTCTGGACCTTCATCTGGGGATGCAGGAAATTCTAGTTTTACTTTGTTGTGTCTCCCCTGAAAACTAGTGGAAAATAAACAGCAAGAGTTGTGCTTGCTGAATTTATGGTGAAATAAATCTTATAATATCCACTGTGAGGCAAAGAAATTATGGTTTATCTGAAGCTAGAGCCATAGGAAAATGGCACAGAGGGGTTAAGACCAGCACTTTCAAACTCAGGTTCCTTGTGGTCTGGAATATTGAAGCAGACACAGCCCTCATTTCACCCTGCCCTTTCATGGCAGCTGGAGATGTTGAACCCTTTGTAGCTTCAGGCCCACAGTCAGCATGAGCTGCCTGACTTCATGTACTCATGGTAAAAAATACTGTGTACGTGACTTAACCGAGCACAGACAATCACTCAGTCCTAGAACAGTAGGGCTAAAAGAAACCTCAGGCAACCTAGTCCATTTTTCCTCAGAGGAAGTATTATATATACTTAGATCATCACTGACATCTGTCCAAATTCTTAAATCCTCCAGTACTGTGCCTTCCACTTACCAAGTCTGTTTTTCTTTGTTTTTTTTCTTTCATACTTAAAAAGGAGTTTGCTAATACCACACATTAATCTCTTTAAGTCTCTTCTACCTCAAATGAAGCCAACTTTTTCTTGTTCTGTTTTCAACTGACATTGAGATCAATTGATTACCATTTTCTTTAGAAAACATTTTACTCTTATCATGTGCTTTCCTGCTTGTCTCTTTTCTAGACTAAACAAATGTATTTCCTTCAACTTTTCCATATAGGTCATGCTTTCTAAATCTCTTATCGCTCCTGTTGCTCTTCTCTGGATTCTTTCTCATTTGTCTGTATCTTTCTTAGCGGGTGGTGTCCCAAAAATGAATAAAACAGTACAGCTGACGTCTCACCATGTCTGAGCTGGGTGTCATAGCTCCCATCTCTGTCTTCTTTGCAACATAACCAGTAAACTTTCCCAGGAATGCATTTACTTATTAACTGTATTTTATTTTTTAAAATGACAGAATCTCATTATTGACTCATATTCAGCTTGCAACTCCCTGTTACCCTCAGATCTGCCTCTGCAGTGCTGCTGGCTAATAGGTTTATTGTTGGGGTGCATTCAAGCATTTGATGTTTATTGCTCCGAAGTGTAGTACGATGCAGTTCTACTGCATGCCATTTTACTAATGACATGTCAAGTATCATTTCTCCAATTTGCTGAGATCATTCTGAATTCTGACCCCTCTCTCCAAAGTCTGGAGGACTCCTCACTACTGGAAATCATCTCAAGGCTTTATGATCATGCTTCATATTTCATCATCCAAGTATTAAAGAAAATAATATTAATTCGCCAAAGATCCATAAAATACCTTATAATTCAGTATCATTAATGATAGTCATTGGGCAGCCTTGTGACACTGAACTCCAGTCCATGCATCTGCTATGGCTGCGTTTTAAGCCTTTAGATAACACTTTCTTTTCTTCAAAGACATGAAAGCAGAGGTTAATCCATCCCAGCTTCCACCTGAACAGAAATGCCCCTGTGGGCGTTTGCAGATAGAGGTGGAGTATAGCAAAGGACTCACCTCTAGGATTGTTGGCAGGATCTTCAGGCCAACATTCCTTAAGTCCAGCTGCGTCATTTATGTGCAGCTTAAGGCTCTCCATCGTCAAAATTTACACATTGTGTAGGTGCTTCTGCAAGCACTCTGATTACAGAGAAGGTTGGGTTCCTTCTGCAACATTAAAGATGCCCCAAAAAAACCCACCTAGTGCCAGCAGTGCAAGACTTCTTGAGCACTCAAGTATATAAATAAGAGCAAAGGACAGCATTAAGCATATTTTTTACTCAGGGAACCACCAATTCTTTGTACCTTTCAGGAGGAAGAAAGGGAGACATCCATCAAACTGTCATTACAAATTTGATGCCACAAACCTAAGGTCATGGGGCTGCCAGGAATCTGTAAACTTTTCAAAAGATATGCCCGGTTTTGATATTGAAAATAAAAAAAAAAATACAGATTTTTATGGGAACACGCTGATGGGCCAGCACCTAAATGACATTTCTCAACAAGCAGATAGATTGCACATAAACTGGATGGATGTTCAGTTTTAGAAGGACAGGTTAATTACTTTTTCTGCTATGCCTGGGAATGAGTAATGCTTGCCTGTTATATTTACTGAATAGGAAAAGATGTTTGAGTGTGTTTTGTTTTGTTTTCTGAAGACTGCTGCATCCTGCTTCTGCCTCCCTATGAGCCTGAGTGCGTAGGTGCCCTTTGTGTAACAATAACTTGATACTACTCAAAATTCTTGGCACTGTGAGCAGAGGAGTGGAATGCAGTAAGAACACCTTAGCAGGTCTGAGGGTAAACTACAGTAGTTTTGGAAACAGAGGGTAGGGTTTTCAGTGTACGTGTCTCCCTTCCTTGGCATTCGCAGACAATAAGAATACAAGGATTAACATAGTAGACTCCACTTATTACACTTGGGTGGATGAAGCAATTACCTGTCTATCACGGCTGTAGTAAATTGTGCAACAGCATTAACATGGGTGGATACATGGATAAATGCTACTCTGCCACAGAGGGTGCTGATACACAAGATAATCCTTCAAGTCGAACTTGCAAAGACTGTTTTCTGTTGGAGTTTATGTCATATTACCCCTGCCAGTGTAGATTGAAATGGCATCTTTTTTATTTGTAACATTTTCGGGTTTCTTCAGCCAGCTGAATTTTATTAGTAAGGTTATTTTAGAAATACCCCACTTTAATCAAGTTTAAACGATCTGCTTAAAACCTGCAGCATGGATATAAACACGGTAGTCCTGTAACACAGCAAAACAGTGTGTTGAAAGATAGAGTGCAAACATGCACACATCCATCTATTATTGCTCAACTGTTGTTTCTTCCATGCCTGAATTCCCATTTTAACCACAGCATTCAGCCTGCAACACGCTCCTGGTTTTGGGGGTGTAAAACAAAACCAGAAATGAAAATGCACCTCATTGGTGTCTAGAGAGCAGAGCAGTGTAGCATAGAAGAGCTCTTAGCCTAGATTTAAACTGAGCGCCTTAAATCTGGTTTAATGGCTGTGTTTACATTGCCCCCCTTTTCATTCTTACCAAGTAATCAGGTTTCGCAAGCGTTAAGAAAACCATCCCCTTCTGCCAGCTGGAGGGAGACCAGTTCAAGGAGAACTTTTTTCTCTCCCCTCCTTCCCAGCCTCACCCCCTTCATTTGCTATGATCTTTACTGCTCGTTGCTGCACAAGCAACAAAAGCTGGTGACCTCTTTAGAGGATAGCTATCTTTGGGGGGGGGGGGGGGGGGGACGCCTTACTCCTCAAAGATATTGCTTGGTTAGGATGAGGATGATAAAATCAGAATGGGGAGCTCTTGCGCTTTTGTGGGGCAGCCCTCGCTCTCCCTCTTCCCTGCTTCTGTTTAGAGGAGGAGGAGAAGAGGGAGAGCATAGCAGATACCAGCATGCAAAGGGAATTAAGGCAGGAACCTAGACTTGCGTGACAGCCTGTTTATATGAGTTGTCTTTAATGTCTCTGAGCGGCGATGCCAGCAATGTTTAGCTGGTTTCCTGGCGCACGTGCACAAGAGATTCCTTTATGTTCATGAAGGATGGATAGAAAAGGTGGAGGCAGAGTGTTGTGGAACAAGGGGGTCCCACCTTCTCCCTCCTCAACTCCGCTGTTTCATGCTGGTGTTCATAGGGCATGTTGCTCAGCTTTGCAGAACAAGGTTCAAGATCCAAGTCAGAATTCAAAAGCTTTTCAAAAAGAAAGGAAAAGGAAAAAGCAAAACGCTACAGCAAGGGGAGACCTTGCTCATTTACTGATGAGCAGAGTCACTACCACAGCAGAGGGGCAGAGCAGAGGGGCAGGATCCTGCAATGCTGGGGTGAATTGAAGGGTGGGAATGAACCAGTGCTAAAGCAGCCCCATTCAAGCCCTTTCCTGCTCTGCTTGTCCTTTTTCTCAAAGCACCATTCTGGTTTAATTCATTAAATCTTCTGGGCTTGTTGCTTTAACACAGCTTTCCCTGTGCAGGCTTCTTGGCCAGCTCAGCCCCTGCTAAATGCCTCCCATCAGTCCCTTCTCTGCCTAAGGAGCAGCCCTGCTCCGAGCAAGCATTTTTTGCCTCTCTACATTGAGAAATTTTAGGAATGAGAGGCTTCTCTGCAGCTGTTGGAGTTTGCTGAAAACCCCCTAGCTGTGCGTCTGTCTTTCAGCTGGATGCATGCTTTCCACAGACCCCAGCTGAATTCCAAAAAGCATTGACAGCACTTCCTATCCTCAAAGGCTTTGCGATGGTTGGGTTAGAGTCATCCCCATGAGCATGAAGAGACACAGGTTACACATCCATGGGATCATTCGCCTCACCCTTTCCTGGCCCTTCCTCCCTTTGACATGCTGGAAACTCTGACTTGGTCCCATGCTGGGCAGGCTGCCAGTGGGATGAGCTGAATTGACATTTGCTTTTGCTCCCAGTAAGTCAGCGGGAAGATGATCATCAACACCAGAGATGCTCCACAGGCTTGACTTCTGCACTAGGGTTCAAACCTGCCCCTGCCTCTGCTCACCCAGTGTTGAAGCCACAACTCCAAGAAGACAGTAACATAACTGGTTCCCCTGAGAGCTGGATCTGGCCCTTTTGGAGCCATAGCAGTAGTCTGCAGACCTTTGGGAGAGCAGGGGTCAGGGAGGAAAAGCTCAGTGGAATTTTTGGCAATGGGCCACATTAGAGTCATTGTATAGGAACTGAGCCCATCCACAGCTTATGTTCCTCTGCCTTTATTTGTTTGATTTTCTCTGCAGTAGTTTCAGGTACAGGATTTACCTGCTTTGGGTGAAAACCAAGTCTTTTTTTTTAAGAACAAAAAGAGACAGGATCTTGTTTTCTGCCTGCATCTGAGTGACTCCTATTGACACTAATAGGGCTCTGTGTACAGTTGGGAGAATAAGCTCTGCAGTCTAATACAAACTTGTGCCCTCAGCTATTTAAAACACAAACTTTTTTTCCTCCATTGAGTGAATTAACTGCAGTTACTGCACCTATGTAGCTCCTTGTTTTATGAATCTTTCCTATGCACAGCCTATGGCCTAATTATGTAATTACGTCTCTTGGGTGGATTATATTTTTCTTCTCATGATTGTGTCTTTACCCAAGAGACTGGAAGGGTTCCAAGCCTTCCCTTTTCCTGGGTAAAAACTGTTCAACTCTTTTGTGTTTTGGGCTTTTTTTCATGAACTTTGCATTGGGTGCATTCGGTAGGACCGGGTGGGGAGAAGCCAGCCTGGAGATGACAGTTTGTCACAAGACAAGGGACACAAAAGGGACCCTTAATGATTTGCTTCAATAATTTTTTCCTTGCTAAGAGCTGGTGTGCATTTTCTGGGCTTTTGGTGATTTACAACTCTCTTATTTTTACCTCCAGTGTGTAGATTGACGCTGCTTTGGAGTGACATCTTGGTGCAGTGTTGTATTGTCTGAAATCTGTAACAGAGCAATGAATATTTCTGCTTCATGATGAATGCCTAGCATTATTCAGTCCCTGCATAACAGCTGTTAAGTAGCCTTAGGCTGAGGTCTCGGCTCCTTTACTATGGCATACATTTGGCTTCCCTCACTTCAGCTTCACAAGCCTGTAGATAAATTCACAGTCAAGCCCATATCAGTAACTTCTAGTTAGCAGGTGATCCACAGGACCAAATGGGATGAAATGCAGGAAGACATCCAAACAGAATCTAAGAAGAATTTGTGATGAAATTCAGAGGACATGTAACCTACCATTTTTGTGGTGCAAGATTGTCTCCTACCGTATATACACAGAAGCTTCGTGTTTCTGCCACCCCTTAGCCTGATGGAAAGTCCCTTTTCAGTAGCGTTGTCTTCTTCTCAATTGCAGCACTGAGCCCAGAGCCATAGACAGCCTCAGTTACTAGCCCTGAAGTTCAGAGAATTTGTTTGCCCCTTCCAGCTGTAGTTACTCTATGGAGTGGATGCTCCATGGATTGACTGATGCTAAGTGCACTCATGACATAGAGCAAATAGAAACCACGGTGGTATTTCATGTTGGGCCATCACCCTCCATTCTGCTTGGGATGACCTGGCAAATGTGTTCCCAGCAGATGAGAGCCCAGCTTCTTACTTTCATGACCTTTCTGCCTTCCCTTGGCTCTTTTATGGAGACACCTGACTCCATCGTACTTCTTGTTGTTAAAGCAAGAGCAAAAAAGATAGAACTCGGTGATGACTGAAAATAGCTAACCCACTTGAGAGTGATAAAAGCATCTGTTGAAAATCTGGTAACCAGATCTCCTTGGTACCAGAAAAAACACACACACACACACACACACACACAAAAACTGGTGGGTGGTGTACATGGTACAAAGAAAGGGAGTCCCTGAGTGTCAGCATCTGGCAAGGCCACGTGTAGTATAATCTGATTAGTTTTCAGTTCCACACCCACAAGATGAAAGATAAAAACACACACCCCTCCTCCCCAAAGGAGGTAAAAATCTTTAAGCATCAACACCACATTTACATTCTGCAAGTCAGCCTCTTCCATGGCCTGATTTACATCTTGACTTCTCCAGAGGAGCGGTGGAAGTTCAGTGATGAGGGGTGAGCTTACGTCCCTTTCCAGTTACCACATCCAGCACACTCAAGATTGCTTTGCTTTGATCGGAGAGACATTCCTTCGTTTAGTTTAAACTGAAGTGATTAAGCTGGAGATGAAGCCTTTTCACATCTCCTGCCATGCCTGGGATGTGATGATTGAATGTTCACTTCTATGGACCATTTTAACATGTTCTGAGGCTGTCCTGGGCTGTCTGAAGCAGCAGCACAGACACTGGCTGGATGGCTGCAATTTGCACTGACCTTACTGCACTTTCTCGGTACTATTTTCTGGTTTGGTTCACGTAAAATGGCCAAAACTGGTACTGGAGTGGATTAATGGCAATGTTTTATGTCTCCAGAAACTAAGACTCAGGTTGGTGTTCAGCTTGAAATAGCTGAGTAGCAGTGAGAGACTAGAATATTGCTTGTCATTTTACAGCAAATAATAGATTTCTAATATCTAATGTATTTTGTACTATGACCACAGACAAATCAGAACAGCTTGTATAGCTTCTGTTTATTCATTCTTAATTTTTCTCTTTCCATCTCCTTGCCTGTAACCTGATTGATACCAATGGCTGCCAGGCCCTATTCTTATTCAGTGACTCCTGGGACAGCCTCCATCTTTTTCACTACATTTCACATCCAACACTCCCTATGTCTGTTGCCATTTTGTCTCTCTCCAAGCCCAATTCATTCCACAAAGTCATCTTTGTAACAGAGCAGCCTGCACTAAATGAGTGTTGTAGGGATTGGGATATCTGCAACAGTGTTTTATTCTGTTCTTTATGTAGCTTTTATATTGCTTTTTAATGTACTCACTGCTGCAGCAGATCACAGATTCTCCCTGAGCTATCCACACTTGCTACCCTAATCTTTTTTCCTGAAATAAAATTACGCCTCATGATGGAGACCAAGGATACAGCTTTTCTTAGTGCACTCCCCTGGGATCAGGAATCTCTCTGTCAACGGACACATATATCAATGAGAGATGAAAAGCAGCTTGTGGAATGAGTTTTAAACATGTATCACCTATTTCATAGCTGCTGCTTATGTGCTACTCAGAAGGCGTTTTTAGAGCGTTTTCAGCCCATACCTCATGGCTGCTCTGTATTTAATAGGATTTTTTTTTCTTTTTCTGCACAGGAATCAGGGCAAGAGATTTATTTAAGTTGCCCATGCTGTTCTGTGAGCACCTCCTGAATATGAAGGTTTTGTTGATTTTCCTGCTTACTTTCAATGTGAGCACGTCTTAGCTTATATGAAAGCATAGTAACCCATAACGTGCGAAGCTGTAATGTAATCTCATCTCACTGGGACGTTTCACTGGGGGAGTGTGCCTCCTTCTGTGGATCTCTTTGCCACAACATGACTCTGTGTTACAACCCTAAATTTTAAGTGTCCAGAAGGCGAAGGCAAGTCTGCCTTTGGCCCCTTGCTGGTTTCTGAGGACTTGCAGTTCCATTGATGCCTGGGGTCTTCCAGATGTGCATATAGTTCTTTCCCTCATTTTTATTTGGGGGGGAGGTGGCAACACCCAAACCCACACATCTCCAGATATTTAAATTCAACCAGATGTGGGAATCTTTCTTCTTATTTCTTTTCTGTGCCCTCTTTTTTTTTTTCTTTTTTTTTTCGTCCTTTTTTTTTTTTTTTTCCACCTGCCTATACTGAAGTGCACTGCTACCTTGCTGAATTTGGACTGTCTGTGATAGACCTAGTTCATTATAATAATAATACCCAAAATTAAATATAAGCTCTTTTCTAGCAAGGGTATGCTGAGGCAGACAAACAAAGCTGGGAGTTATCATGCACAGATTAGTACAGGAGTGGTGACCTATATAACAAGTGTTCACTGGGTTATCTGAAGTCAGTAAAAATAGCTTGTGTATCATTTTGATAGTGATTCTTTAGCAAAAAGGGCACTCTATGAATATAGTGCAGGATTTTTCTATGAAAACAGAAGATAAAATTCACTCTGGAGGTACCTTCGTTCCCAGATAAAGTCAGCCCTGGTGTGTGAGGCCAGAGATAGGCTAATCATGTTTGTCTTATTTTGAGCCCTCTTGAATTTGCCAAAATATGATTAGGAATTACTAAAAGGGAAAAGGGGAGAGGAAGGAGATGCTTTTAAAAAACAGAGTGGAAAATACAAGTGGCAAACGAAAAAGCAAATACATAAAAATTTTGGAGGAAAAGAAGATGGAGAAGGAAAATCCCAAGAGAGTACTGACTGCGTGTGTTTGTGAAAGTTGTTTCATCAGATTTAGCAGCACCCGGCTTGTACAAGTTGTAATTTAAATAGATTGAAAAGATAATGCTAAAGACTACCAGGTTAGATGTTATCCTGTTAATTAAGCTGCCTTCACAGAGTTTTTACAAGCCCACCAAAAATCATTCCTGATTTAAAGTGATTGATACCTCCTGAAGGGAGAAGTAGCCACCCCTGCAAGCTGTAATATAGAGTAGCACCTTCTCCTACTCCTGCCTACCCCCGTACTTCTAGACTGAGTCATCCTGGGCAAGAAAAATCATACTTCAAAGTGCAGAATAATGGGTCAGCTAATTAATTTTTTTAAATTGCCAGAGAAGTTTCTCCAAAATTAAATTCCATCCAGTTTCTTCTCAATCTCCCATCCCGAATCCTTCACTTCTCTATCTAGAACCGTGATTTCTCAGAATGTAGTTTGGATTTAGCTGTTTAGTACTGACATCACTTTGCCTACATGTCCTGTAAGCACCATGGTCCCAGTTGGATGATGTGAATCTGTGTACTTCTGTGCTGTGGTGAGAGGTACCATAAAAAGAGATTTCTTAAAAAAGTGGCAGTCTGATGGTTCACTCTCAGACTCAGTCTCAATTCAGGCCTCATTTATGCTTTTAAAATATATTAACCAGTGCCAGAAATTATTCTCTGGCCCTAAAACCTATGGGACAATCTGACCATGCCTTGCAAAGCTAAACTCTCATAGCCTCCAGACAGATGTCTGTGTTCACACTGCTGAGTGACAGTGTGGATTATCTCAAGCCACTGGGGATCATTAGGAAGGGTTCAAGCACATACCCTACCAGAGACCCTTCTTATTGTTAAAAGCAAAAAAATACCCTACCAGTTATTGTTTATGGCTGTGCCCCAGCACTGCAGGGATGGGGACAGATGTGGTTCTGGGTTGCAGTCAGGGGCTTGGGCCCCTGTTTCAGCTTTGCCAGAGGCTTTTTGTGTGACCTTGGTTGGTAACTTAGGGTAAGATTCATTCCATTTAATATTGACTAATGGTGAGGGTGTCTAATTAAACTAGTCATGTGTGTTCCCTCTGTGATCAGAGAAGGAAGGGAAAGCAAACTCAGGTGGTGAATCACCGCATTTTAAGACTGGTGTCAGAGACAAATGAGATTAATTGCCCTCTGGAAGTAGCTATTTCTTTCCATTAACTGTAGAGGAAGTCTACATTAGAAGAGTTTAGAGTTTAGACTAGATGCCTGATTTATGAATGGCTAAAGTTAAGTAAAATTAGTCCTCACCTTAATCTTTATGCATGCCTGTTTCTCTATATGTTGAATGATAGAAATAACACCTTCTGTGCCTCACATTCCAAGGTGCCATTGGGCCAGAAGTGTTCTCTAACTACTTTGGAAAGAAATTAAACCCAGGAACAAAAATACAACAGAGAGAAAAGCCTTTACTCTTGAAACATCTCAGTGATGACATGAACAGTACCACTTGTGACATCCTCTTGCTTTGGCCATTTTTCCCCTTTACATGTTGGCAACTGAGCACCCACAACTGAGTGTTCCCAGTGTGGCCATGAGACATGAGGGCAGTTAGCCTGTTTTGCGAGAGAGAAGTAGGAGCACTGAGGAAGGTTGACCAAACAAGGGAGTGCAGGACCCAGTCTTGGCGAGCAGCTCTGAAGGTTTTCCTTGCAGTATTGCTCTTCTCAAATGACAGTGACTGTTTATTTTGTAGAGGAATGAAAGCTAATGACTAACTGTGACAGAGTTAAGGAGAAGAAATGTAAGGGGAGAAAAAAAGCTTGCATTTTCATAGCAAAAAAATCCACAACATATAAACCAAGCATGGAGTAACTGTCCCAGCTGATAACTAGTACTTACTTATGTGGCATGCTTTTGGAAAAGAAAGTTTGCCCCTTTAACTACATAGTGTAGTTAAAGAAGCAAAAAAAAAAAAAAAAAAGACAAAAAAGGACCTTGTGTGGGTGTCCTAATAAATGCTTATTCTGATCCAGATTGTAACATGTTACAATTCTTTATGGACACAGTTGTGATCAATAAGGCTTTCACCAGCGCAGCCATGACCCAACACAATTCCTCCCACCAATTTCACTGTGTTATTGGGGGTAGATGAGATACCTATAAGTCCGTTAAATCTAATAACAGGTCCTTAGAAGCCACTTTGGGGTATTTTGGGGTGTGTTAAATTACTAAATCTTGTTATTAACGCTTTTATTTTATGATTTGCTATTTCCAGGGCACAGACAGAAGCTTGATGACTCTAAACCTAGTTTGTTCTCTGAACGCCTCAGTGATTTAGGGCGCATTCCTCATCCCAGTATGAGAGTAGGGGTCCCGACCCAGAGCCCACGGCCCTCTCTGAACTCTGCACCAAGTCCTTTTAATCCACAAGGACAGAGTCAGATTACAGGTAAGAGACAGAACCATAGGTTTGACTTGCTTAGGAAACAGTAGTAATTGCTTATGGATATTTGTGTCTCAACTGTAGTAAAAGAGGCTGTTACAGAGTGAGAGATGTGTTCCAAGCAAAGCTAGGTGGGAAGTGGATTTTTTCTATAGTGTTTGAAGCTGAAAATGTCTTTCTTTATCTTCTTGCCATAAATCAAAATAATCCAAAGTAGTCAATCTGGGCAAATTGAGGAGGAATCTGGTGAAATTCTAACTAACTGCCATGTTGCTCTGTCTTCTACTTGGTGTGTGCGGTAGTACATATTAAGTGTGTAATAGAATGAAGGTTTTTATTCAGCCTTTTTATTTTGCACTCTTGTTGAGGGAAGCAGCCAGCATTTAATGGTCCTTCTATTGGAATAATAACACAATCTTCTTACGTGGTGGTTTCCTTCTAGCACCAGTGCTGACCACTGTTACAATAAATGAACTGGGTTATGGAGAAATCTCCAAAGTTTGCTTGTGAGGGTTGCATGCAACATTTATGATTGCATGCTGAGAGACAGATTTGATTGTGCTGAGACAAATCATAAAATACCATGTGTCACAGATTATAAGACTGAAATAAGATGTTTAACTGCGGCTATGCCAGAAGTTTGCAACAAAACTGTGAAGCCTACAAAATACACTGATTTTGCCAATTTTTTTTTTTTCTAAATTCAGAGCTGGATAAATTTTTCATGAGTTTCAAAGTGATCTCTACCTAATTTTGGCCATTTGTGCATATTTGCTGACATTTGTGTCTATGCAGGATGTGAAGAGGTGTTGCCCCTGACCAATTCACTTGCTAGAACTGTTGGAGAACTTCACCTAGATGCCAGTCTGCCAATAAAACCCTTGGCTCAATTTACTAGACTCATTTAAAACTCAGTTTTGCTGCTGTAGTTGCATCTGCACCTGGAGTCCTTTGCCAATACCAGTATTCCTTTACTGGTAAAGCACTCCTGGTATAGACATAGTCTTTGAGTCAACCAGGGAAGATTTCTGGTTTCATGTTTCAAGTGGTTTTGACATGATACCAGCTGAAACTTAGCGGTTTTAACAAAGTGTTGTGGCTTTCTTCTTCTTTCTTTTTCTTCTTTTTTTAAAGTTCAACTGGTTTATTAATTTGCAGTAAGAAAGAGAAGTACGTGGGTTAATTTGAACCCAAAGCACTCGGAGAACTGAAAAGAAAAAAATTGTTCCCATGAGCTGTGGCAGAGTTCTCCCAGATCTAGAAGTCTACCTTTAGCCAGTGTAAAATATTTGTAACACGTTAAATATGTCTGTAGTACCCATTGCGTGCTACTTGCTGCCCACCAGCTTCCCAGAGCAGGTTTTTTGGCTGGGCTTAGTGTTCTGTTCATTGGACATATGAAGTCAGAGCTCTTGTGCATATCATTTTCTTGGTAAGAACTGTCAGACTAAAGCCCAGTATTTTTTCTAACTATTGTCTTCTGTCTGGTGATGTTTGTTGACACAGTTCCTGAGAAAGCAAGGGGGAAATCCAGGGATATAATCAGCTTTTTTTCCCCTTCTTCCTTGTGCCTCCATAGTTTACCTATTGTGCAATGCAATATCTAGGAATGAAGGAGGGTGAAATTCTTTCTGAACCCATCTGGTGATCAGTTTATGCCCTGAAGCACGAGAACTGAGATCCCCTTGTAATTTTCTTCCTTGCTAAGTGTAACCTCATATGTTGCTCTCATTCACATAAATGCCTTCTGTAGAAAATGTTCTGCTGGGTTTGATTAATAGGGTACTTCTCTGCCTCGTTATGAATCAGCAGCAGCATTTACAAATCCAGGAGGTGAAAACTTCAGATGAGTTTTAAATAAGCCTGACTGAAAACAAAGCTGTGTGGCATTTGCTGTCTTTTCTTGAAACTTAAGAGTTCAAAGTGCCAGCTGAGACTTCATCAAGACATGGAAGATGCGTTGCTGGTTGAGCAGAGGAAAGGGAGCTTAACCGAGGAAGGCAGGCTGACTTTTCGTTCTATTGTGAATTGTGTGCTTCTCTTGCTGGATAAACTCATGGTCATGGGGTACTTCAGAGTCCCAAATTACTTTCATTTCTCAAAAGCTGTGAGGACTCATTTTCTTATTAAAGCTTGCAGTGCAGAAGTGGTCTAAAACAGTATTTGTCAGGTTAATCCCCACCCTTGTCTCCTCCTCAATTTAGAGCAGACAAACACCCAGCCCTCAAAGGCTACTCTTAGTTTTCTGGTAGCCCTCCCATTTAATAAGGTGATTAGTGTGGCATGTTACATCAGTGCGAGCTCTGTGAATTGTGCTGGCTTCCCCACGAGGCTTTTTGGTGCTTTTCAGGACGTTGATTGTAATCTGTAAAGCTCAGCATGCTTTGATGTTCCACCAAAGTGCTGGGATGCTTTTTGCAGACAGTCCCTCAAGTTCTTCTGGAATGAATGGATGCTCCTTGCCACACAAACCATGCCAACAAGAGACAAAGTTGATGCCACAGAGGAGAAAACTCTTTGATCGAGTGTTAAGTGACCATGAAGAATTGCTAAACATCCGCCTGGTGTGATGGTAGGGAGTGAGTTGTTTGGGCTGTCCACCTCCACCAGTTTCCTTGTTGTGGTGCAGTATTCAGTGAGAATGCCGCTGCCTTCTTAACATGGTCACTGTGCTGGTGTGGCTTGAGTATGTACTAAAAGGAGAACAGACCCTTGTCTGAAAAACAGGATTTTTTTTATTACCTTTATAGGAATTAAGCAAGCATTCCTTTAGAAATACCTTTGTTTCTGAATCTTTTTACCTAGTAATTTAGGGAAAATAATTAATTCCTAATAACTTTAACAGTAAATACTGGTTTCCTACGACATATAATTGCTAGTAAGCACATAAACTGTTTTTGTTTCGTTCCACTTGAGGTCTTGCATAGCTATTGCATGATTAAACAGAAATAATATTGAAAGGCTGTCTAGCCCACACCTGAGTCTGAAAGAGCTCAGCACTTCGGGGGTAACTCATATATTTCTTTTCTGTGTCTAGATTGTGTTTATTTTCCTAGAGTATCAGAGTACAGGTTGTACAAATCACAGCAAGTCACAGGACCGGGCTGTGGCAGTGTAAGGCACAGAGTTGCCCTCATTCAACATGGCATTTTAAGTATGATTCTGCAAAAGCAACATCGAAGGGTGATTAAAAAACAAATCGTCCAATAAGCAGATGCCTTTGCTGAGGCAATGCAGATTCAATTTGAACCGTGCTTGCTGCCCATAAATCAGGAATCCTGTCTGTTTGCATTTGGATACTGGTATATTTGCCTGTTTTATTTTTCTCCCCTTTCCCTAACAACACTCGCACGACTTGCTCGTGTATCCAATTACATTCCCATTCAGACATTGAGCTGTTGCATCAGTGTTGCAGTATAAAGCAAGGAAAACTGTTGTTTTTCTAAAATGCAAACAGTGAGGGTTAGCTTCTATCAGCCAGGAAAAGCCACAGCACGAGGACTCTGGCAGCTGGGCTGCGGGAACTATAAAGTGGGAGTTAAGTGAGGTTTCATGCTCCGACACCACTGTGGCACCATCTGATCTATAGGCAACCTGTGACTTCCATCACTGAAATAACAACACTCAGAAGCAGGTCACGCTTTTTGTTTTTCCTCCTTCTCTCCCCATCACTTCAGGGATGTTATGCTCATCATTTTTAGGGTTATAGGAAGCAGACTGAAAGGCTTCAGAGCTGGATTACCTGGAAGTTAGTGTGGGGACCCATCTGTCCTCCAAGGCCATGAACTGGAGGACAGGTTTGAAACAGAACTGTGTAGCTGTGATTAGACCAGCACTGTGCAAGTGCCCTGCCAGGGGTTGACTGTGTTTCAGCTGGGACCAGCATCACTCTGAAGCACACATGGGTTTGTAGCTGGTGTACATGTACATCCATCTGAGAGACATCAGAAAAAGTACATGGAACAGATAATTCAGAATTAGCCCAAGTAATGAGCTTATAGGGTAAACCATGCCTTCATCTCACAGTAACGTGGAATAAAAGCTACGAGGCTCATCAGATGAAGTGGTGAATTTGAGATTTCTGCTGCCATGAACACAGGGGTGGCTGCAGTCTGCAGTATTTTATGTAAATTGATTGCATCCTTCAGGCGACTGGCGAGTTGCCATTGTGAACCTCCATTTGGTAAAGCATGTGCCTCTCCTATTAAAATATTCGTTTAACTTTATTTTTTCCTTGTCCTTTACAATTTAGTTGCCCTACTGGCATGACTTGTTCAGTAGTTTGTTTTTTGTCTATCTTCTAGAAATGTGACCCTTGGGGAGGTGGGAGGAGAAATGGTTGTAGAGGTTCTTCAGGCCAAAATCTGGTCTCAGTTATGCTTCTGTACATTGGCTCGATGTAGCTCCATTGGATTTGTCTTCATGGATTGAAGTGGGCAATTCAGATCAAGCCCTAGGCTTAATCTGAATCTGGTCTCAATTATGCTTCTGTGCATTGGGGTGTATCTTCATTGGATTTGTCTTCATGGATTGAACTGTGCAATTCAGATCAAGCCCTGGGCTTTTAAAGATACGTAAGAAATAGTCCAAGTAGAAAGCTGCATTTTGTTGTTGTTGTTTTGCTGGAGGTTGGGGGATGTTACAGCAGTAGTTGGATGCTCCTGCAGAAAGACATTGTGGCTTTGTTAACATCAGAAGTGAGGATACTTGCTTCAAGTGTTTACCAACGATAACTCCAGGCAGCTTGTTTTTCAGTACTGCAGTAACGCTAATACGAGCAGCAGCAGCAGCAGCCAGTGCTAGAGCTGATGGCTGGATTTAAATGAGAGAGGTTTTGCAGAGTGCGTGCATGCGACGTTGGGGTGTTACAGCCGAGGAGCTGTGGGCCTGTGATTGTGCTCTGATCTTCCCACAGCTTGGGAAATGGGAAATTGATTTATGTTCCTACAGTAAATGTGTTTGCTTCATAATCCAGTGCTAAAGTAGTGGAAAAACTCATTCTTCAGGGCTGTTTATGTTTTTTTTTTCTTCTCTTCATTGACACTCAGTATATTTGCATTGAAGGAAGTCACGTTGCTGTAGAGCCAATGTCATTGGTGGTAGAACTGGTCACTGGGGCTTTTTTCATTCTTTTTGTTTCATACAGTGCATCCAATCTTAGACTGATTTTTAAAACCATTGGTCTGTTGTACATTGATTCAGTCAGTCCGAGACCACAAAGGTCAAACAATGTCTATCTCCCACTGACTCTAAATGTGGCAGTAACACCTTGCAATACTCCTGCTTCACCAGGGTTTACCTGGAAGCTGAAACAGGACTGAGCTGTACATGCATTAGTTTAGACCTCACCCCACTGACTTGTTTCAGCCGAGCTGCGCGCAGGCGCGCAGGCTCTCTGAGCATACACACGATATGCCCTGTTGTGAACAAATATGCTGAAAGCCGCACTTTTCTTCACACCCACACAGGCATAACAGAAATGTTTACAAAAGGAGGACTGCTCTTAGGAATCTCTCCAAAAGTTTCAAGTGCAAATGCCAACTCAGAGTGGCTCTCTGACTCCTTTAGCTGCTGTTAAATGCGCTGCTAGCCCTTCCCCATGGCTGCTGTATGGGAAGATGGGGGGCTTTCTCCCAGGTTGTTTGCTGTATATTTATATTATTTTCCTTTGTTTTGGAGGGATTCCTATAGGGAGGAATCCACATTTGCTTTGCTTCAGAGCTTTAAGGTTTCTCATCTGCCCTGGGTTTTTCTCAATTAGGAAGATGTTCTGTGCCTGCAGAGCACATGGTGGTGTGGGTGATGGTGCACAGCCCCTGCCCTACAGGGACTCGGTGGACATGCATAATCCTTACAGCTAGAGCAAATGGAGAAGCTGCTCTCTGGTGTAGGAGGCCAAAGAAAACCTCTTACAGGTCTTCTCATGGGTTCTTCCCCGCTGGTACATGCTAAGTAGTCACTACACCCGTTCCATGCCCAAGTCAGTTGAAGGTGACCTTCCTAAGGACATTGTGGTGTTTCCTTCAGTGTGTCTGAAGTTTTGTGGTGTTTCCTTCAGTGTGTCCGAGTGTTCCTTCAGAAGTGTCTGTATGGATCTGCCCTGGAAGTGCTGTTCTGGCATCTGAAACTTCCCTGTGGTACCCCCAGCACCTTCCTTTTCCCAAGGAGGCTTGGTTTGGTGACCTGCAGGACTCAAAGAGATGGGCTTGGTTGGGCCTCAGCAGCCAAAGTATCTGCTCCAGCAGCATTGCAAAGAACATCTGTTGGTGGGACCAAAGGGTGCCATGTGGGACCCAGCTGCATGTCCGCCTTCAGGGACTAGACAGAGCAGCTTTAGACTCTGCCTCAAGACATTTTACTCTGGGGATTGCGCATCACTGCTGAGGGGGGACGTTTACCCTGTGGGCTAGTGATCACCTTTGAGTTGGCAAGGCGAGCGCGTTTCGCTGCTCTCTTCCCTCACATTCATGCAAACCTTGGCCGCTATCAGTCAGCAGAGGCTGGCTTTAGGGCATTTATTCCAGGGTCTGGTGAAACTTGTACCTTCATTTTCTGTTTTCCTAACGGGCCAGGGATGACTCTTGAAGCCAGGAAGCCCCAGGCCAAAATTCCCCACCCTGCCTCGACCATGACCTCAGCCATGCCTTGGTGTGGTGGAGTCTCAGTAGCCCTCCAGCCTGGGTACTGTGATCTTCTCCTCAGTCACTGAGTTCTGTTGCATCATCTGGTGTTTGATTTGGGTGAGGATTTTCATCTATATTATTTCCTTTTCCATGAGAAGACATGATTTAATTTCCCTGGAGCTAAGTTGCTCACACTCTGGTTTCAGAGGGGCTGAAGTTTGCAGCTGAATAGCTGGGTTGGAAGCTTCCAGCCAAGATAAGTGCCCCGTTTAGTGAGTGAGGTAGTCGGGGAGTCCTTGCACCTTAAAAAAAAAATCACCAATTAAATACGCAGTATATAATTATTGTCCTTAAACTTAGGGAGAAATTGTGTGACATGGAGGTAGGGTTAAGTTACCCAAGTCCAATAGGAGATCTGCTTCAGAGCCAGAAACAGTCAAGTCACAGCACAGTGCCTTTACTAGCAGTCCATCCTCTTTGTTCCTTTTTCTTTTTTCTGTAAAACACTTTACAGTTTAAAATCTCACCATGTTGGTCTCATGGAGAACTGAAATCAAATATATATATGTGAAAAAGAAATGTGCTGTTGGGGCTCTGAGGTTGGAATGAGCTATAGAAGTCATGTATAAATTTAAGGTAGATGTCGTAAGAATATATGATATGTTTTGGGGTCAGCTGATTGTCCATCCAGCTCCATATTCTGCATCTGACACCGCTCTGAGAGATACTCTTCTGAAAGACCATGAAAGCCTTTGAAAGACCACTTTTTGCCGTTCATCCTTCTTGCGTCCACACAGGTATTCACAGTTGTTGGATTAAGGATGTTACATGTACAAACAAGTCTAGCATGGCTGTTCAAAGTGGTGAGGGTGCCATAGACACTCAAGCTCTTGCCATGGGGATTGTGCTACTAGAAGTGGCATGAACCTCCAGAAGGCAGTTTTCACCACCTTAGACCAAACTCCTGTAAAAACATCCTCTGTTGAGATTATTTTTCCCCCAGCCTTTACCTGCTACATCATTTCCTTCCAGCACTGGAGCTGACCTAAAACCAAAACTTTAAGGGACTCTGTTTTAGATTCAGAAGCAGAGATTGAAAAGCTCTTGCAGTTTGAAGGAGCTTGGATTTGAGATTGTGCTCCTGACACATCATTAATTTCAAGATTGTTTTTCCAGCAATCCTAGGCTTTCCGTTCCCAGTTGAAGATCATTTACCATTGACTGCACGGTGAATTATGGTGGTGGAATGAGGCAGGGAAATATGTCGATATCGGATATAACAACGAGCAGTCAGTCAGATTTGAACCTGCGCCAATCTATACAACCCTAGCCTTGAAATTGTTAAAACAAAGAAGTTCATTACATTTAATGATCAAGTGTCCTTCAGATTTTGTAGGAGTTTATGTTAACCATTTATATTACTCAGCTTCAATATAAATGTCAAACTCCAGGAAAATCCTCTTTAAATTGGAAAGTTGAAGGTTTTTATATATCTATATAGTTATTTTGCTTCAAGGAAGTATCTGCTTTCCAGACATCTCTTCAAACAAATCATGTCTGAACAGAAAAAATAAACAAGGAATAGCTGAAACTACAAGGTTTTGCTGTCTGGAAAAGCAGGGAAAGGAGTTAAAAAAAGAAAAAATTAAGTTGAATTTCCTGAAAAACAGCCTTTGCTGATGCCATGTGGCTATCACATTGCTGTCTGCAAAGCAGGGCCTTAGCACAGTGCTTTGCTATAACAGGGTTTCCAAATTGAGTGGACCTGATGCACTTCACTGAAAATATTGGGGAGGATTTGAAGGGATGTGCTACAGTTTCTGAGCCACTTCAGAGATAGTTCTCTGTTTATCATGCAGTGCCCAAAACAAACTTTGGGGTTGAAAGTGCTTTGATTTTATTGATGTAAAGAAATAAAAATAATAATTTATGAGGCATTCGGTGATAACTTTATCAGCAGATATTAACTGAGAAAATGGTTTATAAGTCCAAACACCAATGAGTAAAACTAGGTCTCCCTCTCTCTCACCTAGTGCAATCCATCAGTGCTTCAGTAAAAAATAATCTGCATTTATCCTTAAAATAATTTCCTTATAGTGAGCTGTAGCGAATACATCAAAAGGCATCATTAACTTCCGATAGTTATCCCAAACCATTTGGTTTTATATTGTTGTAATTGAGGTGACTGTAGATAATTGGGCCACCATCCAAATGTGACATTTTTGGATGGATGCTGATAAGATTAATGACGTTTTCCTTCTTGGGTAGTATTTTCAGCACTGAAAACACTACTGTGTAATGTTTGAACTGGATAACAACTTGGCATGATTGCCAAGTGCTAACTGTAGAGTCTCCCAACCTCTGAAGTCCACTTCCTAAGCTCTCAGACCTGGGTCTCGTACGTGCTGTGTGCTTACCAGTCCAGATCCTTAAGGACTGGTGTAACACACTGGTAGACCTAGATGAGACACACCAGGAATTTGCAGCACAGCTCCTAGATCTTCTAAAACTCTGATCACTGCTCCATTCATTTCCCCCAAAAAATTGTTATGGGCAGGGAAAAGCACAGAGCAAGGCTGGAAGGGTTGAGTCCTAGAGGAGCAGGTTGTGTTTCATTGCATTCTCATTCCTTACAGCACCATGTAGCACTGTGTGTATGTTCAGTCATCCCACCTGTCTGTTAGGCTGTTGATGCCCTAATTTTTTTCCTTATTTAAAAAAAAAAAAAAATCTCCTTTCTTTTTTAATTTTTTATTTTTTTTATTTCCTAGACCCCAGGCAGGCGCAGTCATCCCCGCCATGGTCCTATGACCAGTCTTACCCATCCTACTTGAGCCAGATGACTTCACCATCCATTCATTCCACAACTCCCCTGTCCTCCACTCGAGGCACAGGACTTCCAGCCATTACCGATGTGCCCAGACGCCTCTCAGGTAAAGACTGTGTTTTGCCTAGAACAATTATGCAGATAGGAACAGGACTGGCAGAGGTTGCCTTTATGGACTCAGACAAACCTTTATAAGAAGAGCACAGCTCAGTCGGTGTTAACAGGGTTACTGCATGGTGGGTGGGGGTCAGAATCCCTTTTATTTTCTGTGTTGCTCTGAACATGTATCATTTGAATGTCTCTAGGTCCGTTTCAGACGAACTATTTTTAAGTTGTGAACCTGATTCTGTGAACACATTCTCTTTTTTTTTTTCCCCTGTAAGAGGATTTTTACTTGATTGTTTTAAAGTAGTTGTGATATTCTCTATTTTTTGGTGTTCTGTGTTTGTAGTGTGTGTGATGTTATGCATCCTGACAGAAAGGTGCCTTTATTTCAATAGTTAAGGCTAAGGTGCGTTCTCCCGCATTTCAATCCAGTAGCACGAGAAAGCCTGTTTCCGTAGTCGATGTGTACTTAAGATACCTATCAGAAACTAGCTGAGTCACTTAAGGGTAGAGATTGGACAAACTGTGCTTTGGAATGATGCAGGAGAGAGGAAATACATTTAGGAACATAGACAAGACAGCAGTGAGAACTGAGACTTTTTTTTTTACCAAACCAATGTACATTTACGTACTGTGCAATTCATCTCTAATGGTCTCAGTGATAAAACCATCTGTGTGAAGTAATCTGATTGCCCCAAAGTAAGATAGAGTCTGTCATGGCACACAGTCACCTTGTATATCATGCCAAAAATGAGGAACCTTAGGGGAGGGAGGCTCAGTATTAAAGCTCCAACCTTGCAAGTGTGGAAATATTAGCAGTGTATGCCAAAAAAGCATGTGTAATGTAAAAAAAATCTTTATGATTCATTAATGAAAACCAAAGAATCAGTCTTATTACATCTATTTTTGCATGTTTGCAAGATACTATTATAATCTTGGATGCTGCTGCCATACACCTGTTTGACTCGCAGCCAGGTGAATTTCTTGCTGTTGTGTTTTCCCATTCCACCAAGCTTATAGCACTGGAAATGTTGATCCCTCCGCTGAGCTGCATCACTGACAAGCTGAATTTCAGCCAGGAGTCCTGTAGGATTTGATTAGCATAGACTCCTTGATTGCTTTCATCTTGGAAGAGGGAAGCTTTGTTTCTCAAACAAACAGCTGGAAAAACCTCTGCAGTCCTAGCGCACCCTGCCTTCTCAGAGATGCCAAGCTGAGGTTTGGCATCTCCATGTGGGCTGGGGGTTTGAGGTTGGCGGAGCAGGTTCCTGCTGGCTCTCTGTGCAATACGCTGTCTTGGTTCAAAAAACTCGATTGGCTTGATGCTGAGGAAATGCTTTGTTTGAACTGAAACAGGTTCCCTTTGAGTTAGAGCCTCCTGATGGTCTGTGTTGCCGAATGGTTATTTTTGCAGTTGTGCCCCCAGCAATACCTGCAGGAGAGGCTCGGCTGGGACCTCAGCAGATGTACCACAGCATGCTTGCCCTGCAGCCCTTGCTTGTCTGTGTATTCAGACGTGAGTGCCTGGCATGTGGGCACAGGCAGAATGAATAAAAGACCTGGCTGTGTACATTATGTGGCCGAGGACTGAACTTTTCTGCTGTACTGTAAAGTCAGTTGCCTTTACGCTTCTTGCCCTCTATCTTCTGGGGGCTTGACTGAAGCCTCTGCAGTGTTCTTACCTTTTCTCAACGTGGGGATCTTGCTTCCAGTTAGATTCAAGATTGAACAAGGGGACTTTGATCTTCCACAAGTGCCAGAGTTTGCCTGCAGTGTTTGCTGATGTTCAGAAATGCAGAGCAGCATTTTTAGAAGGAGGGTGAGTGCTGATGCTCAGGCTTAAGGAAGCACTTTGTAGCCCCAGCTGCAAGCACTGTGGTTTATCTCAAGGGTTTCTACCTAGCAATCTCACAGGGAGGGAGGGCAGGAGCTAACCTCCTTTGTGTTAAAGTAGAGAGAGAAATGCAAATTTAAAGCTGCCCATTACAGCAACCAGTTTATCCCTCGCACAGGGAGACATGCAAATTCCACTCAGTTACTTGATACATCTTTCAGGACATAACAAAGCTTTGATGAGGGGTGGAAATTACTGCTAAGAAACACTAAAATGTTAGAAAACTTTGGGCACCTCCACTGCATGAGGGAAAAATTAAGAGTTTTACAAGGCCTTGAATAAAAGCAAGCTATGCTTTCCAGTACAGTGGCAGAAATCTGGTTATCAAGGCTGTTAAAAGTATACAAGTTAATTTTAATGAATGCCATATTTACTGCCTGTTGCTTAACATCATGCAGGAGGAAAAATGGCTAAAACTACCCATTAGGCCTTGGATGTCACACCTAGAGGCACAGGACTTCCTACCTGCCACAATTCCACATTACCCAGATCTCCACAGGCCTCAATGGCTCTGCTTAGACAACTGCTTAAGTCATATTCACCCAGATATTGAAATGTACCATCTAATAAAGCTTTCTGTCCTTCAAGAATGGTTCCTGGTTGTATTGTTAGTGGCAGCCCTTGAGAGCTATTTTTGATGGTACTCCCATGACCAGAAATACATCCATCCCATGTTTTTCCTCCCTGTCCTGGAGGAAAAGTTGCCTGTGTTTCAATCCCAGGTAAAGCTGAGCATCAGAAGACATTTAGGGCTGTAGGACAGAAGGTGGCGGGGGACTGACATAGCAGTTCCCTGTCCCATGGGAGAGGGGAAAAGGGCAGCAGGCTGCAACCCTGAGGAGTTACTCGAGCAGGCTAGTGTAATGTGGCTGAACTGGTCATGTTAGTGTCTAGACTGATTTCTTTGCACGACTGAAATGTTTGCATGCATGCTGCAGGCACATGCAAATGAGTGCCACGGCTGTCAGACTTCCAAGTATTCATCTTTTATTCTCTGAATGGGGACCAGTGCTGTATCTGCAATGACATGTAGCTAATTAATGGTGTGTCACACATATTTGGTCAATATTCAACAGCAATAGCTGAAAAGCAAAGCAAAAAAAAAAAAAGAAAATAAAAGATTATCTGGCATCACTCATGGAACTTTTGAACCAGTGATCCCTCTGATGCATAAGTCTCTTGTTCACATCAAGAATAAATAAAAACTAAGCTCACAAGGCCATGCAGTTGAGTTGCATTATTGCACCAACTCAAGTCATAAAAAGAGCAGGATTCCCCATATTTTATTAATATCTGTCTGCTCAGACTTCCCCAGAAGACAGTGAAAGTTGGTGGCCTAGCAGATTAATATTCTTAATTAAATAATACTGTAATGGAAACCATGGGAATATAAGAACATGGTCATTTTAAAGAGAGTTTGCCTGAGGGACATAGTCTTATTGCATGATTCATAGTGAATGCACTCAGTCTTTGTGTCCTATGCATAACCAAAGTGCATGTGGGATGGGGAGCATGAATGTCTATTATGTAATTAATGTATATGATTCATATAAACACACATCACATTTTTACATAAAGCTTTAGGACTGATCCAGCAATTCCTCAGCACATGCAAGGTGTTCAGAGCAGGGAGTACAGGTTGGGTTGTTCCTGTAGTCACAAGAGGGGTGTTCTGCCACAGGTAAATGAGGTATAGATGTCCCCAGGGTAGACATCTATACCAGAGACTGTCACCCTCAGGTCCCTTTTGAGTCAATGGGGACAAACTGGCATTTGTAGGACGTGACCAGTCTGCAGATGAGCTGGACTGGTCCCTGGCAGTGCCTTGAAAGAGCCTGTTTGCCTCCACAGGTTCTAAAGCAAGCCTACATGAGTAGTTCAGGTGCAGGCACGTCTCATCTGATAGTCTGCCTTTGGTGAGGTGATTTAAGAGATGATTTAGCTGTCCCATAAACATATCCATATCATTGCCTTTCTACACGTCAGTCCTGATTTAACCTTGCCATGGTCTGCCTCACCCTGACCTCTGCCTGCTCTGTGATTGTGGGGTTTGAGCTTGCATTTGATTTTGTTGAGAATTCTGAGAAGGGAGGTGGGAGGACAACTTCGTCCCCTACACTTCCTGGACCTCCTCACCGTTCTGCCTAAATGTTAGTCACTTGCTTTTGTTTCACCTTTAAGAGACTCTTGTGAGGTCAAGGTCTTGAGGTGCTGGAGGACCTGCCCTGCAGGTGTAACATGTACATGTTCAGTGCTGGCTGTGGAGGGGCCTGTCCTACACAACTGTTTGACAAATGCCCATATGAGAGAGGAGAAAAATAAAACTGAATGGGAAGAGTAGGACAAATCACCAAACCTACTTTTCAAGCCTGCGCACTTGCACACTTTGCAGATAGTTGTCAGTTGCGAATGCTGGCATAATGCCACCAAGCCCAAAAGTCCCCTCAGTGTGCAGGGTGGATTTTGCTGTCTTCATATTTACTGTGTCACTGAATAGGGACATGCTGGGCTCAGCCTCTAAATGAGAGAAGTTTGCAGACCCATCCCTCTGAACTAAAGTGGCCAGCAAGTAGTATCTTCAGCAATAAATCATAGAATCATAGAATTGTTAGGGTTGGAAAGGACCTTAAGATCATCTAGTTCCAACCCCCCTGCCATGGGCAGGGACACCTTAACGCTAAATCATATCACCCAAGGCCTCGTCCAACCTGGCCTTGAACACTGCCAGGGATGGAGCATTCACAACCTCGCTGGGCAACCCATTCCAGTGCCTCACCACCCTAACAGGAAAGAATTTCCTTCTTATATCCAATCTAAACTTCCCCTGTTTAATTTTTAACCTGTTAGCCCTTGTCCTGTCACTACAGTCCCTAAAGAAGAGTCCATCCCCAGCGTCCCTATAGGCCCCCTTCAGATACTGGAAGGCTGCTATGAGGTCTCCATGCAGCCTTCTCTTCTCCAGGCTGAACAGCCCCAACTTTCTCAGCCTGTCTTCATATGGGAGGTGCTCCAGTCCCCTGATCATCCTCCTGGCCCTTCCCTGGACTTGTTCCAACAGTTCCATGTCCTTTTTATGTTGAGGACACCAGAACTGCACACAATACTCACAGTGTATTACACAGTGGAAGGGCCTGGGCTGTTAAATACAGGTACTGTTAAATTGTCAGTGAGGCTGGTTTTGAGTGGGGCTGGCCAGCATGGTCACAAACACTTCCCAGCTGTGGTTTAGGAGTGAGCAAAGCCCCAAACCTGTTCCCATGAACAGCTCGGAGGCAGCCAACCTTTTGTGGAGGCTTACAGGGTTTAATACTATAGCTGTGGCCAGACCATCCTGGTTGGGTGTAGAGCCAGAGAATGGGCCCTAACCCTGGGCTGTTGGCTAGTTTGAGTGTAGCCAAACTTTCCCATTAATTCATCTCACCCTGTATATATCACCACATCTTTTTGGACCATCCTGGACCTTCATCAGATACTGAATTTAAGAAACATACCTGCTCTCCCAGTTCTCTGAAGGCTGGCAAATGTAAATGAAACCCTGTGAATACCAGCCATGCCCTAATCAATGACAGTACTGTTCCTTTACACAATTCAGTTTACATTCTTCTAAGCCTACAAATCTTAAAATAAAAACCCGCATATACTGGAAGCAGCTCCAGCTGAACCTCTGGATTTAGTGCTTATATGTTAATGAGTGGCTCACAGTGATGGGCTGTTTTTTCTTGAGCTCCTGTACTAGTTGTTGTCTTGAGTTTCTAATCCTGAATGTGAATTACCTTGGATTTTGGTTGCTGACACAATATGCACAGGATCTTTATAATCAGGATTTTACCTTTTGGAGGAATTTGGTCTTCGAAAAAATACTAACTTCAAGAATGAAAAGATGATTATCTTCTTTTGAGGAGCTCAGAAAACTTTTTAGCTACTAAGTAAAAATGGTGGTCATGCAAACTAGCAACTCTTACATCCCTTAATTTCTGCTAACTTCATTAGATGTTGTGGGTAATAAGCACATTTCAGGACAGGACTCTTAACGGGAGAAAGCATTAGCACTGTCTCCAAAATACAATTCTTTTGTTCTTTATGTCCTCTGGGAAGCAGAGAAATGGTTAATACAGTGGCTGTTGCCAGCAACAGCCTTGGTGTTAGCAGCTCCTGAAACGAATGAGCAATTCACGCTTCAGCAATATTGTCTCAGGCTCTTGGCAAACCCAAGAAGTCAGCTCTGTTTCTGGTGCGCTCGCTATGCTGTGATGTTTTTCTTGGTGACTATAACAATTTTCACTCTGTCTTCATTTTTTTTTTTCTTTTTAATGGAAGCTGAAAGACTCAAGGTTGTCTCTGTCTCCATTTCTCTTAGCTAAATTTCAATGCTTTCCCGGCGAGGTGGCACTGAGTTAGGCAAAGTAAAGAACTTGGGGGAGCTCAGGTCTTCAGAAACAACCTGCTCATTTTGCTACCGTCCCTAAACTTGTAACTTGTCTCTTTTTTTTTTTTTTATTCATTACTTTTCACTGGTTCTATTTATTTTGTTTACCGCAGGCTGTCCATTTTTAGTCTCCTGCCCACTTGGTGCCACCTGGGAATCCCAGCACCTTGGCACTCATCTGTGGGGTTTCAGTAGCAGCCTCTCTGCTGGGTAGAATCTCTCATTGGAGTAATTGTCCAGAAGATGCGTTGCATGATCCCTACCTCAGGGATGAAGGCCAATTTTTTTCTAGCGTGGGTGGCCTCAAATTAGGTACCTATACCCGTATTTAGGTGGTAAAACAAGTAGGCTGATTTTCAGATGTTTGAATATTATAATGCCTGTCTTTAAGCCCTTTTCATTTACTTAAAACGGCTGGCGGGAGAGGAAATAAACAGGAAAAATGAAGGCAGAGGGAAGGAGTTTTATTCCTGAATTAAGGGATATAAAATACCAAAAAGAAACAAGTGGAATGTTTTTAAATGGAATAAATTTGCTGCTGATACAGGCAGGAAATAGCACACTCAAATGTATGTGGATATATAGATATATTTTTATCTGAGCTTTTTTTTTTGCAATGTGTTTTATATTTAGGACGCATATCAAGATTTGCATCTGTTTCCAGAACTTGCTGCTAACAGTTAGTAATGATGCCAAAACATACTTTAGCTCCAGCTTGAGACCAAATGATATTCAGGGCTTTTTTTATTACTAATTTAGGGTCTGATATTAATTAAGGAAATTTTCCATAAGTGCCAGGCTTTTTCTGAAGAACTCATTAAAATTATATTAACTTAAACCGGAATCACAGTCTGAGCATGCTTTGTAATGATTATTCGTACTGACTCTGCTGGGTTGTGTAAACAGAATGCTAATTGTTAATGGGGCAACTGTGCACTTGATTCCAGACTTTCAAAGGGCCAGATCTGGAGCCATTACCTAGATGTGTGTTCCCAATAAAGTCAATAAGCTCCTAACAGGAAGGCAGTGGGACTGAGCACTTTGTTTCATCCTTACGCAAAGGCATGTGATGATATCTCCATTCCCTTGGTGGAATCGCTGTTGATTTTCTACCTAGGATGGAGCCAGCAGTGGTGGCTGATGGAGGACCACATGTGTCTTGATACGGAGAGGGAATCTAACTAGCTCCATACATGACACTCTCTGGTATATGTAGGGTGGTCGGGATCATTTATTTTTTGCCCATAAGTCCTTGTGGCCTTGAGTCTTTATTGCACTGAATTTGGTTTGATTAATTGCACAAGCTGAATGTATGAAATGATTCTGTAAAATGTGGGAGAATTTGGTCCTTCTCAGATTGTGACAATGTTTGGTAGAAGATAGAAAGAAAGGTGTCTCATGCCTTCCAGGAGCTGTGTGGTTTAAAAGGCCCAGTTCATCTTGCAGTGAAAAATGCAATGTAAAAGGCAAAATCTGCTGCTGGTAGAAATAGCTGGAATTGCCTTGACTTGCGGTGAAATTTCCTCACATTTCTGGCCATGCAGAATTTGACCGTGCTGAATCTGGTCAGGAAGGGAGTGTTGGAGCTTAGCAGAGTTTCACAACTTTTCGAAGTGGCTTAGTAATGGTTGTTGGCCCCATTTTACAGATTCCAAATCTTCTCCCCCCTTGATGGATGTTTTAGCAGAAAAGGATCTGGTGTCATACCAGCTTGGCTGTCAGGTTTAAAAGAGCATTAATATTGGTGATACTGGACTGATACTGGTGACCAAAAGGAAGGTAAGAGCCATGCAAGTGGTTAAGGATTTCTGTGGTTGTACAATGATGTACAAAGAAAACAAGGCAGCGAAGGGGAGGAAGAGGAATGAGATAAAATGAAGATGCGCACCTTCACATGGCTTGTCAAAGATGTTATTAAGAGAGAAGGAACTATTTCATATGCATAAAGGGAGTGTATTTGGGGACGCTAATCTGGAAATCTCTTAATGTTTGTTTTCAGACTTACTTAGAGAAGACTGAGGGTAGTGATCAAAGCAGGAGGTGCCTTGCTGAGCTTAGGACAAGTTCTCCCTGTCCAGAAGAGCGGTGTGCGGGCATTGCAGGGTTCCCTTGGGGGAAACCTGGCCCTGCACCTACATGATGCTCTGTGCTGCTTCTGAAGCTCAAAGGAGTTTTTGTAGAAGGCAAGGATTTTTAACAATGGGGGAGATTCATCTATAAAGGCCAGGAAAAAATAATTTGATATAAGGAGTTTTCCGCAGATAAATGGATTCATAGCTTATTAATACAGTGAAGCAGGTGTGGTCATCTACTTTCAGCACAGCTGAAAGATTCCCCCAAATAAGCTCACTCTCATTTGAACTCGAAGATAACCTTTGAGAGAAAAAAACCTAAAGGAAAACTGAACAAAAATTCAAACCACCACATGAAAACTCAGTTGGTCCTCATTTAAAAATTTCCAGGGAAGCAAAATCACCACAACCTTTGGTTACAGACACTAATTAAGCTCTTTTTTGGAAATGTGGGTCTTATTACTAGTCTGAATTTGTCTAACTTTAGTTTCCACTCATTTGAACTTGATATAATTGTCTGCCAGATTGCAGCGCCAGTTTTTATTTCTGAGGTTCGCGTGGGTTCCTGTGGGGTGACAGATACAACAAGGAGGTGGGTGAGAAAGGAGGTTGCTGTGGTGGGTCTTAGGGAGGTGGTGGAAGCCATATGGATGCTGTAGGGTGCAGAACTGGTTCAACTTGCAAAGAGGCTGGAGGGGCATTGTGAAAAAGTATTTTGGTCATTTAAGTTTGCTGTGGGTTCACTGTGATCCCTCAAATAGCAGAAGTTCCCTTCCCTAATCAGCCAAACTCCTACGGAATCTGCTGAAAAGGAGTTATTTTTGGTTGACTTACTAGTGGGACTCTACTTTAACAACCCACCTGGAAAAACGGACTGAGAAAGCGTTTTTCACTGACTTTGTAGGCTTCTGCAATTCCTTTAGGAATTTTTCTGGTTATGTATTTGCCCAATTGTAATGTTCCCCCATTTTTCTAAATATTTAAAAAAAGAATTTAATTACTCACCCACTACCCTAGATGGAGATTCTGGAATAAGACAACAGGACACACATTCTCTCCTAGCTTTCAGAGACTGTTTAATCTTTCACTTTAAGAAATTCAGCTATAGGGGGATTTTTTTTCTTCAGGTTTAGTTAGTTTTTGCATTGTCAAAAGCAAAGAGAAGCCTGCAGCTCAGGCTGTGGCCCCCAGCCAAAGCAGCCTCTGCTCTTCACATTCATAATTATTCCACAGGCAAATTTGCAAATAGAGAGCTGGAACTGCATTAAGCCCCTGGTATTACATGGACCAGGTGATGCTCACACTGCGCGAAAAAGTTTAGTTCTGGAAAAAAAGGCATCATACATTTAATGCAAGGGTGTTTGTGGAACTTCAAGGGAGCTTGTGGAGGAGAGGAGTCACTGTTCTGCGTCTTCTGCCCTGTCTGATCCATATCACCCCCAAGCTTCCCAGTCGTTATTCCCAGAGTTCTCTCTAACCACCCATTTGACCTTTTATCCTGCAGTAGCCATGAATGTTTGCTGTAATATGTTATTCTGTAATATAGAAGTACTGTGTGTAGACAGATGGTGAAAGCCTCTTTGGGCTCTTGTGAGAAAGAGGAGCAACCGTGCTGAGAGAAAGGGGAGCACCAGAAAAGAACAACAGCCTGGAGGACTTAGAAATAAGGATGAATTCTGAAAGCAAAATGGAAGTGGTGCGGCATCTCATATCGATCTTTCTGCCTCTTAACATCACATTTCTGTGGTGGTGAGAAGTATGCTTGCATTAAGAGTGGTACCCACAAAACCTCTTCCATTTAGCTGAGATGAAAAGTCCTTGCACAAGCTCTAGTGATGCCACATGCATGGTTTATTTTTAGTGGTTAATTGGGCTATTGCTCTCTGATCCATAGTCATCAGTGCTTTTTTATGTCCTTTTCTATTAAACAAGCGCTGTCTAAAATTGGTAGAATATTATGAAGCTGGCAGCTAAAGGTACGTCCACATTGTTTTGGTTTATATAATCAGGTTGCACAATGGGCTTGCTTGTAACACAGCATTGCAGCACATGTACAGGACCAAATCTGTAAGGCACACCATTTTTAGGTGACAGATGGTCTGTAAAATCACAGCTTTCTGTGTTTAATTCTATGCTGAAGTTGTGTTCTGTGTTGAAAGCAAAACCTGGGATTTAAAGATTTCCACTAACTAGTGATCAGTCCTCTTAGAAGACTTCACATGAGGTTTGGACTTCAGCTGGAGCACCCAACTTTGGCTATGGCAGGCGATGTGGTTCAGTGATCAAAGTAATGGTTGTATTTGTGAATAGCTGATGGGCTTTTGCTGGAGTTGCCACTGACCACGGAATAGGCAGTGGCTACTAATATTGTTTGTATTGTGGTAGTGTTTGGAAGTCCAATCCCATTGTGCTAAGGACTACAATTACAGGAGGGGAAAAAAGAGAGGTCAGCCTTGTCCTCTATGAATTTGCACTTTTAAATACAGTACAACTGGTTACAAGATGTACAACAGAATAGAAGAGGGAATTGAGGAAACACCAAGAGAGACAGTGAGGACTTAGCAGTGGCTGCGGCTGGGTAGTAGTGAGCATGGCTTAGAAGGAGTGCAAGGATGTTTGGAGGAGGGTACTGAGATAGCTCTGTGGCTCTTCACCTCCTCCCAGGCTTCAGGGGAGGTAGGAAAGAAACCACAAAGCTGCTTGTTAGAGCCTGTAATAAGAGACAAGCCACAATGGTCAGCATCATCACTGAAAAAGGTGAATGGGGCAGAAGATAAACCCCACCAGGTTAGACCAAAGGTCCATCCAGCACACATCAGCTTCTTGGCATTGTCAGAAGTAGTCATTTGGTTCCCCTGGAGTGTAAGACCAGAACACAGATATTCCCAATCTGTTGAGGTTTTCAAAGCTGGAGGCTTAGCTGGATCACTGTATTGAACAGCTGTTGATAGAGCTCTGTCAATCTACTTACCTACTACATAGGTAGGAATAACCCCAGAGGAACTAGATCGATTCTTCTATAGTCATACAGGACTGACAAGAAACCTCATGAGATCATATGATCTGTACCTTTCTGCACAGAAATAGGATCAGACGTCTGTAGGTCATTCCTGTTAAGTGTAGCCAACTAGTTATGTGTATTGCTGCCACTGAAAACAAAAATAAAACCATGTTCCAATGAAGGAAAAACCCCAGCCAAAAAACTTGATTAAGATTGAAATAGATAATTTTGGTGCAGTTAAATGATTTTTAGAAAATAAACTTAAAAACAATGTCAAAGCTAACATTATGTACATGAGTAAATAAATGCCTGAGAAGTGATAGGGCTTTATGAATATGTGGAAATATCACTGGGCTTCTAAATGAGACAGCTGGCCATAAAGTCAGAGTTACCACTGCAGTGTAGTGAATAGACCTAGAGTTGTGTAGGGTTTGTTAGCACTGACAGAGGGAATGCATAGAGCAGAGACCTCATTGGGAAAGAGCATAAGGATGTACCTCTACGGTACAGCTTGCAGAGGCTGAGATCTGGACTAGGGACTGGGGGCTGAAAATTAGACCTTCTGCAAAGGTTTGCCAAATAGGAAGGGAAGCAAGTGCCTCAAAAACAGCAGGAGGGCTGCTGACCCAAAATCTCTGCAACATAAGCCTGAGATGAAATGGCTCATTGGAAGAGGCATCTCACAGGAGCTCCTCGGAGGAAGTCCCCGGGAACTGTGATGTGGATGCTGGCATGGCTTGAGGAGCCACAGAGGAGTCCTGGCAGTAGGAAAAAGGCACCTCTCTTCCCCCTTTCTTCCCTCTTCCTCTCTCAAATATCTCCCTCTAAAGGGATTTTTTTTGTTTGTTTTTGTTTTCATTTTAATTCCTGTTAGATGCCAACCCATGATGCAGGTTTTTTATGGTTGAAAAGGAGCGCAGCAGAGGATCTAAGTACCATTGGAGCCTAATTAGGAGCCACTGTATTAGATTCCAAAATTAGATAGGAAGCTGAGTTTAAGGGTAGTACAAACCCAACCAGTTCCTAGTTTGGCCTGGCCCACGTAGGTGGGCGAGACTGGTTTGGAGCTGTTTTGAGGACAGGCTGCTTGCCCATGGAGGAAGCTATTCCAGCCACAGTGGAGCTGGAACACGGCGCTTGGTCCTCAGCCGGGCCAGCTTCTGCTCTCACCAGTCTGCTCTGCAGATGCGCTGGTGGGGGTTCAGTTTAAAGCAGTTCTCAGGCAGATGAAGACAACTGAAGGCAATAATACAGGCTTTTTTATTTCAGGTATTGGGACTGTGTATGAAAGTTTATTTTAAGCCAAGTTCTGTTCACTCTGTCTTTCACCTTTTCTGTGTCTTCACCAGTTGAAGGGCTTACAAAAAATGTCTAATGGGTTTTGCCTTTAACCTTCATAACTTTATAACATCTTCCAACAAAGGATTCGTAGCATTTTCCAAGCTGTGCTACTGACCTTTGTCACTTGGCTAATACGAAGTATTAAAATATCCATCTTATAGCAAGCTAAATTTAGCCAGGAAAATCAAATTATATGCCCAAATTCACAAAACAAATCAGTAGCAAGAGCCAGAAAGCAATGCATCACATTTGCCCTTTTAATAGCTTTAATGGATAAGCCGGCCTTCTAAACTCCCAAATAACACATGCTTTTTTTGCCAGTGTGCCATTATCCTGTGCAATATCTCCATGACACACTTATTTGTTACCAGCCCTGTTAGAAGTTGCCCAAGCTGTCTTTTGAAATAAAGCAAATTCAGAGACTGGTCTGGTTATCCGAACTTAACTACAGGCTTAGTTATACTTTGGTAGGAGTGTGCATTTCTACAGCCTATGGCAGGCACAAGGCAGTGAGACTTAACTCAATCCCCTGTTACAGATTGTAGTATCTCAGATGAGATGCTACCATGAGCAGTGGCCATTCAGGTGACCGTTATTGTGGTTTATATGAGACATGGTAACTTAGATTTTAAGTTCAGAGCATCAGTAGTGATTTGAGCTGCTAGCGGTACAGCCTAAGTTTCCATACAGTAAACAGCCTAAAGCATGTTTATGATGTGAGCTACTACGGACCAAAGTCTGTTTCTCTTTCTCATCACCAGTTTCCTGGGAGGATAAAAACCATATTCAAATTTTACACTGTGGAGAAGCAGCATTTATTTAGAGGTGTTCAGAGTTGGGCTGGTTTAAGCTTCAGCTCAGCTGATGAATGGAGATGCTGTGTGGACAAGCTTGTAACGGATTGAAATGTAACTTAACAGTAGTTTGCCTTAACTTAGTAAGAAACTCAGGTCTTTAATGAATAGAAAGAAGTACATGAAAGGCTTTACTCTGCTTTTATTAAATAAGACTGAAAATCATATATTGTTAAAGTGGTGCAATGCTGAATATAAAATGGGATACAGTTCCTCTATCCCTGCTATACAACTGTGTTTAGCTCTTGGCATCCTGCTGAATTTGATGGCAATTTGGTATCTAAACAGACATTAAGAGCCTAAATGTATGTACTGAAACCTCTGTAGGTCTTTTCACTGGTCAGTTTTTCACTCTTGCATGTAAGAGCAGCTGTAGTGAAAACAGCCCAGGAGTTGCATACAGAGGTTTCCTCTGTCTCCCCAAAACTGGGTGCAGTCGTATTGCATGGTGGTGAGACCTGCTCTTGTCTAGAGCCACAGCTTTGCTCCTGTGACACCAAGGATTGGGATGTCCCGAGCTGCTCTTGCTCTGCCCCAGGAGATAGGTATAGTGGTTCAGCTTGGTGTTCACCCACACATCTCCCCACAGGGATCCTTCGCACCATGAGCCTCCTGAAATTCCTTTGGCTGGTGGGTCTTGAGTCGTGATGACATGTTTGACCATTTTATCAGAGCCTGATGTTACCGCTGTTCGTGTTACTTGAGGGAAACGTGTTCTCATTGTAAAGGAAAAAATTGGCCGTCACTGCATGAGTTATTTTCCACTGTTTTCACTCCAACAGTGTTATTTTGTCTGCTGCTAGAATCCTTAACCTAAGATGGAAATGCTTCCCTGGTATCTCCCCTTTCCTATCTCCAATAGCCAGAAGCTGTCCGTGGGCTAAGCGCCCTCCTGCCCTTCGGAGCGGCTGCTCTTGCATGGTCCATTCCAGCTCCTGCTCCGGCTATAAGCAGCCGCTTTCAGCTGCCTCCCCACAGGACGAGGTGTGTCTGTTTACCCTCTGGGGACACACAACTTCGTGTTGGAGAGGAGAAAAAAAACCCAATAGCATGGCCCTGGACATAGGCAGGGCCTGAGGCTGAAAACGTCCGTTGAAGGGAAGAGTTATTTTAGAGGCAAAACGTGTGTTTTTAATTGTTTAGATTAGGGGGTTTCATGTTTTATGGATGTCTGGGGGCTGGGGAGGTGCCTTTTTTTCATCCTTGTATGAAACTGGTCAGGAAAACCAAAATGGGACTGTCTGCATTTGTGAATTTCAGTTTTTTTGGCCAGAAGTGTAACAATTTGTACAGTTTGAGTTTTCTCTGGAAAAAAGAAGAAAAAAATAGTGTTTAGAGAACAAGGCCTGGGTAACCAAAATATGTTTGTTTTTGTTTAAATCGCTCAGTAGAGAAATCGTCTCTTGTCTATTGTTAAGAAAGAGGTTTAAATCAAAGGCAAATTCTACATATTCTAAAATATACAGACAACTCTTTGAAAGCAAAGCCAAGCAAAACTTTAAAAGAAACCTTCTCCTTGATGCAGAAGTTTTCAGTTAGTTTACTGTGCTGAGGCTTGAGTGGAAAGAAACAGCCTGAGAAACAAATCGCAAATCCCCATTTCAGAGGCGGAAGTTGGGGAGAGCATCGTATTAATAGCACATGAGACCGTTCCACAGAGCTCTTTGTCCAGGGCTTTTCCAGCAGCAGCAAGGAAAAGCCTTTGCAGTTCGTGGGGATTTTTGTGTTCAGATTTAGCTGTTGAAGGTTTAAGTGAGCTGCAAAGCGAGGAAGTGGAGGGCCTGATCCTCTCGTGTTGGGTGGTCCCTCGTGCTGCAAATAACCGTATTGAAAACAGAGGGACTATTTGTGGAGTCATTTGTTTGTCAGGAAAAGTAGGGTTTGTAGGATACATCCCCAATTAGCAGCCAAATCCCTTTTTTCTCATGATAAAAACACGGCTAGCTGTCATAGAGATGCACGTAGCATCTCTTCAGTTCCCATTTGAACTTCTGCCACTTGCTCCATGCTTCTTCCTGCTTCCTCGTCCATGCAGAAATTATTCCATCACCATGCTAACTCAGATGATTTGGCTGCTTCCCTCCTGCTCTGGGCTGATGCGACCTCCAGCCCTTTGCTGTGCTGTTTGGGGTTGCCTTGGGCTGTGCACTCCCTGGCTCCTGCTTACTGGTTACCCATCAGGGAGGGCACGTGGGGGATTGCACTTGACCTTTGGCTCCTGGCCGCTGGAGCACATTAGAGAGATGATACCCACTCCTTGCCTGACATCACTGCCTAACACCCAACACGTCATCCCTGCCATAAATCTGGCTTTTAATATCACCCAGGTACAGCAGACCCCATCCAAAGGATGTCCTCTCCCAGATCTAGCCTTTCTTGGGAGATTCACTTAATGAACAGTGTGTCACCAAGCTGCAGGTTTTGGAAAAGCTTTTAGTTGCCCGCACATGTTATCATACTGCGATGCCCTGCCCAAATGGGCATTGGTGTAGGCAGGGCGAGCTCAGTGTGCTCAGTGTCCTCCTGGATGCCAGGAGGGCTTTCAGATAGCCACAGGAGTGCTGCTAGCAGCTCCGTTACTTGCGGAAGGGATGAATGCTGTTGTTAGTTGGGGGAATTTGTGGCTGCCTGTTTTGGTAGCCATAAGTCATTAGTGGTTTTGAATTTTTTCTTTCCTCCCCCTTGAAACTGAAATAAGGGCTGAAAGGGTAGATTTGTCCCTTTTTTCCTTTTTTTTTTTTCTTTTTCCCCCTTTTATTATTTTTTTTTTTTTTTTGGCTAATCTGAGGCACACTGCCACATCTGAAGCCACTTGGCTTATTATGGATTTCATGGAAACTGATTCCCTGAAAGTGTTTCCATATGTGTGTTCCCAATATATCCCATCCTTTTCTAAATGGGAGTACAAACTCGCACACGAGCTGGAAATGGCTTCAGGATGTGACAGAGAAGTCATATGACTGGAGTGGCACTGTGTGTGGCCCTTTCTGAAAGACACGGTGTCCTGTGTGCTGGCTCCCATCCTACAGTAGATCCAGTTTCAAAGAATATCTTCCTTCCCGGCTTCCTAAAGTCTCTTAATCAAGAACCAGCAAGGAATCCTCTGTCCTCAGGAGGGACGTGTGTTAGCTGTATGAGATTGGAAAGGAAAATTTGTATGGGGAGGAAAAATGAGGGGTTTAAAGGGTGAAATTACACGGCAGTGCCAAGGGCTTCCCCCCCTCCCCAAACATAGTTTCTTTGTGTCTGCTTGAGGATCGGATGGTATTTCTGAGTTGCTGCTAGCATGCAGTGGAAAAGTACAATTCATGACAACATTGGAAACAAATATTTATACTGGGTAGTTAAGGCACATTTTCTGCAAAAAAGAGGTACTAAAGTAGACTGCTAGCCCCAGTGTATGTTATCTGCCCATTCACTGGGTTTACACAGGGCTCTTGTACTATGCTCACTATTGCCGTGCATGCGTTGCAGCTCTCAGCCCTGCGGTTTCACCCCCTTGCTGTATACAATGCTGCTGAGGTTGCTATCCAAGAAAAGCCTCAGATGTTCCTTCCACTGCCTTTCTGCTGGTGTAAAACAGCAGGGGCTGAAATTCAGGCAGGAAAAATTGGGGAAAACTGAAGTGAGATCTGTATGCGCCTGTGTGCGTGTTTGTGCCACGTGGTTTTGCACAGCTGCTGGACTTACTTCCAATAAATGTTATTTACCTTTTGTTTCCAATGTAGTACATAGATGGCCTGAGACTTTGAACAAGCAGGGGGATTTTGATATATTACCAATTCCCTTTCGCCCGAATCAGCTGTGAAAGCTCCAGACTGAAGTCCCTAAGATGAGATAGCAAAGACCAAGAAGTTCAGAGGCTCCCCATCACACCAGGTCCATGGTGTGGGAGGTCACAGTGGCTAGCCAAGGACATGTTTCTGTAATATGACCATTTGTCCCCCTCCTGTGGTTCTTACTAGAACAGTTTTAAGTTGTATATAAGTGAAGCTTCACAAGAAAGAAGCAACATGTATAAATAAGGCAGTGATGGCTGATGCTTCCATAGCTCCATTTCTGCTCCCAGCAGTCCATCTGGGAGGGGTTTGTTGTTGCTTTCTTCCACACGTGAGAGGAGTTTGTACCCATTGATGTTCGTAATTTAAGATGAGCTACCTCTTGAGGTGCAGCCAGCAGCCACCTGTGTTTAAATGCATAGTGTCACCTGGCAAGACTTGAGTGCCTGAATAAAATCACCTTATTGCAGCACAGTTCATTCAGCAGGAAAGTCCTATTGAGGTAGGAGGGCAGGTAATGATGGAGTCTGGACTAAAGAAGTGCAAAGAGACCCCAATTTTGCTGTTAAGCAATGTAACAGCTCTGCTTGGGAAACACTCTCCTTTATTTGTATGAGTGCTACTTTAATGGTTGCTGCTAACTATGTTATTTATGGGGTGTTTCTCCCAGCAAAGAGCTAAGGTGCTGCACCATAAATACAGTGAAAATATCTATCTGCAAATTAATCCATGGTATTTTAAGTGCTAACGTCCTGTTACCTAAATACCAGAAGGCACAAGCGTGCTGTTTACCCTGTGACCTGGGGTACTAAGGGATGGGGAGAAGAGTTGTGCTAGAATTAGGTTTCTTGCCTGTTACAAATGAGGCTCTGAAGGGGTTAAAATGTTCCTTCCTCCCTCTGACTTTTGTGAGACTGCTGTGCTTAATAATGTTGCAGTTTAAATGGTCCCAACTAGGCCTTGAAGTTAACACCTTGTTGAGGTGAAGGAAAGAGGAGGAGGGGGGGGAGTTCGCACCTTTTCTGCTGCTGTTGTTTGCCAAGAGTAAGGCAAACATAGGGTAAGATGGGGAAAAAAAAAAGAAGGAAAAAAACAACCAAACAAAAAAAAAGATGTGAAAATGCTTCCCTCCCCCCATTTGTTTATCTATCTATGTGAATTAAAGAGAGGAAACTTGAAAACAGCACAAAAGTGAACCAGGGAGGGATAAGCCCTGTTCCTTACTTCTGCTGCAGGACCCTCACCACATGATTGGCGGTGGATGCAAGGAGTGTCCCTGAGCTCCAGCATGAAACTGAGCACTGGCATAGGTTCCAGGATCAGGACCTAACAGCTACTACAGCAGGGAACAGATAGATGAGGAGGTGGTTTGGGATCCCTGGGAATCTCAGTCCCAGGCTCTATCCTGCAGTGGCATCCAGAGGGAAGGTGGTACAGGACCTTTGTGGAGTCAAAAGCTCGCCTGGAAGGAGGCAGGAGAAGGGTCATGCTATGTATGATTCATTAAACACTTATTAGCAGGGGCAGGTGCCCAGAATTTAACTAAATGAAAAGGAAAGTAACACTCTCCCCTTGATACAGAATGATGTTTGAGGGAAACCAGAGATCCAGCTAATAAGTAATCATTTCCCCCATTCAGATGGGTTGCAAAGAATCCTTATGATTGCAGAACTCAGTGCTCAGAAATTGGGAAATCTCAGTACTTACATTGCCTGTGCAGCTTTAAATCAGCCTCATTCTGCTTATGCATTATATTACAGATTTTAATTACAGGATCACATGGTATTTTTCCCACGGGATTTCTGTCTCATTCAGTGCGCAGGATGGACAGTGCTAACTTAATGAGCATCTCTTCAATATTTTGTTTTCTTCTTGTTCTTTGCATTTCCTCAGGCCTTTCTTATTGCAGAGCATTAAATTCTTCTCTGAAGAAGAAATTCTTAATTTCGTGATGAGCTTTGCTGTAATATTTCTGCATAGCATTTGTGTATAGTTCATTGCAGTGCAGTGTTCCCAAGAAAGAAGGAACCCACTTTATAACGAGTACTGGGACTGACCCTAAAGTCTTTTGTAATTCAGTGCACGTTCTTTGTGTCACCTACAGCATGGTGGGTTTTTTTCTGTCTTTAGCTTTATGTTCAGACCTGTGATCCTGTTGGCTTAAGCTGCAGCTGTGAATATTTAGCACACATGCAAATCAGAAGCCAGCATCTTGGCTGGGCACGGAATATGGGAGAAGTGAAAATGTGATTTGGAGAGATTTGAACTGAGTCACGTACAAACCATGTGGCAGAAATGCATATAAAATCCAGTTTGCACAGGAAATAATCGGGTCTCCCTCGCCTTGTTCACCTCACTCCTTCTGCTTCCTTGCCATAGAGGATTTGGGGGATACGTAGACAATGGTGTTTTCTATTTCTCAACTCTGTTACATCTCCAGAGGGGGTCAGCTTGTGTGCTGACTGCAGAGGGTTTGTATAAAAGGAATGGCATCCTCTGTAATTGAATGCTGTATCATAGTGCATATGGAGAAGTAACTTGAATGCTGGTATTTCCTAACTAGCTTTCCCACTCCTCACATGGTAACCTTAATAATATCCTTTTGTTTGTCTCTAGTTGTGTTTATAGTTTCTCAGATTTCTAAAAAAAGCAAACCCCAAGTCACCCCGCCTTCCCAAATTTTTCCTTTGCAATATCACACAAACATTCACGTGGACTCCTTCTGCTCAGACTTCTGCCACTCCAGTGAATGGAGCCACCAATGGACTGATTGTCTATCAGGACTGGCACAGGGATGGGTGGGAATGTCCCCTTATTTCAGCAATATTTGCAGAAAAAATCCAGGACTTGGGACTCCTGGATTTCATTCCAGTCTCTGGACAAGTGTCTTTGTAGGGGCACAGACTCTTCTGCCCATTTTTAGTCAGAATCCTTAGGAATTGTTCATATTTGGCTGGATTTTCATGGCAACATCTCTTCACACAAAAAGCCACTCCTATTCCAAAGTTCAAGTTCTTACTTCAAAGCATGGAACTGGTACAGCTTTTCAAAGGAAGGCTCCTCCAAGTTTAAGATTAGTAAAACAATATATTTTTCCCAGCAGAAGAGTTTCAGCTGAAATTTTAAAAACAAATAAATGCATAAATCACAATTTAGCCTGAGACAGACGCCCAGCATGGACAGTTTCAGCCAGAACGTTTAAAGTCTGGCAAAGCTGTAAGAGACTTGAAATCATCTCATCATGTGAAGTGTGTGGCATACTTCATACGAGGTGATATTATCAGCTGTAAGTAATCCAAGCTGCACATATAATTCATAGACGTAGCTGGTAGGGAAGGAAAAAAAGAGTTTTAATAGATCAATTAGTGCTACGTTCCAGCCTGAATCAAACTGTTGAACAAACCCCCACAAAATCTAGTACTTACTTCAGCAAATGTCTTAACACTGAAGTTCCCCAAAACACAAGTGAATCATTTAGGTACTGGTAAATATATTTAACCATATGTAGTTGACTTTCCTTGAGACAGACTTTTCAGTGACCTGAATATAGCCCTACTCTTTCTTCTTGCATCCGATGATTTTGCATTGACTTGATGCACTAAAAATTTCCTGTCAGACCTATCCAATTAGCCAAGGGGACCTGGTTTTTGGGCAGTGACACTGCAGCATAAAATGAGAAAGCAAATTGCTGTATTTCTAAATTATAAAATTATCCTATAACACTTTAAAGTAGATGTCAGCTTGCTACGCTCACAAGGAGTTAATCTATCCACGGTACATTATGATCTTTAATAATTGGAAGTGATTGGCCAAAGTGCTGTAAACCTGGCAGAAATTTGTTGCCTTATTTTCTGCAAACCACAAGTACAGCTTATTAATTGAGAAGTGAGCATTAACTGGCATTAGCTAGCATCTGTAAAATGAAAAAGAGAAATAGCCAGGGTATGCATTCAGCTGTAAATGGTGGAGCTGCAAAGCTGCAACAGGTAAAATTGTTTTTTAAGCGTGAATGCAAAACCATTTTAGTCAGCTGCTGGCAAATGCCCAAGTCTAGGGTTTTTAATGAGGCTTCTGCATCAAAATAAGTGAAACCACATGGAATTTTAATTGTTCATATGCTAAATATGAAACACACTGGAGCAGTATTCTTGAATCTAGGATGTTAGCATATATATTGGATATTAACATGACCACTTTTCTGTTCTAAACATATAGCTCTCAGAAAACTTGGGTGCCAGGTTGTGTTAGAGATAGAGAGGAATCAGCTTGGAAGAATTGAAAACAATTTAACCTGGACTCTTTCATAAGTAAAGGGATTTTGAAAAAATTGACTTTATTTTTTTGTATTGTCAGGCACTGTTAGCTGATCAGACTGTTGGAAAAGATCACTTGCTGTGCTTGTAGCCATGTTTCTCTTTCTGACAGCAGAAAATAAAGTCTCTTCTCTTCACAGAAGTTTGGTTTCGCAATCTTGCGGCCACAATGTAGGGCAGAGGATCTGTGCTTCACCCATTTAATACAAGCTATCACGAGAGTGGGAATTCGCAGATGCAAATTGTTTTCTTGCTCTGAAGGAGGGGAAATTAGCATAAATCTTTAATCCTGCTGGGGAGAGGAATAAATAAATTATTTACTTGTACTGTCATGTTGCTGTATTGCTGATCAACATCACTATTTGTGCACAACTAGATATACAAAGGTGGGTGCCATACCCAGAAATGCTATTTATCTTCCCAGTCCAGCAAAGAGCTAAACCGTATACAAATGAATATGCCTCTGGTGTTTCCAAGTTAGAACCAAAATCAACTTTAACGCAGGAGGTAACACAGAGGGAGGAGAAGGAAAATACATCAGTGAGATTGTGTAGTGGTGAGCTTGTCAAGAAGCTGACATTTAGAGGTGACTTTTCATTAAGTTACTTAGAAAGGAGGCTTTAAAACAGGCAACACAGAAAAATCCTGATCTCCAAAAATATCTTTACACAATGGAGGTACAAAACACTGTGAACAAATAGCGGCTTGTGCAGGGAGTTGGGGAGATCGCAAAAGGCGTTTGGGCAAAAGTGGGGGTGGAGAAGTGAATGTGCAGGAGCCATGCAGACACAGCCATGAGTGAGATAAGAAAGGGTTATGGTTATTTGGCCTTTGGGTAAATAGGATTGTGCTTTACAAGCAACAGTAAAAACAAACAAGTGTGGATTTGCTAGGGGATGTAAGGAGGTCTGTAGCCCCACATTAGAAATGCCTACGTGTGGTGTGCACATTCCCAGTCAGTCAACACATACGTGTTCTCTTGGCAGCACCCATACAGGTAATATTTGGATTTAGCCCTGAAAGGGAGATTGCCCTTTAATGTGTAACCTGTGTGCATAGTTTGTTATTAAGAAAAAAAAAGCTATTGATTGCAGAGAAACCAAAAATGCTGATGTTCTTCTACACCCTTACACTCCTACCATCTCTACCTTTGATTATAAAAGTCTTGTTTAGCTTCTGTCAGGGTAAACTGAGAGCAACTGTGTTCATGTTGGGAGAGTTGCAGTAACAATAAAAGGAAAAAAAAAAAAAAAGCATAAGAGGTAGCAGATTGAAACTCTGTATTTTGAGCAGCTGGGGAAATTATATTCTAACCTTATATTTCCAGATACATATCAGACCTGTTCACAATATAAAGGATACTGTTCCAAAATTACAGCTTTGAATCTGGGTGGTATTGCCCCTGGCTATTGTTTGCAGTTGGGAATGAAAGAAGTTGCATCAAATAGTAGTGTTTGCTGTAAAGGTACAAGTTATATTACATTCCATGGAGCTGTGGTTGAAGGGGTTGTTGGTGGAGACAGACCCATTCACCCGTAGGTCACTGATTCAGTTCCAGATAAAAATAATAGTAATCATATTGTCATCAAAGTTAAAAGTGGGCTTTTACTGCCCATTTAAGCCTCTGTCCTCAGTATATTTTGATTTTAATCCCCAGTTTTCAGGCTGCATGATAGGGATGCTTGGCTGGCTGTGGCCCAGGTCCTCCAGCCTGAAGCCTAGTTATGCCTGAGCTTTGCCCCTCTGTTGCTTTTAGATATTGTTGAAAGTGTGGGTTAAATGAGCCGGTAGGACAGAGAGAATAGTGATCTAAATCACCAAGTGTGTCACACAAGGTGGCAGGGTTTGTTGAGTCTGGTTTACGGTCACAACCACCATTGTGTATGCTATAGGAGAGCAAGTGCAGAAGGGCTGGAGAGATCTTCCTTCTACACAGCAGTGTCAGCAGGTCAGATACAAAGCCTCCCTGCAAGGAAAAGCATTACTTCATCTTATATTCAGGATATACAGATTGTTTCAGTGTTCAGCATGTAGAACCTGTAGAAGTGTCAGCTGGGAAGTGCAGGGAGAGTCCATTTGATTTCATGATTTTTCCTCTTTATTTATACCCTGTTCTTCACAACTCTCTATAAATATGTATATATGTATATACTGAATACTGGCTGATGCATCTCCTCCTGCACTGTACTTCATTATTAGGCTTTTTCTCTCTCTATTCCCTCTCCTTCTCCACATATTCCCCCCCTCCCCCCCCTCCCTTCCCCCTGTCCTTTTTCCCACACCCGTTTTGTTTTCCACTTTTCTGGCTCTTTCAACACGAGCTTTCTCCATCTTTCTCTTCTGCTCCTGTCCATCCCAGTCTCCTAAACAGATCACCAAGCTACTAATGTTTGCTTTCCAGTTCTGCTCCAAAACTTTGGGTGTTTGATGTGGGATTAAAAATTAGGCAAAATGAGTTTACCCATCCCTGTTTTGTGTTAGACTCCAATTCACAGTGTTACCATCCAGACATTCACAGTAGCCATAAACTGTGTGGTCTTTTTTTCGACCAGACTGCACAGACAACATGTGGAAACAACTTTTTTTCAATGGCACGAAGTGTTGGGCTTGTTATTTTCTTTCAACTGCACTGAAAAGTAAAACTTGCGTCTTTGCTATCAGCTCACTGGCCTTGCCCATCCTCCAGATACAACAAATATTTTTCAGCCATAGGAAGTAGCTGAGCCGATTCTCCCATAAAAAAAATGATTTCAGGCAAGAAGTGGGTCTTCATCACCCATGGTGTAACTCCCCTGGTGTCAGTGGTGCAGCTGACTTGATGTTGCCAGATCTTGTAGTTTGATCGCAAGTTGAGCAGTAATTTCGGCTTTTCTTGAAACACCAGCTCCTGACGGCATGTGCTGAGGTGGGAATCTCAACTTTCATGTGCAGCCAGACCTGAGTTTCATGCAAGGTTATAGCAAAACAGCAGAGACACGTAACCTTCAAAGCTCAGAACCCAGAAAGCAGATCAACTCCAAATCCACCTTTCTCTTGGCTCTTTTTCAGTCTCTTGATTTTTGAGATTTCCCCCCCACCCCCAGCCTGACTTGTGGCCTTTGAACACTTCAGATTGGCAATGCTGCTCCCTCCACTGGCATTGGTGGAGTTAGACCAGGGATGAATTTGGCCCAGCACTTGTAGAAGACAGATGTATAACTCTGTTCCTTGCAATGTATTATTTGGTATGATCTGCTGTTCTCTTGGGGGCCAAAAGTAGTGGGTTTTCTTAGAAAAATAGAATTCTATCATCACTTGATACAAAAAATGGTATTTACAGAATTGTTTTCCCCCGTCTTTTGTTATAATTTTTTAGGTGCTTCAGAGCTGGGCCCATTTTCAGATCCCAGGCAGTTCACAAGCATTTCATCCCTCACTGAGAGCCGCTTCTCCAACCCACGAATGCACTATCCAGCCACCTTTACCTATACACCGCCAGTCACCTCAGGCATGTCACTGGGTATGTCCGCAACCACTCACTACCACACCTACCTACCACCACCCTACCCTGGCTCTTCCCAAAACCAAAGTGGACCTTTCCAGACCAGCAGCACTCCATATCTCTACTATGGCACTTCATCAGGATCATACCAGTTCCCCATGGTGCCGGGAGGGGACCGCTCCCCCTCCAGGATGCTTCCTCCATGCACCACCACGTCCAACGGCAGCACACTGTTAAACCCTAACTTGCCCAACCAGAGTGATGGTGTGGAGGCGGATGGCAGCCACAGCAGCTCCCCAACCGTCTTGAATTCTAGTGGCAGAATGGATGAGTCCGTTTGGAGGCCGTACTGAGATTCCTTCTGTAGCCGGCCTGACCTCCGCGAGCCAAAAAAACCCCAAACCAAACAAATGGTCGACTAACTACGAAGTGCCTGGTTTTTGTGTTTTTATTTTTGGTTTTTGTTTTTAAATAGATTTTACCAATATGTGCAACTGCGTAGGTGGGATGATAATGGCCACAAATAACACAAGAGTTACCAACACACCACAACCCATGTTTCAGATTGTGTGGATCAAAGCACATATTTCTTTTTTTCTTGGAACCGTTTTACCTTGTTTTATATTTAAAATGTACTTTTTACACTCACCAAAAAATCACCCCCTCCTTTTTTTTTTTTTTTTTTGTCTAGAGTGTTGTAATAACTAGCGAGTACTTTTGCCAATGAGGAGAGAACGGACTCCCCAGCTATCAGGAGAAACATGGTGATGCAAGGCAAAGGCTGCATTCCCTTTTATTTTTGACAAATAAAAACCTAACCATGAACTCCAGATACAGTTGCAATCATACAATGTATGGGACCCTCTTCACACCTGTAGTGCAATTCAACTGGCTTGTATTGGTGCACATAAAAAGGAAAGCAAAGATTGAGTTGCTTCCATTTTGCCATGATACATTCAGATGAAAACAGCTGTCCCAAAAAAATACTTGGTCCAAGCCTTGCTGCAGATAGTGGTTGGAACTTCTCTGTGTTCATTGCTTTTTTGGTTTGGTTTTGGGTACTTAAAGAGAATGAGTCTTCAAGTTAGGCTAGACAACCCTGGGGTTTCCTTTTTGCTTTTGTATCCATTCATTTTGCCTTCGATCAGCCAAAAACCAAAAAGAAAACCAAAACCGTTAAAAAACAAAAAACAAAATGTTGTTACTTATGCAAAATATGAAAATGGCAATATATATTACTAAAGCCAAAATGGTATACATAGTATTTGTGTTCGGCTATATTCTTATTTTTTTTCTTTTTAAATTATAAATGTGTAAAATTTGAGGTTGTTTGCTAACATGAATCATCATATAACTTTAAAAGAATATTTATAATTATTTAATGACATTTGGACCCTTTAAACATTTCTTAATGTAATGATATATTGACTTCGGTCTCTAAAAGTGTTTTTGGTTTGTTTCTTTTGACTTACTACATTTCTGCAATGGTGTAAATCTCAAACCTTTACCCAACTCTGAAAAGCAGTCTCAGTGTGAACCAGTTTACAATGTGACTTAAAACCGACAAAGCCAACCCAAATGCATCCACTTCAAATGATTTTGGATGTAAGATCTTTTTCTATAACTTATGAAGGAAATATTGTTTTTGAAATATTTTTATTAGCTCTCTGGTTGCCTTCAACACAGTCTTGCCTTTTAATCAATAGTTGTGGAGACACTGGAAAAATGGTAGGAAGGATGAAATATTTTCCAGCCTTCCCCTCATTTCTTCTTCTCCCAGGATTTTTTCTCAGAACTGCAAAATTTGAAAATATTCTTATTTTGAATGTTCCGTTTTGACAGCATGATTTGAAATTCAACAGTTTGTTGGGGTTTTTTCCCCAAAGAAAAATCAAAACGGTTTCAAAGCCCATATTTTACAAATACTAAATTGTTAAGTATCTCAGAAATGGGATTAAGGGGGAATTGGTGAATCTTTTTCCCCTCCCAGTGCAATTTCAACCCACTTGATGGAATAAAAAGGTTCAAAACTTGAGACAGAAACTGCCTGGTAGCGAATCACCGTCCATTAGCATTAAATGCTAGAGCCATAAGGATGCTATGTTGACTTTGAAGCTGATGTGGCTGTTGCTGTATTAGAGGGACAAGCATAAGGGCAGCAATACTCACCTCTGCAAACACTGAAGAGAAAAGGTCACCTTAAAAGCCGCCCTGGGGATCCCAAGCACAATACAGGGAGAGCAGATTGCGCGCGATACCCTTAACCAGCCTGTCTGCTGCCAAACTATACAGTGGAGGGGCCCAAATTTTTCCCAACCCTTGGCTGCTACAGCAAACAGGGAGGTGACACGGCATCACCTGGATGTGGTGGGAGCTGAACTGCCTGCCCCAGGCAATCCCCCAGCAGGTGATGTTAAGTCTGGTTTAGCGGGATGTTCAGTACATGCTGATGGGGTTTGCCAGCACTGCCTCCTTCCCCTGCCTTAGCCATTGCTGTCCGCAGCCTCCTCAGGGGGCTGTTGGCCACCACACCGCTCCTTGGCTGTACTTGGGCTACCACCAGAGTATCTCAGTAGATCAAGGGTGGGTATAGCCATACAGAGCTGGACAACACCATCACTGCTCGTTAATAGCGAAGCTGTTAAGCGAGTTGACGTTAGCGTGGTACATCCCTCCGATTTGCGTGATGATGTGCTCTTAAAAAAAATTAATAAAGTCTTTGCCTTCTAAAGGTTGTATACCAAGTATGCTTAAAGTATAAGTAAGACACTTTGTTTTTCTTCTAATACTTAGTTTTCCTTCAAAGATGGAAGCTGTAATTGATTCTATTTATTGTTGGTTTGTGGTAGCTTGAAGCATACCACTGTCCATTTATTTGTAACTGTAAAATACGTTTGTTAGTCTCAGCAGCACTTAAAAAGCCAGTGTCTGGTTACACATTTCAGTTTTGTTTTTTGTTTAGTAAGCAAGAGAAAAAGATGTACTGCCAGTGCAAGCTGTTTCCTATTTAAAAAAAGGTACTTTATTTGTACATTATTTGTTATTGCTGAGAAGGGCTTTTTAAGGTTTACTGTATGCATATTAAGTAATTTTTAGGGTGCTTTTGTGTTGAAATGTTGTTAAGAGTGGCTGCAGGCAGCAACCCAGATTTTTTTCTTCCTTTTTTTTTTTAAAGACTTTGTTGTAAAATTCAAGCACTTGGTTTTTGTTTCTGGATAAATCCAGCACAGACCAGACTTTTGTTTTGCTCAGTACCGACAGGACTCATTGTGTCCCCACGGCTTTTCAACTGGACCATTAGGGACAGATATTGATAACATTTTCTCTGCCCCATTGGGGTGCGTGAGCCTGATCCCTGCCCTCAGCTTCCCTGACCATGCAGGCAGGCATCTGGCTCTGCTTGCTTGAGGTAGGAAGGAAAGGGTTTTCTAAGGACCTATGGATGGAGGAGCACCACCAGCTCCTTGACTTTCAGTATAGACCCCTGTGCTCCTGAACCAGTACGTCGGGCTGGTCATGGAGGCAGTTGTACAGGTTGAGGCAGAGATGCTCATCAAAGCTTTTAGAAGATGCTTCTGAGTTCACTTGCAAATGCTCTTGAATCAGGATTTTCACACCAAAAAAACTTGCCACTAGCACTATGTAGTAAATCCCATCAGATTATTTGATGTTTTGTGAAGTGCTGAGCATCAACAGAAAGGAGTTTTCTCAAAGATAGCCCTTCCCTTTGGTCAGTGGCAGTCTTTGGCACTGGTCATAGACTGAAAGATTAATGGCCTTTTTTTACTTTCCAGCTCTCTTATCCTACCAAAGATTTACTTCCAGCACAACAGGCATGATGTCCCATTTGCTGAATGGAGGATTAAATCCTCCTCTCTCTCCTCCTAAGAGTAACCAGATTGGGGTCAGCGGGTCAGGACGGATGAGTCAAGCAAATTATTTAACCCACAGCATCATTCGTGTGGCATTTATTGTTCCTTTTAAAGGACCAGCTGCTGTGTCTGTCTTAGTATGGAACTTTTGGGGCAGCAGTTCCCCGAGCAAAGATTTACCGGTTTCCACAGGTACCATCTCCAGTGGGGAAAATTTTGCACTTTCACACTTAGCAAAGCAAAGCTTAGCCCTGTGCCAGGCTGCACGCAGCCAACAAGCCATGAGCAAAAGCAATAATTAAACCTGGATCAGCCATGAGCTCAAAGAAGCCCCATTCTCTGAACCCCTGAATTTCTTGTTGTTTTTGAATAGAATGCATTTCATTTTAACATTTTCTGAGATCTTTTTTTAGATGTTTGTTTACTTCCATGTTTACAGATAACTCTTTGCTTTTTTTTTTTTTTTAAATGCAGTACTTTTAAGTATATCAGCCAAACCCATACTTTTACAGTAACTTTTGTTTTAGGTAATATGAGTGACATTCCAGTTCTTTTTTGTTGTTGTTAAATATGCTTTACCAGTCTTGAATTTCTGCTGGAACAAAATATTTGTAGCATTTTGTGTAAATACAAGCTTTAATTTTTTTATTTTTTCAAATGCTGTCACCCAAGATTTGCTTCTCATGCACATATTGTACAAACACACTCTGCTTTATGCCACAGACGATGATTGTGGATCAGTTTACTTCAACTTCAAAGGGACTATTTGTATTGTATGTTGCAACTGTAAATTGAATTGTTTGGCATTTTCTCATGATTGTAATATTAATTTGAAGTTTGAATTTCATTTTCAATAAAATGGCTTTTTTTTTTGTTAATGTTCTTCCATGCTTCTTTTTCTCCCACTGTCTCCTCTTAGCACCAGGCAGGGTAAAGTAGGTACATGCTAGGACACAGGAGTGGGCCTTTCATAGTGGCACCATCAATTCCTGCAGTGCTTAAGTTTCCAATTAAATATAAAAAGCAAATATCCATGCCTGTGGATGGTAAAGGATATCTTCTACATCTGATCTCAATTGTTGCTTCTTCTCCGGAGTCTGCAAACTGTCAAAACCTGTGTTTCTTAGAGGAGATCACACTGCTCCATTGCTCTTGCTAGACCATTAACTCTGAAACTTAACAACTGGCATTATCTGGGACATTCTGGTGCCAGGGTGCTGTGGGCAGAGCTTGAACTATAGGAAAAATTGGTACAGATTTCCAAAACAGGCAGGAGGGATTGGGTTTTGTGGCCCTTTTCCAGGATGGCGGTTGCGATATCCCCACCTCTTCCTGGTCAGACTTGAGGAATGCAGTTACAGATAATCTTGTGATTTGCATGGCCTAAGGCAAGAACAGTTTCCAAGCAGCAAAAGATACATGGAGAGGTAGGGGACTGGAGGAGGTGGCTCTTCCAGCCTAGTGTCAGTGGTAGGAGGAGATGCAGCTAATGAAGGTGAAGTTGAGCTCACTAAGGCTGTGTGCAGAAGGGGAGGACAGGAGTTGTTTCCAAGCTTGTGCCTGGTTTCACAGTAAGTTCTTACCCTTTTTAGCTATTTCTTTACTCTGCAAAAGAAAAATAGTAGCACAGAGAGGCATGGGGTTCTGATCATTTAAAGAAACCTTTAACTTTGAAGTTTAAATGTCTGATACTGATTTTGTGAACTCTGTTGGCTTTACCATGGGCCTACACATTTCTTGTGTGGTAGTTGAAGACTGAGATGATGTTTGGGGGTTTTCAAGGGTGCTTTCATCACAGCCTGTAATCGGAGTCCTGATTTTAGGGAAGCTTTATGCAAGAGTGAGGAACCAAGAAAATCAATCAGTGCTCTGTGGTATAATTGTTATATAAACTGAGGGGACAGGGATGAACTTCTGCTACAGACATTAGTGCTAAGACTTTCTGCTGCCCTCTGGTACTCAGGTTAACCCATCTCAGCTAGTCAGAGCACAGATGGATGTTCATTATACTCTTGCTTTCATGGTCCCTTCACCCAGAAATAAACAATTTTTCACCATTTCACATGGTCAAGTGGTTGAACAGCGGCCTGGGGAGGTTGTGCCACCTCTGTTCTTGGAGGGTTACAGGACCCTGGGGTAAAGCATAGAGCAACCTTCTCTGCCCCTGTAGCTGAAGCTGCTGGAGCAGAAGGTTGGCCTGGAGATCTCCCATGGTCCCATCCAAATTATTCCATGGCCTGGTGAGTCAGGCTAAGAGCTATCTGCTGCAGCTTGTCTAAGCTAAAATCTGCATGACTTTGCAGATAGCATATACTTGGCTAAAACCAGCCTGAATAAAGAGGTTTGACAGGATGAAATTCTTAGGTTATGCCACTAACATAGGCAGGTTATTCAGGAGTTGCAGTGATCCGTCTATCTTTTGTTGGTTTCTGGAGCATTTCTCTGGGATATGTCCATAAACTAAAACACAAGAAGAACCTCGGCATGAGGAAGAACTTATTTACACTGATGGTGGCAGAACACTGGAATAGGCTGCCCTGGGGGGTCCTGGAGTCTCCCTCTCTGGAGATACTCAAAACCCACCTGGACACATTCCTGTGTAACCTGCTCTAGGTGGCCCTGCTTTGGCAGTGGATTGAACTAGATGATCTCCAGAGATCCCTTCCAGCCCTAATGATTCTGTGATTCAGTGATCTATAGCAGACATGGTCAGCACAAGGGTTGGAAAAGCCAAACCATCACTGATCCAGTACAGCAATTCCCATTGTACATCATGCTAGGTGTGTTGCTTTTAGTTTTTTGATTCATTTACCCTTTTGCAGCTTGAGAATGTGACTCTTGTTCTTTTGCCTTAGTCAGAAACCAACCACTCGTGAGGCAAAATGTCTGCCACTGGTCAGCATGTATGACTGCCCAATGGGGGGACATGTGGAGCAGCAGGGGGTGATCAACCCCAAAGTACTTTTAGGAGATAAGTTTAAAGGCACTTCCTATTAGGGGTGTTGACCATTGTCTTCTCCATCATTTGGTGTCAGTAAATAGCTTCTTGCTTTTGGGTTGTGAGGGTTGAACATCAGCTCTGGATTACTGGAGTCAGGCTTTTGGTTGTCCCACGCGGTGTACATACAGCAGGCAGCATCTCACACCATCTCTCCCTGTTGGCCTTGGGTTTAACTTCTTCGTTTCCCATGGCTGTAAGCAACCCCAGAGGGGCTCAGGGCAGCCACATGCTGGCAGCCACAGGCCTAGATCAGCCTTTTTTGTGCCTAAAACAAGCTCTGGGGGAGTGGTGGGGAAGAGAAGGAGCAGCACTAAGTCCTGTGCTGGCACCAAATAAAAACTTCATCATACCATTTACTAGGGAAAAAGATGAAATAGCTTCAGTTACATGTCCAAGGAATAACACACCGTCCAGTTACCATCCTTCTGTGTGGTCAGAAGGAAATCAATTGGTATTTTGGGGTGAAATCCCTCTCCTGGGCAACAGCTCATGGATAGCCAATGCTCGGCATGAGTCGCAGCAGTGATCTGCAGCACTTGAGTCACACACTGGAGCATATATTCGGGGCAGTGGCATGGTGCATTGTTGGTGACCAGCTTTGCAGCTCAGGCACTCACCACTTGGTTGAATGCTTGCAGAGAACAGCTGAGAACATTATTTGCCAGAAATACTTGCTATACAGGGTAAAATTATAAGCAAAGCCACTGGAAACCCATCATCTTTGGATAGGTGATGGGAATGACTGTGCTGGCTGAAATGGAGCAGTTGAGCATTTCTACTCAACATCTTGAAAAAAGAAACTTTAGCATGATCTTAAAGCAAAATAATGAATGTTTAACATTCACAAGGGCTGTCTTTGGACTTCTGTAATTATAATCTTTCACCGCTAGAGCTACTTGTACGGTATCAGTCTGGGATGTATGGAGATGTTCTCATGGGGTCTCTTGGTGATACTTATATGGTCTCGGAGGAGGGGACATTGGCATTTGTCCCTCTGGGTATAGGAAGCTGTTGGCCCCAGTAACTGATAAGACTGTGAGATACAAATAGAACAAAGCCTAAGCTTCCAAAAGCATCTGGTGATCTGATGCAGTGCAAACAAAGTAACTTGGAACCTATGACATAGCTCAGAATTGAAGTTCTCAGGCCTGCCCTGCTAATTGCACACAGATTAACTGCATGTATTACTTAGGGTAGATGCAACCTGTGTTTCAAACGTTGAATATATTACCTAAGTAGCAAGTGGGCTATGATTTCCCTCACTGGGAATGCAAGGAGACTTGAATTTCCCTCCTGCAGTTTGGGTGAGACAAGAAAATCAAATCCCTGTGGTTTTATTTGTAAGAACTTGTAAAGATGAGACCAATTAGCTTTTGTCCTGACCCTCAATAATTTCAGCATTGTCTGCAATTCTCCAGGCAGCTTTGCACTCCTCTTTTTGTGCCTCAGTTTCCCTAAATATAGAACACAATATTTACTATTTCCCTACTTTATCAGTGTCTCCCATGGACTCAGTGTTTATAGAGAGCTTTGAACTCCTGTTGTTGTTTAGCACTTTTTACTACAAATCTGATGTTTGGTCTCACACCATTGGATAGTGTCCTTTGAAACAGCACATTTCTAAACCACATGTTTAGAAAAATTGACCCAGTTTCCAGACTGCTGATCTGGTCAAAAAACAATGCGGAGTTAAAGCCAAGTTGTGCTGTCTCAACAGATTTACTCGGGATTTGCGGTGGGGCAGGAAGAAACACAGAGATCACTGCAGTCCACGGAGGCAGCCCTTGGCCGCTCAGTCCCGTCAGCTCACTTGGGATGAGCAGCTGGAGCTTGCAGGATGTCCCAGCACTTAGAGGAAAGCAAACAACCCATGTTAAAGTTGATACGCTGCAGCAACTTGCCAGTGATTAATGTTTACCACGAGGCCAAATTCAGATGGTGATTACACCAGTAGAGATCAGCTGAAGTCCCTCTATTAATAGCCCTGTGGTTTTGGACGCCAGCATTTTTCAGCCCGTCAATGTGGATGTTACCAATAAAGGGTCACCGAAATGCTGGTTGGAAGGGATTTCTGTGGATCTCCTGGTCCAAGGGAAGCTCAATGCAGGGCCGCTTCATCAGATCTGCTCAGGATGGCTGTGCCCGGCAAGTTTTGGTGTCTTCCAAGCATGGAGGTGGAGCTTGGGCTTCAGAAGAGCATCTCATCCCCATGCTTCTCCTAACACCTAACCCCAACTCCCAAAGTGACTTCTCCCCCAGCCTCTGAGTTGGGGTTTTCCCCTGCCTCTGGGTTTGGGCACACAGGGTATATTAATGGTTTAAAACTTTTTTGCACATTATAGGGGTCTAGTGCTTAGTGACTTCTTTCCATCCCTTCATTTGTATTCGTGCAGGCTGTGACTTCAGAGCACTATTACAAATCAAGTGGGAGCCTGAACACCAAGGCAGTGCCTCACACTCTCCAGCTTGTTTACTTTTTCATTTCCGCAGTTGGGAAAAGAAGTCCTTGGTAGCTGGAAATGATGCTGTTAATCCAAATGCAGTAAGATAGTTTCTCCCAGGAAAGCACAATTTTTATCCTTGCTTCCAGGGTGTGCGAGGCCAGTTAGCAAACACCAGGAAATAGGAAGGAAAGGCTGTGGCATAAGGGAAAAAAACCCTAAATAATGCAGACAGACCTCAGGAAGAATCTCTGCCCTTTTATTGACAGTAGTGGTGTTCTCCTAACAGAGCAGGATGTTCTCATCGTTTAATAGTAGCCAGGCCAGATGCTGAAGTCTCTTCTGCAAATACTGTGTAAGTGAGAAGGAAAACAGCTGATTTTTGTTAAGATGAATACACTAGGAGAATAAGCCAAAAAAAAAAAAAAAAAAGTATGAGAAATCTCCAGAGATCTATCTTTGCAATGCATTTGGCAGCTGGACCTCAAAGTCAGGACTGAAAACCCAGTCCGCTTCTGCCCCTTTGCTGATCAGTCGTCATGTGTCAAGCAGCACTTCCTGCACCACTCAGGGATTTGGAGCAGTGCTGGTGGTGATTTCCCCCTGTAAAGAGCTGCAAAATCCACAGCCTTTGGCTTTCATGGACCTGTAGAAAGTACCAGTGGATGAGGAATTTCCTCAACTTGCTCCTTGCCATAGAGAATAGTTACATGATGCTTTGAGGCCAGTGATTTAAAATGGCATCTCAGTTCCGTATTTTCTTTTTTTTTTTTTTTTTACTTTCTCATCTGCCCTGCTTTATTTTCTTAGTCTGTATTATTTGTCTGGAAGAGATTAACTCAAACTACTACGTAGAGACAGGACTGTGGTTTTATAAGGCATTGTATTGGGCATTAAGGAAGATGCCTTATATGCTCCACATAGTACTCCTTCAATCATCTTTTCCTTATGTTCAGCACAAAAACTACATTTCCTTCTGGGCAGGGATCTTTGAAATCACAGTAAAATCACTCATGTTTGTGATGTGCTTATAGGTATTGGATGGAAACTGTTAAAGTAGGGTACATGGTAATGTGGTGGTTTGTATTTCTGTAATGGGCAATGTCCAAGAGAAAAAAGAAACGTCTGTGTATCATGTTCACACGTTTTTCTCATATGCTGAATGGCAGTCCTCGAAAACAGTTCCTAGAAACAGGAAAAAAAAACCATTGTGAAACCATGGGAAGAACTCATCCAATGTTTAGGATTGCTGGCTAATGACTGCAGATAAAGATGTTTATGGAGAACTTGTGCAACCATTTTCCTTGCCAGCGAGGGAAGGTTTTGTACGTGCTGTTTTAACCTCCCTGTCTCTGCCTGAACAAGAGGATTTCCCCAGTTGCTGTTTTTTGTAACTCTCCAACTAGGAACTCATTTTGGTAGCTCCATTTAACAGGTCTCAAGACATACTTTTCTTCGTGTGCACTGAATTTACGCATAAAAGATACTGCTTGGGGGATGGTCATGTAAGACTGGCATTTTGCTTAATGTAGAGATCTGCCCTGGAGCAGCTCACCAGCTCCTCCATGGCAGAAAATACCAACAGACAACGTGCTGATGACTGCAGCATTACCTGGTTATTGTCTCTTGGATTTGCTGATCCACGTTTTTGTGGCGCGGAGGAACAGACCCTGTGCCTGCTCTGGGTCAGCAGCACCTGTGGTGAAGGATGGAAAGAGGATCCTCTGCTCATGGCTGAGGACGGTCTAATGGATGGGAACCTCGTTGAGAGTTAATTCCCACTCATGACTGAGAGACATAACAAAGTATGGTTTTTGTCAAAGTGTATTCGGTAGAGTATATATGTTTATGTTCATGGCCACTGTTTGTCAGAAAGAGGCAGGAAAGCAGAGGTGTGCAGCTGTTCTATGACCTTCATACTTGGCCGCACCAGAGTGCCTGGCCAACGCTGTCGGCGTGGACAATGGTGAGATCATGAGAAACTGCATGGCCCCATGAGTAACCAATTAGAGATCTGGCATAAAGCTGGTTCTTTTTCTAAGGGTATAAGAGCAGGACCATCTTGTAGCAGAATCTGAAGCCTCACCTATGGGTTGATGCACCACAAAGGGATTTTCCCAATAACCTGAGACTCTGTTCACTGACTGAAATGGGCATCCTAGCTTTAAGTGTGGGCCTAGGTGATGATTAGGGGTAATTGGTGGTGTATTTCTTCTAATCTCTGTTCTCTTTATGCAGTAATGATTTGATGCATTGCTAGTTTTTGTCTGTAATTTACTTATGTATTTATCTGATTTGCTTTATTGTACTTATTTAATATATGTAGAGAGATATATACCTAATTCACATTAGTATGCTTGCTTGCTTTAGTGTACTTATTTGCTTTAGTGTGCTTGTTTAATAAACTGTACATGTTGTACAGCTAGTGTATGGTTGTTTTGTTGCATACCCTGCATGACAGCAGAACAGGCATGTGCTCTGTGACGGTGCAATTGCTTGCTCAGAAACACCTGCCTATATCAGACCTCACCTTCTTGAGAAGGAAAGAGAGCAAGAATTTTGAACAAGACCGGTCCCAACACCAATCCCTGAGGGACACCACTCGTTACTGGTCTCCAGCCGGACATTGAGCCATTGACCGCAACTCTTTGCATGCAGCCATCCAGCCAGTTCTTTATCCACCGAGTGGTCCATCCATCAAATTGATGTCTCTCCAATTTAGAGACATGGATGTTGTGTGGGACAGTGTTGAACGCTTTGCACAAGTCCAGGTAGATGACATCAACTGCTCTACCCCTGTCCATCAGTTCTGTAGCCCCATCATAGAAGGCCACCAAATTGGTCAGGCAGGATTTCCCCTTAGTGAAGCCATGCTGGCTGTCACCAAGCACCTTGTTGTTTTTCATGTGCCTTAGCCTGCCTTCCAGGAGAATCTGCTCCAAGATTTTGACAGGCACAGAGGTGAGACTGACTGGTCTGCAATTCCCTGGGTCATCCATTTTCCCCTTCTTGAAAATGGGGGTTATATTTCCTTTTTTCCAGTTGTTGGGAACTTCACCTGACTGCCATGATTTTTCAAATATGATGAACAGTGGCTTGGCAACTTCATTTGACAGATGTTTAAGAGTCAGTTACTTTGGACAAGGGCTGATGTTTTTAAACTAAAAGAGGTGAGATTCAGGCTGGATGTGAGGAGGAAACAATGAGGGTGGTAAAATCCTGGCACAAGTTGCCCAGAGAGGTGGTGAATGAACCATCGCTGGAGACACTGAAGGCCAGACTGGTTGTGGTTCTGAAGGGCAACCTGATGAAGATGTCCCTGATTATTGCAGAGGGGTTGGACTAGATGACCTTTGAAGGTCCCTTCCGACCCGAACTATTCTATGATTTTATGATTCTATGATTTTATGATTCTATTGTGTTCTATGAAAGTATTTTAATTATCTTAAAGTATGTTAATTATAAACCCTTCCTGACCCACGAGATCTGGTATGAGCTTCACTAAGGGATCCATCCCTTTCCTAGGTCTGTAGCCTAAGCCCATCACTGGTGCACACTGGGCTTCTTCCAACCCATTGCGTCTTCAGCATCACACAGATGGTGTGGACCAAAATGAGGGAAAAATATCCCTCATTGCTCAAGGGGCTAGTGCCCCTTGGTCCTCAAGACCCATGAAAATGTACATTTGACAGTTGAAAGGATATGACTGAACTTGCAAAGGTGTCCTGCTAGATATGAGAATGACCACAGACCTCAGGCCTTGCAAAATGATGGTTTTTGTGCCACGACAACTGCGAATAAGAAATTGAACCTCAAAGACAGAAGACGGGAAGCTCAGAAACATACCCACACCCACATACAGTGCGAGAAAGGGCTTAATCAAATTTTCAGCTGCCTCCCAGAGTGAGAAGTAGTTCACTTTGATACCGTTTTTTTAGCTCATTCTCTTCTCAAGTGTCCATAAGTGATGGGTACTTAATGAAAGTTGTGTAATGCTTTAGATAGGCATTAGTGAAAATACTAATTGTTATTTAATATGAATATGATTTGGCCTGTGTATTTACCACATTGTTAAGTCAAGGGTGGGTTTTGCCATAATATTGGAAATGGGTAAAAATATATATGGGACAGGGTAGCTGATCTTACTATCAATCCTGCAGTTCCTGGTTTATTTAGGAAAAGTGGTTGTTATTTAGTTACTTCTTTTAGCTTAAAATACAGTTGTTTTTCTTCCAAGGGTTTTTGGCTGCTTTACAGCTGTTGTTAAGAAAACAGTGTTTCTTAGTAAATTATGTACCCATTTGTCAATATTTGTGACAAGGCAAATTTGAAAGAATTGAAAGGCTGTGACGCCATTTTTCTGGAAAAGGCCAATACTTTGCCACTAATCGCATTTCTCCTTAACAGGTCAATACCAGTCCCAATTAAAAAGAAAAGGGGGTTTGCATTTTTGGGGTTCTTTTTTCTGCCACAGATGCTATAGTGTTCTCTCTACTTTGCCCTCTTTAGATTCACAATAAAAGTTTAAAAACATTACTAGTGAGATACACAAAGGAATAAGTTGCTTCAGGTAATAAATAATAGAATTGAATCCTGTTGGTTTTCTTTCTGTAGCCAGTAAAAGCCACCTGAATGTTTTCTGCAAAGATAACAGTGGGAAGCAGAGCCTTGAATGTTACTGTCTCCTACCTTGTGACTTCTCACCTGCCAGATGACCTTTCAGACTTCCCAGTGAGCTCAGGGCTAAGGACAATGATTATCCCATTCCTAAAACAAGAACTTAATCCCTAAATTGCCCTAGAAAGGTTTCACAGACTATATCAGAAGTGTTATACAGACCGCTGATTCAGAAACCAAAGCTAGATGCCAGAATGGATATCCTCCACAATGCAGATGACCAAGAGAAAAGAATATGGCCCAAGATATGCTCAAAGGTGATCTTAAGTCAAGAGCTAATTTGCTGAGATTTAAGGATTAGGGCCAATAGTTTATATATATGTATTTTTTTTTTTTAATCTATGTATGTATTCATGCACTGTTGTAGCACTTATGTGATACTGAAGTATTTTTAAGTGGAACATTAAAAACCACCAGTTTCCTTGCTGGGAGAAGCACTCTAAAATGCACCTTCAGGGTTTGGGTGGTTTTGGTTGCTGTGCTAGTGGATCAGCACCTTGTACTTATGTGTGTGATCCAGGGCAAATTGACCCTGCCAAGAACACCATCAGGTGAGACAGTGCTGATGAAGAGGTGGGATTTGCCTCTGGTTTTGCATGGGAAAAGCCATTCTCTTTACAGAACAGATTTCTGTTTCCTGGGAAAAGGAAGAATTTTGGCCTCTAACCATACAGTTTTGAAGGTCATCTGGGTAATTAAGTAGTGGCAATGCTAACAGTTGCTACTGTTACACTCTTCAGTGCTGCAGCGCTTTGGTTGTTGTGTGTGACAAGCTAGACTGTACACCATGGGACCAAGACTGTGTGATTGGACTGGAGGTTTCCAGATTGTTTTGAAGACTTCAGAAAATGGGGGAAGATGACTTCTCCTTTGGGCAGTGCTTTGTTCATTCAAGCTGTAATGTATTCCACTGCCCTTCTGCAAACTCCAGTATCTGATACTGCTGGTGTTGGAGATCAATTCACTGAATATCAGTGAGACAAAGCAACATCTTTGGTAGACGAAACAACACAGCTGAAAAAAATGACAAGTTCTTGGCGAAGTAATTTTTAAGACTAAATATAAAAGGAAACTAGGGAAACTGTGAAAAATTTCTCTGAGTTTACTGTAATTTTATAAATTATCTGAGACATAAAAGTAGAGCAGAAAGGGACCTTGAAGTGGAAGAGATGAAGGAAAAGATTAAGTGCCATAAAAGCAGTATTTCTGTCGTATCAGTAATGGTTATTATCTAGTACAATTATGAATTTCAGTTCTCAGATTGCATTGGTTGTCTTACAGGACTTAACAGTTCCTATGTAGTTTGTCTTTCTTTTTTGTCCATTTAGTTTTAGCAGTTGCTTTAGCAGTTTATCCCTTGATCTAATCAACTGCCTCAAAAAGCCCTACCTCCCCAAGCCTGACAGTTTCTCTTTTAAAAGTTTACATCCTGAGACTCCAGCAGCTTGAATTTTAAGTTTGTGACTCTGTACTTGTATTTCAGTACAAAATCTGGGTATTGAGCCCCAAGTTATAATAGCAAGAACATGGCAAACTGCATGGTCAGTGGGTTGCTTGTAGAGGTGGCAGATCTTTTATGGAGACTTTTTCCATCCCCAGCAGATAAGTCAGGGATAACTTGCATTGACTATAATTGGAAAGTTTTTGCGTACATTTCCTGGAGTGGAAGAAATGGTATATAGCCTTTTGCTCAATGCAGAAAAACAGAGCAGCCAGGAAAAATGAGGTGTCCCAGGCTTTGAAACGTGCTAATGGGTGGGATGCATTGTTGTGCAAATGCATCTTCCTTGCAGCCAGCACCTCTCAGTCCCACCTGAGCAAAGTTTAGCTGCACTCTGGGTTGGGCCAGTATGTGAGAAAGCCAAGAGATGTTGCTTTTAGTATTTGATGCAAAGGAAACAACTTCTGTTTCCTTGACACTTTGACCCCCTGTTTTCTTATCAGCCATCACAGCGGAGTTGCAAAGATGCTGAAGATAGCAGAGGAAAAGGGCTGAACCACATGAATCTAGTTTCATTATTTGCATTTTATTTGCTCTGACTTTGTCTGGGCTGTCACATCCTGACCACCTTGTTTCACTCATGTGTAGAAGCAACTTCTATGAATAGCCACTGACATTTCAGGCTGTTGCATGAGTATGAAGGGAGCTCTGTGAACACAAAAACCCATGTTGATAAAGTGAGTGGTTTTGTAAGAAAGTAGTACATCCTTAGTCCAGTTTAAAGATTTAACTTAGACTTTTGGCAGCTTTTAACTTTATTTTTCAGCCCCCTTTGGAAGGAGACAGAACTACTGGGATTGTGCTGTGTGTACTGAGGGCTGGAGCAGCTCTTCAGTGTTCAAGGATGAGATTATTTTGAAGACTGAATCCACAGTAGGCAGTAGAAGTGCTCCATAATACCTTTTTCCTCTCCAGCCACCAACATATTTGTAGCTGGGTGCATTCTTGCCATATCCCAACTATTTTGATGGGAGAAAACTGAGCTGTGCACCACTTCCCTCTGAATGTGGATCTTCTTCAAAAGAAATAACAGGCTGGACAGCCCCACTGTGCCTCAGTGGGACCCTAAACAGGACAACCAGCAATCCAGCACTGGCCAGCCCGGGTTTATAAGCTCAGCTTTAGACATGCCATGTTTTCTGGTTCCTTCTTCTAAGTACTGCAAGAAATTTTGTTGCATAGAAAACCAAGAGTTTGTAAGAGGCTTTGTGCCCACAAACAGTGAAATAATGCAACTCAAATGGTGACTGTCGGCAAATATGGGGTGAAGCACATTTACCAAAAGCCCAGTGAAAGAGGTTTCAAGCTAATGTGTTTGGCTTCACCCTTGCAGCTCAGCATGCATGGCCCATTGGTGAAGCTGACGTGGTATCACTCACTGAGCTGCAATGACAGTATTGTATGCCTGAGCCCTCCAATTCTGCAGAGCAGAGGATAAAATGTTCATCACATTTGACCTAGATTTGGCCTTGATTTTTAAAGGCAAGCTCATTGCTCTATGAATAAACTCAGGATGTTGAACATAAACATCTCAAAAACAGGAGAGGATGACTCTCCTCACTCAAGCCCTAGAAACTAGAAAAGGAGAGACTTAAGATTTTAAAAAGCCCAACAGATGAGATAAGCTCCATCTTGCTTCTTAAGCAAGATGAGAAGATGCTCCATTTAAAACAATTTGAGTTCTCACTTTCCATATCCCCAGGAATGTGATACTCCTGGACCAGTGACATCCACCTTGTGTATCTGTGCACACCTTGCCCTACTCCTGGGGTTATTCCTCCGATCTTCTGCAGACTTGAGCTAAAACTGGGGTGATGCATTAGCCTGTGCCCCTGATAAGAGGCAGCCACTGTAAACCAGAGACTTCAGCCTCTTCCTGGAACCCTGGGTGGGTGTTTTCAGAGAACAGGTTGAGCCCTCTCTTTCCATCCACAAAAATAATCTAACTGTTAACGTAGCTTTGGCTGTTTTTTAATGGTTTTTGCTGTAGCCCAAACTTGTAGATAGGAAAATAATACAGAGTGAGAGTAGATCTTTCCTCTTGGCTCTCCTAGTTGTTTGTGGGAGGCTTTTCTCTTATCAGGATTGCCTGCCTGGGTGCTATGTCTTTGCACAATTTGGGCTTCTTTTGGCCTGTCCTTTGCACTCCTGACATCTGCCAGGGCATCCAGCCTGTTGCACTGATTTCCTAACACACAGAGTACATTTGCCTTATGGAAATGAAAGCTTGTGGAAATCTGTTTTTTCCCTTCTGGCTGAGTGAACAGGAGCATTCACACCTCCTGATGCTGGGCTGCAGGGTGGAAAGGAAAGCAAGATTTATGGAGCCAGGGACAAAATAAAGTGGAAAGAGGGCAGGTGTACCAACAGTAATATGCCCTTAGGAGGAGGCAGGAGTGCATTTCCATCTTGGCTTTACCAAGTGCAAATATTTCCAGGACCTGTATCACTGACTAACTAGTGCTCACACATAGCAGCCATCCCCCAAAGCCAAGCCCAAGGTGGGGATGAGCTATTTCGGAAGAACTGCTGCAAATGCATCAGTGCTGGAGTCAAAAGAGGCCAGACAGGGGTCATCTCACGTACATCAGTTACTTACGTTCACTAACTTTATAGTCAATAGAGGGAAAGTAACACTTTTAGCTGAGCCAGTTTAGTTGCCCACTTTAGGATGAGATGCTCTTGAAACATATTTCTTGCTACTGACTGCAAAGGAAGCCCAGAGGCATCTGTCTTGGGATCTGGGTCACGAGGAGGTACAAAAAAATGCTAGCAGATTTCGTATGCCATGTGGCTGGAAAACAGTTCTGGGTGTTGAAGTCCAAATTATTTTTCAATCCTTGAAATTGATAGTTTTCCACAAAAATAGTGAGCTATAATTTTAAACAGGAAAGTGGGTATTTTTGTAAAAAAAATTGTCAGCTCCATGCACTGCCCCAGCAGTTACTATTGATAGTGAAAGCCTTTGAATTGGTCTTGGTGAGTGACAGGAGCTGGGCTTTGGGTTGAGTTTTCTCATTTTCCTTTCAGTGGCAAAGAAAAAACTGCTCCAAGAATCAAATGAGAAAGAGGGAGAAGAGCAATTTCTCCTGCACTTGGGACAGGTGGTAATCTTGCTTCTCTGGTACATAAATCAGATGCAAATTCACTAACATTAAGTAACTGCACAAATGGTGACTGAGCTGAGGAGACAATCCAACCTCAAAAAAGCTTCAAGGTTCATTCAGACAAACAGCCATAGACTTGGATGCTTTCCCAAGTGTAGATAAATACTTTGCATTTGAAAAGAAAAAACAAATTGGAATCATCCCAGGAATCTTCTCTTAAGAGGTGTCTGAACCTTCTTGCTTCAATCGGGCTAAAATCACTCCAGGATAACTCTCACTCATGTTGGGACATTTGGAGGGGAGCCAGTGGCAGGTCACAGCAGGGTACTGAACTGAGACAAAAACCATTATGAGGATAGGTCTTATGCATTTCAGCAGCATTGCTCCCAGTTCACTGCAGGCAAGAGACCCAAAAAAATAACCAGAGAACAACTCATGCACTGGCAATAACAAGAGCCATGGCTTGAGTGCAGGTGGCACACCCAACCAAGGACTCTGACCAGACTGTGTATTTCCATAAGCAGCAGAAGGAGGGACATCAGTCAGCTGTGCAGAGTGATGCTGGATGTGGGGTAATGCTGTCCCTACCTTCATTCTGTAGTTTGCCCCTTGATTCCAAGCAGGCATTTTGTAATAGCTGGCTGTGCTGCACACCTGGGTCCATGGAAACAGGTTGGCACCTGAGGAGCAGGTTGCTCCAAACCTCTTGTCATGAGGTTCTGGGACTTCACCAAGCACCCATTAGCCAAATAAAACCATCATCAAAGTGACCCACACAGCATTTGGTCACTATTGTGATTACAGAAATCAGGTAGGAGAATGAGATCTCCAATGTGTCCTTGCTTATGGCCCATGGTGGGCTTGATCACTTCAGCTGCATGAACAAAACAGTGCCTGGGCTCAGGCTCTGGTCCTCTGTTTTATTTGTCAGAGCCATAGCACTAAATACCCTTAGGCCCTAGAAGAGAGCAGACAAATCCAAAATGCCTATTCAGAGTGGTCCTTAGCTTTGCTAACATGTGGTCTATGCCTGGAAATGGCTTGGGAGACTGCTGCTAGACTGTGCCCATGCTAAATATTTCGCAGTAAAAATGTGTTCTTGTGCCCATTCTTGCATGCCAGGACTGTTTAATTTGCTATATATAGTCATAGCATATGTGTACTTGAATATATTCTCTCTACAGCCTGGTTCAGTGTAGAGGTTTCATGTAGCACACACTAAGAAAAGTTTCTTTTTCAGATTTTCATCTTGACATGAAAGTGCATTACAACATTTGCCATCAATAAAACACAATTCCTTCCATGTGAAAAGCATTACAGCCACAGTATGGTTATTGAGTGATGATACCTGGATGACGGAAATACATGAACAGGAAAGTGTACACAGGGAAACTTCAGAAATTATGCCAAGTTTTTTAAAAAGCAACGTCTGATAGCAATGCAGATGGTTTGGAGAATTTAGTTTATTTGTACCCACCTCAACCCCCCCCCCCCAAAAAAAAAAAAAAGGGAAGGGAAGGCAAGGCAAGGCAAGGCAAGGCAAGGCAAGGCAAGGAGGCTGAGCTAAAAGAGAAATAAAACCAAGGCAGGGAAGAGCTTCAGAAACCAGTAACTGAGGAGACAGGCAACCCAGTGAAGACAAATGTGAACAGATTGCTTATCCCTTGCTCTGTGGTTCAGTCTTGCGCCAAGCCATTCATGACCAGGCATCAGGATTTTCAGGAGCTTCTAATACTCTCAGGCTGTTGCTCATGTCCCTGCCCATGGCAGGGAGGGTGGAACTAGATGAACTTAAGGTCCTTTCCAACACTAACTGTTCTATGATTCTATGATCATTCAGCACTTGGATTCAAAGGACTGAAGGCACCATTATCTTTGACTTTGAATCCTAGATACAGGTCCTCCAGGTCAGGCTTGGGGACATTCTGGACCCTGTGTCAGATTGACCTCTCTTATGCAGGCTACACCTAAGCTGAGCATCTGACTCCAAACTCTCTGAAACAGGTTAAAAAATCCCACGACTGTGTACAGAGCTTTGGATTGAGCCCTTCTCTTGAAAATGTGCCAAGCCAGGATCCTTCTACTGGCTCTAAATTTGGTTTTTATGAAAATGTTCCCATTAGCACCAAAATAAATGCTATCTATGTTCTGATGTAACAAATGTTTAGCTTTGAGAAAAAAAAACCTGCTAATGAACTGGTTAACTGAACCCATTAAATACACATCTCCAAATCTTCCTGAAAGTAACGTAAATCACCAGCGCTGGGTTCCCAAGATGCAAGGCAAGTTGCTTGACTTTGGAATGTGTAAACATTTAGTGGAAGAAATTGTGACTTCAGAGAAAGCACAAACAAAGCAGCCTGTTTGTTTGTGCGGCTGCTTTCTTGCAGGAGAACAACCAAGAAGCATGGAAAGGCTGGAGTGTCCTCCATGGTTCATGTTTGTAACTGGGATCCAAAGGGGACAGAACAAAGGCTTTCCTATTTATAGCTGAGCGACCGAAAGCAAAAGCTCTCAAGTGATGAAAAGGCACAGTCTGCCATTGTTGAGGCTTCTGAAAAGAATACAAACCATAGTTTATCAAGGAGCAGTAACAGAAATGATTTTACTGCGTGGAAAATAAATTATGTTTTTCCATCAAATCCACCATCCCACATAATAACTTTTTTCTCGATTGGTCACACTTCATCAGAGCAGTGATTACAGGCAGTGGGGAGGTAGGAGAAACATGTGTCTACGTATGTGTAAAGGAAGTGCTCAGCAAAACTTACAGTCTTATTATTTCCATTTTGCAGGAAATGCCAGTACTACATGTCAGAGTCAAACTGTTGTATGACATCACCTAAAGGGTAGATTTTGGTTTAAGGATTAAGATAAACTCTTCTAGTTGTTCTAACAACAGCTTTTAATGTTTTGGGGTTGTTGGTTTTTTTTGGTTGTGCTTGTTGTTTGGTTGGTTTTTTAATGAAATGATATACAATAAATAAATAGGATATTTCATCTACTATACTAGGTCTTATTCGACATCTTGCCACAGTATCAAATGACTTTATCTCTCTGCTGTGTTATATTTACACCACTACAGAGGCATTAAGAAATCAGAGTTACCCAAATACATCAAAAGAGCAGTCATAGTGTGACACAAAAATCCTTTTTTTTCTTTTTTTTAATTCTGAAACAGAGGGGTTTCGAAAGAAATTCTTTTGTTTCAGGAAAATGTCTTTTTTTTTGTCAAAGCCTTGTTAGAGAGGGAGTGATGGGGGTGTGGGGTGTAAAGTTAAGTTGAATCACAGTTTCTTATAGGAGGCCATTTTCATGGGATTTTTTTCCAATTCTAGTTTTGCTTCTGCCTTACTGCTTCCTGATACCACAACAAAACTGCTGACCAGCACCGCCCCTTTCTAGAAATCAACTGGTAATGCTTCAAAATTCAACATTTACACCAGAGTGTCTGGAACAATTAGCAGGAACCATGATCAGGACTTAGCCCCAATTATAACTACCCAATTTGTATGTATCAGTGTTACAACCTGCTGTGGGAACACATCTGCTCACTACCACCTACCTCCTCCTCCTTAACTCAACATCTTCTGATGTTACGCCCACTCCACTGTGATCAGATGGGTGAGCCTAGTCACAGGAGCAGGAGGCTCTCAGATCCTCTAATGAAAATCACTCCTGTTTTCCTTGGATTAAGGAAGGAGGTGGAGAGAAGGACAAAAGAGGTGGTCCATCTGGGAAAGGAGGCAGAAATTACATGAAATAATTGATGCCATATGAGCACAGTTTCATTTTCTTGCAAATGTCCGCAGTATAGAGCTGTGATGGGCAAAGAAAAGTTAACAATAAAGATGGTTATCCAAACAAAAAGCATTTCAATGGTGAAAACCAGTCTGAAAGGGGACTTCTATGCTAATAAATTAAACAGTTCAATGGGTGTATCAATCATCATTATTAGCATGGACTTGCCCTAACAGAATCATTAGGAGAGGCCTGGGCAGGCTTTTGGTCTGGGCTCTCCCATACAATGCTTGGCACACAGTTCAGGAGCCAGCACAGGCCATGGATCTTTCCCAGTGGGCAGTCCCAGATCACCCTGATCTGGAAGCCAAATTGAATACTGTGGAGATGGCCAAGCCACGCCTGTTTACCTTCTGTCCAAAGAATGGGCCCTGGTCCTTTTTTTCTTGATGTGGCAAAGTTTATTTATTTTGTTATCTTTATAAAGCATTTGCTGCACCCTATCATCAGTGTGTCTGCATACTTCCTGATCCATGGTGTGTTTATCTTTGCCACCCATCTGGTAGGTAGGAGAGAGCTATTAACCTTATTGAAGTGAGGGGGAATGGAGATGGAGGAAAGTCTGTCTACACACCAACGCACAGCAGTGTAGTTGGACGAAACTGGCTCTGGGCAAGTTAAGAAGGTTAAACATCATACAGACATAGTGTGGCCCTTGAAAATGTAGTAGGTGCCTGTTTCTGGAATCAGCTCATAGCTTCCCAGTGTGGAAGCTGTGGTGTCACGTCTTCACTGTGGTTTTGACCCATGGTAGGCAGTGGGGATGCACCTACCCGGTGCAGTGGGGATGCACCTACACCACTGCTCGCTAGGAGCACATGAAAAAAGTTGCCTCAGGGTGAACAAGGGTGTGAGCTTTCTCCTCTGCCTCTGTACCTGTGTGTGCCTGTTAGCACGAGGTACTGACAGCAAATGCTGGAAACTGAGTCCTCATCCACTGTGCTATGGAGGAGCAGGCTGCTCCCAGGGCATCAGGAAGAGAAGAAATGCACTTGGGATGGAGAAGGTCATGAAGCAGATGTGAGATCATAAAGCATTTGTGGGAAAATGGAGGGATCAGGCCCAGTCAGCATGGGTTTGTGAAGGGCAGGTCCTGCTTGACCAACCTGATCTCCTTCTATAATAAGTTGACCCACCTGGTTGATGCGGGAAAGGCTGTGGACATTGTCTATTTGGATAGACAGTTGTCTATTTGGATAGAGCAGTTGATGTCATCTACCTGGACTTGTGTAAAGCGTTCGACACTGTCCCACATGACATCCTTGTCTCTAAATTGGAGCGACATCAATTTGATAGGTGGACCACTCGGTGGATAAAGAACTGGCTGGATGGCCGCACACAAAGTGTTGTGGTCAATGGCTCAATGTCCGGCTGGAGACCAGTAACGAGTGGTGTCCCTCAGGGATCAGTGTTGGGACCGGTCTTGTTCAACATCTTTGTCGCTGACATGGACAGCGGGATTGAGTGCGCCCTCAGCAAGTTTGCCGATGACACCAAGCTGTGTGGTTCGGTTGATAACCTGGAGGGAAGGAATGCCATCCAGAGGGACCTCGACACACTTGTGAGGTGGGCTGATACCAACCTCATGAGGCTTACCCATGCCAAGTGCAAGGTCCTACACCTGAGTCAGAGCAATCCCAGGCACAGCTACAGGTTGGGCAGAGAAGAGATTCAGAGCAGCCCTGTGGAGAAGGACTTGGGGGTGTTGATGAGAAAATTAACATGAGCAGGCACTGTGCTCTTGTAGCCCAGAAAGCCAACCGTATCCTGGGCTGCATCAAAAGGAGCGTGACCAGCAGGTCGAAGGAGGTGATCCTGCCCCTCTACTCTGCTCTTGTGAGACCTCACCTGGAGTACTGTGTGCAGTTCTGGTGTCCTCAACGGAAAAAGGACATGGAACTGTTGGAACAAGTCCAGAGAAGGGCCAGGAGGATGATCAGGGGACTGGAGCACCTCCCGTATGAAGACAGGCTGAGGAAGTTGGGGCTGTTCAGCCTGGAGAAGAGAAGGCTGCGTGGAGACCTCCTAGCAGCCTTCCAGTATCTGAAGGGGGCCTATAGGGATGCTGGAGAGGGACTCTTCATTAGGGACTGTAGTGACAGGACAAGGGGTAACGGTTAAAACTTAAACAGGGGAAGGTTAGTTTGGATATAAGAAGGAAATTCTTTCCTGTTAGGGTGGTGAGGCACTGGAATGGGTTGCCCAGGGAGGTTGTGAATGCTCCATCCCTGTCAGTTTTCAAGGCCAGGTTGGACGAGGCCTTGGGTGATATGATTTAGCGTAAGGTGTCCCTGCCCACGGCAGGGGGGTTGGAACTAGATGATCTTAAGGTCCTTTCCAACCCTAACTATTCTATGATTCTATGATTTAAGTAAAGCATCTGGCACTGTCTCCCACAGCGTTCTTCCTGGACAAATGAGCTGCTCATGGCCTGGATAGGTGTATTCTTCGCTGGGTTAGGAACTGGCTGGATGACTGAGCCCAAAGAGTGGTGGTTAATTGTTATCACATCTAGTTGGAAGCTGGTCACTAGTGGTGTCCCTCAGAGCTCAGTGTTAGGGCCAGTGTTGTTTAATATCTTCATTGATGATCTGTATGAGGGGTTTGAGTTCACCCTCAGTAAATTTTGTGGACAACACCAAGTTGGGCAGGAGAGTTGATCTGCAAAAAGACAGGAAGTCTTTGCAGAGGGATCTCGACAGGCTGGATCGATGAGGTTCAACAAGTGCTGGGTCCTGCACTTGTTCCACAACAACCCCATACAATGCTACAGGCTGGGGAAGAGCGGCTGGAAAGCTGCTCAGTGGAAAAGTACGTGGGGGTGCTGACTGACGGAGCTGAACATGACCAGCTTGTGCCCAGGCAGCCAAGAAGGCCAATGGCACTGTGGCCTGTTATCAGCAATAGCGTAGCCACCAGGACCAGTGAAGTGATTGTCCCCCTGTTCTTGGCACTGGTGAGGATGCACCTTGAATCCTGTGCTCAGTTCTGGGCCCCTCACTACATGACAGACATTGAAGTGCTGGAGCGGGTCCAGAGAAGGGCAGTAAAACTGGAGAAGGGTCTGAAGAACAAGTCTTATGAGGAGCATCTGAGGGACCTGTGGTTGTTTAGTCTGGAGAAAAGGAGGCTCACGGGGGACCTTATTGCTCTCTACAACTATAGGAAAGGAGGTTGTAGTGAGGTGGGGCTGGTCTCTTCTCCCAAATAACAAGTGGTAGGACAAGAGTTAATGGCCTCAAGCTGCACCAGGGGAGGTTTAGATCAGGAATTAGGAAAATTTCTTCACAGAAAGGGTGATCAGGTATTGGAAGAAGCTGTTCAGTGAAGTAGTGGAATGACCATGCCTGGAAGTGTTCAAAAAGTGTACGAGGCCCTTAGTGACATGTTTTAGTGTTGGACTTGGTCGTGACGGGGTAAAGGTTGGACTCGATGATCTTAACAGTCTTTTCCAACCTCATTGATTCTGTGATTCTATGATGGCGATGACTCAGTTGTAGCTCCCTCCAACCCTCACACTGTGGGAGCTTGTTTATACACTTGAACAAAGTGACTTGCCCCCACATCACCTCTAAAGTCTGTGGCAGAGGCAGGGGTGGAACTGGTCTCTACCGAACTGCCCGCCTTAACCACCGAGCTGCCCTTTCACGCTCGTCAATTATTAACGAGTGTATTTCTTAAGTACCAGTAGTGTGTTCGTAGCTATTAAAAATATAAAGGAGTTATAAGCTTTGACCTGCCCTCTGTTCCAGCCGTGTCAGATAGCCACTGAAATGAAGAGGTGTTTATTTGCCTGGAAGTGTGGAGTCTTATGTCAGCTCCCAGCGTAGGAAGTAATTTTGCTGGGGGTCTGATCCTGCCACAAGGGAAAAGGCTGGTGCTTTTGTTTCTGTTTTACTCCAAGCATGGTGCCTGTGCTTTTGGCATACCTGGAAAATTATCCTGCTTCACAGCCAGCGCCAGTTCCTGGCCACCCCTGCTACATGCCAGGCTAAATTGGGAAACTAAACTCCTTTTTTTTTTGTTTTTCCTGAAGTATGGCTGGCCTCCCCACCTTGCTGTTCATGAATGCCTCGCTGAGTTAGCTGTGATTTGGAAAATTAATTGACTCAGAGCCTACTGCTGAAGCAGCCTCAAACGCAGAACACCCAAGACGGAGCAGTAGCAAGGTCAGAGGAGGTGGGAAATTTTGCAAGAGAGGTAGCAGGCAATAAGCAGCGCAGAATATGGGCACCGGTGGGGAAATGTAAAAGGAAACCATTCAGATCAGACACAGCCATGGGAGAGGAGGCAATGGGACCTTGAGAGCCTTTGGTATTTACTGAGGGAGCTGGCAATGCCTGCAGCAAGGAATGCCCTCACCTCACTGTGGGAGGTGGGGGATCTCCAGAGACCCCTTGCCTCTAGTCAGAATGTGCAAAGAGCACCCTAAGGACCATATCCTGTGAGTGCAGTGTCTTTGCTGTGTAAAGAAATCTTAAATTATGTAGTTTATCTCAGGCATGCCATCTGCTTTGGAGTCAGCCCCTCGAGATAAAACAGGAACAAAGGCTGGGTACAGCTCCATAAGGACATTTCTCCTATGGCTTCAATGCTTTGCTCTCAAGAAAAACCAGCTCTTGGAGTGCACCCGCTGTCCATAATGCTAGACTATGCCAAAACTTCAGCCTGTCCTGAACCCGAGGTTCTTTGAAAGCAGCCGGGGACTGACATCCCATGGAAATCCCTTAGTTACCAAAATGCCTTTGCAGAGCTGCTCTTCAGGGCCCATCTGTATGTAACCCTGAGCAGGTCATGCAAATGGGATGGGTCAGACGCACAACTGAGTGCGGGCAGCACCTTTCCCATTCCTGGCAGGCTGAAGGACGGGGATGATCCGTGAGCATGCTTTCATCCGCCTCGGCTTATGAGGCAAAGTGACACAGCCTAAACCAGCAGTGAACACACGCTCAGCTAAATCACATTAATCCCCGTCCGAGGTGGCCTAGGGGCACATGCACAGACAGTTACAGAGGCTCAGCTGACAGAGAGGAGATTTGTTAAGCTGCTGTCATTCCCTCATGTGTTTGAACAATGAGGATGCTGGCATTGCCGAGCAGCTCAGAGTGAAGGAGAGGAATTTCAGGGGCTTGAGTAGCTGATATTTGTGAATGCTGGCACTTGTCTTGGTTAGCCCATGCTGCAGGCACTAGGGGAAGTGGAGAAGCACACGATATGCAGATGTCAGTGCCTCATCTTTAATTTCTTTGGGACCAGGAGCCAAAGTTGCTATCTCAGGAGCTGTACAAATAGGATGGTGTAGTCTAATGTTGAGGCTGGGAAGGGACACTTCCCCAGTGGGGAGAGGAAAAAGGTCCCAGTAGATCTAATTATAGTTTTGTACTGGTTTGTCACCAAGCAAGTGTCAACAGGCATGTCCTCAAAACACCTTGCCACAGTGAATGACACAACTGTCCCTCCAGGGCAGCAATATTGAACCAACCTGCTTAGGATAATGCTGTGAATATGGAGCAAAGATAGAAACAGACTTCTGCTCTCCCCAGGTCAGGGGGGTGAGCCAGAAGGTGATCTGGGATGGCAGCACTGGAGAAAAGCAATGCTTCTACCCCACGTCACTTTGTCTGGGTCAAGCCTTCTCCTTGTTTCTCAGGTATGGGGGAAACTGAGCCATGAGACTTGTGACAGTGCCTCAATTTACAATTTCTGCTGATGTTCAGCTTTGCCTGGAAGCTTTGTGGCATGTTTTAAAGCTAAATAGTCCAAACAAGTTTGGTCATTATTGCGTGTAAAAAAAAGACCGCGTGTATACAGCTGTACAGCTACCAGATTGCTGAATCCTAGCGACACAAGGTCTCAGAGCAAGCCTATGACAATGCTGGCAATCAAGCCCTGCTCATAGACTCCCCACCTAGTTTCTATTCATTGCTTGTCTAGGGTAATGAAGAGCAGACTGAGGGAATTGGGGTTGTTTGCTTCAAGAGGCAGTTATAAAAAAAAAACCCTACTGCAATCTAATTCTGGCCTGGGCAGTGAAAAGCAAGTTTCCTGAGCATCTTTGCCTTACAAACTTCCCCAAATCCACAATGTTTGTATCAGATTTTTAAAGTGAATAATATGCGATTGATACATTTTTCCTAGCCATTGCTCCTGTAATATCCATGGCAGATCTCTGCCCAGTGAATCTGAAGGGGACAAATGCCCCCTCAAACACTCAGGAGCATTGTCCTCTTCGCTTTCCCAATTGATTTCCTCATAAACAGCCTATGCCAAAGCCTTTATGAAATTCAAGTCCAGCTTCACATTTCATTGAAAAACCTTTAAGAAAAGTCATTTTTCATACTTAAGACTTTTTCAAATCTCCTCTAACCAGTTACATTCTGCATTGTATCTTTTGAATCTGGCCATTGTCCAACGACAATCCTTAAAATCCCTTTACAGTTTTAAATGAAAATACAAGCCCTCATTTACCACTGGATCCAGCCTGAAAATAAAAGCTTAATGCCTTGACAGGCCTGGATATTTTTTTGGGTCCTGAGTCTGATTTATGGTGGTAGCCGGCAAACCAGGCTGGTGAAATATTTGCTGCTGCTCGCAGGGATCTGGAAAAATGAAGTGTGAAGTTCTGAAGAGAGCAGGCAACAGTTCTCCAGTCACTAAACACTTCCAACGAGTTGGCAGCGGAACAGAGCTGTGGTCTGAAAGATGAACCTCAAAGGAATAGGGGAGGGGAGCAGTACTGTGTGCAGTGTCAAAATACTGCTGCAGCCTAAAGCTTTCCATACATTCCTGACATCGAGAGGGAAAGAGAAACATTTTCTTCATTATTTATTTATTCTCTCTTTCCTTTTTTTTTTTTTTTTTTATTTCTTCCTGCAGGGGGTTCACCCGAAGCAGGGAAAAAAATTAAAAGCAACAACAGGAGCATAGGAAGCTGCTTAAGCCCACCGTAAAAATGGACTGGTTAAGAAAATATATATACGATCCGGTTAGGGGAAAGCATTGCTTGTGCTTTGCTTGTCACAGAGCAATCTCAATGAGTGAGGCTGTGGTGAAGCATCTCTAGCCTTTCGAAATGCCCAAGACCTGCGATCTGTGGGCGTGGGAGCTGCAATTTTCATTCCCATGAAAAGGGAATTTCCTAGAGGTAAAAGTGAGGTGGGGATTTTTCAGAGTGTTCTTGGAATGAATCACCCCTGCATACGTTTGCCAGGTAAAACATGTGGCTGCTTCGCTTTATTTTCTTCAAAGGAAGTTAATATTCATCCTTATCATGTAGATCATACGAAGACAGAGATAGGCTGATAAATGAGGCATATTTCAGTACTTAGGGTTTCAGTGATCTGCTTTAGGCCCTACTAATTAACTCGGTTTCCAGTGTTAATCATGAATAAAAAGGCCAGCATTGGTAGAGCTTACTGGGGCTATGAAATGGGGATGAGCTATCCCTGAAAAGCTTGCTGTGCCCACTTGCAGCTCGGAGGGGTTATCCCTCTCCTTATGCATCTTAATCCCATCCCAACAGCTGGGCACACTGTGAAATGAAAGATCTCTCATCTCCTCTTGCCCAGCAAAGCCCACAGAGGTTTTATTGCCCACAGGCCCAGGAGAAATGAGGTTGACTTTACCCATCAGTCATGCTGATGCACATCCAAATAACCTCTTGGCTTTGACATTTACTTGAAAATGACAGTGGAGAAAGTGGGGAAAATCTATCCTTCTTCACAATCATGCAAATGAAGATGGGATTATTTTTATTTGCTTGTTTTTTGTTTTTTTTTTTACTGTAAAAATGTTAAAAAAAGGCTCACTAACCATTTTGGTCTCAAGCTGTCCGAGGTCAGAAGCTGGGATGATATAACAAAGCTCTGCTTGTTTCCAAACACAAGCTTTTGATTTGAGGAGAAACAACTGCACGTTCTGGTCGCCTTTATAGCTGGGGAATGTTCTGCCTCTGCCATGGCACAGTCTGGGCTGGGGAGCCACTGGGGTACCAGCCTGCAACCTCCCACCCCCGACAGACTATTATTAGTAGTATTATTATAAGTATTATTAGTATTTTTAGTATTATTAGTATTATTTTGTTTTTACGATATTGTTCCTTGTAACAGTAGAAGCATTTACGGGACACACTCGTCCATACCACAGCCACGCAGCCCCAAACCCACACTCTGTCTGTCACACACAGCCACTCTGTGCCACCCACACTCCTGCACAACCGCTTCGTAAGCAAGACCCGCTGCTCGCATGGGCTCACACAAACCGAAAGCAACTGCTGCCGCCACTGTACTCCCACACAGGCATAGCCAAAACGTCTCTTTGGTCTCACACGTCCTTCCCTGGCCACACTGCAACCTGACAGCATCCCATCATCAGAGGGGAGAAAAACACAACCCGTGCTACTCCAGGTTTTGCAGTGCTTGCCTTGTCAGGGAGCTGCTGGAGAGGCTGGCCCTTACACCCCTGTCTGAAGATCAGCTGTTGCTATTTTCAAAAAAATCAAAAAAATGCTGATTAAATCCCACTCCCTGAAGACTGGGATCTTCTTCATCTCTTACTTTCCACCAGCTACTGGTTTTGAAGGACGGTTAAAATCCTGGTGGTCATCCTTTGCTATTTTAGCAGCTGGAGAAAGGGGTTGTTGTTAAAGTCAGGCTTAGAAACATGACTTGTGGCGATAAAAATCTCCCCTGCTTGTTTTTGCTGGAGGAGTCCAATGAAATCTGTGCTGGGGGATGCTCATCGAGGATTCTGCAGTGCATGGGTACAGGTGAGGGATGCAGTACAGCAATGCTGTCCTGTCTAGTGGCCACACTGCCCTTTCCTCATGGTAGCCCAATCCTTTTCCAATCACTTGAGTCAGAAAGCGATTGCTGGTGCTGATGAGCAGCAGGCCACTGCGGTCCTGCGTTGTGCACGCTGCTGTGGTATCTTTGAGGCAGCGCTCCAAGATGTGGCATGCAGTCTTGTGAACCCTTCGGGGTGCATCCTTACTGCCACGCCTCTGAGGAGACATACTGGGGCACAGCACTGCTGCTGCCCTAGGAGCCTCCCCAGGATGTAGGGAGCCCCCATCCCACCAGCACTGCCTGCCTGCCTGAGGGATTTCTCAGGTGACCCGCTCATTTACCCATATGCAAGCCCAAGCCTCACACACACTGGGTTTCTCATTCAGTTTTGCTTTTCTGTCCTTGCCCCATTCCCTGGGCTTTGGGATCCCTTCCCCTGCCACCTTTTACACCTCCTGACCTACAGCACGGTGGTTCCTGGCTCTGGGAGGGCTACAGCAGGTGGTTCACCTTGTGGTTAGTGAACCCGCAGCACTGGGGACAGGAACCCCCTTCCCTCAGGGTGGCCTCAGGACCCAGCATTGTTGGAGGTAGGTCACTACCCCAGTGGTACCAAGGGAGACAGGTAGCTTTCTGTGCTAGACAACCTCTGCAGGCACATAAACACCTCCAAAAGTGGAATCCAGGGTTTCGGTAAAGCAGCAATAAGAGCTTTATTAATAATGCTAGCACCCAGAAGGATGCACAGTGCCTTGATGTGTAGGGAATTGAGGCACAGCCATCACTGAGAGTATTCCACTCCAAGCTATCTACTTCCCGCACATGATGTTTCTGCAGGCCCCTTCTGCAGTGCTTTAAGGACACCAAACACACGGTAGTAACAACCGCCTACTGCAATGTGCCGTTCCTGTTGTTCATGTCCCAGATAGCAAAAAACACATGCAGAATCCTTCACTGTCCATCTCCACTGGAACTATCCCAAAGTGCCTCACAGGCTTTGCAAATCAAGTTTCATTTATTTTCCTGATGCAAAGGGATGGACATCATGAAGGCAGAAAGTGGCTAAGGCTGATGAGTATATAATGACATTAATCAAGTGTTCAAAAGAGGAAAAGAAGCCTCCTAGATCAAATTAAATCCAGATGGATAATTCAGATATGAAGACTATTGGCTTTGTTGTTCAGCCTTGTAGCTCTGAATTGTATTTTTCGCTGGGGTGATGTGGCGTTTTATTTTAGTTGCTTTAAATTCTGGGCTTTCTTAACTGTGCTAGAGTTAACCTGAATTTAGATTGGGCTACAGAGGTGTTACATTGGTAACACCTGGTGCTATGTTATGAGTTGGTTTTTCAATACTTAAAGGGGGGCTATAAGAAACATGGGACAGACTTTGTAGCAGGGCATGTAGCAATAGGACAAGGAGTAATAGTTTTAAACTGAAAAGGGGAGGTATAGTTTAGATCTAAGGAAGACGTTCTTTACTGTGAGGATGGTGAGGCACTGGCACAGGCTGCCCAGAGAAGGTGTGGCTGCCTCATCCCTGGAGTGCTCATGACCACCTTGGATGGAGCTTTGAGCAAACTGGTCTAGTGGAAGGTGCCCCTGCCCATGGCAGGGGGTTAGAATGGATGATCTTTGAGGTCCCTTCTAACCCAAACCATTTGGTGATCTATGATTCTTTGTTAGCTCATACTGTGCATGGTTAACACAATTGAAACCCACCTGCTTTTTAGTAGAATTGCTCTATTTTAATTCAGTAATTAATGGTAAAAGTATCAGCAGAGTTGGTACTGATTCGCTATGTGTGTACCCAACACACACTGTCACCACATGCATAACAACTGTAGTAAACTGCTGAACTTTAGTGGAGTACCACCAAATAACACTTTTTCTAATGGAGCCCCTGGGGCCGGAATGTGTATTCTAAGCTACCTGGCTTTGAGTGGATGGGAAATTCAATGCTGTGCTTGAGTTTGGCTTTTTTTAGAAGTTTGAAGGAAACTTTTTCCTGTGAAAAGGCTGGAAGAGGGCTTATTTCCTGTAAACAATTTCTAGTGGAAGCACTGCTGGCCTCCCTTCATTGGGACGTCCATCCTGAGCCTCACCCCGAAGAAAGACCCTTTTGTTGAGCAGAACAATGTGACTGCAGACGGAAGCAGGGTCAGCTCCCACTTGCAGGGTAGGGTTTCTCTCACCTACCTTTAGCTGTCTAAAACCTAGGTGTCTAGTCTAAACCCGTCATTCGGCCTTCCGCTAACGACCCTGGGGACATGGAGGCACTTTCTTGGGGGTGTTTGCCCTGTCTTTGGGCAAAACAAATGGCTTTCAGGAGGTGGCTGGCTCTCCCATGGATGGTGGGGAGCCCACGAGACGGGCTTTGTGCTGACCTCTGGTGTGGTGATGGCTAATTAGGTGAGATGAATCCCACCCCGAGGAAATCGAGGTAGCTAATGAGTTGCTAGAGTATGTGTTTGCGGAGAACTTGCCTGCACAAAGCATGACCGGGCTGGGGGCTCTTTCGGTAGCTGTAAAAAATGAGGACTGAAAAGCTGTGTTGCAAGTGAGTCTGTTTTTTATGATTACAGCCATGCAGTTTGGCTGATGATAATCCACTGAATCAGCTTGTTGCATCTCATTCTACAGCTAAATGGTAAGACACTGGGAAACTGGAATATGTGAGAAATTAGGTCATGCTCTAAGTTGGTTTTTAGGCAACACTATGATAAAAATTAAGCAAGAGCCCTTTTTCTTCTCAACTCCTACAGAGATTATGAATTCAGTATTTAATCCCAAATAAAACCTTTCAGTTTTGCCAATGGCATCAATAGGTTGCAACCTCACTGCGAGTACAAAATGACTTGGTCAGTTTTGTTTTCTTCTAAATTCTCCTTCTCTCCAATTTTAGTTGCATAATCCCCCTACTTCTTGTTGAAACAGGATTAAGCACTTTAGCAGAGATCTGGGGGTTTTGTTGTCGTGTTTTTTTTCTTTCCTCCACAAGTGTGTGCTAATCTAACCTAATCAAACACACTGGCCTTGGACAGATGTGTCTGCTTTCACCGCGCTGGGCGCCCTGTCTTCTGAGTCCGGGGGCATGAAGGATTTAACAAGCAGCTTGTTGAGCATTTGTTAGTTCTTCTAAAAGGTGATTATTGCCAAATGCACATTCTCGGTGACTCATTAAATGCTTTCACGTGACAAATCCATGCAACATCTTGTGTGTTTAAACCCGGGACTGTCACCGTTTAGAACAAAATGCTAAATATTTACTGGCAAGGCAAGCTAAGAGTATAAATATTTATACCAATGCATAATAAAAAAGTACCATAAAACTGATATGTTATAAGGGATTTTTGTGTTCAAACAGCTAAGGCCATTACAAAAGATGTGCTATTTTATGATTATATTATGTGTGGAGATCGCAGTGTTTAGGTGTTTAATTTACTGCTATCTGGCCTTTGCCGTTCAACTCATTAATCTGTCAGGTGAAGAAGTACTAATTATATTTCTTGTAACCTGGCACACTACAGAGAATTGTGCTCATATGGGGAATAGATCTTGAAGATTTACTGGTCGGTTGCTAATGGTCCCACAGGGCTCAAAAATGGAAAAAGTGTACACAAAGGCAGAAAATGTTTATAAGGAGAATCTGTCTTCCTAATTATTGTACTGAATGTATCCCATTGTGCTGAGATAAGAGGAGAATAACCAAAACTTTATGCAAAACTACCCACAGGACACTTTTGAGGCTGCACACTTTGTGCAGGAGGCTGCACGCATCCTGAAATTCAATGTCCCATTGAGGTGACAAGGAGCCTGTCTCACTTTGAGGCTGCCCCCAGCTCTGCTGCTCCCCCTGCATACTGCTGGGTCCCAGCCAGCACCTTCAGTGGTATGAGTTGACGGTTATGTAGCAATGGTCCCTTTCTGATAACTTTTACAACTGTTTTGCATTGCCAGAATGGTAAAGGTTAAGGAATAAGATAAGGATATGAAGTTAGTACAGATAAGAATTGATTAAGGAGTAATCTGGCATGAAAGGGTGCAACCCAAATTTTGCAGTTCCTGTCTTCTAAAGTCTTGATCACTTCACAACTGCCCTTATATTAAAATGTCCCAATCCACCCACCCCAAGCTGCAGTATCCTGGAGTGCAATTGTGGTTCCTTATGATAAGCATCCACGGTTCCCCACTATCAGGGCAAGACATTGGACTAGATGAATCTTAGCCACGACCTGGTTACTTATATATAAGTTCTGTATACAAAAGTCATCTCCCAGGTGAGGTACTCATGGGCAGTGTAATGCTGTAAGTTCAATAGTAAAGCAGAGGGCTTATAAAAAAAGGAAAGAAGTCAGGACCAGGAGGAAATCTGGATGTCTGTCACTTGTGATCTTGGACCATAACAGTGTTCTCTCCCTTTCTTCAGAGACCTGAGGTCTGCATGTGGGATTATGGTTTTAGAGAAAACAGGTATAGCAGGGATGTAGGTACCCTGCTGATGACATGGCATTGAAGCGAATACGATTGCAAAAACAGTTCCCACCTTAGGCTCCTCATCTGTCTTTTTATATTCTTCTTGTTGTGTTGCACTTGTGGTTTTTATTCTATATTTTAGGCTATGGGGAAATGCCCAGGAACCTGGGACACCCAGGGGTGGTGCCAACAGCTGCTGGGTAAACACAGGTGCTTGTGAGCTGGTGAGATTGGCAAAATGTCAGGTGATCCTGGGAATAGACCATGCCACCTACCACAGAAGTGTATGAACCCCCCCCCAACATTGATACCACTGGGAAATTCCTCCCTGTCCGCAGCTCTGATGCGCAGTTTCACTCTGAGAAGCTCAGAGTCATGTTTTTACAGTCAGCAATGAGCACATTGCGCTGACAATGCAATAGAAAACAGGTGCAGGGGCTTGTGTCTTCAACAATAATGACCCTTTTGGGGGTGGAAAAACCTTTTTCTTCTCCAATATATGGAAGTTATATATTCACAAAGGCCACTGTAGACAGCTGTGGAAATCCTTGCCTCAGAACTTGCTATCTAAATATTTGACTATGATGTGAAAGAAAAGGAAAGAGAAAATACACAGTGTCTAATACACAGATTTTTTTCAAAAGCACTGTTGGTGTAAAGCCTATGGACTGGACATTGAGCCAATATAAACTGAGATAGAGATGCTGAATTATTCCATTTTACACCAGTGGAGGGTCTGTCTCTATTATTCTCTATAAGAGCCTGATCAATGTTTTCCTCTAGCTCAGCATTTGATTAATATCACAGGCTAGCTCATAAAGCAGACTTTGGAAACTGCAAAATGTGATCTGTTTAATCAGTTTGTCAGTTTTCTTTTTGGGACTTAATGGGAAACCAAAACCCTCTGTGTAGCTATTGATTTAATACGCTTTGCCTTATATTCCCATGAAGGCAAACGAATAAATATTTCTGATCCATAAAGTGCTGGAAGAGTGTTATTGCTGTATTCAGGAACAATTCATGTGGGAGGACTGTAATGTGTACTATCAGTTTAATGTTAAGTCCGTTTGAATGCTAGCGATGAAATAAATACTAAAATAACATTAATATGAAAACAAACACAGAAACATATGCTTACATTTACACAAACATACCTCTGGGAACCTTTTGCATTGAGTTCATTTTCAGAGCTATTTAAAGATACTGTTGTTCCTCCAAAACCAGTTTTTCTGTCTGGGGTTGCTATGAAACTGGAAATGTTGGGCTGATGCTTATATAAAGAAGTGTCTTTTTGGGTCCAGGTGTATCCAGTGATTTTAGAAGAGAAGCAATTGAACCTGCCAGACAACAGAGAAAAGCTGTGCTAACCCAATTCAGAAGCAACACAGTGTTCCCATGAACATGGGAAAGTTTTAAACACACTGAGCTATGGAATAGCCATAATGATTTAAAGGCTGAGTTGGAGTCCAGCCTAGATGCCTACAGTGGGATGCATATCTGTGCTACACCTGATACAGTCCCTGCAGAGAAAATGGGCCTGTGGGTTTGCATAGAGTGCCGGAGTTTTTTAGCTGAGATGAATTATACTCCTGATGTGCCTGTTCCTCTTCAGGGCAGGTTGGAGAGCCCAGGAAGGTGCACAAGTCCAATGTTTACATTTGATCAGAGAGTGTTGTTTTTTCTAGAGGGTGGGGTATGGAAAAATAAATCAAAGAGAGAAAATGGATTAAATCAGTTGGCAAGGTACAGCAGGGCCAACAGTAAAATACCTAATTTTAAAAAAATTAAGATATGGAATTTCTTACAGTTTATTCTACCTATATTGGGATGAACTTTTACATTTACATTAGAGAAACTGATCTATTATTCCTTTTGACATAATCCTATTAGCCTACCTAAACATAAATAAGTTTTCATTTAGGTTCAGACTGGTTTAATGAAATCGTTAAAAGAATGTGATTTCTGATGGAAATTCCCCATTCAAGATTATTGCATGAAAGCAAAATTTTTGTTGATTACTGAAGGTAAACCCAGCAAGTTCTGCTTAAATATTGGTTCTCTTGTCTGCAGCTTAATTTATTGCCTCTGCTGCCCATGAGCTGTGTTTCACAACTGGTCCTCCAGACCTTCCCCATCAGACTCAATCTACAGGCACTTACCAAAGCTCATGGCAGCACTACTGAGAATGAGGACAACAGGAGTGTTGTGAACAGGCTGTGTGGAGTTATCTCTCCTAATTTTAGACGCCAGTGGGCATAGCCGAGGTGGTGATCCCAGGCTGCCTGTATCATCCATGGAAAAACAGAATCACTCTTGAAGGAATTTGCTACCTAATGTAGGTATCTGCTTTAGGAAAAGGTAAATTGGGCATTGCCAGCTTCTCTTCACTATCTGACAAGGTGGTCTAGGATAACTCAGGCTCAGGCTTGCATTGTAGGAGTTATTAGCGTAACCAATACGTCCAGAGAAGGGTGACGAAGCTGGTGGAGGGTCTGGAGCACCAGTCTTAGGAGGAGCAGCTGAGGGAATTGGGGTTGTTTAGTCTGGAGGAAAGAAGGCTCAGGGGAGACCTTATCACTCTTTACATTAGCTGAAAGGAGATTGTAGTGAGGTGGGAGTCAGTGTCTTCTCCCAGGTAACAAGTAATAAGACAAAAGGGAAATGGCCTCAAAGTGCACCAGGGAGGTTTAGATATTGGATATTGGTAAAATTTCTTCACCCGAAGGGCTGTCAAGCATTGGAAGAGGGTGCTCAGGGAAATGGTGGAGTCACTATCCCTGGAGTAAAAGATGTGTAGATGTGGTGCTTAGGGACATGGTTTAGTGGTGAACTTGGCAGTGCTAAACTAACAGTTGGAACTTGATAATCTTAAAGGTCTTTTCCAACCCAAATGATTCTATGATTCTGTGATTTGTTACAATGCAATTCATAATACTACTGTTCAGACTCATACCTTAATAGCACCCAGGCATTGAGCTCCAGTTATATCAATTGGGATCTAAATAGAAATCAGATGCCCACATAATTCTGGATCTGCTCCCATGCAGCTTCTAAAACTTCAAAGACAGTATACCTTAAGATTAGAAATTATAATATATATTTGTAAATAACCTTGTGTAACTCTTTCTGGAGCATGCTGGAGCAAACACCATACAAATTGGTAGCCAGATCTTGCATCTTATGCATCATTAATTTATTTTCCTAAGTAGGCACAGAGAATTGAAAGTAAATTGTGCAAGTGATAATTTGTATGCACACTAGTGCAAGTCAGCTGCAGCTAAAGAGTTGTTTAAGACAACATAAGGTTTTGGTGTGACTTAGTTTATAAACTTAACCCTGCCTTTTGCCAAAAGGTGTCAGGAATCAAGAAAAGAACAGGAAAATTCTGTATTAAACTGTGTGTTTGCACTATTCCTTACATTTCCTAACAGTAACAAGAGGTCCAGACAGATTTCTGCATTCAAAAAATCCAATTACCTTTTTTTTCACTGCTGATTGAACAGGACACAATCTTGCTGGCTGAACAACCTTTTCATTTTGGATAGGTAGGGTGTGCCTGACTCCCCCACTAGCAACACACTTGTTGAAGGACAGCACTGATTTTCTTCTGGCTTGAAGAAATGCTTTTTTACCTTGTCTTCATGAGACTGCATGAGCTCCTTCATTAACTAAGAAGTGGACTCAGACTGAAAAGTGGATTCCCTGAAAGAAGCATTCGTATTCTGCAAACTCTTTAGTATGGTAGAAAACCATATCCCTGGTAGATGGGCAGCAGGAAACACTTCCTTTTTGCCAGTGGCTGAAACACTGTTGTTTGTTACACCTGCATGCTGGCCTGTTTAAATAGAGAAAAACACCAGAAAACACAGGAAGCGCTTACTCATTTTACCCTGCCTGCCCAGCTCTGGTGTCTGTCCTAATGCAGGCTAATACTTTTGCATCTAAATTCCACAGCAGTTTAACTCCTGAAGAGCTGTTATTGTGCCCGTCACTGACAGCAGCACAGAGAAGCCGTCAGCACAACTTTGTAGCATGCGAAAACAAGACAAAAGGTTTCTCTCTGCTGTTGGTACTTCGTTTCAGCATCCCATGGCAGGCTAAGCAAGCAGCTTGCTATCTCAGCGCATTTAGTCATCAGATAATATAAGCAGTTGTTGGGCAGATGGAAGAGCCTCCACCAGCAGCAAGATCTGAGCAAGCAGTTGCTGTGTGGTGTAGTTGGGAGTAAACCTCATCCATAAGCATCTGAAAGTCCAGACATTTGTAGAAAGAGGTGAAAATTTTTCTCTCTTAATGGCTTTATCCCCTTCTCTGGCTTGCATGAGAAATAAAATGAAAAATCATACTGCATGTGATTCCATCAGGTTCATCATCGTGTTTGGTTACACAGGGCAAATGTGCTTAAACCTGCTTTCACTGCTGACGCTTAGAAACCGTCAGAATACTTGCTGCTTTTGGCACCTCTCACCAGAACAGGACAAAGTCCCTCACTTGGGTCAGGGCAATCCCAAGCAGAGATATAGGCTGGGTGGAGAATGGATTGAGAGGAGCCCTGAGGAGAAGGACTTGGGTGTGTGGGTTGATGAGAAGCTCAACCTGACCAGGCATTGTGTGTGTGCAGCCCAGAAACCAACCGTGTCCTTGACTGCATCACCAGCAGTGTGACAGGGGATGGAAGGGAGGGTATTTTCCCCCTCTACTCTGTTCTCATGAGACCCCACATGCAGTATTGCCCCCAGCTCTGGTCCCCCAACATAAGAAGTACATAGAGCTGTTGGAGTGAGTCTGCCACAAAGATCATCAGAGGGCTGGAGCACCTCTGCTACAGAGAGGCTGAGAGATCTGGGGTTGTTCAGCCTGGAGAAGACAAGAATCAGGGGAGACCTTAGGCCAGCTTCCAGTGCCTAAAGGGGCTGACAAGAAAACTGGAGAGGGAGACTTTTTACAAGGGTCTGTAGGGATAGGACAAGGGGGAATGGCTTTAAACTGTCAGAGGGTAGATTTAGATGAGATCTTAGGAAGAAGTTCTTCCCTGTGAGGGTGCTGAGGCACTGACAGAGGTTGCCCAGAGAAGCTGTGGCTGCCTCATCCCTGGAAGTGTTCAAGGCCAGGTGGGACAGGGCTTTGAGCAACCTGCCCTAGTGGAAGGTGTCCCTGCCCATGGCAGAGGGGTTGGAACTGGATGATCTAGAATCTTCCAATTCAAACCATCCTTTGATTTTATGAACAGGGTTTTCTTATTGTTGCAGTGCCATGTTGCAAGGAAATTCAGTGTTTTCCCAGTGCAACATCATTGAGGGCATTTTGGCAGTTGTCACCACACATCTTTTACATGATTGCAGCAGGAAGGGGAGATATAGACCATCAGGAGGTGCCTCAGTGGCAGGGTGGTCTGCACTAAGGACAAGATGAAGTATGCCTTAAATCAGAAGGATCATTTCCCCTGAGTCCTGGATAGTAAGTAGCTATTGTAATACATGAAAGCAATACTGACATACTTCGGGACAGAAAGTGAAAGTTATTGCCCAATTAGAGTAAATGATATAAGAATATAAAGTAGTTCAAATAAGAGCACACAACTGGAATTCAGGCAGCGCATCGTACCTCGACACAAGCTCTAAAATTTTGAAAGAAAAATTGTTGCTTCTTTTTTTCACTGTTGCTTAACACTGTAAGCAAAGGAAATGTTATTTGATTTGATTATTAAAGATAAAATATTATTTGATTATTAAGCCATCATGCCCAATCCAACGGCACTGAGCCATCAGATGCACCATTCTGGGGTGCACAAGTCCTCCAGCTCAGACTCCAGAGGATCAATGCCACTTCATACATACATGGGATAGAACTTTCCAGTGAATGTCAGCAGTGTGGCACAGCCAAGAGCAGCCAGTTTATGGGACCTGATACGATCACAGCACATGATCTGCAAACAGGCAGTCACCCAGGCTGGTTCAAGAAGTGTGTATGTGGGTTCAGGACTCTCACCTGCTTTAAAAAGCTTTGTGATAAATCATCGTATTTGAAATGGTTGTGCTGAAATTCATTATGTTCACTCTATTCTCTGTACTCAGAAATTCTGAAGTTTCAGTTAAGAAATTGTCTGGGTTGTTTCTTTGAAATCATGTTTTCTACAGGTCGTATTTTTATTATCCCCTTTTCAACCTTATGCTCCTCTACCTGTGTTGCTCTTTTGCTTTTCTGTTCAGACTTGTTTATTATGGTTACATAATTATAATATCTGAGCAGTGAAATGTAAGTTGCTCAAACTGCTATTTTTAATTAAAAACACACAATAATTTCAAAATTTTCTCCTCCTGCTTCCACCTACATATGTGCCATGTCTTCTATTTCCCATAACTGTTCAAAACTGAACTCCCAGTGCTCTGGTAAGCTACTGAACCAATTTCTTAAAAAAATCATCAGTCTATTCAACTTAGAGCTAAAGATGTGTGAGTCCTCAAGAAGTATTTTTACTTGGTATTCTCTTTGAGTGCTTTTTGCTACCAGCTGACCAGACAATGTTGAGCTCCGTAATTCTAATTCTGCTTCTGCCTAATTCCATGTTTGTTTATTTCTCTTGCATTTGTAAAACGATTTCTTGAATGCAAATGGGTTTGGGGTCACAGAAATTGCTACAGGGGCAAGTCTGGATATTTCAGATTGAAGCAGCTGCTTGCATTTTTATGTTTCTACTGCCTTCAGAGGAACAGGAGTTTTTAGGCATATTTCTTAGTTAAACAAGGTTATATTTGAGAAATAGAAAAGTTTCTTCTAATAAAAGCAGATCCGCAGGAGCCCAAGTATTACCTAACTAACTGGTCAGGTCAGAGCAGCCATCCTAGTTTACATGTACTGTCTTTGGATGCCATTTTCTCACTTGCTTAACCCCCATAGTTGCCACCAAATTTGTCTGGACTTCTGGGAGCTTGTTATCCTAAAAATGAAGTTGGAATATGTCTGTGGTTAGCTGGCAAATCCACAGTTCTCACAACTATAGCAAACAGTTTGAAAAGCTTCTATAATTCGTGCTTTGGGGATTAAAAATCTTTCATTCTTGAAGCCTTGGTATTAATCCCTAGGAGGAGGGCAGGAGCAGTGCACAGTTTGTGCCAGCCTTGTGTGCTTTGAGACAGCTAAAAGATATCATCCCAGAGGTACATGATGCTGACCACTCTCTGAGGCAGGATTTTGTGCCTGTTGGACCTCAGGTCTTTAATTCAGTGAGGCAACGCACAACGTTCCTGACATTGGGAATCCACATGCCACACATCTAGACAAGTACATGGGGAGCATGTTGCTTTCCTGAAGAAGAAGCCTGCATGCAAAGAACCTCTTCTGCCTTTCTGGCAATCTCCTTCTCAGGTGTAGATGCCCAGAAATGCTAGAAGACCCTAGATAACTGCCTGTTTCAGTCCAGGACTTTTTTATATTCGGCTTTACCAGCATCCCTCATTGCAGATCCCAGCAGCAAGCAGAGTGGCAATATGCCCTGAACTTCTCCTTTGATTTGAGTTCATGTCTGAATATGTGATTATTTCTTACCGGAAATAATTATGTGGGAACAAACAGTATCTCTCTTGTGCCAGTGACTGCTATTCCCATTGTGCATTGGCTGGTGTAGCAACTCTTGGAATAATATATAGTTCCTCCCTCAAGTATGTGGTCCCTGGTTGTGCCAGACCAGGGTGCTTCAGGGAAACCTCTGCTACAGGACATGGTAAGATGCAGAGAGGGATTACGTTTCTCTCCATCTGTCCATTTGGATTCCTTGATAAGGAGTGGTTTTCAGCCGTATCAATATCCATCCCTTGTTCCACCCCACCTCCTTCTGCCACTAACACTTAGCCTTTTTTCCCTTTTTAACTCACCCAGAGCTAGAACATAATTAAAACAGAACAGCTTTAGTTTGCAAAGTCTGTTTGCCAGTGATAAATGGTGCACATGATGGATGGCTGTGGTCTTGAAGATGATGGAGGTGAACAGCAGGGTGCTGCATGAATTTGTGCTAGCAGCAACATTGTTTAATACTTTTATTAATGGTCTGGAAGGAGGTGTAACCAAGTACATTAGCTAGATCTGCACACAACACTGCACTGGAAAGAACTGTAAACCAAGTGAAGACAGAGAAATAACACTAATGGAACCAGAGGTTAGAAATATGAGCAGAAAACAGAATGAGATTCTGTCTGGGAAAAGGCATACTAATAATTCTGGGAACAATAATCCAAAACACAGATATTTAATAGGAGGGTGAGAGATGTGAAAAAACACTGATGTTCTAAAAGAGCTAGTAATGATGGTTAAAAGTGACTAGACAATGGCTGTACAATGGGAAATGGTGGAAAAGGGCAATTTTGGTTTGTAGCATAAATCCAAAGGTATCTTGCCCTGCCACAAGGGCTTGTCTCTCCTTGTGGGTATGACTTTCCACAGCACTCTGAGCCCTTGCCGCCAAGCTTCACCTGTGAGCAGAAGCCCACAAGTGGAAAAATGTCTTTAAAGATGACTCTTCACAGAAACACAGATCTGGAGGGCACCTTCTGGGCCATCCAGTCCTGAGTCTGCTTATTGTGGGAGCAATAGTGGTCCATGTTGCTCTCCTGTCCCCTCTGCTCAGCCCTTATACAACCTTGCTAGGGAGTGAACAAGGGCTTCTTTGATGGTAATTTTGGTTACTGGCAATTTCATAATCAAGAGCAGAAAAACATGAAGGATCACAGATCAGTTCCAACAAAATTATATGAATGGGTAAGGAGATGAAGGCTGGATCTTTTATGCAGAAAAATTCAAACCAAGTAATGAATATTGAGTGGGGTCATTTCTATTCCTACCACTCAATACAATTAAGTTGTAGGTACATTTTCTAACACCCATAATGTTTGTTAATTCCATGGCATAAATTCACATCAATATTCGGTAACGTGGAGATGGCTATTTGCCTAAGAAGGGCATAGAAAAACTGTAGGAATCCTCAGGTGGGACTAAACAAACAAAAACATTGTTAAATATCAGTACTTTTCCTAAATTGATGTGTGCTAGATTGCTGAAGGGTCTGAAAAGTGTGTGGTCATTGCTCGTGCCCATTCAGCAGCATGCTGATATGTGTGTGAACCTCCAGGGTGAGAGGGAATATAAACGTAGATGTAGCAAGCTGTCAATCTGCCCCACTGGTACTCACTTGAGGGCAACCATCCCTTAAGTGAGAGCTGTTGGCCCTGTGGAGAAGGGATGCTGTGAAAGCATGCACTGGGATTGCAAGCACAGTGTAAGCACACATTGTCTGCTGATCTTCATAAATGCTTCATGCTGGGCAGCTGGTGCTCTGAAAATGGGAATGAAATTATTTAAAATGGTAACTTAGTTTTGATATCAATTGTAGGGTGGATAAGATGTGTGTGCAAGAAATATGTCTGCTCTGAGCTGCCTCTCCAGAGGAATTCTCTGTCACTGTGCGGAACTGAGAGTGGTACAAGCCAGGAGTTCCCGCTTTTCATAATGAAAACATATGATCATTTGTACTCTGGCCCCTAACTGGCGGTAGAACTGGTTGCACATTTGGCCAGCAGCGTTATTCCATGTGGAAAGGTTGTCTTCTCACACTGGAGCCCATCTGGGTTGCTCTCAACCATCTGGCAACCTGAGGCATAAGGAAAGGGAGAGGTGGGATCTGTGAACTCAAATCCTCCATTTACACAGACACTGTAGCATCCCCAAGATTTTTGTTTTGTTTTGTTTTAGTTTTTTTGCTTTTAAATGCTGATTATTAAGCAAGCTGTGAGAATAAGAGGAAGGGTGCATTCAACTTACAAACAGCTCTCATATTCCCTCATCAGACTCCTCACCATCCTGAGGATTGAGAAAGGACTAGGATTTAGCTAATTGTCCAGAACCCAAGTCTCTTTTCACGCATAGCAGAGAAACAGAAGGGCCAAGCTGAAACTTATATATGAAAAAAAAGAAAATTATGGGTTCATTAAGTCAAGTAAAAAGTCCTTTATCTGCTGTGAGCTACTTACTCTTCCTGTACTCTATGGCATCTCCACTGCAGGCTGTGGAATTGCTCTGACATTGAAAGAGTGAAAAATAAATCCATTTAGCCCTGAGTATGTATCATCCACTTAGTCACAGAGTGGAAATGCAGCTACCTCTAGGGTGGAACAGAGAAACCACCCAGTGAGCTTCCCTGCAATATTAGCTCTCCAGGCTGGAGCTTTTCATAGCTCGGCTCACAAACCCATCATTAAAAATGTTAAGTTAAGGAGCTATGTTAGTGTGGAAGTGCAACTGCTTGTACAGGAAAACCTTTGTTAGAGTATTTTCCTTCAGTTAGATGTCTTTATTCCTAGCAGTTCTCTGATACAGATATTAAACTATCAGTGCTGCTTGTACTAACATAATAATTACAGGGGAAAAAAAAATACATATGGCCACTGTATGAAACACCTGGGTGTATTATGTATTACTAATTTTGATTAACCTTTTCAGCCTGTTGTAAACAAGAAGGCAAGTTAGAAACAAGCAATGTAAATGGTCCAGTACTGGACATCAGTTATTAAAATAATCTCCTATCTGGTTATCCCTAGATGATCTTTCAAAAAGGAAAAATATTCTAAATAAGAATGTGAAATTTAAGAGGAAAGTGAGAGGACCTTTTATTATTCCCCTGGCATGAGTAGGGAAGGTGAAGTGATTGGCAATACTGTGTTTATGGTTCCAACGTGGGAATTGGTAATACCTGTTAAATCTCCAGAGAAACAGCCAATCCTCATGGTATTACACAGGTCAGTGGAAACTGGGAAGCTGAAGAATACAAAAACCTTGAACCGTGTCTTGTTAACTAATACAATCCCAATTTGGGCATTTCCCCCTGCACAGAACTTCATTTTTGCTACTGACAAAGGAATATATCTGAGGTGCAGCTCTGTGGTTGGGGGTCTGACCCGTCAGACACAGGAATATGAGTCACTTCATGCATGGTGAGATCAGCCCTGAACTCGGGGTGTCCCATCGCTGCTGCAGCCCATGGGAACTGGAGCAGCCTATACCAAAGTTCTCAGAGCACTGTAGGAGGACTGTTAAGTGCATGTAATTACTCATGTGAACATGTATTTTCAGGATCAAGGCCTAGCCTTTTAGCTACTGGGCATTCCTCCTTATTCTTATTAAAAGCAGTGATTTTATTAAAGGAGCATTCTGGCACCTGTTGTACCAGACATCTACAATTACCTGACCAAGGCACAGTCCTACAGGGGGAAAGACCCTGGTGTGCACCAGCTACCTTCCTGCCCTAACCCAGCCCAGAAGGCAGAAAGAGCTGTCTTGGCAGGTCCCCAGTATGGCAAAGTGGGGGACCAGTATGCTACAGAGCACTCACTTTTCAGAATAAGAGTAGCCTAGAGAAAAAGAGAAAAAATCCCATCCCTAAGCTTTTGAGCAGAGATGAGTGTAGAAGGTCAAGCTGAGGCACATGGAGTTAATACTTCCTACAAAACATGAAAAATACACAAAGCCTGAGCTATTTAAGCCATTATTTAGGAAATGTGAGCTCTACCCTGAAAGTTCCTATTTCAGCCCACTACCTCTAAGCCTAAACTACTGCCCCAGGTATGGGCTGCTACACTGCAAATCTGTGCTTTTCATTGCATTAAGCTCACTGTTAGAAACAGCACCTGAAACTTCACGAACAAACAGCACCAGGCAGCAAAGCCCTCAGGACAGCAATTGATGGGCCATCCTTGGACCTGAAAGGTCTGTCAGAGGTGTCGGGTGGGCTGAGAACATTAACTCAGCTGCCCTAAGGTTTGCTTAAGCAGCCCACACACTGTTCTTGCCATACCTTTTTTATGGAAAGGTGCCTCTCACTCATTAGCAAAAGAAAAGATGGAGAAGGGCAGAAAAGAGAGAAGCCAGGTAGTTTTCTAAAGTTGGAGACCTGGAGGGTAGAGGTGGCCTCCAGACCCCCTTGCAGTGTGGTCCAGCTTGATTGAGATTAGGAGCTGCACAGGATCTCTGAGCTGGTGGCCAAACCACTGCCAAAGGTCATGGATCTCATCCCATCTATCTCCAAGGACTTTAGTCTGAGCTGCTAGGTCTTCTTTAGTAGTGGAAAAAGAATCTTTCTGATGCCTTCATATTCTGGCCTCAGCTGTCCTCTAGGATACTGTTCTTCTCCCGCTTGATTACTGAGGGTGCATAGCGGAGAACAAGGCTCTTCATTTCTGGGGTCTAAGGATAAGGACAAGCTGGGCTCTTCTGCTTTAGGGCTTCCAAATGATTTTGAAGTTGATCACAGGTATCACAGGAAATGCTACAGTGTGCTAAAATGTGAAATAACTAATGGCTGGTGCATGGACTGAATCCTGCTCCTTTCTCCTGCTGCCCATCAGTGCTGTGGCCTTCACACATCCTGCAACCCAACACACACTTCAGTGGATGCTGTGATAGTGACCGTGGCCAGTATGTCTTAGGGCTGCAGAGAGCGGATTTTGGGCATTAAAAGTAATCTTTGGTAGCCATTAGTGTAAAAATAACCTCCCAGATTCTGTCTTGCTTATACCTGCCTGCAGTCTGCCTCCTGCCTGTGTCCAAAGCAAATCTGTTTCCCTGACTCTGGGACTTAACTCATTCCCTGGAACTTGTTTCAAAATTCAGCAGCCACATAGAAAATAAGGATACTCATGGCCTGAAAATGGAAAAATTCTGGCCAAAATCAATTGGCATTTGCAAAATCATATTGCAGTCATAAATTCTGCTAAATTTGGCCCTGATCTGGACCACATATCTCGAAGGATCACCGAAATACACAGTTCTCAAGGCAGGGCTTACATTTCCCCTAAATGGACAGTTCTCAAGGCAGGACTTACATTTCCCCTAAATGGACAGTTCTCAAGGCAGGACTTACATTTCCCCTAAATTGACAGTTCTCAAGGCAGGACTTACATTTCCCCTAAATTGACAGACATGTCAAAGTGGCTTGCAAATATGTATATGTATAACTTGTATATGATCCACACCCAGGATCATACAGGTCACAGAAACCCAGGATTGATTGTCTACTGCCCCCAACAGCTGCACGGAAAAATAACATCTGCATCGAGTGCTCCAAGCAGAAGCCCTGGGGACACAGAGGCAATGCTTCCCAAGCGTTTTCTTTCCTTAGGGCTGTGTGACCCATTGTTGAGTCTGAGAAGCATCTGAGATACTCAGAGCCCTCTGTTTTGAACACACAGAAACTAGAATCTGAGTGGAACATTTATGTTCCTAAAATTTCCTTTCCACTACTCTTTTGATACACAAGTGCAATGGAGTCACCTCTTGCTTCCTGTGGAGATGACTGCATAGGGAAGGGTCTTTGTAGCTTGCCATCAAAGCGGCAGACAGACAGCTGGGGAACATCCACATCTGGGTGTGCTGGTGTTTTATTGCATGTTGCATTCCATATAAATTCCATATGGAGTCAAAATCATTTTGGACTTGGTACCTCCTCCAAGCCAATAGCTTCATTAAGAGTGTTTTGTTTTGTTGTTTCCCTAAAGCAGAGCTGCAGTCCAAGTGTATTATTATGGGCTTACACATTGCTGTGGTCTTAATATCAAAGCTTTTGTTTAGCTGGAGGCTTCCTTCCCTGTGGGGGAAGCTTTGCTGTGTGAGTGTTGTAGGTTACACAATGTTTTCCCAACAGAAAAGCAAAGTGTGTGAGTTGGAGTCTGTTGTATTAGTGCACGGGAGGAAGTCAAAAGCAAGTCTGTGTGGTAAAGGGAGCTCACAAATGAGATAACATGCAGAGTCTCATGTAACGTAACTGTTTCAGATTGCAGCCTGATGTCAAATTCCAATATGCTTATTACAGCAAGGAATGGGAAATCAGATAAAATAGAAACATTCACAAGATGTCCATTCACAGTTACAAAATGGCCACTTTGGTGGTAGAAATGGTGTTGGTCGGATCAAATGGCCTTCTCTTTGGATTAACTGCATGCTTCTGAGTACCATTGAGCAGTCGGAACTGGGTGTTATATATAGTCAGAAGACTCTGCCTGTAAATGATGGCAACTCAAGTAAACATGACTGATACAAAAGAGAGAAAAAAAAAAGAATATTTTTGTTGTCTAGTATGGAGATGGCTTTGTCTTAGTTATGTAAAGCTGAGAAATAAGCCCAACTATCCCAGCCTCAGCCCACTGTCTTATCCTTCTTCGGAAAGTGAGGGTAACTACCAGGAAAAGGTTCCTGATGGTGGTTTTTAATTAGCTGGTGAAAAATTTTCAGAGGAAGTAACAATCTATTTGCAGAGACTTCTCCTATCTGGCCCATAATATTGTACTTCCCTATTCAAGTGCAATGAGATTGACACCAAATTCCTTTTTTTTTTTCATCTGACATTACTTACACTGAGTGGGGATATAGTAAATATTGTTAGGAAGGATAATTTGCATGAAACAGTCATAAAAATCAAAATTAAACATTATGAGCAGTGGAAGAAATCTTTGCCTTTTCTCTTATTCTCACCACTGGCAGAGAAATCCTGTACCTATGCATATCTTTGCCTTTTTTTCATTGCAGAAATGTGCTGCAAGAAAGTCTTGCAACATAAGCAAACATCCTACACCAAACTGCATTATCATTTAAATGTGCCATCCACGCTTTATGCACCACACATTTACTTAAAACCCTCTCCACAAGAGTGGAAAATCTGACAAGTAATTTTCTGTGGGGACATAAAAATGCAGGATGGAATCCTCTAAACTGCATGGTCTTTAAGAAGCAGTTGCCCATTGAACTAAATCTATATCTAGTATTACAGGATCTTGCTGATAGATGACATAAACCAAATTTGTTACTTAGAGAGTCATGTTGATTGGCTTCACGCTGAGCATGCATGCAGAAAGACATCTAGACTCTCTTTCATCCAGATGGAATTCCTAAGTCAATCAAATAAACATAATAATAATAAGGTTAATCCGGTCTTTACTCATTCGATAGAGAAAAGCAGAGATGTGGATCTAATTATGTAAATATTGTAAAATCAATTTGCATTTATCTCTTTCCACATCTCCTTGGTACAGCCCTGGATCAGCATGCTTAACACAGTCCTTTTTGGTCTGAATGATTTAATTCTGGGGCTAAAACCATTCAAGATTTGTTTGAACAAGAAAATGTTGTTTTCTTTGGAGCATTTTGAAGTAGGCATAATTACAGTGTTGCAAATGTGATGCTCTGCTTAAGGAGCTGTCAGCATTTCCATATTAAACCTCTGTTTTCAGGGGTTAACAGTATTGCCAGAGAAAGAAAAAAAAAAAGAAGACAAAAAGAAGAGTGGAAAAGAAGGGTCCATTATGGCCTGAAACTTGGTGTTTAGGTTTTTAATCCAGGAGGGGGGTTTCGAAATCCAATTGTGCAAAATTAATTTACACTGTATGCTTGCAAAACTGCTCATGTCACTTTTTTCATGCTTTAAAAACAAAAACAAAAACAAAAAATTCCAGCCCACAATAAAGCCCACTTATTTCGCCTGCTTCTACTGTACACTGCTCTTTAAAGTTAATGTCATTTCCATACAATACCCTCAATGTAATATGCCTTAGAGGCAGCATAGATTGAATAAGTGACTTGGAGCCAGGGACTCCCAAGTTTATAATTTAGCCACTGACTCACTGTGTGGCCTCAGGCAAACCACGTAACTCGTATGTCCTCATCTATGGTATGGTCTCAATTTTCCATTGTGTTGCACAACTTGTAAGGAGCTCTGCTCATGTTCAACAGGAGCTTAACCCGATGGTGAGTGGGTTACTGGATCCTTGTAGAGGGTATGAGACACAGCTCCCACTTACCAGGTTTTGTCTGTTCAGTTCAATCTGCAGATCGGTGAGCTGGACCTGTTGGGTGGCTGGTGGAGGTGTCTCTATCTGCAATTTTTGAGTTGTGGAGAGTAATCTGTCTTGCTGCTGACACTGAAATTTGAGTAGAATAACTGTGAAGTTGTTTTGCCTGAATGTGTAAGCTGCTTTGCACTGAACCTGCAGGAAACTTAGCTATCTTGCCCCTTTCTGTACATCTTAGCTTTCTTCAGATCTTTGTGTTTCTACACTGTCCTGTCATACCTGAGAATAATACCATAAAGCCCATTTGCTTTTGCATAAAGTGGAGAGTCAACTTCTGTTATATATTGTTGTAGTCACATGGAGAGGAAAACATAGCTTGTGTAGAGAGCAGTTAAGGGAACAGAGATACTTTTTTCATGAGGAAGAGCAAACCCTAAGTAATAGGCTCTTCAGCATTTAGCCAGGACTGGGAAGGGCCCTTTTGCAGCAAGTACTGTCCTGGTGATGACCTCTGTAAATAATACTGCGTTTGTGGGATCATGAGAATAGAAATATAAATTTAAAAGAGACTGTTTTGGTCATCACTTCCGTATTGCAGGCAAATGTACACTGGTGTCTGCAGAAGGTTTGCTTCCCAGGCCACAGTATATCCATCTTCTAGCCCTCTGTAGCCATCTATGGACCTCTAAGAAAAGATCAAGAGTGGAAGCTGAAATGTGTCACAGGTGAACAAGAAAGACTCAGTGGGCTGCCAGCAACCTGGGTCAAGAATGCAGAGACTTCACAGATACTGGGCAGATATAGAGAGGCAGGGGTCACAGACAGCCATAGAACCATAGAATCATAGAATAGTTAGGGTTGGAAAGGACCTTAAGATCATCAAGTTCCAACCCCCCTGCCATGGGCAGGGACACCTCACACTAAAGCATGCCACCAAAGGCTTCGTCCAACCTGGCCTTGAACGCTGCCAGGGATGGAGCATTCACAACCTCCCTGGCAACCCATTCCAGTGCCTCACCACCCTAACAGGAAAGAATTTCCTTCTTATATCCAATCTAAACTTCCCCTGTTTAAGTTATAACCCGTTACCCCTTGTCCTGTCACTACAGTCCCTAATGAAGAGTCCCTCTCCAACATCCCTATAGCCCCCCTTCAGATACTGGAAGGCTGCCATGAGGTCTCCACACAGCCTTCTCTTCTCCAGGCTGAACAGCCCCAACTTCCTCAGCCTGTCTTCATACAGGAGGTGCTCCAGTCCCCTGATCATCCTCGTGGCCCTTCTGTGGACTTGTTCCAACAGTTCCATGTCCTTTTTCCGTTGAGGACACCAGAACTGCACACAATACTCCAGGTGAGGTCTCACAAGAGCAGAGTGGAGGCGCAGGATCACCTCCTTCATGTGACCTGCTGGTCACGCTCCTTTTGATGCAGCCCAGGATACGGTTGGCTTTCTGGGCTGCAAGAGCACAGTGCCTGCTCATGTTCATTTTCTCATCGACCAACACCCCCAAGTCCTTCTCCACAGGGCTGCTCTGAATCTCTTCTCTGCCCAACCTGTAGCTGTGCCTGGGATTGCTTCGACCCAGGTATAGGACCTTGCACTTGGCATGGTTAAACTTCATAAGGTTGGCATCAGCCCACCTCACAAGTGTGTCGAGGTCCCTCTGAATGACATTCCTTCCCCCCAGCATTACTGGTCTCCAGCTCGACACTGAGCCATTGACCACAACTCTTTTTATGTGGCCATCCAGCCAGTTCTTTCACTTACTGAAGGGATCTTTTATCATCCAAAGAGGATACTGAAGAACACCCTGGCTTCAGAAAACATCCCTCCTCTTCTTCATCCCCTGTCTACAGAAGCTGCCAACATCTGATCATTTTTTGACCTCATGCAAACTTGTGCATCTTGCAGAACAAGATGATCGTGCAGATTCAATGCATATTTTGTGAAGAACCGTGTCCTTCCTTTCTTCTCTGTTTTTCAGTTTTCCACTTCATAGTTTCATGTGGTGCCTTTGCGGTCTTGTCCTGGAAGACAGCTTACCTCAGAGGGAGGTTTTTTTTGGTAGATGTTTAGTTTTAATAACTAGAGACCCTCCAATGTTCTTGCCCATGTAGCAGTGCTCATGCAATCCCAGTTTCCCCTCTGTGATATAGAAACGATAGTATATATGTGGGATATGAAACACAGGAAATTCCACCATGATCCAGTATTCCCTGCCAGTTAACAAAACAGTTTTATATCTGTGAGTAGATGTGTCACTAGAACAAAGATTTGGATTTGTGTCCTGCCTTTAAACAGTTATTTTCATCTGTAATCTGGATCCCAAACTGAACTGTTGGAAACTTGCAGTAGAATGAGATCCTTGTAGTAAAATCTTTTATTGTGAATGTGGGAAATATTTTGAAATACTTTGTTTGTTTGGGCTGTTTTTAAATAGCAGTATTTTCAGTTGTTCTCCATTCACCTCTTGAAAGTTATTTTCTTCTGGTTGTTTCTTGCTGGCTGGGCTGTCTTGCTGGAGTGAATCTCCATTTCTTCACAACAGATATGCATATCTCAGCATGTATATGTAACTCCAGCTAAAGCAGATTCATGTCAGGCTGGCTTGACCTACAATAATTTTAATTTGCTTAGACCTGACCTGAACAATTTTCATCTCACATTGACCCCAAGCTGAACACTTTCCTTGATCTATCCCTAGGGAAAATGGAACCATTTCAGGAAAATCAAGCTTTTCCTTAAAAAGGAAAAAAAAGCAAAACGAGAAATTTCTGAGTAGCTCAACTTGCCCATTCTCTTGACTTCATGTGAATGCTGTGGAGCAACGTGGCTATATCAGAAAGGATACCATTTCAATCCATGGGCAATAGCAATGTTTGAATTCAGCATTGTACTAATAAAGAGGTTTTTCTTCTGCCATCTAGTCAATATTAACCAGCCTGCCAGCTAGTCTAACAAGGTGTGAGACAGGTCTCATAAAATTAGGGTGCTTTACCTAAATCAGAGTGGGTGATAACCCTAAAAATTAATACCCACAAGGCACTGTACAGCCAGGAGGCTGGTGGAAACAAAAGCCATGCTCCTTTCTGCTGGAAAACATATGTAAAATTGACGCCGTGCACCAGATTTTACAGTGGTTTGTAAGATTTAAAAGGCATATTGCAAGAAGCACTTGCTGAAATTGTGCAGCTCAAGACCTCTAGAGAGAAAAACATCTGCAGGAATGGGGAAGAGCAGTGTCAGCTCTTTAGGAATGGCTCTCTGGTATGCCTTGGTGGGGTGAATAAATGGTGATGTAGTTAGGTTGCAAATGCAATGACAGAGGCAGAAGGTTTGCGTGATTTATAAATTAATTCATCTTTGGTTTGGAGGAGAAAGACTTCAGTATTATAAATGCATGGGTGTAATATTAAGAAGAGCTGAATGTATGTAAAACTCAGCTATTGACTTCCTGAAGTACCAGCTAGTTGATCTGAACTTCACAGAAGTGTCTGCAACATTTGTGTACTGATGATTTGCTTTCACTGAAGACCTCTGTAATGTCACTAGAGCTGGAAAGACTTTTCAAACATGTATTCTTTTATTTATTCATTTTGCCAAAGGCATTTCCAAAGAGGATCCTGAACCTTTCCCTAAAGCCATTCTTGCACATAATCAAATTCAAGCTTCTTTTCCTCTGGAGAGATGGGGACACCCATGTTGCATTGCTGCTGGCTCTTTGAGCACCAGCTGACAGACGATGCTGGTACTGAAAGAATCAACATTCCACCACCACTGCTCCATGGTTCTGCCTTTGCATTATGTCCTAATCCCACCAACCTAACTGCATGAAAGACCCAAAGCACTGTTGGACCAACGGTTCACTCATGACCACATGGGTGTCTCCAAGCCACCTGATCCATTAGGAAAAAAATTACTTTCTCTTTAATAACAGATGGTGGTAGTGAGACATGAAAATTAGGACATATTTTCATTTGATATTGGAATATCATGAGCATCAATTATTTTGGGAAGGAGTCCAAAAAATACTTGGAGAGAGTCTAAAACTGCAGATGAATCCACAGGTTTATTTTATTGGGTGATTTCAGTTCTGCCAAATATTTGTAGTGTAAAGAAATCATAAAAATTGCTGGTGGTCCTCGCCTGGCGGGTACTTCTCACATATTTGAGACAGTTGTAGGAACTGTGACAAGAATGTTTGATCTATTAGCTTAAAAACAAATTAGAGTCTTCAAGAGAAATAAATGAAGTATAGATGGTAGGAATACATTTCTCTTATCTTAGAAAGACCAGGAATTTTTGCCCCCAGGCTTTATTTGCATTTAATTATCGCAGTTTGGATTTCCTCTACTGCATTCATGGAGGTTTAGTCTGTCTCATTCCGTCCTCTGTTCTGAAATAACATTAGTACCTGTTAATGATTATCATTGTCAATTATGTATTCTGGTTACATGCACATTATAAGAAATACCAGTTTGTTTTAATAAATCTTCAAAAGGCAGCCTAAACCTGTGCCTTATCTCCTTTCTGCTTTGTAATTTATTTATTTTTATGGTTATGATATATGAAAGGCACTGCATGCTCCCAGGCACTGTGAATGGGTATCGACTCAGCACTTGACTACTGAGATGACAGACAGAAAAGGTTTTATTTAACGTAGCTTTCCAAATAAACCGAGAGGGTCATGTATCTCAAAGATACACAGAGACAGAAGTGAGGAATACAGGTCTAGAAATCCAAAGACTCAGTTATATGCATAAAAGAGGGGAAACAGATGTACAGTGAACCCATAGGTGGTTAAGTGTGACACATACTAAGTTGCAGAGTAGCTGATGGTCAGTAAAATTCTTTTTTGCTAGTGTAATTATTTCACTGTAGTCTTGATCTGGCAAAGGACTGTTTGCCTCACTTCCCATTGGTGTGTAGGGAACAAGGAATACTCCCATATAAAAAGTTTTTTCTGCAGTTTTAAGGAGAATTTTGGTTTTGGTTGTGCAAACTTGATGTTTATGCCATTTGCCCATGCAAATTTCCAGTATTATTTTCATTCGCGGGACCAGCACTGAAATGTCCACTGCAAATGGAACACTTTAACCAAGCATTCTTTATGTGGTCTTCAATTAATAAACAGGAATACACCTTTCTAACCCTGTGGGTCATGATTTTTATGTTTGCTGCTACTGTATGTAAGCTAAATGAATGGGGCATTTATATAGTGTCTTTTCATCTCGTATATCAAAGCACCTTATAAATACAGATTGATTGGTCTGATGTGCAACCACTGAATTGTGGCCTTCTCAGAGGTGGCATGTGGTTGACATTTTGGCTGCCAAAGCACATTTTAACATCAGAAACTGTTGGTTTCCACGGATGGGATAGGCTTGGAGGTGGGGGAATGCGAGCCTATCTGAATTCATCTTTAACACCTACCTGTTCCAACACTAGGTAACAACACCACTACCTATTTTCCAGCTAGGTATAGTATAGCTAAGAGCATGATCAAAGCATCTTACATCACTGCATCACTAATTTTAATCCAGCCCAAAACATTACCGAAAACATTACCATATGGTAAGATGGTAAATTGCCACAAGAAAATAAGGTTGGTGATTCCAGATGAGTTTCATATGGACAGGCGTCTACACCAGAAAATCACCGTCATAACTGTTACTAGCTGTTGGCTTTCAAAAGGGAGGTCCAGGACGGAACGGGCAGTGATAACACAAGTGATGCTTCTAGAGGTGGGATCTCAAGGCCAGAGAGATGAAGCTGTGCCTGTTAAGGTGTTTCTTGACATGCATGACCACTTCAGTTTCCTGAGCTGTCAGCTAGTTTGTGTGGTGCTCTGTCACTGTTGTGGCATGTGCTTTCTCTTACCTTTCCACAGAGGTCCTAGCTCTCCCGTTAAATGGATGCTACAAAAAAATTCAATGGGGTGTATGTATTGAAGGTGTTAAGTTCAGACCACACAAGTAGTCTTTAACGTCCTTGGTATGACTTAGAAAAGCCTCCAGGAACACAAGACTGGAAGGACCTTCTGGGTCACTGATCCCAACCTTCTGTTGTTTCAGGCTTTCACTTTGCATAATCCATTTGAAAAGCTAACTAATCTTCAAATATGTGGACAATCACAGGAAACCTCAAAAGCCCTCTGTATAAAAAAGGTGTCAAATCTGTTTTGTGTTCCTCTAACACCTTTTATCCAAAACTTACAATGAGTTTTGCAAACATGGAGTTAAGAATTGCTCTGTCAGTGGGAGGGAGGAATTACCCTTACTGTATTTGGGAGGGAAAATTTAGGAGACAGCAAAATTGTGAAGCCAACAGGAATTCTTATTCAAAGCTCTTAGTGGCTTAAGGACTCTGGCTCCAAAGGAGATACCCAAGTCCATACAACCAAATCAATTAGACATCCAGGAATTAAAATCAGAGCTCCTGACTCACTTTTTACCTGCCTTTTAACCACTGAAGTGTTCAACAGCTCAAGATTTTCCACCTGTCAGCCTAACTATTTCTCCCAGAAGAAATGGACACTACATAAAATTTCTCCTGTGAAATAAAATTATCATCATCATATATCATAGTTAAATATTCTCCAGGTGGGCAGGAGATTCTGTTATAGTGAGGTAAGACTGTCATCAGCAGATCATAGAGGTTTTTCATCTATAGATGATACAGCCGAGCCATCACAGGGAGATGAGCTTCCTGTATTTGCCCATCAGGAAAAAAATGTAACCTAATTCATCTTCAAAACCATGAAAACACACATTCCTTCTGTAGGAAGAATGAATCCTGGGAAATGTACCGTGTTGTATGTGTCAGGGAAATGCTTCGCTTACATCTCTAAGCCAAATTCTGTTCTCAGTCTCATTGACTCTTGACTGAATTTGACCTTTCTGAGTTGCTAGCGCATTTTTCAGACTTGGAAGTGTAATTGATGGCAGGGTATGGCCCCGGGGCTATTTATCTATCAGCAGATTATGGTATACTTGTAAGGAATATCAACAGCATTAGGAAGTGAAGAACCTAGTCCCCACAACCTTGAAGCACCACTGTTTCGGGTTATTGTTGCTAAAATAAAAGTACAGGTCCACCTTTGATCAACATATCTCATAGTTTTTTCTTAAATTTGCTACTTTAGGGTCTGGTTCCACTCCTAGTGCACAGTGGATAAAATCCTATCTTTCTATACATCTTATTAGACATTTAGGTTGATTTCAACTTTGCTAAATGAATCTAATTCAGCACTGGAAGAGGTAATGCATGCACTCCTTATCTCTTGTGCAGATGATACATTGGCAAAAGTTAGTAAAACTGTTCTTGCAAACTTGTCCACAAAACACTTGGAGTTGAGGGCTCATGGGAGGAAGCAAAATTCACGATAAAGAGGTGCAGGGCCCAAATGTTTTTGCTCCCAATTGAGCTAAGAAGGATCAGCCTCAAAGATTTGCTATACGTGCAGTAAGCATCTGGGAAGTTTGAGGGGTTTGCCTCTATTGATAAAGAAAGGAATTAAAATTATGTGACGGCTGTAGGGTATATTTTTTCAGGCCATGTTTTTTAGAATAGCTCTTTTCATACAGTGTCTGCACAGGATACATATAAGAAAGAGACAAAACTGTGAATTTAAGCAGAAGTTAAGTGCTTTCTCACCTGTTCAGGATAATCTGGCCTTTAATGGAACAGCTTCTGGACAAACAGGTAGTAAGACTTCTTGTTTTTCCAAGAGTGGCTGTCCTTACAGTGCATCAGGAAGTTTGGGGGTGAAAAGAAATGACCTGCAGCAAGAGTATAAACTTTCATAATGGGCTTGCTGGGGTCTTTATAGACACTTGGCATTGCACTGGACTTTTGGTCTCCCAAAATAGGCCTTGCCATGGATTGAGTGTTCAAAACGGTATTGATTACTAATGCTCCCTTGGCAAGCAAGAGGGGTTCTACAACCCTTGACCGTCTGTGCCTGGCATACTAAATTAATCCATGCTGCTGTACTCCTCTAAGATCAAGGGCATTACTTTGTGCATTACTCTCCAGCCATTTCTGCTACAATATATACTTTCCATGCTGACACACAGTGCATCGGCAAGGAGTTCGTTTGAACCATGACATTTCACATCGCACTTTTAACTCAAGCTGCTCAAGTGCAGGGAATACTCCAGCAGCCTAGGAAAGCAAGCTACATGGGGTGCTCAGCAGGACTAGCAGATCTTACCCCAAAGTGCTAGGTTTCACTGGCAGCTGTCATGGTGTGGTTACATATTTTAAATCACTTTAATCACTTTCTCCTTTGAGATTTTTATTTGCTGGGCTGTTTTTTCTGTGACAAATTCACTTTTCTTCTCTCATCAGAGGCACAGTAGTCTGAGATAGACATGGAGCTAAAATTATTTACTTCTTTTTCCTTTTTTTTGGGGAGTATCCAAAAAATTGAGGTCTATCTCTATGCTGGAAAGCTCAACTTCAGGCAGCTTTTTTCACAAGCGCAGCTCCCAAAATTCCATGTCTCCCAGCTATGTATTTAAGCACTTCACAGACTTTGGGCTTTGGAGAGCAGCGATAAATACCAAATTTGGGGTTTTCTCTCAACCCAAATTTTGAATGTCCTGAAGATTGCAGTGCTTCAATTCTGTTATAAATGACAAAATTCAGGATAATGACAGTGTTGGTGCACGCGTCTTGGCTGACTCAAAGCACTGCTCCACATTTGGATCTTTGATTCAAGCCCCATCTCTAATTATAATGTCACAGGGACTGGCCAAGTGCAGTAGCTCAATCTGACATCCTACAGAGTGTATTTTATTCCAAACCTCTGCTGCTTTTGTATTGAAACGTTAGCTGTAGTGCAAGCTATGCAGGGATGATTTGGGGTTCTTGTAGCCATTTCTGAAGGCATAACCATTTTCCTAATGCCCAGAGAGACTAAGTGGCAATGTCATCCTCAAGTGGGCTCCCTTTCTCTGTGATGGCACCATTATGTCTATGCAACAGAGCTGTAGATGGATATCTAGTGGGGTTTTGTTGTTTGGGGTTTTTTTCCTTCCCTTCTAAGCTGAGATCCTGCATGAGTTTGCTCATTTAGTCATTTATGGACGTCAGCAGCTGTACCTCAGCTCTTCCACATCGTGGCTTCGCCAGCCTGTCTCTCCTTGCATTCCTGTTGGCGTCTGAGCTCCTTCTGACCTTGGTCTCCTAATAGTCCTGGGCTAGCGCAGACTACCCAGTTGGCTAGGTTCCCAATTTGCAGTCCTTGTTAAAGACAAAATGCTGTCTTTTTACAGCTCTGTTTCTTTCCATAAAGTTAATCAAGCAGCCCTCCTTTTTACAAGGCAGCTGCCCCTTTGGTATTTCTTCCTTTTGGTATGCTGAAGATTCCTGATGCTGCCAGAATCCCCCTCCCTGCCCTGTTTAAGGCAGTCCTGTACTTAAAGAAAGTGGCTCTTCTAAGAAAACTTGGCATAGGGAGGAGCTTTCCCTGACAAGGTGCATGTATTGTGTCCTTAAAAAACTTCCTTTTTCCTTTAAAATGTGTCATTGGAGATAGATACCTGTGTATTTCTATTAGAGATGAGTCCAAACCATGAGGCTGGATCCAAACTTAGGCAAAAGATGATGTTGCTTACAGTTGGGAGTACAATCTCGCTGTGTATTTTTTGGCTTGAGCTGCTCTCCTGTTTGCACAGTGTAACACAAAAAGCATCACTGCACTGTTGGGAAAGCTGCTGACACAACTAAGAAACCAAGTGGTAAAGGCTTGTCAGCAAAATCAACAAACTTAAAGGCAAACGGGAACCTGGTCATGTGAGTAATTGTGACCCCTCGCCCAGCCACGCAGAGCAAACTTTCTCTTCTCAATAATCACCGTGTTTTATGAAAGAAAAGAATCAGCTGCAGATGAAACACAGAACAAAATTTCCCTGCATTCCTCTTACTGAGAAGAAAAAAGAAAAAGTCTCCTTCTTTGGACTTAGCCTGTGTACATCTGTGTTGTGCATCGAGCTGCAAACGGTGGCCTCTCATTTCATGAATTGACAAATATAATCTCCTAAACATTTCCAGGCACAGTCATTTTCTTTTCTCAGGTTTACTCAGTGGTTCTTACTGAGGTTTATAGTTTTCCATGCATAAGCTGAGAATAAACTTGCTTGTAAGATCTCATCTCTTGTGCTATGAGAACTTTTGATAATGTAATTCATAAGCAACTTCATTTTCTGGGTCTTTCTCTTTTTGCAACTCTCTTGGATTTGGGTAATTACTCCGCGTTTTGCAGCAAACTGATCCATTTCCCAAATACTGCAGGACTTTCTGAACTGCATCATTTTATTCCATTTGTCTCTCTTTTTAAGAGGCTGATCTGTCTTAAAGAAATTTTTCTCATTTAAAAATAATCTTGCTGTGGTTTTGCAGTCAGCATGGTTCCCCCCCAAAACAAAACAAAACAAAAAAAATCCCTGCAGGCCTATTTCTTCTCCTTCTCCCATGATTACCCTGGTATAATGACACTGATGCCAGTGGAATTATTCCTGGTTAACACTGGTATATATGAGACCAGAATCTGTAGGATGGGACACAAAATCGTATCAGGGACTGGGCCAGAAGGATATCTCCATCTGTCAAAAGGGATCTCAAAGCGCTCTTTCATCTTCAGTGTCTCAAACAGAGGAATATAATCATCTACCAGCAGGACACAACAACCCCTGGGGTGAAATCTAGCAATATGTTTAATGTGGAGAACAAGGCAAAAGCAGCACAACACAGCCCTTTAGGAATGTAAGCAAGGAATACAGTGTCCGTCTGAAATTGGTGTTACTATTTGCCTCATGGAATGCTTGGGAAGCCCAGCCAAATTCAGGGCTCCAGTCTACTAGAGCAGCCGCAGTGAGGGCAGGCTCTGTTCCTCAGTGCTTGCAGTCCCAGTGACAAATAGCAATCAGACCACAGGCCAGCAAGAAGTTGAGCCAGGCAGAACTAAAATTTCCCTGTTGGAGTGCGGTCCCATGAGGACAGTGTTATGTCTTACCAGAAACAAAGAGAAGAGCACATTTCCAGTCTCAAAGACTTCTCTGTCCCATTAAGGAAAACTCCAGACTACAATTAGAAAAAAAACAAGAAAAAGAGACACAGCCACAGCGTGCCCATTTGCATCCAAAATGCAGCCTAAAAAAGAGAGGGGATGCTCCCAGGAGAAGGCCGCTAGCACCCTCTTGCTCTCATGGCTCCAGCTACTTTGCTCAGGAGGGTGGGAATGCGATCCCAAAGACAGACCATCCCTCCTTCAAGCCCAGAGCCGCTGGGTAAATATTGACTCAGAGTGAGGAGTGGCTGAATCACTCCTTCGTGCCCTGCCGAGGTGTCTCCCTCCACCCAGTGAGCTTCCAAGCCCACCCTGCACAGCCCAAAATATCAGATGGGAGTTGGTACCCGTGATGATCAAAGGACACAGGCTCAGGCAGAGAGACAAGAGTACCTCTGTTTATGCAGGGCTGACGTGTTCTGTTTGCTCTCCAAGTGGGAGAATGTCTCCTCCAGTTAGTTATTCAGGAGGACATGTGGTGGGAAGAGTGGTTAGGTGGAGGGACGAGGGACTGGGGAGCACCTAGGGTGGTTCTTCCATCCTTCTCATGTTCATCACACCCCAAATTCTCTGACTGCTGGTACATATCTGCTAAAGGCGTCGTGCCATACAGAGTTAATGGAAAAGCAAGGACCTGGATTCACGGAATCTCTGCCCCAAGATGCATTGAAAGAACAGGGAATTTGCGAGAAAGGGTAGGAAATAGTCCAATTCTTTCAGTTGTCCAGCTGTTGCCAGCTCAGGATTCAAACATAGTATGAAAAGATGGTGGAATATATCCCTAGATTAAATGCATAATCTAAGGGTATTGAAGTAAAGCAAGAAAGAGAGCTGGGAGCCAAGCAGTGATGACCACTGACTTCAGCTGTGAGTGGGGATCATGGCTTCTGTAATTGAACTGGATATAGGGGAAGGCTGAGTCCACTGTTCCAAGCACAGGTCTGGGTTTCATTTCATGTGAAATGCTACAGATTTCCTAACTGGATCACTGTGCCAGCCTGTAACACAGAAATTATATGTTCCTCCTCCTCTGAGCTGTCACTAGGCTCAAGGCTTGAAGGCTTCAAAACTGAAGATCTCCAAGAAAAAGGGGAGTGTAAGAAAAAGCATATGCTGTGGATCTCTTTATATATGCTACATTACTAAAAGCACTGTATTTATGTATTTCAAAACTGGGCACTGGGTTGCATTTTCATTCCCCAGTACAAAGGCAAATACATTCCAAACAAAGCAATGTTGTTTCAACAAAGCAAGGATTGAAATCTCTCCAGGGCTTCATTCTGTCTCATTTAGATCGGGCATAAGATCTTAAAGCAGAGTTTAGTGGTCGGCTGATCATGTTCCTCTGGGGAAATGACAGAGTGGCAATTCAAAAAGGGTAGTGAAGTACAGCATTGTCTTGGTCTGCAGGACTGTTCTTCAATAAAACCAGCGGCTCACCCAGCTTACAGGAGAACATGTTGTTCCAAAGGAGCTGTGACTCTTCATTAAACAAAAGAATTCACCTCTGGCTAGACTTGGGTGTAAAATGAAAATGTTATTGGAGACAAAATGTCTTTTTGAAGACAGCGTTTCCATGATGACTGCCATGATTGCCTGGGCATATCTAGCAGCTGAAACGACAGCTAAGATGAAAGATACATCTCCAGGCACTGAATCCACACGTGTTAAAAACTTCATTCATGCCTGGGAGGTGGTTCCATTCTAGGTAAGAAGCTCTGAGAAAGGGATAAACAGCCTGGGTCCTGTCTGGCCACAGGCTGGCACTGACCCGCTTTGCAATGAGGACCCAGTTTTGATCACAGGTGAGTTGAATCTTTCAGGACTTTCCCAAAAGCCTTTCCTTGGAGTAAACAAGTTCTCCCACATCTGACACAAGAGATTAGGAAAGAATCCCAGGGTATCTACGTACAAAATTTATGAGATAGGCCTCCTCCACTTCGACTCTCATGAGACACTCAGGAAAGCACACAAATAGCAAAGATGCAGTAGGGCCATTCAGGGAAATAATTCATGTCCAGACGGGTATAACTCAGGTCTTCATGTATGGCTGTCTCCCACCCAGATTAATTCTGTAGGAAAGATATAGCCTGTGTGGTTCCTCAGTGTATGAAGCTGAGAAAAAGCACCTCAAGCTGTGCAGTTTCAGGGGATTTTTGTTACAAGATTATTTTCCTAAAAATGGCACTATGCCTCTGGGAGTGAAACATGCTGGGAAACGTGAAAATTTAATGAATTCCATGAGTTAGTTCCTACTTTTCTTGCATACTTAAGGCAAGATCATTCCCTTGTCAACTTCAGCTCACACAGGGACCCTTTATAGTACAGTCAAAGCATCCACTTTTAGCTTCTAAGGTTTTGGGCTGCAGACTCTTAGGCGGTGCATCAGCCATGCTAATCTTGCAGAGATGTGCTGTGTCTCATCATGTCCTTCTACTCAGCATCTCCCTCTTTCACCCAAACGTTGCCCATCAAGCAGCCTCGGTTCTGCTCAAGATAGGAGAAGAGACTTCCTGCACTCTTTTTTGTTGTCTCTTCCACTCTGTGGTGAGTTTTCAGAGCTCGAGCAATGGCACAAGATGAGGACTGCTGGACCATTGGTCTGTTATGGTATAAAATTCTTACATTAGACTCTAAGGCTTAGCAGAAGCCTTGGGCTGGGGCAATCAGGGGGTAAATACCGAGGAAAAGGTACAGTTACTGTGTTTCAGAGGGGAACACTGATGTGACAAGCCTTTGAGAGGGACAATTCCATTTAAAGCATAATATGGCAAAGCCTCAGGGTAACCCAGCCTGCATGTAATTTGTTTCATTAATCAGCCCAGGCAACAGAGGCTTGTTCATTGCTGGCAATGTCCTTGCTGGACACTCTGTAGGAACCTGAAATCTCATTGACTCATGTGTACTGAATTTCCAGACTTGACTCACTGGCTACTAAAACCATAATATTGCATGGTGTGTCTCGTGTTTTTCCTGGAAAAACAGAACAGGTTAATATAAGTACATTTGGTTGATTAACATCTGAATCTGTTTTGAAATCTCCAGAGTGTATATGTAAAGAAATTAAACTAATCTCAAAGCAGCAAAGAAAAAACCTCCAAAACATCTGGAACTTCAGGATTTATTTCTATAATGTTCCTCATTGGCCCATCCTTTGGGCTAAAAGTATACATCCTTTCTTTTGTATGCCTTAGAACCTGCTGGATTTCATGTGATCGTAGGCTTATTCTAGGAACATGTGAGGCACAAAATGCTATTGAGAAAGGTAAAAAGAGTAGAAACAGATGCTGTTTTAGAGACAATGCTATCTGGCTGGTTGGTATAAAAAATGTGCTGTGTAAATGGAAAAACTTCCTCACACAATGCAAAATTAACCTGAGAAAATCATTGCTACAGGAATTAATTGAGGCCAAAAACACTGCCAAAGAACAAGGAAAAGGAAAAGAAGAAGAAAAATAAAAAAAGAAAGAAATTAAAAATGGATGGGATGTTTACAAGGCTACTAAGACCATAATAAGGACAGTTAGAAACACAATAGTACTTATTAAGGAAAGAAAACAAGACTCTCAGAAAAATTAAACATGTTGGAAAGGATATCTGCTTCAAGACAGGAAAAACCTTTTGGTGTAGCTAATGGCCAGATTCAAAGAGGTAATTAAGCACCAGCTCTGCTCGCAGTTGTAGCCCATACAGTTGTTGAGCCTGATCTTAAATCAAATTTGTTGACCTGTATTGTGTAAAAGGTGATCATCGACAGTGTAAACGTTTGTCCTGGTCCAAAACCCTGATTCATTAATGGAACACTGGGAAAATTTCCTATAACAGACTGTGGTGTAACTGTTATTGAAGACTTTTTGATAGCTTCCTTTGAGGCAGCATCTACTGACCATTGACAAGACAAAATGGACAAAGTGGTTGGATCAGTTATAGTGCTTTCTTCTTCTTACTGTTTCTTTTAGTTCTCTAGAAGTAGCTGTCAGTCTTATTTTAGTCTCCCCAGCCACTTCTCCATCCTCAGCAAGTTGCTGGGAAGGGAGCACATGTGGCTGGAGAAGATGTTCGTGCATGGCCATAGGGAGGATTGGGCTGGAAGTCTCCTTAAACATAACAGTTTTTTCTGCTGTGCCTTATTTCTGTGCTGCAAAGGGAAGGGAAAGAAGGCTTCCCCAATTTAAGAAGATGCATTAGTTGAGGGGCAGGGTAAAGGAGCCAAAAGAGGGATGCATTGGCAATGTTAGTTGATGGGGAAGATGAAACGGGTCTCTGCTCCTGGCTGCATAATGGACTTCTGTCAAGGCATTTAGTTTTTCATGTGTTTCAGTCCGGCCCCCATAAAGTGCAGCCAGTGTGAGACTCGTCTGTGCTGTGCTTTGAGCACAGCGGGAAAAATGTGTTAGGCAATGAATACTGTCATGAGGAATTGCCTGCTGCCCAACAGTATTACCTCTCCAATGTGCCTACCTCCTCTTTTCCCATTCCTTCTCCACACTGAGATGTCAGGGCATCCTCAGGGACTCTTCTTTGTTAGAAAATAGCGGGAGCTGCAGCGTACTTCAAAAAGTCTGGCTTTGTCCCATAGGCATCAAAGAAGGACTTCAGGTTCTTGGAAAATCTGGTCCCAAATGAGTGTAAAAATGCACATTTTGTCAGGAAGTGAATAAAATCCTACTGAATTTAAGCCAGGGACAAAGATGAAAAAGCAGATGGCCCACGACAAACTGTGAGAACAAATTTGTTCGCATGACATGGGAATAAGTATGTACTCATAACAGACTATTACTCAAGAAATTTTGAAAGAGCACCACTCCACAGGAGTCATAATGTGATTAGTCACATAAAGCCCAGTCCAGAGAGGCCTGGTGTATTGTACCTGGAAGAAGAGAAACAGGCCCCAAAACAGACCACAATAAAAACATGATAATAAAGAAAAAAAAGGAAAAATATTCTGAAGAGATGCACAAGTTTATGAAGACAGAAAAACTTTTAAAAGAATTAGAATTTGTAGAGTAGCTTGCAGATTGTTATTGGGTTGCTTAAAAAGTAAAAGACCAGAGGAAAGGAGTCTTGCTGAAATGACTCAAGCAGTAATTTGACAGCACAGAGAGAGAATTGGGGTATTTTGGGGAAATGTCTTGGACTCTGGGACAGACTTTGCCACACAATGCATTACAGCATGGTTCTGGTAACTTACAATTAGTTCCAAAATCCTTTTTTTTTTTTTTTTAAGTGTTTTATTGTGGGAGCAAGGGGTGATATTGAATTTGCAAACTGAAGGAATAGCGCTGATTTTGAACACTGTGATTTATTAATACACTTGTTCAAATTAATACTTTGTTCAAAACTTCTAAGCTCGAGTGATCATATTTAATTACATGAAACCACTTCTGTCATTAAAGATTGCAGCATCTTAATATATGGATATATCCATGTATGCAGAGAGGAGTGGACTCCTAGGATCTAAATGGGATTTGCTTTATCTAAAAATAATTAACAATAAGCCTGCCTAATGTTTTTATGAATTTTCTAAGTTTCACTCAAAAGCAAGTGAGTGTTCAGAGATAGTTTGAATTCATACAACAAGAAAAAAATCATGCCAGACACAACCTCTAGAACCAAAGTCAGGTTCTGATATCACACATTAGACAAACATTGATCCTGGAGCTCTCACATTGATGCTTTTGCTATTCTAGTAGTCTTTATGTCCAGTGCAGTACATTGACCCCTTCTAAACTTGATTTAGAGATTGAAACCCCTCTAGGATTGACGCAGCCCAGCAGTGGGAAGCAATGCCACTCTGTATCTGAATCAAACCTGAGCAGTGCAGAAGGGATGGCTTCAGCTTCAACTTCCAAATACATACTTTGTCCATGCAAAAGCAGTGCTGCCCTCACTTATGGAGATGTTGCTGTTGGACTTTCATTTACCACAAGCTGTTAAGACTTCAGTTTCACTTCTCACCAGAAAGAGGAGGCAGGCGTAAATTTAGGGTTTCCTGGGAAGCAGCTGCAACATGAAGTGGGAGTGCGTGCACGCACTGGGTCTCACAGGCATACGTGCAGATGCTGCTAGCTTTAGAGCAGCTTCATAACCCCGAGCAGAAAGGACAATGCACAAAGGCCTCCTTCAGGTTACTTTGTCAGCAAAGAGGGACTGCATTACTCATTTCAACATCTTAATACCCTTATCACTGAAATTGGTTGTTTGCTAAGTGCTGACTCACTTGGAAGATTATCACCTTCTGAAGCACCAGCTCATTTCTTGAAGCACTCTAGCGGCCTAAGTTTCTACTCTCTTGCACCTTAAACCTTATCTCCATGATTTTATGCCTTCCACGGAACGCAGAGGCGGCACTACTGTCTACTATTCTGACTTGATAGGAAATTACTTGCTACATCTATATATGTAAAGTGGGAAATCCAGCTCACCTAACTTCATCCATTTAAAAGTTCGTCAGCCCATCTAAGATAGTTGACTTCATCTTACAAGAAGTGCTGGGAGGGGGGTGACATGCTAGAGCATGATCCTCCCACCCTTCTTAGGGACCTGATAGCTTGTGATGGCTTGTCTCCAGAGGTTCTGCTTTCTTGGCTGGAGCCAGGGTGACTGCCTTGTGCTATATGCCAGCTGAGTGGCTAATGTTAGATAAACTGAATCCCATGCAATGTGCAAGAATGTTTTTCCCTCAAGGTTTCTTCTCCACAGACCTTTCCTTTGTTAGCTAACAAAAGACTAAGAAATCAGAGTTTGCAGCAATTTGGTGGCAAGGCAGATTAAATCAGTACTAAAACAAAAGCAGTTAAAATAACCAAGACTGCCTGAAAAGTTAAATGCATGCTCCTCTCATACAGATGGATGCATTTAAAATAACTTTAGTTTCTCCATTCTCACAGGGCAGCCTATTAATCTTTTGGTAATATCCATCATCATGGGCAGGACAAGTACCAGGAAATCCTCTCCTGGAGGTGCTTCTCTGCTCTCTCTCATTACTGTATCAGCTGGCCTATTTACAGTCCTGTGAGCTCTTGACACCCCAAGGTCCTCTCAGAGGTGGCAGTGCAGAAGTATTCTCTATTACCTCCAAATAGGTGACTCAAAAAACCTGTAATTGTTTTCTCTTTGAGAGATCCCTAGTAGATCAGGAGGGTAAGTGAATGTCAGACATCCACTCTTTCTAAGATGGGCACCCATCTTATTTTTATGTACCTGGTGTAGGAGTTCTCTTTTAAAATGGAGGCATTTTCAGTGAATGACACCCACGTCCAAGTTAGTTATCATTCGTTATTCCCAGCAAAGAGATGAGGACAAGTATTTCTCATTCTAGCAATAAGGAGATGATGCTACACCTATTTAATCCACTGACTGTGAAGAAAGGTAAGGGAATTAGATAAGATACAGACACCTATACTGTAGACTGTTAAATCTAAAGGTGATCTGAATCCCATCTCAGTAAACCAGTGCTCCTGAAGAATGAGGCCAAGCTCCCTATGTGCTCAGTAGAAAAAAGTGGCTCTGAGGCTGCTCAGAGAGAGACAGCCTATGTGTCCAAACCTTCTCTTTGGGGGCTTTCCCTCTACATGCAACATAGAAAATTCAGGTGGTTTCCTGGAATTTTTTCACTGGGCACTTACAATTCAGTTGTTCAGATGAAGTGGATCTCAAAGCAGGTTTTCTGAGTCCAGGATTAACTTCCTTAACTGGTGAAATAACTTTTCTTCTAAGCTACAAGCCTGCGTTGATCAGACTGTCTTTGCATGTGGGAGTGTGCCATAGTACCTACCCATCTTCTCAAAGCTGGGTGTAGTGGAGCATGCCGAGTGACCATGCACAGGTGGGTTGATATGTTTAGGGAAGGCCACTTGAAGACAAGGTGTCTTCAACATCTCTCTTCTCTGCAGTCATCCATCCAACTCCACTTAGCTACAGCTCTGTCTATGTGCAGATCTAACACCCCAAAGGAATGTGTGTACCTGGATGCTCCAGTTAAGACATTCTTTCTGCTGGGGCTGCTCAGAAAAAGCAAGCACTAGAGTTGTGGTGAGCTGGGACATTCAGATAAACCAAGCAAATCTAGAGAGGAAGGAAATAAGTAGAACCATCATGTTGTATATGATAAGCAACTGTAGTAGCTTATCATGCTCCATGCTTAGGAGTTCCGTATTCTTGGGCTTCTTTCAAATATGCCCTAGCAATTTTTCCCAATAAAAAAAAATTATTGACCCTAGCTGACACTGCTTTGGGCAGGGGTTGTGACTAGACAGTCTCCAGAAGTCCCTTCCAACCTCAGTGATGCTGTGATTCTTCAGTTTTCATCATCAGTTTGTGTGTTTGGATACTGAGCAGTTGGATCAGACCCCATACAGGCAGGCATTCGCTCTGGGTGCATGGGCTGCACGACGTTAGCTGTGCACATACCCAGCCATTGATGTGAGCCGTGCAACAGCTTCCGCATGTCCTGGATATGCCTGTATGGGTGCCCAGATGCCCATGTGGAATGTCTTAGATGGAAGTATGGGAGCCTGATCAAGCTGAACAAGATGTGTTTAAAAGGCTTCATGGAATAAATAAATCTACAAGGGGGATTAGGGGATGACAAAACCGTGGCTTCTGATAGGGAAGCCATGCTGTTTGGGTAAATTGCAGCCTTTGGTGACCAGATTTTTGGTCTCTATTTCTGTCTATATTAGTTACTACTCTTTGTATTTTAACTCAAATTCCTCTTTAATTCATTTAAGAATCACTTGTGACACTTATTTGTCAGATGCTAAACCAGATTACCTTAAGGTTTGTCAAGCTTCCTCTGCTCTCCAATGCATGGAAGAATATTACATTTAACTTGGTTTGTTTGGCCAGTGTGGACAGGGATTAGCTATGCTATATATGGACCATAAACACTGTTCTGGTTAACACTACGGTTGAGCCAAACCTGAACCTTTCATCTCACCCTTTGCAAACTTTGGTGGTTTGGATGGAAGTGGAACCTGTATTTGAACTGTGCTTTATTTTTTGTTTTTGTTTTGAAAAGCAAAGCCCAATCAATAACACATTGGAAACTCAACATCCAGCATCCTCAGCCCACCTCTGGTGAACAGGGTTGAGCTCCTGTGTAGGCAGGGACTTTGTGCTGGGAAAAAATCCAGTACACAAAGGAAGGAAACAGTTTCAAGGAATCCTGCAGTAACTTTCCATAAACGTCTCAGGGACATGAGTGCATGCTGAATTTTGTGTCATAATCCCCTCCATGTGTGTTTAGTTAGGAAAAACATGGTGGTCCCAAGATGGACTTACGTTGGCTGCATGTCCAATTGGTCTGGAATTACAAATGACAGGGAAAAACCTTAATTTGATTTTGACTCACAGTTTCAGTTTGCTATCTGAATAACAAACCAGCCAGTGATAAAAACGAATTTCTCACATCAGATTTTTTAGATGCCAGAAATAATAATAGTAAGGTATTAACACCTCCATGCTTGGCTTTCTTTAGGTTGTCTTAACCTAGATAAATCAATTAATTTGTGTCTTTGTATCCACAGCAGTGCCTTAAAACTTGCATTCAATTGCAGCAGAAGTAGTTTTAAAATCCATCTGTCTTACTCTGACCATTCCTGTAGCATCTCATCACCTTCTGTATAATGTGTTCCCAATGCTAAAATAAAGATCTACAGCGTGGCATGGTATTTCCACTTACGCAGCTACTCGAGGCTGTTGAAAGACTAACATTTCCCATAATATTTCTGGCTTTTGGAATTATTGTAAGGATAGAACCATCCTTACGACACAGAGTTTACCAACTGGGCACAGTGGGTAGAGCGCTTTGGGCCATAATGTGGCTCTACAAGTCTTTGTGTTTCCCCCAGAGGCTGCTCTATCATCCTACACTGCATATGTTGGACTCAGTCCAAGCAAGCATGTTTTTAATGACTTTAATGGACATTGGATGAGATCACATTGGATGAGACCCTCTATGAAGTAGCAATTAATGTTGGCTCCAGCAGCAGCAGTCCAGCCCTCACATCTCCCTGGGAGATCTGAGTCAGTTAGAACATTACCATCATTCCATGACTGGACAGGAAAACACCATAGGTAATTCACTAGTTAATGCATACGTATGAGACATCAACCAGAAAAATGTAGATGTCAAGCAGAAAATGTTAAAGCCTGTCCACAGGCTTTACAAAGAATGAGAGTAGAAAGATAATTTAGATTTATAATGTTAAGTTGCATGTTTGCCTACAGTGGGGTCTTGTCTTTGAGTATGTCTATGCTTTTCTAATTGGCCTACAGATTCTAATTGTCCTACACTAATTGTAGTGTACCACGACCAGCTGATGAAATTCCACTTTTCATAAAAAGGCCTCATCCCACTGAAGTGACACCAAGCAACAGTCTGTGTATGTAAGTACACATGTAAATCAAGGCTCATGATGTGTCTTCCTTGCAGACTCAGACCCTTGCACACCTGATGCACCACCTGCTGCCACTTCACCAGCAACCTCTGAAGACCCTGGGCCTTTCACAGCTGCAACGTCACCCTCCTCTTCCTCTGACACTGGTACTGCATCATTTTCCCCACCATTACCTGCCTGTGTTGCAGCCTTACATCCCAAACTGCCTCCTATTGCACCATCAACATCAGCTTCTGCTGCTACAGTTCACCCTGTCCTCCCTTCTCTTCCTGCACCACCCACCTCTACTCCACCCCTGCACCCTGGACTTTTTTTGCCAGTAGTCTCATCTGGCAGTGCCACCCACCTCATCAACTGGCTGCCCTTCCTTGCCTCTGCAACACTCGCCACCATTCAAGGGAAGGAGGAAGACCAGCCACCCGCAAGAACAGGCTCCCTGGAAGGTATGAAGCACTGCAGCAGCACACCCCCACACCCTGCCCATGATGGAAGTCCCCAGGTAGCACCTGTAGGAGAAAGGGCTCCAGGGGGTACTTCTTCTCCACCAGCTGCACATGCCATGCCCCCAAGCTCCGAGCAGGCATCGGCAAATGTGAGTGACATCCTGGCAGAGCTGCGGACGATGAACAGCCATCTCTCCATCATTGCCCGAGCCCTGACACAGCTGGCATCATCACTGGCACCACAGCAGGATGTACGTGGAACCCCACCTCCTTAGTGCCAGGCTCTGCACCCACTCACCCGGCTTGTAGGGGTCGATGTCAGCAAGGCACAGCCCATGGCAGAAGAAAGGGACTCTACCCAAACCTACCCACATGATCTGTGCCAGTTTGCTGTGCTCTCTGACACCAATCACGTCTCCCCGGTGGCTTGGTGGGTTTTTTTGTTTGTTTATTTGCTCCTTGTAAATGGATGCATATATTAAACAAATAGCTTTGTGGTCTCATTAATAAAATTGTTTATATTTCTTGCATTCCTTTCAGATGTGCTTGCTCCCCTCCTGTCACACATTAACCACATGAGCACTGGTAGCAGTCAGTGAGGTCTCACGTAGACAATGTGGATAATCTGAAGTGGTGAGAAGCTACCCATGAGAAAATGCTCAAGGAGGTGACAAAAGCCCCCTGAGCAATGTGGGGGCACACAGACATGAAAGAACACAATAAAACTCTGGAAAAAAAAAAAATCCAGTTTCTCTCCATTCACACTGCAAGGCACAGCTCTGTTAAGTTAGAGCTCTTTCCGGGGCACTAAATCTCAGGGGTAATTGTAATTACTGACACAGGTAAGGGCTGTGATAAATTGTTCAAAATACAATGCAGGGTACTTGTCTAAGTAGCACTTGGTCTGAACAGCCTCATCTGTGATTTGTCCTCTGAGAGAATGTGAACCAAAGGCACTTAGCTGAGGTGTATCTGTTTTACTTGCCAGTGGTGCCTGGGGTTCTTCAAGGGCATAAATGGGCCAAGCTAATTTGCAGCAATTATCCAGGCACACACAAATCCTGACATTTCACCATCTTTTTTTCCCTATTGCCAAGCTGCAGCAGCTTGCCTAAAGGTGGCATTGAAAGTGGGAAACCTCAAACAATCCTCGTTGTGGATGGGGAAAAGAGCTCTTGGGCATGAATCCAAGACTTGCCCCTCCAATACTGTGTGACCTGAAGAGTAGCTGGTGCGGTACCCTCAGATGCTGCCTGGCCTGCAAGAGGCACCAAATGTGGGAGATGAAGGTTGGGATGTACTTGGTGCTCTGGAAGAGCCACAGGAAAGAAGACTCACAGCTCTCACAGAGCCATTTTGTGCATCTCAGCCACAGCCTGCCCATAGAGCAAATAACCATCAGACAAAATCAGGTATTTTCCCAAAGGTGGGCCAAGTACAGGACCAATGGAGGCTGAGCCAGGCTATGTGGCTGCTCTGCCTTTCATCCCAATGAATTAAAATGAAACAAATGCTTGTGGCAAACAAGAGAAAGTAAAGGCCCCTGTGAAGCTGGGTATGATCTCGCCTTAATTTAGCCGTGCAGCCCTCAGATATCATGATCTGAGGCCATCTCTAGGAAAAACCCAGGCAAACAGACAGATCACTAGACAAGATTAAAGAGGAAGTATTCTGTCTATTTGCAAATATTTATGTTACAGATGAGCCTAAGCTACAAAGATTGAATGAATATACAAACTTCTGCAAAGCTCAGGTGTATTTGAATTTGAGGTTTTGGTTACTGCATATATATTTATATATAAACCTATCCATAATTTTTTGTCTTTTCCTGAAAGACAAAGCAATTGTCCTGTTCGATCATGTTCTTTTCTAGGGCTGATCAGATTTTTATTCCTTTGATGTGTTTAGTAAAAAGGTGAAAAGAAAGACATTTCATAGATGGCCTGCACTACTTTCTAGTTTGATGTGTTTCAACAAAACGAGATAAAAGTAGTGTCTTGAAAACAGTTTGGCTTTTGACTTGGCTGTTGCTTTCCGTAGAGTAAAAAAGCAAAAGTAAAGTTTATCATCACTTTTCCTTCTTTCATTACAAAATATAGGACAGAAAAGAAAAGGTAAAGGTCTGTGATTAAAAAAAAAAAAGAATATTTTCATTTTTACTCATCTTTCCCTCTTTCAATTTAGCGTGGTAGTAAATAAATTTCATATTCTCCCACACTTAAATGTTTTACTTGATTTACCCTGTTGGTTTGAATAGTAATTTTTCGTGGCCCAATGCTGATGAAAATCTCAGTGGAGTTTTCTGGATTGGTGCAAGATGTGCAACCATATTCCTCTGTACAGATAAATTCAGAAAATCTTACTGTGCAGCTGCCAATGCTTTATCAACCAAGGTTAGAGCTGGCTTCATTTAGGTGTCTAAGGGATTTGGGAACAGTTTTGATAGCATGCAAACCCAGGAAAAGCCTGAAAATTGCCTGTAGCGTTAGATATTCAGCTGTGAAGGCAGTGCTCTTCTTTCTCAAGAATGTGATCCATCTGGCAGGAAGGAAAAAGCGCTACTCCTGAGCCTCTTCCTAAAGGAACAAGATTTCTGTGGTCCTGCAGCCAAAGATACTAGGTACTAAACACCCTTGCAGTCTAGACTCTGAGCTGTCTGGTCCTGCAGCATCCCAACAACAAAGCATGACCGGACCCCATAGCCAGAACTAGCAACTTTCAGATTGACTTGGTAACCGACGCTGCCTCTCACATGGGTGCAGCAGCCGGTTACAGAGCCTGCAACACAGACAGAGGCTGTCTGAGGGTAGGGTCATGCCAGCATGAGTGCATCAGTCCTGACTGACCTGAGCCAGCCTGAGCCTGGCCAAGGCTCTGCTAATGCTGCAGCCACAAAGTCTGCTGCAAATTCACATGCATAGGTTTTGTGCAGCCCATGCTGAGCTCTGTGAGCAGAGCCTGAGCCTGCTGGTGAAAATTCCTCTCAGGTGTGTCTGGGCACCCTCACCGTGGCACAAAAGAGCTTCAATGCTATGTAAAGAGGGGTCCTGCCCACAGGCATCTCATTCAGTAAAGTGCCTTATTCTCTACTCAGGGCATTCAATAGACTCATGTCTCTTAGGAATTATTTTACTCCTTCAACTTAATTGAACCACTTCAGCACTGCATGAAACAAGTGGCTGCTCTGACTGCATTGCTTCGCTGGCAAGAATGCTGTCTGTCTCAGGTTTTGTTTGCTCTTCTTGTCTTTCATCTGCAACCGTCCAAATAAGGCTTGGCGCTGCCAGCCCCGCTGCCACTTTCTGCCTGCTTAGCAGCATTACTCACACTGCTGAGCTGCTGCTGCACACATGCTACTCTGCCGGTCCAAAGCTGGAGTGCAGCTCACAACCAAAGTCTCCTAAAGCAGGTGAAGAAGGACAGAAACCCCAGTGCAGCTGTCACCATCCTTGCACTGTGTCCCCAGCACCTGCAGAGACATCACATCCAGGCTACTCTGATGCAACAAAGCCTCATAACCCATGTTAAACAGTTCAAGAGACTTTCTTCTCTAAGTTACTCATTTTGATTCAGCTCAGAGTGAGGGGCTGAAAGCTATAACATCTGGGCGCATGTTCAAAGTCCTGTGTAGAAATAACCTCATGGGCTGACACTCCAGTGGCTCTTAAATTGTTAAAAATCCCCTGCTGGCCTTCTCTCTCGGGACATCTTCAGTCTCTCCTTCTTCCTCCTCTTCTACAGCCTTGTTATTTTTGAAAGCAGAAACTTATAGGGCAAAATTTACTTTATAATTGACAGATGTGTCTTTGGTTTTCTACCAAAGAAACCCAAAACACTCTGGATGAGCAAAATTTAAAGGCTAGAGGCCAAATTGTTATTCTTAGAGTCAACATAGGTGATCATCACAACCCATCAAAATCCTAAACAGAATGAGCTCATTTTTCACAGCTGCTTTATAAACAAGTATTGAGGGTAGGTTTCAAGTCACCACACCTTAATGATCTAAAACTTGGTTTTGTAGGTTTCTGCAGAGCCATGGGGAGGCAAGGGCTCCCCATGTGTCACTCTTCCTAGCCTAGGAAAGGTATTTAAAATAAATAGGAAAGCATTTGACTTCTGGCAGTGTCCATCCATCTTACCTGTTAATAAGCAACTAGTGTAAGACAGATGCTTGACTTCTACATGGCTGGAGGTAAGTGAAACAAATCTGTTTGGTAATTGCAGCTTATTTCAAAGTGGTGAAGCATCAATATATCACATTTATTTGAGCCCTAATATGTATGAGGAGCTGGAAGAGGGGAACTGGGAGCTCAGAAGAACAGGAACGACAGTAAAACTGGACACCCCTGCAAAATATTCAGCTCCAGCCCTATGCCAGGAGTTATCCTGTGCCAGACAGCACCCAGAGGGACATCCAGGTTATTCCCTTCTCCCAGAGATTTAACTCCTCAGGATGTGGAACGGGAAGATAAACAACTTCATGGGATTTAATGAGTGATGTACTCAGTGTCTGCTACTCCAGCAGAAACTATTTAAGGAGACAGCAGGCTGTACAATACTGTATTAGACTGCAACTCAAGAAGGTGGGAGAAATCACAGGTTTACCCGGGAGGAATAGGAAGCTGGGTGGTTTTTCGCTTTATTTTCCCTAGTGCACATTGTTCTTCCAGTATTTGTACACACATTCACTGTAACAACACTCAAATCCCCATGTAAAAATAATTTATACAGAAGCATTGCGAGGGAGAGCATTCCTTCATGTTAGCCCAGCTGCAAGCTGGCAGCACGCAGAACCTGGGATTGAGTTCTCTCCCACAGACAAGATGGTTATTCAGCACAGCTCTGGAAGCATAAAGAAGGTACCCTCTGCCAGATGCCCCTGCGAACACCCATCTCTGCCCACAAAGCCATATTGCCTATGTGCCTTCAGCTTCCTCCCAGACCTTTCACTACAGTATTTTGTGGAGTCCTTTTGGGTTTCTGCTCAATTTATTTCAGTCTGCAAGCAATTAGTTAGGACACCTGTGTCAGGATATTGTTTGCACCCATAACCCTTGCACCCATAACCACAAGGCTATATCCTGGGTCCACAGCTGCCAGCTTGGGGAGAGATGCTGTTTGGATGTCATGGGGCAGAAGATGCTATGCCACCAGCATGGCCCTGTGGCCAAGACTGTCCCTGTCCCAGGCACAGTGGTTGTGCCGGTATGGCTGTGTTTGGAAGGGGGTAACTGTGTCACCCTGCCAGCGACTGAAGCCATGTACTTCATACCCATCCCATGGGCTGGGAAACCCTCTGCTCACATAACCAACAGGATGCAGTAGAAATACAGAGTGTGTCTGGCCCCAGCTGGGTTTGGACACCACTGTGCCAGAGAAACAGAGGCAGGCAGCACTGCTCCTAAAGTGCACAGGAGCTGACTGAGCCTGAACACAGGGGATTTCCCAGCCTATGGCTGAGCTTGGAGACTTTGCTCTCACAGGATTCCACACGAGAGTTAAAAGGCACAATATTTTGTGCTTACTCGGATGCTTCTGGTCATGCCCTACATGGAGTTTTCTTTCCCCTTAACAGACACTACTGAAGCCTTGTTGTCAACTTGGACAGGAAGAGTTAGGCTGTAAGAGAGTAAAGGAAATAAAAGTGACATACTCTAGGCCAGGCTTTCAGATGACATGAACGGATGCCATCCTGGCTGTGTCAGGACCACTGCATTGACCGATGCTGTCCTTCTCCTCTGTAATCCTGTTTGCCCTCTGCCCCCATTTATTTTGCACCTAAGCTGTATATTTCAGAGCAAAGGCTATGTTTTTATTCTGCCATCTTGCAAACTTTAGCATGAAAGGGGATTTTAAACACCATGCCAGCACAAGGAATTATTAATAGCAAGCAATATCATGAAACTGAAATCTTTTTAACAGAGGAATTCAGTAATGTAGAAATTGAAGACAGAAAAGTATACCAGAATCTCTTGCTGGATTTTGCTGCAGGCTCTCTCTAAAATAAGCTGGGCAGAAACGATAATTTCTCACTACTGCTTTTGCTTGTGGAAGTGGTTCCCAGGCACTTGCTATACATTGTATAATGTTGACATCTGATTTGATCCACATCATTCCCATCTACTGTACTGCTCAGTCTGGATTTCCCATTTGTCTTGAACTTTGGCTGAAATCTCATTTTATTCAGAGACAGATCTTCTTGGAACGGCCTTTGTGAAGAGCTTCACTGCTTGTAACTGTCATTCAAAACGTATTTTGAACAGAAAAAATGTGGATTTGCACCAGCTGAAGCACTTGGTGATTCATGGCAATGGCAACAAATTATTTCTGTCACCAAACAAAAATAAGAGACCTGAAAAAAAGTCTGGAAAAAAGACTGCTTCTATTTGTTAATATTTTTGTTATTAAGATATTAAAACCATGCCAGTAGTTCAAGAATTAATTGAAGCATTTTGTTTCTTCTGAGTTGCTACTTTATCCACTTCCTCAAAATCTTTTGACAGCATTTATTTTGAGTCAACAGAAAATGACATTTCTTCTCCCTGTGAGCAGAATCAAAACATCAGATACACACGTGGGTCTGCTAGGAGAATACTCTGAATTCTTAGCTTAACTTGGCTATCTCTGAGCTAAAATCCAGCCCCACAGTTTCTTCCAGATTCTCCAAAGTAGTGAAAGTCTTGGTGACGCTGGTCTGGTGTCTCATGGTCCGTGATATATGTCACCAGTGAAGTGGTATATGGCTCTGTTCCCTAACTGTGATTGGAAAGGGAACTCACGAGCCTTTAGGTGATATAAATTTCCATGGGACTTTGAGCTTTGATTGACCAGCCAGAGCAATTTGATCTGTTCCAGATGGGACCTAACTCCATGTGTTTTAGTAAATGGTGGTAGATGTTGGACTTTTCAAGCCATGCCAACCAACATGTGATAAAAGCTTCCAGGGGCTTATTCATTTCTTCCGTATAAAATAAGGCAATTTGAACATTTTATGTTAATTCTATATTGACTATCACTCTTAGGAGGTAAGGCTGTCATTATTTTTTAAACACCCAGGGCTTTACTCTATCAGACTCATTTGTTTCCTCTGATGGAAGAAAAGGGCCTGAGGTGAAGAGAAGTTAAAAGCTGACTAGGAGGTTTTAACTGAAGTAGTGGGATGAATGTGAGCCAAGGAAAATTTAGGCTGCACATCAGGAAAATTTTCCTAACAACGAGGTCTATTACTATGTGGAACGGTCCCCCCAGGGAAAAGGGGGAAGCTGACTAGACAAAGCAATGAAGAACACATTGTAGGGAGCAACCTTTAAACAGTTGGGGAATGGACTAAGTGACCTAAGTGCATTTTCCATCTCTAATTTCTCTGACTCAACCATTACAAGGGTACACTGTAGAGTATATGACTCCTGTGCTCTGCCACATCAGTACTGCTTTGGGAAGACTTTCCACAAAGCCAGTCCTCAGGATGCAAAAGACACCAGAACTCTGACTCCCAGGCACCTTCACTGGCGTCTACGAGGCATAGGCTGCTCTTGTTGGGACCTTTGGCCACCTATGGCACTCACACAGGGGGACCAGAGTGCATGAATTCAGGCTGTTTTTGAGTGGACCTTTTCCATTCTTCAACTTCGCTTTCTTTGAATTTTTTCCTGATTTCTTGTTTAAGAGAGCTTTTTGTACTCAGAAACCACTGAGCTGCTATCACACTTCTCATTAAGAGAATCTGTATGCTTTACAGGCAAACTTAAGCTACACATAAACCTGACACAGAGGAGGATTTTCCCAGCATCTGGTGATGCTTGTGTGACAGCTCACACAGTAACAGACACCCAGGACTGAACCAGGAGACTTTACAAGTTAAACTTGAGATGCCAAAACACCTTACAACTCAGCTATCATGTACTCATTTTCCCTATTGAAATGGATTGGACAAGCCAAGGAATGCTATGCCATCAAGGGTTTTACTTTAGTCAAAGCAAATGTGACTCCTAGTAATGAGGAAAAGTTATTTTTCTGATTCTTGAATCCTGTATATTTAAAGATCAGGTGCCTTCTGATAGATTTCTTCAGAAGTTTTTCATAAGTCTGTTAAAATAGAGAATTGATTCTCTAACAGACAAAAATTTCTGCAGGAAGGGCCAGTGTCACCATATTTCTCAAGCAAAGTTCACCCAAAATCTTGAAGTGATAGCACTCCAAAAGTCATTGTCATCTTTTAGCATATTCTAAAAATAAATATAATGGATTTTTTGTTGTTGTTTAAAAGCAGGTTTTCTTTCCAAATATAAACTAATCAGAGTAAACCAAAAAGCACTCTTGCTATAACTTGAAGAACTGATTTATTTTTTCTTCGCAGTAAAAAGGCTTTATATGCCCAAGGACAGTGGATTTTGTGCCTGATTATTTTTATCTCCTTTACAAGAAAAAAAAAAGTTCAAAATACAAACATAAATATTTCCATAGAAGAGAAAAAATCATCCCTCTTTGGCTTATTTGTTGTCTCAGCAGGAATTTGTTGAAAATACAGGCAAGATAATGAAGGGACTTTTATACTGTGCCTGTATCTATTCTTAGTTTAAATCTAGCCCTGAAAACATGTTTTGAAATACTAATAGGCATGCTATAGGACAAATTCAATCTACTATGAATGAGGCCAGAGGAGCTGTGTAAATTTCTGACATAGATATCATTTGTGCAACTTGGATTTAGGTTTAATTTTTTTGGTAGCCTTCAGCAGTTTTTAGCTCTTCAGTCTTAATTCACATCTATTTCTTCAATGTGCTAGGTTCATGCATGAATGCACTGACATCTAACAATGGAAGAGTAGCTTCATGGAAGAGAGGCAGCAGGCCAGCTCTATATTCAGTGAAAGCTGACTGCAGAGCATGAAATATAGATACGTGAATGCAAAGAATAAATGGTTGAAAAAAGCTTCTAGAAAAAGCGATTACTTCTACATGTTCAAGAAAAAACAAAAAAGGGCAATGTAGAAATTAATAAGTAATGACTTTAGAAAGTGCACTGGGACAAGACAGGACAAATATCACTTACAGGGGAAAAAAAGGTCCATGTCAGTGACACCTCTATCAGCACCACTTTCATTTTACCAGTTCCTGTCTAGCCAGGAACTAATTTCTTTACAGTTACTGAAGCAAATCAAACAGTAGGAAAATGATAACCTGCTGAACTCCATAGAGGCCTCTTGAGTGGGTTTGGTGACATCTGTGAACTATGCTTAGTTGTGAAATGTCTAATGTGGGTCAGTCAATCAGGCTTTGCCTCTGAACTTGACATTTTGTGAGGCAAAGTGGGACTAAAAAAATAAAACCCACAAATATTCAGAAAAGTCAAATCTGTTAAAAATTATTTATGAGCAAAATCTGGATATTTCTTGGAAGGTGACATTAGAAGCCTTTACTATATTATGAGAATATAAAGCATTAGGGGGAGTATAAAGTGCACGGAGAAACACTTTTTGCAGGAGGTTTTCTAAGTTATGTTCCATTGGCTCAAGCTGCACCTCACTAAAATGAAACCAAACAGGCCAATAAATATAGCACTGCTGAGCAAAAAGAAGAAATCATGCTAAACTCTGATTATGCTGACATCAGCTGGCACATAAATTATTGCCCAATAAAAACTATCATGATGTGAATGAAAATATCACAGGTCTGCATTCAGGAAGAAAAAAAGTCTTGGAGCTCTTCCAGCATAATAATTCTAATTTTTTTTTATTGTGACCATGTAAAGGTCTACCCATTTGGCCTGCTTTGTCCCTACATTCATTGTTCTCTAGAAGAAAAATTCTATTTTTAGATATTTCTTTCTTGATCATCTTCAATGGCTGAAAGGCATAATAAAAACTTTGGCCCACAGCCTTGGCCAGTATAAAACATTGCATTTGCACCAAAGACGAGGTATGCAATCTAATTTACATTAACTAAATATATTGCCCTGAGTTTCTTGGAATATTTCATTCATTACTATAGACAGCTGTGATGTAGATTTACCATGCTTGAACTGATTTCTAGGAAGCTATGAAAATCTGTGCTGACTGCAGGTCAGTCTTTTCACCACAGAGGAAATGATCTGGAAGGGTTTGGCATCTCTTGGAAATCATGGAGATATCCCTCTCTGTTGCTTATTTCTTCATTTACACTGTTTTAAAGTGGAGATTTCAGTGAATATGGAGGATTTGTCTCCGCAACAACACTTACAGAATTGCAGAATCATAGAATAGTTTGAGTTGGAAGGGACCGTTAAAGGCCATTTGCTCCACTCCCCCTGCAATGAACATAGACATCTTGAACTAGATCAAGTTGCTCAGAATCCCATCCAGCCTGGCCTTGAATGGGGCATCTATAACTCCTCTAGGCAACCTGTTCCAGTGTTCCACCACTCTCATTGTAACAAATTTCTTCCGTATATCTAGTCTGAATTTACCCTCTTTTAGTTTAAAACCGTAATTCCTTGTCCTATTGCTACAAGCCCTGCTAAAAGTCTGTCCTCGTCTTTCTTATGTCATGTAGTGATAGGACAAGGGGTAACGGGTTCAAACTTAAACAGGGGAAGTTTAGATTAGATATAAGGAAGTTCTTTACTGTGAGGGTGGTGAGGCACTGGAATGGGTTGCCCAGGGAAGCTGTGAATGCTCCATCCCTGGTGGTGTTCAAGGCCACGTTGGACAGAGCCTTGGGTGACATGGTTTAGTGGGAAGCGTCCCTGCCCATGGCAGGGGTGTTGGAACTAGATGATCTTAAGGTCCTTTCTAACCCTAACTATTCTATGATTCTATGATTCTTATAAGCCCCCTTCAAGTACTGTAAGGCCATTAGTGAATTCCATGTGAATAAAATAGTAAGAGAAAAGACACATTTCAGTATGATCTTCTGCTTGTAAGAGATCTCAATGAGGATCTGAAGGGTATATTTTTTTTTTCATTGTGTTGTGTATACCTCCCCCTGACAGGTAGAAGCGCTATTTCTGAATGCAGAACAACTCTATTGTAGGCTTACTGCCACTCCTGATAAATACATTGACTTCCTGAAGAAACTCAGAACACTCTTCCTGCTACCCATGCTGCCAGCTGGGGCTAATCCATCCCAAGTTACAAAATGTAAAATCTGGCAGGCATCTGTCTTAGGTGAGGGTAGAGGGTTGGTGGAGTACAGGTTCTTGTTGCAGGTCAACCAGCAGGCTGATTTGGAGCAAACCACTTTGTAAAGCACCTGAAGGACCAATGCTGCCCAAAACCACTGATATTATTTTTGTAACTTAGGAGCCAGCTAGGGTTCATGACTAATGAGGCCACTTCCCTGTTCTGTCCCATGCAAATGTTGCAAATTACTTCTTGTCAGAGCCAATACAAGGTATAAGGGGAACAGAGGTGTTCATTCCAACAACTAAAACCCTCTGTTTAATTAATACTTTAATTTTGCCCACACCCTCTCTTAGGTTTCAAAATTACTCACACTTCAGTCCAGACTACAAGTTCCTGCAGGGACCCATGCTGGTCAGTGGTTCTAGAGCAAAATTAACACACAGTCACAGATGGAGGATCCTCACAGTACAGGGTGGTAGAGATGGCTGGTCCTTCTTTGACCAGTTCATGATCTCTTTGAGGTATGTAGCCAATTTTGTATCACAGCAACATAGATCTAAGTGCTAATGAACGGGTAGCCATTAAGTAGAGTAGAGGCCTCTTGAATAGAAGCGGATATCTTCATAATGTAACCTATTATACTCTTATAGTTAAACTCATGAGGTTTTTGTCAGTGAACTGCTCATTCTAGGAAGCATCAATTCCCAAACTTAATAGCAAAAAAGACTAAAAATCATAATTAGAAGCAAATAGATCATGAGAACTCAGATTATTATCTGTGCCCTTTAATATGCTATTCTGTACCATCCAAACCCTCCTACCATCAGTTTGGGTGACAACTGGGAGCACCACTAGCTCAGACGGAGAGCGTGCCACTCGCTGAGTCACTGGTGCTGCTTCCTGTTGGCAAGGTCCTCCTTGGTAGGAGCTGTTCTGCTGAACCTCCTTCACTTCTTCTTAAAAGCAGAAAGCAGAAGTGATACGAGTCACCTCACAAGACCACCTGCTAATTCTTCTCCTGTGGTCTTGACCCAGATGCCACCTGCTAATAATAAATGCAAAGATACATGTCTTACGGATATTGTTCAGAAGAAAAGACTTTTCTTCAGGATTAATTTCCTAAGGAGAAGCAATAAATACCAAAATTATGAATGCTTACTTCCCAGCAGCCCCCAAATTGTGAAATTTATTGTCTTTACAGAATCATAACCACTGCTGTTATTCACCTGTAGTGAAATAAAATCCATTTTGAGGTGGTAGACTACATATTAAATTATTCTTTGTTTGAACAAGTGTCTTTAACAATGTGTATTCAGGCCCATTTTCTGTCTTATACAAGGCCCTCCCAAACTTAGAAGACTGAGTCTTGTACATTTCCAGTGTTCCCCTAAAACCTTTCTTCATATCATGAATTACTTTCTGAAGCAATCACAGAAACCATGCAACGGTGATAGCCTGCACACTGGGGAAAGACAGCTGGCATTGGCAGTTGGTAGCGTGTATTTGTTCACCATTCTTGTATTTATAGCTTCTACCCAAAGATTCAGAAAGAAAATCCTCACCTCTCCCACACTGCCACAGCCCATGCAGTGAGGGTCTGCCGAGCTGATGTGATCCCAGATTTCTGGACTTACGAGTGAACCTGGAACTTTTGTACAAATAGTAATCTGAGGGGAAGCAAGAAGAAAAGTGGCTTTCATCTTTTATACTCATCAGGTGTGGGACTGCTTCCAAATCAACAAGTACACGTTATTCCCCGCCTTCAGATTTGTCTTGCTTTTTGAGTTATTACCATGGAATAACCAACTGAGACCCATAGATTTTAACAAACCAGTACAAAAAACAATGCAGTCTTTGAAATAGCTTTCAAATCTATCTATGGGTTGAACACTAGGAGTTTCTTGCCTTTGAAAATCCTTAAGCAAAGACGCCTTTTCCTCTGATGAATGACATTTTATTGAAGTGCATGCTTGTGTATTTTTGCATGTGCTGGAATATATGAATAAAAGTACAGATAACTATTATACAAATTCTTCAATTAAGACATTAAAACAGTAGCCTTAGTGTTGTATATCTGAACATGGAAAATATTTCAGCATTTGGCCAATGTGTACCATTCAAGCACATATTTGTCACCCAAAATCATTCCTTATTTGGCACTCTTACTTCCTTTATGTTATTTCAGGCAATCATAATTCCATAGGTGTTTATTTTTTTGTTTCAGTGGTGGAAGAAAGAACAGAATCAGAACATATTGATGGTCCAAACCCTGATGTCTTTACTTAGATCATACTCAGATAAAACTACTCAGGACTTCTACCTGCAGAAAGACCACAAGAATTAGCCCTACAAATGCTTTCCTCATTTCCAAGAGGTAAATACATATCTTTGTTCTTTTATCTTTTTGTTGCCAGGGTGACAGTTTTAAAGTACAACCGTAAGGCCTTAGGGTTTCACTTTAAGATAACCACACACTCAGTTTTTAGATTCATTATTTTATTTTTAGTTTATTCATAACAATGTGCTTCTGAAAAATGCCTATTGTCAGCTCCAGGTGTGTTTGCCAACATTAAAGAGTATAATCACAATAAAAGAAAAGCCAGGAGCTATTCCACCTCCCACATGCCAAAATTAACAAACCATAGTAAAAATTAAAATCAACAATACTTTACTTCCCTCTTTCCTTTCTACTCTCTATCTTCTGCTCTCTCCTTCTCACAAACTCTCAGGCTTTCATTCTAAAAGCCTGGATAAATGTATAACTTACAGCATGGATGTTCAGTTGATTCCACAAAATCATAATTGTGGCCCTGTTTTCATTACTATTTGCTCTCCATTGACAGTATGTCTTAGGCAGATCCCCTTTCTTATACTCTGATAAATACTACAGCATGAGTCCCATATGGTCATCTGACAGAGGAAAACCATGGATTTTGGAAACATGGAAATCTCTGCAATTATCTCTATAGCTTACAGTACCTCTTGGATTTTCACTCATCTCTAATTCAGAGATGAGGGTTTTCCAGTGATAAAATAATACCCAAATGTTCAGATTTTCCAGTGAAGATGTTTCATCACAATTCTTAGAAGTTAATTACATGTCACACTTGTCTTTTATGCTCCATTTTATCTGACTTGTGTAGCCTTCACTCCCAGTCATTGTTTATTGTAATATTTTGCTGGTTACACTGATGATTTATCTGCTCTCAGATTTCACTTCTCCATGTGGGCATTACTTGACTGTTATTAAATGATCCATAATCTTGTCCTTTACAGTACATTGCACTATGATGGGTCCTGATCCTTTAACTATTCTCCTGATCTGATCCTTAAACAATCCTCATGGCTCTTTCTTGAAATTTCTGCATATTTTTCTACTTCCCTATGGAAGGCTGAAGACCAGACCCAGGAACAAAAGTCCAAGACAACCCACAATATTTCTATTATAGCATGTACCACAGTAAGTACACTTTCTAGTTTTGCTCACAATTTTCTTATTTAAAACCAAGCTCTGCATTTCTTTGTGTTGCATCATGGTTAGCTTATGTACAGATGACTCTCTGTGATTTCCAGATCTTCTCTAGAAACAGTGCCTACTAAGCCAGATCATTCCATGTTATATGATGTTTGTGTTCCTCAGACAGGGTTTGATGAGTTTAAATCCCAAACACAGTGGGTTTTAGACAACTATCATCCATTTTCAGACTGATCTGCTTGTTTTTCATGCCTGCTTTGTACTGCCCTCACATAGATTTGTTAAAAACCTCAATTTTTAACCTGAAATTTCCTTAGATCCTTAACTATATTCTCAGACATGCATAAGCCCATGACCTGTTGCCGGCTGGATGTCAGTGAAAACTGAGTTATGTACACAGGCCTCTAAACTTTGCCTGAATAACTCAGGGAAGCTTTAGAAGTTGGTTTTATTTAAATAATGGGGTAATCATTCACCTTTTCCTTTGCAGAAAATAATGTCCTAGCTTTCACTTCAAGTCCCATCATTTGATAGTGTGAGTAGATGAGCTATGTGGAAGGTGAGTTGGGATAGTGAGTTGAACTGTCATGGGTGAATCTGGGGTAGTCACATAATTATTGCGTTTGCTTTAATATCCTAAAACAAGGCTACAGACTCATAACATACCTAAAGGTTTCAATTTGTCTTCCTCTTTTCTGCAGAGAGCTGCTGTAGAGCTGTTGGATGTGGGCAGAGAAATGTTCAAAAGCCAATGAATGTGCAAAAGCATCAGAGTCCTGTGACTATCTCTAAATGGCAGAGGAAACTGAAAAAGCCCATGTTGTAACCTATACTAGGCTGCACAGTGTTCTTGTTCTGTGGAAGCAATACTAGTTCAGCATTGTTGGACTAAACTCACAGCAGAATCCACACACTGACAGAAATGACCAGACTTACAATGTCATGTCAGTGAAAGTGGGAAGGCAACTGCAGTGTCCACAGCTTTCTTCTCTCATCTAAGCAGCTTGTTCAAGTGTATGTATTTACCTGAAGTATGGCCATGTGTGGTACAAGGTAGTTTGGCCTAGGCAGTGTTAGGATATGTGGATTCAGTGCATTTTCTCAGTAGCCTATTATTACTGGACCTCCCATAGGGCTCAGATGCTAACACCAGCTGCTCTAGACCCAAAGGAAGAGCAGCCCAGCCCTCATTTGGATTACCCTCCACTCTGTTGGGCTGAAGCATGAAGGTATGAACAAAATTCAGTAAAGCTGGACAAATCCCATGGGGTCCTAAAAATGTCTTTATCTGAGAAGGCCAAGAGCTTTGCCATCTTCCACTGGCATTCAGCCACATGTGGTGAGCCAAGACAGGTGGTCTGCTGGGTTGGAAGACGCACTAAGACAGTCTGGTCTGCTGGACACATTGGCATGAGCAATTCACTGAATGGTACTCTTCTCCTTGCACATGAACAAGCCCAGTGCAATACAATGGGGCACTGTGCTGCTAAAGAAGTTGTTCTTCAGGTGAGACATTACACTCATAAATCTCAGTGGAGGTCCTGACCACTTTGTGGGCATTAAAGATCCCATGACTTCTAGCAATGATTTTGGTGTCCTGGCCACGCTCCAATTTGGAATGCTTTGTCTTGAACTCTCTATACAGCTTCTATTCAGAAATGTTGTCTTCACAAAGTCTACATTTTGACGAGCTCATGTTAAGCTGCCATTTCAAAGTTGATGCCAAAACGGACAAAGAATTTAAAAACAATTAGTGATGGCTACTGATAATTACCTACATATGGTTGGTGTATCAGACTCAGAGAAATACCTCAGAATGAATAATGTCTTGAAAATATAAGGCTTTACTAGGTCTCTGACTGGGGTTTGAAGCACTCAGAACTGTATGTACGGCATCACATGTTTTTACTGTCAGAACAAGAAGTCCTGTTGTGGTGCTTAAGATCTTGAATTCAGGTTGTGCACTGACTAAGTTACCAATAATACTTACATGGTTATGAGCTCCCTCTGGAAAAGTCCATCCAACAGATTTGAACGTGGTACTTGAAACAGCTTCCTTTGACAAATGGAGGTTTGAATCATGTTCATCGTAGGAGATGCCCACCACACTTCACCTTTTGGAAGTAAAGGTCAGGCACTAGGAAAACCAGGCCTGCTATGTCTGCTAGAGGCAATTTAAATACAACACATCAAGATAATATTTGCTTTAAGCTTTTCATTTTCACAGCCTTATGCAGTGAGAGCGGCTTATGAAGTCTCCCATTTAAAGCCTGATTTGTGATTTATAGTGATTTATAACAACACTAAAACCTCCCACAAAAGACAAATTAATACTCAGATGCTTTTTCAGCACCTCCTTTGAGAAAAAGAGTTTTGAGCCAGTGCCAAGGAGTGGAGGCAAATATTTCTACTGAAACACAAATGGGTGGCAAATTCTAGAATAATATTTTGGCATGACGTATACACTACATTTCTTTTCACATCTTTTCTCTTTCAAGTGTCTGAATATTTCAATTTTACAAATTAAACTTTCCCTAATAAAATGAGTTGGTCAAGAGGAAAAGAAAGAATTTATGTTAAGGATAAGTCTCCTTAAATGTTTTTTGCACATTTGTGTTTAAAGCCCACTGCCTGACCTGTGTCTCAGTTTGTAGTAGTTCCAAAATACAGAGTACTTTTTTTGGCTGTATGCTTATATTGTATGTATTATATTACCATTATAATTCCAGCTAAATCCTACAATTAGAACTATGGAGAGACCCAGAAGCTAAACATGAAGGATGCTGAACTTCAGCGAAGGAAATTACAGCACAATTTGATGCGAGAGGTGTTGGATGAAACTGAATGGAACAAATCAGTAAAGCAGACGGAGAAGGAGAGTATGTCCAAAGATCAATTAATGCATACCTGTGTGTTATGAGCACTGCTAAAAGGCAGTGCATTAAGATTAAACTGGGACTCTAACAGATACAAAAGAAAGCGCAAAAACCATATGAAGGACAAAGCAAGACTGATGGATTCATTCTGTAGAAGACCAGTGAGTCAAATACTCCGGTTGGAATTTAAAAAAAGTAGGATTATTTGATGACCAGTTAGAGGAGAAAGGTAATCAAATTTCATACTTCAAGGTATAAGCTGGTAACCACAGGGGTCCGTAAGTAAGTTTTTCCTTCTCTGGAACATTGCAACATTAGATGACAGGGTATTTACAAGGGCTGTTCTTGCTCTCCCTCTCTCCTAATCTTCTGGCTGTGATTGAAACACTGGGTGTGTGCCAGTCTCAGACCTAGACACAAGTTGATGCTCAAATGATCAACTACATCAAATTTTATTTTCTGTCAAATGGTATGAAAAACAAAACACAAGAAGAGATGAACCTGGTCAAAATAAGAGCCCAGTTCTGTCTTCCTTATTCTGGAGGGTTTCCTAGTGTCTCGGGGTGGGAATTCTACCCCAGAGTGTATCGCAAGATTGATTTTTACTGGTGACAGATGAGATTTTCTGTATTTGGAACCAGCCTGCCAGGTGTTTTTAGAAACAGTGAAAGCCAGACTGAGTATCTAATTTTTTATTCTTATAAATTACAAGATAAAATTGCTCAGAAGAAATAGCCCAGAAACCTTAAGAAACGAAATACTTCCCATAGGTACCCTACCCAATATTTCCCATTCATAAACAGTGACTCTAATAATCAAATGGCCTTAATTCAGGGGGAAAAAAAAAAAAAAGACTATTGGTGAGTTGGCAGCACTTACATAATAAATAAAATACTGAATGCCCCAGTGTTTCAGAACGGTTTCCAATTGTCTCTTGTGGACAAAGGTTTCCATAAGATGCCACTTTTCCCCTTCTTTCACTTCTTTCCATCCTGGCTTATTTTTGGTGCTTCCACTCTGCTTGTAAGCCAGGCACAAAGGCAGCAGTCTATATGACCACATGCATATGGCTCCATCTGAGTTAATTGTCTAGACAGAGAATACAACAGCTACTTCTTGAGCATGGTTGACTTAAAGTAAATGTTTATAAAGTAGCTCAGATTAACTGTGCTGTAGCAAGTGTTTATTTCTCTCTCTTAATTGTAGAAAGCTCTAAGACACAAGTGTCTGCATTGTAGACATCAAGAGCTTGGCAAGATGAGTCCCATTCACAGTGCTGCCACAACTTATATTTGTCATTAATGATTACAGCATTGAAGATACCTCACAACTGTTATGCTATTTTCTATCCAGAGTTTTATTCCAGCCAGGTGGGGATGTGTCTGGGTCCCGTGGCTTCACAGTATCACAGTATGCTAGAGATTGGAAGGGACCTCGAAAGATCATCTAGTCCAATCCCCCTGCCGGAGCAGGAACACCTAGATAATGTTACACAGGAATGTGTCCAGGCGGGTTTTGAATGTCTCCAGGGAAGGAGACTCCACAACCTCCCTGGGCAGCCTGTTCCAGTGTTCCGTCACCTTCACTGAGAAGAAGTTTCTTCTCAAGTTTAAGTGGAACCTCTTGTGTTCCAGTTTGTACCCATTACCCCTTGTCCTATCATTGTTTGCCACTGAGTAGAGCCTGGCTCCATCCTTGTGACACTCCCCCTTTATATATTTATAGACACTAATAAGGTCACCCCTCAGTCTCCTCTTCTCCAAACTACAGAGACCCAGCTCCCTCAGTCTTTCCTCATAAGGGAGATGCTCCTCTCCCTTAATCATCTTTGTTGCCCTTCACTGGACTCTCTCCAGCAGCTCCCTGTCCTTCTTGAACTGAGGGGCCCAGAACTGGACACAATATTCCAGATGGGGTCTCACCAGGGCAGAGTAGAGGGGAAGGAGGACCTCTCTCGACCTACTAACCACCGCCCTTCTAATACACCCCAGGATGCCATTGGCCTTCTTGGCCACAAGGGCACAGTGTTGGCTCATGGTCATCCTGTCGTCCACTAGGACCCCCAGGTCCCTCTCCCCTACACTGCTCTAACAGGTCGTTTCCCAACCTATACTGGAACCTGGGGTTGTTCCTGCCCAGATGCAGGACTCTACACTTTCCCTTGTTATATTTCATCAAGTTACTCCCTGCCCAACTCTCCAGCCTGTCCAGGTCTCGCTGGATGGCAGCACAGCCTTCTGGCATGTCAGCCACTCCTCCCAGCTTAGTGTCATCAGCAAACTCGCTGATAGTACACTCAATTCCCTCATCTAAATCACTGATGAATATATTAAATAATACTGGTCCCACTACTGACCCTTGAGGCACTCCACTAGTTACAGGCCTCCAACTAGACTCAGCCCCATAGACTACAACTCTCTGGCTTCTCTCCTTCAGCCAGTTCACAGTCCACCTCACTACCTGATCATCCAGTCCACACTTCCTCAATTTAGCTGTGAGGATGCTGTGGGAGACTGTGTCAAATGCTTTGCTGAAGTCAAGGTAGACCACATCCACCGCTCTGCCATCATCCATCCACCGTGTTATTTCCTCATAAAAGGCTAAGAGATTGGTCAAACATGATTTCCCCTTGGTGAAGCCATGTTGACTGCCCCTCATAACCCTCTTATCCTTATATGCCTTAAGATGGCTTGTCTTCAATCTATAGAGACTTCAGCCTTGGTGATTGGAGGCAGGAGCTGTAGGCACAAAAGGAGACTGTTTTTCTCAACCTTTTGCTACCCTAAGAAGAAGCCACCTATTGCACACCCAATACACACAGTAGGACCCTTCATAACTGAGTTAATTCCCACAAGTTTCCCACTCTCTCCTGGTCTTGCTGGGAAATGAAGACTGATGTAAGGCTAGGACCAGAGGTTAGGACCATGTCAATACTTTTCAAGAAGCCAGGGAATGGGCAGAAGCCATGGCATACAGCTGTCCAGACTAATGAATTATTAGTGCATCATCCAGAATTACTTTTGTCCAGGCCAGCTAGCACTGTGCCAGGTAGTGTTTCTGTCCGGTTACTGGTGCTGATCAAGGATCTTTTCCAACAGACTGTTTGAATGTGACCACCCTGCTTTGGAGGTGAATTGAGCTGTGCCATGGTGGGATGCACCCTGGCCACTGGACTTGAGCCCTGGCCTGTTTTATTTGTTCATACAGTGGCTATTGTGACTCCATTCAATAATTTTTAATCTTCTCCTGCTTCTTTTTGATCACAGAACATGTAAAACAATGCTGATGCACTTGCTGATGCGTGTGCAATTAATGTCAGCCACAAGCAAAGGCATTCATATGAACACACTGTATATTGCCTATGGGAATGAAGTTTGCTCATTTTATTTTTTTTTCATTTCGCTAAGAGGTGCCACAATTGAATAAAATAGACTATTTCAGTTGGAAAGGACCTACAACAATCACATCATCCAACTGTTTGACAGAGGCATGTTCTTCCCTGACCCCTAAAATGCAGTTTTATCCAGAAGAAAAGGACAATTAAAGTAAGACAAAATGAATAATGCAGCAAAGCCACTTATGATGATATGGTAAGGTATGTCTTGTTCACCTCCAAGCAACATCAGTAAAAATATTGCTGACATGCAATGTAGTACATTCAACTTGATGCAAAGCTGATGGAAGGGTCTGCAACTGGTCCTGAGGTAGGTCTTTGTCTTGACATTGAACCCACTTCCATTTTAAAAAGAGGAAGTGGTGGAGGTGGAAAACAATCCCTACAAAGCTCTTCCCTTGCTGCTCACAGAGAGGGATAAATATTATGGAACTATGTAATAAGGGGATTTGTCAGAACAGCCAGCAAAACCTAAAACCCCATACCTGAAAAACATTCAGGGCCAAGTAACATTTATCTCCCCGTTCAGGCAGAAATGGCATGAAGAGGCTATTTACCTTTGATGTTCAAAGACTTTTGCAGAACAAGTTACAGTGCTGCACTAGTGTTAGGAAGAAAGGGAAAGACCTCACACTTCAGGCGGCAACACGGATGGTAGCAGGAACCTCAGCTAATTCATATATCCATTACATTTGCCATTACTGCTCTACCTTATTTAGTGGCATAAAATGGGTGTGCAACGAAAGCACAGTTTTGCTTCATATTTAAGAAGGGATTTGGGAAAGATTAGCAAATCCTGTGCTTGTGAACATAATTTCAGGAGCTGGTAATATAACTGGAAGACAGCCACACACATAGCAGGGGAATAACCACAATATCATTGATGAAAGAGTGGCTTGATAACAGGAAGCTGCAGACATCATCATTACTAATTAAACATTGAAACTGGAGAGAAGGAGGAGTTTGTGGTTAAAGTGTTGGACTCAAACTCAAGAGGTCTGGGTTCCATCGCTGGCAGTGGGAACATGGTCAAGTACCTTAACATCTCCTTTTGTCAGGTCTCTCCATCTGTAAAATAAAAGCAAACTGCGCTCCTTTCCTTTGCCTATTTAGACAGTGAGTTTGCCCCTGCACTAGCCTGCAGCAACCAGCAATGTGAAAGCCTTGTAGCAGATGAAGGTTCCAGGTGCTAAAGCCATACAAACCCATAATAAGAAATAATGGTATTGTTGATAGAAAGGTTCTCTTCCTTGTAAATTAGTTTTCAATTCACTTCTCCTAAGGAAGAAATTCTATATTCTTACAGGCCAAAGACTGTTTGGGTTTTTTTTGTTGTTTTGGGTTTGTTTTTTTTTCCTATTCCAATGCTCACAATGTGGGAGGTGAAAATCGAGTTCATAATGAGAACTTGATTCTGTGGGCTCCCAATGGGAGCATATGTGTTGCAGGGTAAGTGTCCTGCCTTATAACAACTTTTCCTGCTACTACAGCTATAACTAAACTGGTAGAGCAGAAATAAGACCAGGCACAATAAGTAACAAGGCTATGTTTTAGCTTGGGTTTTATTTGTTGGTTTTTAAGGTCACTAAATGGTTGAGAAAATAACACGTGAAGTTACATAAGTTGCATCTGCTAAATCAACATGAGACACTATGGATTTCATGCATGCATTTCATGGAAAAGCTTTATTCCATATATTTTCTGGAACATCTAAATCAAGGATTAATTTTCCCCAAGATCCCTCCCCTTACAGTAATTCAATCTCTGTCTCAAGCACCGCAAGCACTGGGAGATTAATTTTTGCCATCCAAGGAAGCATGTTTTTCCTTACTTTGCAAACCTTTTCTCTTTTTCTCATTGACCTGGAGGCTAAAACAGGCAGAGATCTGGTTGTTTGTGACCTTGCTTCATTTTATTGACCCTAGATATCTGGAGATAGCTCCTGATCTGTAGAGCCACATCTGTGTAATGCCTCCCTCTACTGGATTTATGTAGGTGGCTAAGACAGCTAATAAAGGGTTGTGGGTCACTCACAGCATTGGGAAAAGATGCATTTCTCTGCACATTCATAAATGATAGCTGGTTTGCCTTGATTTTACAAGGATTTAAAGAATGTCGTGCATGCAGCTCGGCTAAACAATGGCTAAAGTAGATGAGATAACCATCTGCAGAAAGCTGTGAACATGCTGGAGTTTGCAGTTAAGCAGAGTTTAGGTGATTAAATTTGGAAGGGCTGAACTTTGCAGAGTCTGGAGCAAGCAAAACTCTTCACCATTTTTTTCAGGGAGTGAGGGATTTGGGGGAGTCAGAGTCACAGAATTGGCCTCCCTCTGCAAACTCATTTTTTTCCACTTGTAATTTAAACCTTTGCTGGTTCCTTCTCCACTTTGAATTCAATTGAAAGGACATGTGTTTTTGGCTGCAGACAAATCCATGATGTACAACGAGGAGGGAAGAAAGAGCCATTTAAAAACTATTCAGCCACTTCACCATGGTATCGACGGTTTTGTTCACTGCAAGTGGTAAGATTTCTGGCAAAAGACACAGATCACTATAGATGCGAGTTCAGAACTGATAGCATGCTTGTGGTCCACCTGTATGTAACAGCATGAATCTCTAATTCCTACTGGGACCCTGTGCCATACCACAATATTAACACTTCCTAAATTTTTCACTTCCTCTCCCCCTACCATTTCTTTTGAATCACATCATTGTGACAACTTTATTTCACTTTTTCAAAATTTCTCTTTATTTGGAGCATCTGTCAATGTGTCAGTGAAGCCCTGTATATGCCACAAACCCAATGGGACTGAAGTGCTCAAACCATGATGGTGTCAAGGGGGATTTTCCAATCAGCTCTTACCAGCATCACCTGTGCATGCCTAAAGAGAACTAGGAATGTTCTCATTGCCATGAGAATCAGAGCAGGGTATCTACTGGGTAAAATGGAGCCATTTCTGTACATGATGACCTGTCATTTTGAAATACATGTTGAGCAGTTTATCACAACACATAAATAGTTTGAGCTACAGGAAAAAGAAATAGCAGACCAAAAAAGGGTAAGTCAAAGTTTCTAAATGTTTTTCAAATCATCTACAAGGATGTTTTCCTTTGATTGTAGTCTCTGGTGATTTCAGGGAATAATCAGCCTGTGGGGGTATCATTTTCCCTACCTTATATAATGTCCTTGCTTCAACCCCTTTGAAACGCATTCACACCCTCACTGGATCTATCCTTTGGGCTGCATAAGGGGATACCTCTAAAGGACTGATGTCTTCCAAATACCGTTAGGGCCCAGCTTCCCTTTTTCAGACTAATAGGATCTAGGAAATGAAAATAACATTAACAAAAGCAGCATTGTTTGCAGGGGCCTATTTTGATAGGAAAAGGCACTACTATATGTGTCTCTCTGTCAGAAAGGTGCTATTGGATGATTCGAGCACCATCCAGTGCCAGATGGTGTACTAGGGTGGGGCTGAAGCAGAGAGTGAGTTGGGGATATGGAAGAAAGTGAGAAAGGAACAAAAAGAGAGTTTATTTCTTGTTTGTGAGAGGTAGCCTTGTTGGTTCAATTTTATAAAACGCTTAATCTAGATTTATGAGCGAATGGTATCTTAATAAAAGCCACAGCTGAAGAGATCATCTTGATGCTTCTATAGTAAGGTCTTCAGCTGTCTCTCTGAAACTAGCTTCCTCCTCATCTCACCAGAGCAGATGCAGGTGACAACACCCAGGCTCTCGCTGATGATGTTCCCTCTGCTTTGACCTTACTCCCAGCCTTCAGTGCCAAGCCACCCTACTCCGCAGAGCTGAAGGTCTCCAAAAGTCTGCCTCCCTTTACCCCAGCCATGCAAAAGCCTAAATTGTAGTCTCTTAACAAATGATGATTGAAGGATATATTCTGGGCCTCAGAAGGTATTCTCCACTGTCCCTTTCCCCTGCATGCTGTCAAAAATGCACATTCATGATGGACACCCTCCTTTGGACCATCAGTTCTTTGGTGAAAGGACTCTATTTTTAGCTGTTTCTACAAAGTACCTGTCACACAGTAGCAGCAGAGGTCTTTTGGCATGGCATTGGCTCTTAATGACAAACACCCTCACTTGCATCTGGAACCACATGGGCTGTGCATATCTGAGCTGTTCTTATCTCTGTTTTAGCCACCTTTTATGTCTAATGCAGCATGAATCAACTAAGAATACAGATAGTTCAGACGAACCAAAATATTAAAATAGGTTTCAGGAAGCCTAGATAGAGCAGAGGCATGTGCTTCCATGGGTGTATCATACTGATTTCTTGCATCACAGTTCCACAGAAAGAAATCTGGAATAAAATGTCTAGGCACAGAGCACTGGGAATAGTGGAATGAACTTATGGTGAGCTCAAATTGTGTTAAAATTGTTACATATTCATGGATAACCCACTGACTCCCATGATTAAAAAAAAAATCCATTCAGTCTGAGAAGAAAGGTAGGGTGGAAAATGTATTTTTTTACTATAAACTTTCTTCAAAAGGGTTGTTCAATGCCCAGATACCAACCACGCGAATAACAAGGCCGATACTGATGTGCTTTGGTGGGGGGGGGGGTGTTTTCATCTAACTCTCTGGCATCTAGACCTGAGCAACTAAGAGAGTTGCAGGGTTTTTCCTTGTGCAAGTAACAATCATTTACTGGCAATGTCTGATGCTTGACCTCGTGTTTGCTGAAGTGGGTGAAACCAAAAGAAAAACTGAGAGCTGCTGAGAGAGCTTGGTTAGTATTCACTCTAGGTATAGACATCATGGCTGTGTCCAGATAACATTGTTGCTTTCTCCTACATAGAAGGCATGAACTCCATGACTGATTTAGGACCTTGAATATTGCTTTATTAATGCACAAGATAGAATTGGCCCTAGCTCACTCTCCCAATACAGTGTTGATTCTGCAATATATGGATCAATAAAGCTTGCTTTATCAATGCAGCTTAAGTGGATGCAACTTACCAGCTAGATAGGGATAACTATGCTGGCACATAGTTACCCCATAACTGGCACATAGATGCAGACACATTGCCCTTGAAAGTGCCACCTTTCCATAAAATTTGCAGTAAATTGAAGTTGGAAAGTACCTTCCTGTTGACTCCAGAACTGCAGGAACCCAGTCTACAATCCCTTCTCCGATTGCAGACATCCTTTAGTCTGCATTTGCTCTGTTTGGAAGTGATTTGTAATGTGAATATAATGTATATTTACACATACACTCTCTTAGCACTAGCTGCCTAGCCAAACTCGGAAACACTGCTGAAATAATAAAAGCAAGTTGATCCCCTTCCTGTTTGACGGTTAATGCTCTGTGGTGAGTGAAAGACTTTTCAAAATTGTTTTATTAAGGCATAACTGGGAACCAGGAGGTGGTTTAATGTCAGTGATTTTTTTACTTTAGAACAAATCCCTGTTATAAACAACACATTTTCTGTGAAGATCTCACAGGGAAACAAATAATTTTTCACCTATCAGTGCTCAGGCAGGAGCTGAATGGGACTCAGGAACTAAAGATTTCTGATGGAGGTCAATAAGGAAAGATGAGGAGCAAAAGGTGAAGATGAAAGAAAGCAAGAAAAAAACCAACCCACAACCAAACACAACAAAACTAATTAAATAAAGCAGCCAGGTGCTGTGGGCAGTAGGTGGGTATTTCTGGGGCACATGGGGTTTAGAAACTCACCAGTCCCCAGTTTGCAGAGCTTCTTCTTCTTTGTTGAAAAGAAAGCACTTGTACTACTGGGGAAATGGACACCCAAAGCTTTTGCAGTGTTACTGCTCCTTGGGTGAGTTGGCAGCATGTCAAACCCATGGCAAGACAGCTTCAGCACAAAGATCTGGAGTGGAGAGGTCAAAAAGCCAATGAAGTGCTAGGCTGCTTAGGAGCAGCAATGGGAGTTTTTGCACCCCAGGGTGAATCTGTGCCCAGCAGTGGTTGGAGACCCTGCCTGTCTTCTGTGTTTGTTCAAGGACAGATCACTGGTGAGGGTCACATGCAGGGGGAAGTCCATTCAACTTCACAATATGCCAAAGACACCTCCGTGACTGAACCAGGTGATATGGAGACAGTTCTGCAAAAGTAAAGAAGTGATAGCTGGGATTTTCAAAGTCACCCAAATGAATTTAACTCATCATTTCCTCGGCTTTCAGCAGTAATTAGGTACATAACCTTTCCTCAGGAAATGCTTCCTACCCTTAAAATATGAGCATTGTGTTTTCTGGGCTAGTCAGGCCAACTAAATTAAGGGGCATGAAAAAGTGTAGTAGCTCTAGGTAGCCCTCAGAAGGCAGCTTGGGGCTTGGTGACCTCCTTTCTCCATTGACTGGAGGGAGTATCTGAGCCAGTTAGACCTGTCTGCCCTCTACACTGCATGTGCAAAGCTAGGCAGGAAGAACTTCGACCTCTTTTTCTGTAAAGTAACATCACTCCACCTTCCAAAGGCATGGTAATGATCTAAAAGATGAAGTGCTGAGGTCCTGGGGTGATGGAGACTGCAAAAGCACAGAAGGTGAAATCACTGTTTAGGACCAAGTTGGCTGAACCCACTTTTCCTCACCTCCTAAGCAGCTTGGAATGCCGCTGTGTCAGCATCCTCAATGCTTTTTGACATGGGTGCGGTCCTCGATGGTTTTTGGTACTGGAGGGTTTTCTGTGGCACTTTGCAGGATCCAGCTGCTGAGTTCCTGGCCGCTGTGGGGATGAGGATTATGGATTTAATACACCCGCATGCTTTACCCCCGTGTAAATCAGAAGCAACTCCACTGATTTCTTTGGCACTGAGCCACTCTAGCTCCTAATGGAGCCATTCATAAGAATCCCACTAACTTTCCATGAGGGAGTGTGGATACGTCCCTTGCCTTGGGAGGTCGAAGTCAGCCTGGTGGGGTTATCCTGTGAACAGGAGGGAAGAATCAGCCCTCAGGCCTTTCCTTTCTAATTCTGAACATGCTGCCAGTGCTTAACCATGTTAATAATTAACCCTCAAGCCTGGAATTCCCTTCTCAGCCTGTATGGCAGCCACCACTGAGAAAAAACGTTTGCAAAAATGTGGGAGACCTGAGCTGGCTGCCCATGGGTTTTTCTAAGAGCACACAGTGCAACCTGTGGGATCTAAACAAAGGGGGAGGCTAATTTCCTGAAGAAAGCTGTAGGAAATCATCTTCTCAGAACAAAATTTCTGTTGCAGGTGAGAAAAAGGGGAAGTTTTCAAAACAACTGTGTATTTGGATTTTATACTCTGCACACAAATTAACCTCTTTGAATAGGGTCACTCCATTGTTATTATTATTGTTTTTAGATATGTAGTTAAAGTTATGGTTAGCTTTATCCCCTCCTGTGTTATTGTTGTTACACCACATATTAATGTAGTGCTTCTGTAGCCGGGAGAAGTATGGTTGAATTACAGTAACGCACTACAAGCAGGAGGAAAGTGCTGTGGTTTGGCTGGTCCACTACTAGATATACACCAGCACATCTGGGCAGGAGATCATGTGACAAGTAGGAAAGCCAGAAACATATCCTGGATACTATAAAAAATGGGTTCTGTTAAATTAAAAAGGCTTTAAATATTGGCTCAGCTGGTTTCTGTATAACGTTTTTAGTAGTTTTGGAATGTGTTGCAAGATTTGTGATCATCAAGAACTTGATTAAATATTGCAAATCCATTGTGTTGCTAGTTTGTTCTCAAGGGCTCTGTGTTTCTTGCCAGTTCTCCTGTACTCTTGTAACAGAAGCCATGGCTTCTGATTCTGGTTGAGAACTTTGTGTCCTCAGAACAACTTCTGTGCAAAAAAAAAAGAAGAAAGCAAAAAGGAAAAAGAAAAAAGTAAAGAAACCAAACACACACACCACCACCCAAAAAAACTATGCTTTTGCATAACATTTTTGACATTTCCAAAGCTATAGCAGGTTTTCAAATGCTGCAAGATGCTAGACCTGAATCCCTCTGGTTGAAAGCCAGTCTGTTGACTCATAGAAATTTTAATCCTCAGCCAGACCAGTTGCTAAATTTCACTCATGTCTATTCATGACCTGCTATGAAGTGCTGTTGTGCAAACACAGCTTCATGGCTGCACACACCATCCTACTTTCTTCCTAAATGACCTGAATAGCCTGGATAGTCTCTGGTTCAGGTCTGGATACAAGTCATGATCTTCTTCCTTTGTTATGCATGGAAGCAACAGTCTTACTAGAACAGACTGTGAGTCTCCAAAGAGCAATGTACCAGCAATATTAATAAATTATTGCTGTGGTATCACACAATACCATACAAATAAAAGGCTGGAAGGGGTCTTAAGTGATCATTGTATCCAAATTCGTGCTCTGGTATTAGCTCTTAACCTGTGCAGAGGAAAAGTAGGAAACACAAGAGCAGACTGTATGGCTAAAGCATGAGCTCTCAGTTGACCTCCAGCACAAGAAGCATACAGGGAGTAAACATGAGGGCAGATTACTCGGATGAATATATAAGAAAAGCAGAATCATATTAGAATAAAGTCAGACAGGCCAAAATACAAAACAGGATTAAAGTATCAATAAACATAGAAGGTATCAAAAATCACTCTATAGATACATCAGCAGTAAGAAGAAAACCAAGGAAAGTTGGCGTATTACCAGCAAATTGAAGGAGATGATCCTGCCCCTCTACTCTGCTCTCATGAGACCACACTTGGAGTATTGTGTGCAGTTCCCTCAACATAAAAAAGACATGGAACTGTTGGAACAAGTCTAGAGGAGGGTCACGAAGATGATCAGGGGACTGGAGCACCTCCTGTATGAAGACAGGCTGAGGAAGTTGGGGCTGTTCAGCCTGGAGAAGAGAAGGCTGTGTGGAGACCTCCTAGCAGCCTTCCAGTATCTGAAAGGAGTCTATAGGGATGCTGGGGAGGGACTCTTTATTAATGGCTGTTGTGATAGGACAAGGGGTAACGGGTTAAAACTTAAATAGGGGAAGTTTAGATTGGATATAAGGAAGAAGTTCTTTACTGTGAGGGTGGTGAGGCACTGGAATGGGTTGCCCAGGGAAGTTGTGAATGCTCCATCCCTGGCAGTGTTCAAGGCCAGGTTGGACAGAGCCTTGGGTGACATGGTTTAGTGGGAGGTGTCCCTGCCTAAGTCAGGTGGGTTGGAACTAGATGATCTTAAGGTCCTCTCCAACCCTAACTATTCTATGATTCCCTGATTCTATGTTACCCAGCAGTGAGGAATAACTACTGTCAGATGATGCTGACACACGGATATGTTTAACACCTTTTCAATAAGTTTTCTTTTAAAGGTCTAAGATGACCAACATCATGAACAATGAGTAATTCCATAATTTATTTATTCTTAGATTGGTTGAGACTGATGAACTCTGGTTGAGGATGTTGAGACTGCAGCTCCATGTCCCTTGAGTTTAGATGGGAAATGCACCGTTATAGAGGATCTCCCGATCTGCTCCATTTACTGTGCTCTGGTTTGTTTTCCAGACAGGCTTAGATTTCACAATGAAACTAAACAGGAAGATACACCTCATGAATGTTAATTAGTATTTGTTAATGGGCATAAAGCCCTTGGGACCAAAGTAGAACTAGTTTGAGGAAAAACCCAAACAAGCAGAGCATGGCCATTGGGATTAACTGGGTTTTATGACTGATCCACTCCTATTCCACCACAATGCTTGCACAAACAGACATAGCCTGAAAAAGCAGGGTAAAGCAGTCTTACAAATGTTAGCAATTATCTTTGACATGCCTTTGGCGGAAAGGTGAAAAATTGAAATTGGAAATATTGCCCATTATAAAAACAGGAGAATAGAGAAGCCAAGGAACTGTAGGCTTCTCTATTTACAGTTTACATTTAAGCCCCAGAAAAAATCTGGAATGAGCAAGTGAAGAAATTATTACACCTGGAAAATACTAAGGACATGAGCAGCCAGTAAGGACTTGCCAAGAAGAAACCAATTGAGTATTCTTTCAAAACAGGAAAACAGGTCTTTTTGACTGGGGAAAGTCGAAGTGTTTCAAAATCAATGCTGTTTCACTTGCCATTCTCATAAGCAAACTAAAGACATAGTCCAGGTGAAATTAGTTTAGGTGTAAAACTGGCCAGATTATTCTATCCATTGAGTAGGGAGGAATCTGCCAAACCTAGAATATACAACTTGTCAAGAGAATTCCACAGAAGTCTTCAGACCATGAAGCAGAGAGTAGATATATTGAATTTGCAGAGGGCACGAGTCTGGAAGAGACTGCAAAAGAGATCTTGGAAGAATGTTCTACTTGTCCTCTGCTGGGAATGACCACCTTAGAATACACACGGGGAGCAATTCTCTGCTTGCTTCCACCACTCACATTTAACACGAGCTAGAGATTCAAGGAGTCTTGTTTTCCTCCAGCCTTAGGCTGGCGCCCAGAGAAGACCTCACAGTCCACAAATAGATGCCCAGAGAAAGTTGTGACTTAATCATCCTGAAACCTTAACTCTTTCTGCATGAGTACTTACATCACAGTGAAGTCCTGGGTCAACAAGCTTACATAATTTATTTTCTGATTCGCAGGGAATTCAGTCCTGCTCTCATTAAATCAGCAGCAGAGCTCCTGAGGGCTGTAAGTGACCAAGGTGCTAGCCGAAAAAGACAAGGACTGGTGATGCTCTGCTTCATTTGTTGATGGTATTATTTGAAATGCAGTAAGTAGGGCAGGGAAGGACATGCTGAACAACACAGCTATCAAGAGCTTCCTACATACAGGGTGTCTGAGACATTACTGTTACACGATCCTTTGGGGAACCATCTCACACAGTGTGTACATTATGGTTTCTTTTAAGAAGCTTATGGGAATTATTGGCCTCCATGTATTAGTCACCAAAAAGATTAATAAGGACCTAAAGGTTCACATGCACATACTTCCATGTTAATGAAGCCCTCATGCTTTATGCATGAAGCAGAACACAAAGCTCCGGAAATAGTTCTCCTCAACCTTCTTTCCAATGCTCCCATTTTTTATGCTGTAATAGACATTGATTTATTTGAAATCAGCATAAAATATGTACCAGCTCAGTAAACCCCAAAGAGGTTCTCAGACTTTCTTGAGTGTCCTCATCAGGCAATAAATCACAGAAGCAATAAAGTATGTTAAATAGCTTAACTGATCATGAAGTGCAGAGCCATCAAATGACTCATTTAAATACTTGTAGGACATTAACCAAATAAAAGATACTGGAGTCTTTAAATATATATTTCTTTCTCACACTTATGCAATAAGTATGGAGATAGGACACTAAATTTCTGGGCCATGCATAAAAAAGTTTTAACTATATTTTTCTCTGTAAATGAGAACTGCTATATGCTATAGTTACTTAGCATATATCTACTTAAAGTAATTCATGTTGAACTATAGCATTTGAAAGCTTAAAAATCTTTACTATATTAATCTTTTCTGTATCTTCCAAGAGAAAAGGAAGTAACCTTGCTACCTCAAAATAGGGAATTACAGGATAGAGAGACTAAGTGCCAGATCAGTAAAGGAGCCAACATAAGCAGTTTTTAGGGTGTACAGACAATACTTAGATGCTCGAGAGCTTTAGTGTTAACATAATGTTAGAAAGATAAATATTCCCTCAGAAATGTAGATACTTACACTTCAGCCACTGAAAGCCAGGATGCGAGCCGCTTACAGGTGAAGGCACCTAGATCTGGTCAACTGAATCACTCTAAAGATCTCACTGACTTTACCAGCTAGGTCTTCACCAACTGTACCCCAAGATCAGCTTGCAGCAGTCATCTACATTTACATGTCTTAATCTGAACCTGTATTACATCCCAGGAGACATCTTACCTTTAGAACATAATTAAGGTCTTGGGCTATAGACTGAATTCATGTGGCAGCCTAAGACCTGCATGTCACCAGCTGAGTGACTCCCTCTGATTTACAGCTTTCTCAAAGAACCCAGCACCAGACCACATCCCATCTGTGAGAGAAAGGACAGTGTTCAGAGCTTGTGGCTTTATGGGGGCCTTTGAAGGCTGAGTCAGTTCAGCATGAGATACATAACTAAGCCTACGTTCTGCCTTTCAGTGTGGCTGTTTAGGGTCTAGTGCCTTTTTATATAGCCTGAAATGGGTACCGACATAAGTAGTTTTTGCTGCAGAAAAGGTCAAAAAGATATTCAGACAGAATTTCTCATTCTTCTCCGTCAGGTTTGTTACTGTCCTCGTTAGATACATACTTAAGAAATAATACGCAATACAAATATTTCTCGTGTGTATTTTATGTGTGTGTATTGTAGGAAAATAAACCATATATATTCCTGTCTATATATGGGACCAGAACTGGCAAGTAGGTATTTCAAGTGCATGCAGTAACTACTAGACAAGATTGTTTTCCACCTACCATCCTGCTCCTGGAGTCCTGAAATTCCTCTACCTGAAGAGCTCCTTCCAAACATGAGTCAGAGAATGAGCTTAACACTGGCACAGATAATCAGAGAGTTCAGTGCAAGCACAAAATTGAATCATGAGCTAACATGACAGCGTAGATGTACTCAAGGAAGAAGATAGCTCAGCACATATGCAGCACTCTGCAGGGAAAAAAAGGCCTGGGTTGAAAGCAAAGGAGGGGACTCAAATGTGGAGCTTTCCACGCTAACTCTGGCTACATGAACCCAGTAATTAGATTTAAGGGGATCTTCCCCCATAATTTCTGTAATAGAACAGTGGTAAAGGTCATGATAAGCAGGTGGAAATAAAGTGTATACTCACTCCTTGTCCTACAGACCATTCAACAGAGACAGTTTTTCAGTTAGAGGCTGCAGCCTGCTCACTAGCACACCTTTTATTCCTGGATTTTTAACCTCACCTTATACCCAATAACACCTCTGGCTTCTGTAGAAGTCTGCAACAAGGAGTTCCCTGCTTAATTACATTTTTGATTAAGAAGTTCTTCTAGATCTAAATCTTACTGATGATTTCCTATGGTGTTTTCCTCTTCCTACCTTCTAAAAAATGGAAAGCAATTTCCTACTCTTTGCTTTCTCCATAAGACTCCATTTCTACAAGCCTTTCAGCTGTCTCTTTTCCAGTCTCTTTTTTTGCAGATACTATATTGTACAAACATCTGATCATCCCTGATCATTATTCTCTTTACCTTTCCAGACCACCCCTTTTATCTGTTGAGATGGGGTGACCAGGTTTACACAGTTTTCAAGAAATGAGCCCAGGAGATGTGCATATAGTTAAATAATGATTGTTTCTGCTTTATAGCTTAGTCTTTGATAATATGTTTTCTTTCTCTGCTTACTTTTTAGACAGCTGTTACCTGTGTTACTATTTTCAAAGGGCTGCAGAATCTGAGTTGACAATAGCTTGTTAAGAGCTTTTCATTGTTTATGAACCCTAAGGCTTTTTTTCCCCACCAGATGCCTTAATTCACCTTTGAAAATAATATGGAGGTTGGTTGGTTGGAAGCTCACCTGATCAGAGGTGGCCACTTACTGCACATTTTGTATCCTACAGCCTTAGATAGGAGTGCTCTGTTGGTCACAACAGACCAATAACATCTAGCTTGAAATAACCACTGTGTTGAAAAACTAAGGAGCACAGGGTATGTTCAACTGATGAAAGCTGGCACATGAGGTGGAAGGAGGTAGTTGTGTGAGAGGATGGAGACACATTAGGGTAGAATTGTAGAGTCGTAGGCTATCTTGAGTTAGAAGAGGCTCATAAAGATCAATTAGCAGATGAGTAGCAGCAGATCTTGAGCGTAAGTTAAAGTTTTGTTAAAAATGCCCAAGAAGAGAGGTAGAGGGATGTCATGTGGTAACACTCTAGCTTGTTCCTCACCGTGTACTCATCCCTGTTGCCCCACAAAACAGTGTGTTTCCTTACCCACAAAGCAAAGTCCCCTTCCCTCTCACAGCCACCCACAGGGAGCTGTATCTTTAGCCCCTGCCAAATCTCACCTTGCTGCAAGGCCATCTCATCGGAATCCTTCACCTTCCCATCTCCTTCAAACTCAGTAGAGGTGTCCTTTCATAGGATCTGATCAAAAGTAAGTACAGCATGATTTGCTTGAGTGAAAGATGGTTGGTGTATCCATTGACATACACTTGCCCATCAGCTATTTCCTCTGCCCCCTCTGACCTCAGTCATTCCCTTCCCAGTCCTGCTGCTGCCCCAAAGCTGCCCCTGCACTTCTTGATGTATTTGAAGTTGTGTGCTCTACATCCACGTTGCCACTGGCCCTTTTTCCTCATCCCAGGCCTTGAGGCACGGTGACTGATGAAACCATACCTCTTCCCCTGTATTTCTTCATAGAAAGAAAATCTCCCTTCTGCTCACTGTGATGGTTTCGAAGGCCTGGTCATGACTTCTCATATGAAAAGATCCTTATGGAAGACATAAAGGTAGGAGAGAAAGGAGTATGTCTGAAAACAGGTCTACAGGAGACTCAGGACCAATCCCTTGGCCACCAGAGAGGTACATCACCTGATGAGATCAGCAGTAGTGTCTTGCAATGCAGCACAAAGAAACTTGGACCCAAGAACTTTCTGTTCTTGACTACCTCCCATATTATAGTAGGACTTTGGTCAAATTCCAGCTCTTCGTGTTGCAGGTGGGCTGGCTTATCGTTAGGAAAGTTAGGTACCTACTAAGGGGTTCCCGCAGTTGGACTAGATGTTTGCTGTAGGCCCCTTCCAACAGAACTATCCTATCCTATCAAATGTTCCATTAAACAGATAATGTTTTCATCCAAATTCTCTGAAAATCAGTAGTCACTTCACCACCAATTCCAGTCATGTTGGCAAACCTTAAAAGACAAGGCAGTGCTACTAATTCTTAGCTTGGGGAAAATTTTCTTGGCACTCACCATTCTCGTGTCCTTCTAAACTGCCTCTAAAGTTGTTGGCTGAAGAATCATTTTCTTCCAGACACAGTTTTCTGCCTGTGTGCATGAGTGCACATGCTTGCCTGTGTAGGGGACAGGGTGAGTTATTGTGCCTTGAATTCTTAGCCAGATTACCAGCTCCATTTGCACAATCATTGCACATGATTCCACAGGATTATGGAATACACTGGTCATTCCAATTCAGCTGCATAATTTGGCATGTTGACAGTTGACTCCTCCTCGTCTTCCCCAACCCTCCCAGAGACTGGCTTCACTCCACTGAAGACAGTGGAATTGCAATAAAATAAAAACAATATTATGGAGCAAAAGAATCAAGCCCATCTGCCAATATATTTATTTAACAATCCACTCATTTGGTACATTTCAGATTCTGTCAAGTGGCATCCTATGACCTCATTACTACCACAATAGACCTCATTGCAGCCTTCCAGTATCTGAAGAGGGGCTGTAAAGATGTTGGGGAGGGACTCTTCATTAGGGACTGTAGTGATAGGACAAGGGGTAACGGGTTAAAACTTAAATAGGGGAAGTTTAGACTGGATATAAGGAAGAAGTTCTTTACTGTGAGGGTGGTGAGGCACTGGAATGGGTTGCCCAGGGAAGTTGTGAATGCTCCATCCCTGGCAGTGTTCAAGGCCAGGTTGGACAGAGCCTTGGGTGACATGGTTTAGTGTGAGGTGTCCCTGCCTAAGTCAGGTGGGTTGGAACTAGATGATCTTAAGGTCCTTTCCAACCTTAACTATTCTATGATTCCATGATTCTATGATGTGACAAACCAACATCCACTTCTGTCACATTCTTCATGGCAGGAGTTGGACTTTACAAGTTGGACTTTACATCTCTGTTCTCATTTTTAACCTGGTGTATTTAATTTTGCATGATAACAAGCCCAGAGGAAAAGAAAAAATATATAGTTAACCTAAGTATTAACTAACCAAAATACAGATATGCATATGTACACACATGCACACACAGAAACATTAAAACCCAAGCCCTGATAAAACCACCATGCTGCTGCAACAGGTGAGATTTATCACCTGCTCAAACCTCTGGGCATGAAAAAGAGTACAGAAAAGACCATTCCAAGCCAGGAGAGTGTGGGTTTCTTCTTCCTTTTCATGCAGCCCTTGTGTGATGGCAAGAAAACTAATGTAATAGTACAGAGGGGTTGTAGCTGAGAAAACAACTGGTTCTTCTGTGTTGTGTTTACCAGTTCCAGGGCAATTTTCAAAAAGACTTCAAAACAGCAGGATGAGCTTCTGGTCAATGTAGCTGATTTCTGATAGATTTCATTTATTCTCTCCCCTTTCCAGGGGAGGAGCTGCAGAGGGAGCTGGTGACAAAGAGCCGGGGTCTGTAAGGTTTTCCTGGGAGCATCTAACAAACGTAGGAAACCTTGAAGGAGAAGACTATAAATCAGGACCCAAAAGGATGCACTGCCCGCGGCGGCAGCTCTGAACCTTCAATGAGACATTTTTGAGCAAGTTTTTGGAATTTTGGTGGGCTCTGACCTGCAGTTTTCACTTCCAAAATAACTTGACTTTTCTAAAGTGGTAATTTCATTTTCATGATAATGCTAAACTCAAGCCACATGTGCTTTAATTTAAAGCAGGACTCAGGCAGTGGACTCTGCCAAGAAACAGTAGAGAAACATGCTTATTCTACTAGTTTGCTTGAGGCGTTCAGCATTTTTGAATGCCTAGGCAGAAATACAGTTTTTAAATAAGCCAATCCCAGAGAGAGAGAGAGGGAGGAAGAGAGGGAGCAGAAGAGGGAGGGAGAGGTAGAAGAAGGTTGCAGCACATTTTTGCATTAAGCTTTTGTTGCATTGGCTGGTTAAATAAAAACTAATGAACTGGCAACAGAGAAAATATTATTTATTGCCTTCACAAGCTATTTGTTCTTTTTGACAGTGAAGGTGTTGTCCAGACCCCTTCTCTTTTTCAAACACAAAATAGCATGTTAGACTTCATCATGGCAAAGGCTATTAGATTGCTTTAAATATACACTTGGTTGCACAGCTCTATCTGCTAATTACATCCCAGGGAGAGATATGTTTACAGCCCTTTTGGCGGCATTTTTAGGATTATTTTAAACTCTCCTGGGAGGCCCAGGCAAGCAACCTTGTCTTTTTATTTAGTGAGAGGAAAATACACAGAAAAGTACAAAAGAGACAGGAATGTGTGGACAGAGGAGGAGATATTTTTTGTCACCCTCCTCCAGAAAGCAAGAGAACCAGGGTCTTGTATGGTCCAACTTGGAAGCCAGCATCTTCTCCCCATTAAAGTGCCTTCTGACTACTTGTATCTGTCATTGGAAAATTAAATTTGGTTGCAGTTTGCGAACTGTGTCACTAAGACAGGATAGTGTTATCTTGCTTGTGGAAGAATTTATACAGCCATGGGTGGTTAAAGTTAAAGGCTACAGGGTCAAATCTTGATTTTCGGTGACTTCCACTGGACCTGCAAAGGCTCGATGCTTTTCTTGTCAGGCCACTCTCATTTTAGATGTTCACAAGACAGATGTAGGTGCTTGACAAGAGGCACCAGTGGCTGCAAAAAAAAAACAGAACAAGTCATTGATTGCCTCCTAGTGATAATGTGTTTCATTTCATTGGCTTCAAGACACACTAGAGATGTGCCTCTTGAGGATTTTCTTAATCTAATGTGTACAGTTAATAATTACAAGAGTTGGGAGCAGCAATATCCACCTCTTTGTTGCACCCATAAGACCACAGCTGCCCCAGCTGTTTGGATCTACCCCCATAGTGGTTTGGCATTATGTGTATGGTACAGGGCAAATTGTAGCTGGACACCTATGTTATTAAATACTGGCCAAATTTGCTAATTTTAAACAGTCCCATTCTGGTCACATGTGTCTGATATGGGTCATTAATGCTTCAGTCAGGGTTTCTTCCTCTGCTTCCATCAACCCTGTCTCCAGTTGTCCCTGATGGTTAATTCCTGAGCTTTCTTCAATGTCACAGGCCCATACACAAGTGCCCACAAACTGGGATCCAGTGGGCTGATGCCAACCTCATGAAGTTTAACCATGCCAAGTGCAAGGTCCTACACCTGGGTCGGAGCAATCCCAGCCACAGCTACAGAATGGGCAGAGAAGAGATTCAGAGCAGCCCTGCAGAGAAGGACTTGGGGTGTTGGTTGATGAGAAAATGAACATGAGCAGGCAGTGTGTGCTTGCAGCCCAGAAAGCCAACCATATCCTGGGCTGCATCAAAAGGAGTGTGACCAGCAGGTCGAAGGAGGTGATCCTGCCCCTCTACTCTGCTCTTGTGAGACCTCACCTGGAGTATTGTGTGCAGTTCTGGTGTCCTCAACATAAAAAGGACATGGAACTGTTGGAACAAGTCCAGAGAAGGGCCATGAGGATGATCAGGGGACTGGAGCACCTCCTGTATGAAGACAGGCTGAGAAAGTTGGGGCTGTTCAGCCTGGAGAAGAGAAGGCTGCGTGGAGACCTCATAGCAGCCTTCCAGTATCTGAAGGAGGCCTATAGGGATGCTGAGGAGAAACTGTTCATTAGGGACTGTAGTGACAGGACAAGGGGTAACGGTTAAAACTTAAGCAGGGGAAGTTTAGATTGGATATAAGAAGGAAATTCTTTCCTGTTAGGGTGGTGAGGCACTGGATTAGCTTGCCCAGGGAAGTTGTGAATGCTCCATCCCTGGCAGTGTTCAAGACCAGGTTGGACGAGGCCCTGGGTGATATGATTTAGTGTGAGGTGTCCCTGCCCACAGCAGGGGGGTGGAACTTGATGATCTTAAGGTCCTTTCGAACCCTAACGATTCTATGAATCTATGATTTCCAGCCAGGAAATCTTTTCTGTGTGCCAGCTTCAAGGTGAAGCATCAATTTTATGTTTCTATAGTGTCGATCCGTGTCTGAAGCTGGAAGTGGGATCAGCATGAAGGATGCAGCTGGGTTCAGAAAAGTCCTGACAGACTCCAGGTGCCTGCTCTCATAATTAAAAAAAAACACCCTTATAAGTAAAACCCCAGTGATCCACATTGGCCTACTCCGGGCAAGATTTTAAAATCCCTTGAAATAATCCCTAACATTCTGGAAAAAATGAGTGTGGGTTTTGATCTTATAGAAAATAGAAGGTAATGTAACAAAGAATTTCTAATTTTGAAAGGCTGAGAGTTGCCTTTCAAAAAATTCTTCCCTGGCCCTGGAACAGGCAGCCTTAAGACTGGTTGTTTTACGGTGAAATATCCTCAGTAAGAAGTATTTAGAAAAGGAACCACAATGCCTCAAGACAGACATGATTCAGTGATTTCCCAAAACAGGGATTTTAAATAAATATTGCATTACATCTTTCTGGTTTGGTTTTGTTTTGTTTTTATAAGCCATCTGTAACATACATGTAGCAGCTTCCAGGAAGGATGTGCAGGTAGTGAATTATCCATAAGGAAGGACCAGGGGCTGAAAGCTCAAAGATTCCCTCTTTCCCTGAATTACCTGGCTGGCAGGCTATAACAAATATACATGCCACCCACACACTGTTTTAAGAGAGCTTTATTAAGGTTGCAAATCAATTCTTAACTAAAAAATGAACCTTAAATCATTTCCCTTGTGTGTATGAATTATATAAGTCTTTAATTAAATGAATACCTACTATATTTTCCTGCACCTCATTCAGAATGGCTGATGCTCTCCTAATTCAATATTTTGTTCTCTGCTTACTATCGGAAGTGTGACCCCAGGCCTTATTTACTGTACAAATCTCATTCTGAAGACAGAATTATTAATTTCCTTGTGACTTCTTCTGTTGGGTTCGCCACCACAGGATCCAAGGGGCTTCACAAATATTCACTCATCAGTCTTTCCAAAACGGAGAAGAGGGGGTGCTGTCATCCATGTTGGTCTGGTGAAGAAGCAAGGCACAGGAGACTGATGAAAAGTAAGATGTAGGTTGACACAGTATGAAACACATGGCCTGATCTTGCACTTTATGTTTAGTGCAGTCAGGAATGACAGCTGCTTCTGCATGTCAGGATACATGATCTTATCAGGTGTATGGAAGGTGAGAAATGCACAGTTAATGACTTGTGGGAAAAATTTGGTTTCAGCGACCAAAGATGGGCTTAACAGACTCCAGGATAAAAGTGAGTCCAACTCAGTTAATTTGATCAAGAGACCATCCTTCCTTTTCCTGCAACCTTCATTTCTATTCTTTTTTCACCCTTTCCATGCTTTGAAAGCATTGAGATAGCCATGCTGAAAATAAGTCTCCATTCAGAATGTCTGTTCCTAGAACAGAGACTTATTGCACTGGGAAATGGGAAATATAGGAAGTCATTAAGCTATTAAAATTTGCATGAGCACCACTTAGAAACCAAACTGAAGTTGTGCAAGCACTCTTAAATTTGGTGATTCCTAACCTTTGAATGTTAACACTTTTTGTTCCATTTCACAGGTTTTTAAGAAGGCAGTCTGAAAAAGACTTTCCCATAGGAGTTAACTGTCCTGGCACCCACATGGGCCATCAGCAAGGCTGGAGCCTCCATATCACCCTCTTGGCACTTGAGATTACAGAATAGCTGGGCAGAGGGAAGCTTTGGGGAGGTTGCCTAATGTCTTAAAACAGTGTGAATTGTGGTTTTTCAAAGCCTGAAACTTTGCCAATTCTGGGCAGATTCTCACGGGGAATGGAAAAGACTCATCCCATCCATAGAGCCAGCCAGCTGTGAAATTTGAGGTTCCCATTAGAAATTAAAAGAAATGTCCCCAGAATTCAGCAGAAAAAAAACTTAAGTCTTCTTCTTGGAAATGGCTAATGATTTACTTCTAAATTTCTTCACTGCAAAAAGGGAAAAACAAAAATCATTTGTAAACTATCAACCAAAATGGAAAATTTCAGCCCCAGCACAAAATCTTGGGAAACTCACAATGACATGAGAATTAGAGTGGTTTAATAGTATTTGTTGGGCAATTTATAAAGTTATTATGACAAAGTTTTTCTCTCACTTGGAGCCAGGACATAATCCTAGAGATATCATGTGACAAGAAGTTACTTTTGGTTTATGCTTTGTTACTGTTTGCTTGCAGCAATGCAGGTGAATCAAAAAATGTGGTCTGTTTACCACGTGGCTTCATATCTCCGCTTGTCTTTGTAGCACTTTGACTGCTCTCGTTAAAATGGTGAAAGGAATATACGCAATGGAAAACCTCAGATCATTACTGCATGTATTCCCACTCCCACTCCTGGATGAGACCTTAAGTCAGCCAAATACTTTATGGTATTTAGATAATTAGCCTAATTTTCAGAGGTGTGAAAAGGTTGCAAATCCCTCGTGTTTGACTGGCACAACTGGAAAATTGCACATCTTGGCTGTCCAAATAGGAACTGAGTTCCTGAACTGAAAAACTTGTGACTGAATATGTTTGACCTTGCTCTTGAAGTGTTCAAGACATTGTCTGGTCTAAGTTGTACAAAAAACAATGGGAAATTTGAATACTGTTTCATGTACAGCTTCACTCTTGCAGACAGAATTCTCTCTTGGCCAGATAACTCTATGGCAGGTCAAAAGCTAATTTGTTGTCGGTTGTTACCACTAAGATTCCTTCTAAAGAGCAAATGTCACCTGCTGTAGGACATAGAGGAAGGATCAGTCCATGCACACCCAGGCAGTTCACTCCTTGACCCCATGAGCAATTTGCCAAAATCACCATGCAAATAAGACTTGCCCTACACAAAGACAGAGGAGTACCAGGAGGTATTCATGCGTGGAAAAGTTTAATGTTTTCCTGTGGGTCCTATCACTCATTTCTGAGCATGGTGCTCCATTCTAGCACAGGCTAGGAGGATTGGCTGGGCTAGAGGGCTTCTTCAGCAGCTTTCCCAGTGGGTCCCTGCCTGTGTGCAGTGCCAGCATGGGTGTCACCTCTGAACAGCTTTGGAGCATGTAGCTGGAGAGCCCCAGGTTGACCATTTGGATATTATGTTAATTTACATTCTTCTCATATGCCAGCTAATTGCTATTTGATGCGTAAAGCATGGTGCTGGCTGCATGTTTTATAACTGGGAATGGGGTTCAGACAGCATTTTTACAATTAAATTGGTATTTTTTGACAAAAACAATTTGTTACAAAATCTTTTTTTTTCTTTATTTCAGTGAAAATTAATCTCTCAAATCCAGCTTAAACACATGAAGTGTTCTGAATATTTTCTCCAAGATGCATTTGCCAAAGTGTTTGAATTTTGGGCTGTGAAGGTTTTTTTGTTCCACCTTTTCAAATTGTCAACAAAACAAAAAAAAATTAAAAAAAAAATTATTTTGCTCAGTACCAGCTGGAAGATCATTTAGAGAGATGTTATGTCAACAACATCCATAGAATTTACCCCCTAGGGTGTTATATCTGTGTTTCTCAAGCTCTACTCTATCATAGCTTGCCATGTCCTTTGGAAAAGCTGAAGGTAGACCATTGAATTAATCAGGTTTGCTTGATTATTTTGCCCACTGGAACTGGAATAAACAAAACAAATGCTAACATTTAAACCAGAACAACTGCTTGTCTCTCTGAAGAATTAGGAAAGCCAAGAAGTACGTATTTTTTTTAAACAAGAACAATGGAGAGCTGACATTGCAAAAGGCTTGATAAATGATACTATATTGTTTTCTTTTTAGTGCTTTCCACTGTTGCCCACTTGTTTCAAGCCCAAAAGGCCAGCTCCAGAAAAGGAAATCTTGATTTTAGTAAATGCAACAACTCCCAGTCAAGCTCGATGATTTATTTGTTCACTCTATCATCAAACCCCCACAATCTGGATGCCACGTTCTGCGAAGAGCCTTACCGGACATGTTACATTGTTTGCGTGGAGACTCATTCATGGTGGTATAAAGAGAACTTGTGCTAGCAGTGGAATATTTAAGTCATCTAGGCATCCAACATCCATTTGTCTTCCAGTCATCTAAATTGGATCCGCCAGCATACGCTCTTACAGTGTGATGGAATGAAAAAAGAGACCACTATTTAATACATGGTTGTAAGCAACCAATAAAATAGTCTATTTTCCCTCCCTCTGAAGCACTCACAAGTTTAGCTCTCTAAAGGTTAAATAATTGGTTTAACCTGATCCCTCTATGACTCTCCTCTACCTTGTGGGAAAACTCCTGTAAGCTTATTGTAAACATAATTATGCTGTGTGGGCTTTTCATTAATCTAGCAAAAAACCACAAGATGACATGCATCAGACTATTTTTTTTCCTTTCTGGAACTTGCCTCTACTTGCAGTTGCTGCAAGATGCTTATTTGTGTAGTCTGAGCTTTTTTGCAAATGTACTGTGAACTAAATCTTCTCTGGTTTTCACATTCTGAAAATTAAACAGGAGGTATCCCAGGGTTAATAATAAGGTCTTTAAGGCAGACCCACTTCTTTAGCCATTACATGACAGACAGAAATCTCTCGCCCTTCTGTTCCTGGGCTTTGTTGGCAAGTCAAGCAGCAATATATTACTTGAGAATGTGAAATATAAAGACTGGAAGTTACTTTCAGCAATGATGCTGAGTAAAGTGACTTGGTGGCAATGTAGCCTTCTGAATTACATGTGGTTTACAGGCTGTCCAGGTGTGGATCCTCTACCTTGCCTATGGCAGGCAGCTGCCTTGCTACACTGATGCCTAGAAACCCAAAATTATTGATATAGGGAGAAGCAGATAAGCTGAAGACAGATGTGTTGGGCTACCCCAGAGACAGCTGAGCACCCTGTTGAGGTTGCAATGGGACATCTGGGAGCCATTGGCTTCTCCTCCTCCTAAGGACTTTTGGAGAGTACTTTATGCTTTCTGAAGTATGTGATAAGTATCTGGTGGCTCTTCAGGGATTTGGGGTCAAGATGTTTGGAAAGGAGTGTCTTATTGTGCTGGGTAACATGGACTTTTAGGGCGTGTTCATTAAATGAAGGTCAAATCTAAGGATACCCCAGTTTGCACATATCTGCAGGCTAGTTCAGCTGCCTTCCTCTGCTTTCTCTTCTCCTGGGAACCACAAAGGAGTATCCAAATTGCTGAATCTCAGCCATGATTCAGCAGTTGCATGTTGTACGGCCACTGACCAGAGACCAGGGCTGGGAGCCACCCTGCAATATAAGACCCATTTCCCCTCACCGTCTTCCTCTATTAGGAAAAAAAACAAAAGATAGTAACACGCGGTAGGTTGCCTAAAAGGACATTCAGGGACATGAAAGAATAATATTTGAAGACTGCTTTAGAGAGTTACATATACTGAAATATATACATATTTCTGAATACATGCATATACATATACTGAAATAATGGATACAGATTACTTTTCTCTCCAAAAAGAAGGTGCAGCCAGTGCTTGAATATGCATTACAAAGTGAATTTGTTAGCTTGGCCTTTCACATACAGCAGACCTGCACTCGCATCATCTGGTCTGCCGCATGGCTGCAGAGAAAACACTGATCCAAAAGCGACAAGCAGATCACTGAGAGCCGCCCAGCGCTTTCAGCAGGACTCATGGGTCTGTTTAGGCACAGCACTGCACTAACGAAGCTGCTCAGCTTTCAAACCAGAGCCGGCTCATGTCCAGCTCAACTACTGCAGGTCTGTCTGCAGGGGCTGGTGCAGAAAGCCCTACAGCTGGTGTTCCTGGGGTGGGAGGAGGGCAATAGCCCCCTTGTTAGCAGAACCCTATGTGATGTATAATCCAGGTCAGCTGCTGGGGTAACAGTATCATGGCTGCTACTTCCAGCCCTACATAACTGAGGTCTAGATGAAAAGCAGAACATACTTCTAAAAATCTATTTATTTAATTTTTTTTAATCATACATTTGGGAGCCAAAGGTTGGGCAGCAGTTGGTACTGAAACAACATCCATATCATCATCTTTAGACGAATCGGGAGGTGTATAACAGGCTTCCAGTCTGCTTATGCTGGTACAATCAAGGTGGATAGCTTGGGGGGGCAGAAATCAAAGAAATGCTGTACTTCAAGAACTTGTTCCACAAATCAAGCTGTTTAAGTCTCCCATTAAAACCCTAAAGCCGGGTGACTTTATGGCCCAGTTGATAAGTGAGAATTGCAGAACAGCACGAGAGTTAAAATTGCTGTTGTGGGGTTTTTTTAGAAGAAATCTTGCCAAACCAAACTGAACTCTTCTTCTGGCACAGCAACAATCCTTTTGGATAAGAGAGAAGCATAGATGTTTTATCTTGCCTCTAATAAGTTTTAGATACAGTTTTAAACAGCATTCTTCAGAGCAAGTCAAAGTGATAATACATGGGAGAAAAAAAATTGCTGAGAAAATAATGGTTGCCAATACTACACTCTCTACTAGGAAATACATCATGAGCAGAGTTTTGTAGTAGTCTTCTGTGGTAACATTCAATGACTTTGTGAATGAATCGGAGATAGAGGAGAGAGAAAGCTCATTAAGTACATGGATCATGAATTATGCAGTCATTTAAAAATGACTTCTGAAAGAATATTCAGGAACCAGAGTAGAATTAAATTAATTTTCACAAAATAGAGAAATGGCTGGCAAAATGTAGGGTGCTATCTGACAGGGACAATAAGGAATATTATTAATAAAACATGGAATGTAGTCCCTCTCCTCCCTGGTTTGGCTAAATTTAAATTGAATTATTGTGTTCAATTCAAGAAGTATGTGGCAGAAGACGCACAAATATTCAACAAGAATGGTAAGAAGTCTCGAAAATATGACGTGCAGATTGAAAGAATTAGGATTATTTAGTCTCTTTAAAAAAGATTTCAGGGGGATGCAATAATGGTCTTCAGATATGTGAAATTAGCAGTAAAGAGGAAAGGAGTAAACTATCCTTGCATCCAGTGCAGGGAGAAAAAGAAGTAATAGGTTTAAATTGCAACAAGAAAGATTTAAGATAGCCTGTGGGGAAAAATGTAAACATAAATGTAATTAAGTACTGAGGTGGATTGCTTTGCAAGGCTGTTGAACCTCCAGCACAGAAGATGTTTAAAAACAGGTAAAACAAGCATCTGCTGGGAATAATATCTGTATCACTTTACCTAAGGTTGGTTTCCCACAATAGATTAGACGACCTTTCAAGGCTCCTCCCGACATTTACTTTTATCATTTTGAGTGGAGGAGAGGGTGTAACATGTTAACTAGAGAACTATAAATATGGAGCAGAGCTGTAAGAACATCCTTACTTCTACTACTACTGTGGGACTTTCATTAAAATACTCAATTTTTCCACAATAATCTTCCTTATTTTTAAATTGCTTGTACTGTGAACTATTGTATTGTCCTTCTAAGTATCTTTGATTTAAAGATTTCTTCTACGCAGGCATTCATATAACCAATTGCATAGTTCTTTATTCTTTGGACAAGAAGACATCAGGTAACATGAGGAGGACAGCAAAAGCTGATCCTTATTCCTTACAGTCACCATTATCCGGAATAAGGCTAAGGACTTCTGTATTTCTTTGCATTTGAAGATAGCTTTTCCATTAAAAATTCCAGGTGCAGAAGAATGAGTTAGCTTTAGCTCCTTCATAATACTGTTCATGTCTCAGGTTATATTGCTTAGTTTTTCAGTTTCTCTTCTTGAAAATGGAACATAACAGTATTATAGTAGAGAATATCATAATGTTTTATTGTACTATGGCAACGAAGTCAATATAATAAGTTCAAAGACAGAAGATACAGGCCACAAGCCAGAACAAAACAATGGTCAGTCTGTAGGCACAGTACCCTAGGTTTTCTGTAGACCTTGGCAGAAGTACAGAATGCAAAAGGCTATGCATTTTCATAATCAAACAGGACATCACTCTACTAATGGATATATATACGTGTATATATATATATATGCCTCAGCTTAACACCGGTATCTAACCATATTCCATGGATGAACCAAATATGTGATCTGCATCTGATCTGGAGTTCACAGCATAAATGAAATTCCTCTTTTCTTTAGGACTGATTGAATATTTGAGTGACTGATTACTGTGCAAACAGAAAGAGATGTCAGAAAATCCTGCCCTGAACAGTTATGAAGACTGACTCCAAGAAACAGAGTGGATGCCAAGCACATTGTTCTGCAGACCTTTTCCTTGGTTTCTTTTCATTTTGGACACAGTACTGGCAGATTATACTTAGCATTTGTTTTGAAACTAATCAAGGTTGACTGTTTATTATGTATCTAAAAAGGCAAATGTCTAATTTCCACTTTTTAATATTCCTATTTCATATTTTCCTTAGAAGACTGCTAGTGAAAGCAGTTTAACTAGAAAGACTATGACACATCAACTCAAAAAATAAAGATGCAGCATTTTTTTCCACAGACTGTTTTGGATTGGAAAGCCTCATCTTTGGGTCATATAACACAAGACAGTAGGATAAACTAAAATCTCCCTTGGCTGTTCAGGCAGCATGTAGCAGGAAACGCCCGTATCCTTCAGGACAGAGAATAAAGCATCGAAATAGTATTTCAAAATAAATAAATCCTTCAGAATATACTACCCCAAAATGAACCTCACCTCGAGCAACTCCCTTGACCATAGAGGTGATCAGTCTCAATTTTTCACAACCCCCAATTTGATGCCTCTGGTTTTGCATTAGGAATTAGCTGTAGGTACTACCGTTCTTTTAAACGACTTTAGGTATTTTCCAACCTATAAAAAAAGATACAGTTTAGTAAAAGTTTCATTTAAACAATACACATGGGTCCAGTCCATCTCACCTGACAAAGGTAAGGTATGTAGGTAGTTAGATTAGGCTCTTTAATGTGGTCAACAGATTATGCCTCTTTTATTGATGATATAAGCACTGAAGTACAGTGCCTCTACGCAACACCTCACTTAGATGGGATAAACCTACCTATGTAATACCTTTGCAGGTGAACCCCCAGCTGGAAGCTAAGAGACTTCGTTTATGGTAGTGATCACTACATATGCTACTGTCTCTCCAAAGTAGACCTAGATGAATGCTCTGGAGGAACTTAAAGCTGCTCTATCATACTTTTGCTAGTCATGCAGTATTTTATCATAGAATCATATAATCATAGAATAGTTAAGGTTGGAAAGGACCTTAAGATCATCTAGTTCCAACCCCCCTGTCGTGGGCAGGGACACCTTTCACTAAGCCATGTCACCCAAGGCTCTGTCCAACCTGGCCTTGAAGACTGCCAGGGATGGAGCATTCACAACTTCTTTGGGCAACACATTCCAGTGCCTCACCACCAGTAAAGAACTTCCTCCTATATCCGATCTAAACTTCCCCTGCTTAAGTTTTAACCTGTTAGCCCTTCTCCTATCACTACAACCCCTAATGAAGAGTCCTTCCCCAGCGTCCCTATAGGCCCCCTTCAGATACTGGAAGGCTGCTAGGAGGTCTCCACACAGCCTTCTCTTCTCCAGGCTGAACAGCCCAAACTTTCTCAGCCTGTCTTCATACAGGAGGTGCTCCAGTCCCCTGATCATCTTTGTGGCTCTCCTCTAGACTCGTTCCAACAGTTCCATATCCTTTTTATGTTGAGGACACCAGAACTGTACTCAATACTCCAGGTGAGGTCTCACAAGAGCAGAGTAGAGGGGCAGGATCACCTCCTTCGACCTGCTGGTCACACTCCTTTTGATGCAGCCCAGGATACGGTTGGCTTTCTGGGCTGCGAGCGCACACTGAAGCCGGCCCATGTTCATTTTCTCATCAACCAACACCCCCAAGTCCTTCTCCACAGGGCTGCTCTGAATCTCTTCTCTGCCCAACCTGTAGCTGTGCCTGGGATTGCTCTGACCCAGGTGTAGGACCTTGCACTTGTCATGGTTAAACTTCATGAGGTTGGCATCAGCCCACCGCACAATTGTGTCGAGGTCCCTCTGGATGGCATTCCTTCCCTCCAGCGTATCAACCGAACCACACAGCTTGGTGTCATCGGCAAACTTGCTGAGGACGCACTCAATCTCACTGTCCATGTCACTGACAAAGATGTTGAACAAGACCGGTCCCAACACCGATCCCTGAGGGACACCACTCGTTACTGGTCTCCAGCCTGACATTGAGCCATTGACCACAACTCTTTGCGTGCGGCCATCCAGCCAGTTCTTTATCCACTGAGTGGTCCATCCATCAAATTGATGTCTCTCCAATTTGGAGACAAGGATGTCGTGTGGGACAGTGTCGAATGCTTTGCACAAGTCCAGGTAGATGACATCAACTGCTCTACCCCTGTCCATCAGTTCTGTAGCCCCATCATAGAAGGCCACCAAATTGGTCAGGCAGGATTTCCCCTTAGTGAAGCCATGCTGGCTGTCACCAAGCACCTTGTTGATTTTCATGTGCCTTAGCATGCCTTCCAGGAGAATCTGGACCAAGATTTTGCCAGGCACAGAGGTGAGACTGACTGGTCTGTAATTCCCTGGGTCATCCATTTTCCCCTTCTTGAAAATGGGGGTTATATTTCCCTTTTTCCAGTCATCAGGAACTTCACCTGACTGCCATGATTTTTCAAATATGATGGACAGTAAAGTATTTCACAGACAGAGTATTTCATAGAAATAAACTTTTCCCTAATGCAGAATCCCTGTAGGATATAATAGGCCCTGTGATTTATTAATCTTTACCATTTTGTTTAGTTTAATACTTCAACAGATACAAGGAGGATTAAGGAGAATTACGTTCAGCAATAGTCAGAGATGAAAGATGCTGTAATTTAAAGTCAGAAATATAATCTCAGAGCCATTGACTTTAACTTCTGTATTGCCTCTCAAGGCTTATGCTTTTGTGAAACCTTTGCCATAAATCAAATACCTTCTTCACCAACTGTGAGATGTAAAGGATGATTTTGAAAGCTATTCTCCACTGTAAATCGCGCAGAAAGTACATATTCTAGCTGGATACAAGGTTGTGTAGGACCAGGACAAGGAAGAGGTGATTTGGGCCTGCAGTATCTCAGTGCTGATCATGTCATCTCTATAATACTTGGAGCATTTAATGCTAGAGAAGGACGACCTGTTTTTGTTCTTTTTTGTTTGGTTGGGGGTTTGTTCTTTTTTTAATGTAAATGCTTAAAAAATCAACTGTCATTTATAATACTGACCCAATAGAGATTTCTGGTTAATAAAAGTCCTGTCTTCCTCTAACATATTGATTGCTCTCAAGAGTAAAACTGTTGAATATTCCCTTATCATCAGCAGTGAAGTCATCTAAGTTTTGTTTAGGGATGCTCATACTATTTGCCTCCAGTTCCTTTGAACCAAAACCCTAAAACAATACCTCCTTCAATTCTTATGCTGACATCATCTGAGGAATTCAGTATGTGCTTACAGAAATCGATGGATTAATCCTCACAATGACCCTGACCCTGAAACCCAGAAAATTATTATATTTCTGACTCAGTATAGCAAAAAATCTTGACCCAAAAGTCAGATACTTAGAGTCTTAACAGTGCAAAGCTGTAACAAACAGAATCATTATCTGTTTTCTGGACTTCATGTCCATATTCTAGTAATAAAACACTTTCCCTCCCCTATGTAATGCATTCCCTCTTTCTTCAAACATCCACCCTTGAAATTCCCACTTAGTGTAAATGTATTATAATCCTTCGTTTCAATATTTCAGTCAATTCATCCCATAAGCAGACACTTTCAAGAGTAAATAATTCCATTTTGAATCAACTCCTTTTGTATGTGAGTCATACTTCCCATGTATCATATTTGCAGTCAGATGCTTTGTACTTTCCAGTTGAAACATACCTCTTGTCTCAGTAATTATTTAGGAATCAGTATCTGCTTTCTATAAATTAGTGAGGGAAAAACTTACTTCCAGATATTCTCAAAAGTTTTCTTGCGTTTTCATCACAGCCAATTCAAAGGCAAATCTGATTCTTATTCACATAGGATAAGTATGTCAAATTTCTAATCCCAGTACAGTCTTTACTGCTGTCCTATGCTATTTATTCTGTTTATCCAATATTTCCATTGTCTTCAGAAAGCACTAAATCAGGTGGTTATGCAGCTGAGATTTTGGAACAGATTTTCGTTAGTGTAATAGTGAGGTGCATAACTCTTTGGCAGTTCACATGGGCAAGTAATATGGCTGCTCAAAGCCTTTGGGGATTTGATAATCTCTTCCCAAAACCAATGCAGTAGAACAACCTACTTCACACTTACTTGTAGAAAGTGTGTCTGGATGAGATGGCAGGACAAGAGAAAGTGTGTGCTGTAAACTCACACCTGAGTTTACTTCTTAGCAGCTACCCAGTGTATGCAAGCCTCTAAGTAAATAGCAAAAGCAAATAAATCCAGTGCATTCACCAGTCTGATGTTTGCTGTGATCATGTTAGAGATCAGAGTTCAAAATTAAGATTTTGCCACCCTATTGGCAAAGTCTGGGTATCAGCATGACATTTTTGGTGTCTGTGTGAAATTGTACATCATGGTCCTTGTAATATTTTATGAAATGATTGCCTCATGTCACATCTGTGTTCAGCTTTGTGCTTTGCTTTGTTTTGTTTTTAAACACAGGGAAGACAATTATTAAAACTCGGATCTTTTGGAATTTTGATCAAATTCAAAGGAGTAATGGGATCCTTTTCCTGCAACCTGATAATTTATATATGATTTTGATGGTTAGAAGGAAGATGATTTTTCTTTTAAGCCTATCTCTAGTCTCAGACTCATTGAACCTTTGAGCACTTCAGGCAGTCAAATGATGTCAAAGCCTATTCCTGTAGCAGCCTGCAGTGAACTGAAAGAACACTTGACACAGTGTCTTCTTCCTCATTGATGTTAAAGGAGTATTCTCAGCTCAGATTGGACCCAGTGTCTCAGCCCCTTCCCTATGGTCACCTGTGGGCAGGAAGGGCTGACTGGGCATCGAAGTCAAGTAATTCTTTGATGCCATTTGCCAGGCCAGTTCCTTTTGGAACAAATGAAAAAGAAAGAAGCCCCCAGGTATGTCTGGATTAAGATCATCAGGCTTTAGTATTTGGTACTCATTTGGAGAGAGTGGAAAGTGAAACAAGACAGCAGAAGCAGATATGCAAAAAATTGCCTTTGGCAGCAGAGTCTTGACAGATAATGAAATCTAGCCCATGAGAAGAGTAGGCAGAGGGAATTTGCTTTAGCTTATATCTGAGGTTAATTTATGTTGTGATGTTCATACATCTGAGTTCACTTGATGATAATCTACACCTTCCCGTGCCTTAGCTGTAACTACACAGTGCCATATAAACCTGAAGGTCTAAACAATGTTACAATGATCCAGTTGAGTGTTCTAGAGTCTGTTGCTGGTATGTTATGTGTTTGGTACCTGGAGCTGGGACATGGACCTAGTGCCTGGAGTTGGTACCACATTAATTTAGGTGGGACAAGCACAGTGTAGGCTGAATAAGGGGGTAACTTAAGTGGGTTAACTCCTTGCCCCATTGCGAAGCAGAGGTTATGTCAAAAAATTTCATTGATCAACCAGGATTTTGATTGATCCATTTTCAGCAAGAATCAGTATCCATCAGTAAATCCTGCCTCCTCAAAATACGTAGTGCTTTGCAAATGTGTGCCCATTTTGATAACAAATAGGTGAAGGCAACTTGTGCCTGTTCAGGGCTCACAGCTACTGATCGCATTGTGCAATCTCCATGTTGAAATCCATGCTTTACCCAGTTCACAGCCAGGATTTGAACCTGCACTTAGCTATTCCTCCAGCAAGTTTCCCAGCTGTTTGCTTGCTTTTTTTGCACAGCAGCAACTTTTTTTCCACACGAGTTGTATCTGCCTGCCTCAAGTTGCAAGGGCCTGGGGGACTCCGCTGTTCAAATACTTGTGTGGAAGTTAATCCTCCTACAACTCATCCTCTGCTTATGTGGCCAGCGAGGAAAGAAAAAAAAAAACCCATTAGCAAAACAGATTGAAGTATATCATAAAAGTGACCCATTGAACTGTATGAAATCTGAACAAGTTCTAGTCACCTCTTTAAGGTCTGAAGGGGAATTGAAATTTGCAGATGAAACGCTAGCATGACCATCTGGGATCTCCCCGCAGATGGAGCACATAGGTGCAGTGTATGGATCTTATCAAAGACAGACGCGACCAGGAGCCTCTTTGGTTTGTGTTCATTCATGCTTTGCCAGTTCTGCTCACTTTGATGATAAAATTCCATCTCACTGCAATTTCAAGGAAATAATGGGGAGAAAACACACAAAATACTTTGGAAAATTTCAGTAAGGCCTTTAGAACAATTTTCTGTTAAGGAGTCAGTGTTTTGTCTCTAAGGGGGGTTTGCAGTGTTTCAACCAATACTAAATAGGAAACTAAACCAACCTGTCACTAAAAGTAAAATCTTGACTCATGTTGACATTTGAGCCAAAACTCATAACAGACCTTGGGAAGAGCAGCTAAGATCTCTTGCATCTGCTTCCTATCTGGATGTAGAGGATATTTGCTTTATTTTTGACTAAGAATAAGAAAGATGAATTAACACCTAAAAGACAAGGTTGAATTAAACATTGCAAGTCTCTGCATATTTATCCTGTTTCTTGCCGGAAAGTAAACTCACTAGAAAACTGTAAATATTTTCATAGAATCATAATGCTCATTCTTAAAAGCTTTATTAATCTCATTTGTAAAAATCAAAGTATTCATACTTTTAAGAGTGGTGAACTGGGGAAATACTATGAATTCTACTCCAGTAATGTTCAGTGTTTTCAACAGTTAAAATAACAACACCTGAATTCATGGGCAAATCTGACTTGGAGAAAACTTCCCTGGCCCTGGAATTGATAATGCAGAACACTGTAACTTCTAATAGTTGCAGATGATGTGCATCAGCTGTGTTGAGGAGATAACCTGGTCATATTAAAGACTAGAATTTACATATACTATATATTTTTTACATTTATATTTGTACATTCAAAATACACAAGCTGGTCATTCGTCCGTAACACTGAACGTTCCAAGTAACGGTACCAAGTAGCAGTTCCAGACTTTCAGGAAAACATCCCTCCAAAATATCTGGCAGGGGAAAAGAAACCAAACCCAAACCAAAAGGAGCAGTCATTTCCATTAGGAAATGCAGCAGATCTACTAATTCTGGAATATATGATAGTACAAACCATCAGTATCTGAGCCTTAGTTTCTCAGACTCTGTTGGAGGTGACTGAGACACATTTCTAAAGCTTTCAGCTGGGATGTTTTTTTTTAATGGGCTTTGTTGTGTGGAAACTGATTAATACCAATGATATGATAAGGTCTGCCACTTAATTTGGAAATGGTTTGAGTTAATAAATTTGAGCTCAGCCACTGCCAAGTGCTATCAGAGGGTGAAATCAATGTATCAAAAAAACCCTCACCAAACCTTATGCTATGGAAATGGGTGGCAATATCTGGCTGCATCAGAGACTGATGGATCTAATGTGAGAACCTCACAGTGAGGTTTTGTGGTTGGCATTATGCCGAGAGTCAATCTAGGTGATCTGAATGGTGCCTCCTTGCCCCAGAAGGTATTAAAGTGAGGGATGTTTTGATCCCTTTTCTGAGCATGTTGTTTAAAATGACATTTCTTGTGTCTGTTTTCACACTGTAAGTGCAAGGTATTCACTTGCACTCAGTGAGCTTTTAGCTTCTCTAATCAAGACCCTGCAAATGTTGTCTTTGGGAATGGGGCTAAGTATATTCATAAGCTTTTGCAGGAGCAGGCATTAATCAGAGCAACCCTTTTTAAAAGGACTGCATTTAATTAAATTAATTATGTTTCTTTGTGTTTAATTAATTCCATGCTTCAGGGTTTCCACTGGATGCCTAGAGAGGCCAGGAAGATTTTTTTTTCCCACCTTTGATGAATAACTTGGCTGCTGATTTCAGTGTTTATTTTTTCCCTATTTTTCTCAGATTCATCAGAGATCTGGCGGCAGTCTGACATGGGACATGAGGTCAGGTGCACTGCTGCTTCACCCTTGATTTTGTTTTTGTGCCTGTGCTCAGTATAAACCACTCGTCAGTTACAGGGACAGAAAAAAAGTTCTTCATATCAGATTTGCAGTAATTTTGTGCATTGGCAAGATTCCTTGCACATTTTTACCTGGATAGTGCCCTTCAATTGAAGGTGCCCAGATTGTTGGCAATGACTTGGGCCTCTCCTGGGCTCATTCTGTGCAATACTATGGTTTTGAGGTTGTTTTTCTTGCTTGGGCTACAGATCTGACTCTTTTTTTTCTTCTGACTGTTGGGGAATGTAGCCAGCGGTGTTTGGATTTGTGCATAGAAAAGGCCCTTAGGGGACCTCCCAGACTTAGCATCTGTTACATCTTTGCTCACAGGAGAGTAAGTTAGCTTATCCAGGTGATGTCTTGCAGTCTGACATCCTTGAGACGGCTCAGCATGAATTCAGAGTGTGGGATTAATTTATGCTTGTAATTCTTGGGAAACATGCATGTAAGAAAGGGCAAACTGCACAAATTACACTAGCCACAAATTTTAAGGAGATTCTAGTGCAGGACTTAAAGATAGGTGATATATTTATGCAAATACTAGTTCCCATTACAGTTTATAACAGCCATTCTGTTAAAGGCTTTAACACTGATGTGTGGTGTGTAGCTGAGCTTGGCTACTATGCTGCCAAGGGAATCCTCAGGACAGAGACCAGCTCTGCAACTAAGGCTGGAGCCAGGCATGGAAGGTGGGACTTTATTATGGCTAGCAAGGAAACAAACTGGACTCCAATGCTTTTCCTCCCTCCAGGTGACAGGGCTACAGTGAAGTGCACAGCTTGAAAGAAAAACTTGTCATGATATTTGGATAACAGGGTACCTACACATGAATAGGGATTTGTGGTGATCATAATAAATTAGGATTGTGACAAACGGTTTTGTTCAGGCGATACCCAAAATCCAGTATTGCAGTGGATTTAATACACAGATCATAAAATCTGGCTTTATTTTTTTTTTTTTAATAAATAAAGCATTCTATTGACCAGAGGGTTTAAGTGTGGGTTTTCTACTTTGTTTCTTTGATATGCACCAACACTGTTTCATCAGAAAACCCAGAGGAAAGGTCATCATCCAAGACCACATTGGGCATGAGGAAAACAAGGATGGAGTTGCAGAAATGCCTTAAAATCTTTCTGGGTCTGATTTAGACTGGGGTAACTAAGACTAGGGCCGTGCTTAGAGTGAATAGTAGGTGACTACTAGAACCACAGGACTTACATCTGTGCTCTGAATGTCTGGGTAAGAGATTTAAGGAGAGAGTAGGATTGCTCCTCAATAGTCCATCTTTCTGGGTTCTACCCTGCGGGTATCACTATTTTAGAAGGCATGTCTTGCTTTGAGATGAGCCCAGAACCAGGGTTAATAATTCTTCCTTCTCAAAATCTTCCTGCCTTCATACACTGAGTACCACAGAAAGGCTCTAACACAAGTGCTCTTTGGTTCACTCACATATTGGGTTGGGGTTGCAAATACTGCGATGAGACTAAATGTGGAGTGTTGCATTCTGGAGCTTCAGATCAAAGACTGTGTCTCCTTTCTGCCAGAAAAACTGACCCAGGGAGGAAGGAAAAATTCTTGCTCTTAATGCACCATGTCAGGTGTGACCTCCTGCAGTAAAAGGCTTTGGTGTTCTTAGGGTTCCTTATCCAAAACAAGCTCCAGGATGAAGGCTGAAACAAAACAAAACAATTTTTTCTGGCTCAACTGAATTTTCTGCATCAAGGGTAAGGACAAAGATTTCTCAATGCTTGGGATGAGTTGTAGAATTAAATTCCCCAGGAATTAATAAATATCACAAAACTTGCCATCTTCTGAAATACAAGACACCTACTTCTGAGCTGCTTCCTTTAGCACAGGACAGTGAGCAAACACCTAATAATCTTCCTTGGGAAAGCAAAATCCCCTGTTGCACGCATTGCCTCCTGGGAAAAGTACGAGAAAAAGCAGATAGCAGATGACAAGTCTCTCAATTGGCTACTGGAAGGCAGTCATACATTGTGGTGCTGAGCCCAACATACGAACATACCAACACATACCAACATATGATGTGTCAGCCCATCATCAGACAAACTTCATACCAAAGCCAGGAGGGGATTTTGTCTCAGTATAATGCCCTTACTCACATCCTCAGCATTTGTTACTTTAAAACTGTAGAAGGGTTTGTTGGTTTGCTTTTTATATTTTTTGTTGTTGCATTTAACTTTTTTCCAGTAAGTTTTAAAGGAAAAAAAAATATACAAGAAATTCCTTTCTTTTAACAATGCTGTCTCCCTTTTCTAGATTTGCAGCTGAGGAAGGGTGTGTTCGAGGAGGAGAATGCCAGTTTCTTGAGAAAGCTTTTATTTTACAATAAAATAAGCCAAATCAAAATACGAACAAAAAAAAAAACCCAACCTGAATAAACCCACAGAAAGCAGGAAACCAGTCCAACAGATCAGAACGCAACAACAAATCAGAAACTAAACAGCAATGTCAGTCAAGCCCCCAAAAAAGGAGCATCAGATTCTTAAGTAAAAGCTACAGAGTGAACCAGATGCCAAACTGATTTTATTATGCCTCCACTTTAGCATAAATAGGCAACTGTCAAAATACAGCATCTTGTCATTCGACAAAGTGAAATTCTACTAAATTGAATCAAGTTGAACAGAGAAACGACTGTAGTTTAGACAGGCTCTCCCTCCCCTTCTGACTTTGTGGGCCTGCTTGGCAGAGCACTCAGGTTTCAAATGAAAGAAATGTGTTGGAATAGAGCAAGTGATGAAAAAAGTGTCCTTAACAGGAACTTCGTTAATTAAACCTCAAGAGGCTGACAAGCCTTGAGCTAGTATCTTGCAGTGTTGGGGTGAGGGGTATATATTACTCAGAGCTACAAGCCAGATTCATCTCCCACCCCTATTATCAGGATTTGTGGAAGTTTCTTCTGGAATTTAAACAGTATTTACTGTTGGAAGAGAAAAGAAAAGAAACACAACATCAATAAAACTGAGCATGTTGCACTTCTGCTAATCTTAGGGCATTGTGTATCTCTCATCATTTATGAAAATCTAGGCTATAAATTTCAGGGTGATATACTGGTGTCCATCACCAAAATATCTTTCAAAGCACCTAAAGTAGATTAGCCCTAGACCAGCTTCACATCAGTTTTCATGGACTTAGTGGCTTCTGGCATTTAAAAATCCACCTTGGACAGGATATCCCCTTGGTTTGTCTGTTGATGAGTTACGAGTTTTTCTTAGCTTTCTACAATTAGATTTGACGTTAGGCTGGTGCTTCCCCTAGGTAGAAGAGGACTGGTTGGGGGTTTTCAAGCATCTTGCTTGCAATAGTAGAAGAGATGGTAAGGAAGAAGGGGTACAGCATTTCCTGAAGATCAGATGTACCTTATCTTTTGTAAGGTCTATAAAGCAGATTTTAGCTTCAGGATTTTACAGTTGTTCTGCCTGCCTTAATGTTGCATGATACTTTTCATTGCAGCATCCTGTGTTCATTTGTCTGTCTCTGAAAGTTTTTCTGAACTCTTTCCATGCCAGATGCTCTCTTCAAACTGAATTTGTCCCAGAATATCACCAAAGTGCTTCCTCCCTTTGTTAATACAGAGCGCAGAAAAAATATTTACTTCTGTCATACAAGACATGAAGAGAGTAAATTGAGGGGAGTTAAGATGAGGCAAGGAGCTAGAGGTCTGGTGGAAAGCAGGAGTAATTAAATAGGAGCTCTAGGGTGAAATGGCTCAGATCACACCCTGATGGAGCCTGAAAGCAAGGAAACAGAAGAGTGATTGTTGGAAAGTCACATTCTTGGGCATTGCATAGCTGCGTGAACCAGGCCACATGTCTTTTTCTGCAACCTTCATTTTTTTTTCATCTAATTTCAGCAAGTGATAATGAATTTTTGTGATAATGAAGCAGGGACAGCTATCTTTTCAATCAGGGAGTGTTTATTAACTCCAGTGAATGTCTGTCCTGCACACACTGACAGAGACAATGATCCACAAGCTGGGAAATATCACATCTGATTGGAAAATATGAAATGGACTGTTTTCCCTTAGAACAATGAAAAAAAGAGGGCAGGAATTAATTGCCACCTGGCTCAGTGTCCAATCCTTTGCACCACAGCAAATGAAAGGATCAACAGACCTTGCTATGAAGCTCCTATTCCCCTAAGCATCTGTGGGATTAACATGAGGTAGAGAAAGAAGAAAACAAAGCTTAAAAATTAAAATATTGAAAAGGAGATTATAAAAGAAACTGGTCTGTTACCTTTCTTTTTTCTTTGGCTTTAAATTAAAGTATTTCACACACAAAAGAGAGCACTTTTCAAACAAAAGCCTCAACATCTGGAAATTTCACCTTTTCACCATAGACTAGACAGACCTTCCTTCCTTTCCTTCTGCTGGTCAGTTCCAGCCAAAAGCTACAGTCCAACATCCATGCTCAATAATGTATACAGAAAAAGACAGGTACTACGCTACCAAACAACTGGTAGTAATCAGTCTATTGAAATTAGGGGATTAAAAGAGAAAGAGTTTGATCCATTTGCAACAAGAAAATGAACCCAAGGCTATTGTAAAAGAAGAAGGAAAAAATGTAATGAGAAAAATGTATTTTGTTAAACAGAAATTGCTTACTAATATCAAGGTCTCTTCAGGTCAGAGGAAACAGCCAGATGTCTCACTCAAGCTAATAGCACTTTTGCAGACATATCCATCTCATAGACTTTCCACCTCCAGCTGTATGGCTGTTCGAGATGCCTTAATGCAAACGGTCCTGCCGTCAATTGTCTCCAAGTAATTTCTCCATCCATTAGTTCAGGCCATATGAAGGTTTGCATCCAAATGTAAATACCAGCTTATAGCCTAAGCCTATCTCTTTCATTTGCAGCAAAGAGGAAAAGAGATATTTTTTTTTTAGTTTATTTTTTTTAGTTAATTTAATTTTTAGAAATCAGATAATCTCCAATTTTGTCTGACAGAAAAAGTGAATGGCTTCTGCATGGGATTAGGTCAGTAAAATTATCATTAAGTCAGTCACTCTTTTTCCACAGACCTTTCACACAAAGATTGACATCATGCCTCAAATTTAATATGTGTAAATGCAAAAATGTCTCCATAGGATCAAAGGTCTGACCGAGGATCAGAGTCAGGCACTCTTCTTGAAGCAATGATTCAGAAAAGGAGCTACTTCACATGAACTCCCCAGAAAACACTATTGGGTAAGGACAAACCTTAAATATGAATAGAAAGGTGGTAGGCAGGAAGGCAATTTTATACAAGTATTAGTGAGATCAGTGCTAGAATGTTTCATGCATACATTGCTATTGACTCCAAATTTAAAGAAATTTTGGAAAACTGGAAGAAAGCTGTCAAATTACGAGAAATGTCTTTAAACAAGAAACTCATTCTCAGTTAAAATTGTTCAGTCCATGGAGTTTATGAGCAAGAAAATTGAGCAGTCATGCAATTAGAGTCTGTGAAAATATTCTCAGTGAGGAAACACCCAGGATACAATGGGTCTTTAGTCAATCAGGAAAAATGGGAGTATAAGCCCTAAAAATTACAACTAGAAATATAACAATGGAAGTGATTAATCATTATCACAAACTGCAAGGGAAGCAATGAAATATTCACCTGCAGAATTTTTCAAGGGGCTATAAAATGTCAAAGGCATATTTTGGCCAATACAAAATTATGGCTTTATGAAACAAAAATTATTGTAGTCTATAATCAGTTTTCACTACCTTTCTGGACTTGCATTAACTGACTCAATTAATTTGCTATGTTGTCCCCATTCCAAACTTGAACATCTATGAAACCACTGATTGAACCTTTGCACAATAAATGCATGGTTGTAGTGCTTTGGTACAGCTGAGGGACGATGATGGTATTAATATTAGAAATTAGTTGCATGGATCTAGTTTAAAAGTCAATGTTATGTATAGCTTGCATACGTGATGCCTTTTAATGATCTGAAAAGGGGGTTGACTAATTTAGGAGGAGGCTGTAATGCTGTCAGCCTGTGCAGATCTTCTCTCCTAACTGAAATATGCAGAGCAAACTGCTGTTTATCAGCATAAAAGTTCTGCCAAGGGAGAAATGAAGAACTTCCCAGTCTCTCACACAGAGCCTTTGAATTCAGGCTGTCTTCATAGACAGTACTATTAAGTGATCTGAGCAGACTGCCTTATAGTCGTTCCCAGGCTTCTTTTTGGACTAGCTGGCAGAAAAGATGGGAGGGAAATTGCAGAGAAGGTAAAAGATAAAAGGAAAAGTTTGAAGTGAAATGTTCCAGTTATTTAGCTGACTAAAGTTCACCATCTGTGTAGAGCTGTTTGAGAGCCAAGGAATTTGCATGTTACAGTGAACCATTTATGAAATACACAAATATGTTATATAAATATACTAAGTTTTCTTGTATTTGGGGTTTCTTTACCAGTGAAAGACCCTAATTACACTATTGTTTGTGGCTCTATATAAATCACTCACAATCAGGAATCAACAGATTTCTGAAAAATCTTGAGCTTACGTGGACAGCTTTTCAGGAGTACGTATAATATACTCTTCAGCATTCACTCTGAGCTTTCATTTCATTTCCAAAATGGAGCTCTTCCCCTCCGTCTCCCCACAAATACTCCCATCATGTTTTTTATCAGCCTGATTTTCAATTAATTTTTTTTTGGACTGTATACTATGCATCAATATCAGCTCTGGAAGAATATCACAGATTAAAACTTTCAACTTTATTATACAAAGTGAGCTCTTTAATCCAGCCAAAACTTTCTAACACAGAACAAAATCCTCTGGAGTGTCAGGGCATGTTGACACCTCTCTGGGTTTTAGTAAAGAAACATGCTTTTCAGCTTAACTTTTTATGTGTGAAAGGCTTTGGTTTTGCAGCTCTTGAGGCTTAGCTGCTGAAATCTAGTAGATATTTTCACATGATGAAGTTCTGGGCCTCTCTGGGCACTTAAAGGCACTGTGTGTAGTCAGAGAGAGAAACAAGAGGAGCTGCCCAGAGCTATCTTGCTATGTGCCACCTTTTGCAATATTTGTCAGTCTATCAGTGTGTACAGCTGTATTTTATTCTGCACCCTGAACACCCACTCCAATCCTCAACTAATCTTTATGCATTTCTTTAAGGGGATCATGGTGGTCATTCAATGCTATTAAACTCAGAAGTTCTTCTATCTCCCCCCTGAAAATCAAGCTCAGGTTTCAGTAAACAAAACACATGGAGGGGTATGTCCTGGTCTGTCACTTTCAGTATTTTCACAAATGACTTGTGTGATGGACAGCATAAATGTGAAGGTATCAACACTGTGGGAGAGGCTGCATGCATGCTGGAAAAATGGATTGGGATCAGGATGAGATGGCAAAGTGGAGAAACGGTCAGAAAGAACAGAGTGTACTCTAATAACAGCACGTGTGAAAGTCCAAATGGAGGAATAATCAACTGTACAAATACAAGATGAGGATTACCGGCAGTTCTGTTGAAAAAGGGGAAGGTATTACAGTGGGTTAGAAATTGAGTGAATGTACATCAACACTGTCAAGCTGTTAGAAAAAGGTGAACACAACAAAAAGCATGAAGAACTCCTCCTGCTCTCTTCAGTATCAGTGTGTCTGAGATGAGATACAGCTGAGATCCAGCTCTGACACCTCACTTAAGGAAGAGTATATACAAGGAGAAGCCAGAGGACAGCAGTGAAACTCACACAAGGATAGGAGAATGTCTAGAAAACCTGGCCTGGGAGTTAAAACTGCAAAAACCGTTTTAAAGAAGACAATAAACCTGCAACAGTTCCTGAAGGTATCTGCTTTATATTTCCCTTTGTGTGCCATGTCCATGAAATATGTTCACTTTCTTACCTTAGCAAACACACCTGAACACGCCTCCCTCTGCCCCCTGTCAGGAATGATGCTTAGGCATATATGTACAGTCCTGGGTCTCCAGGATTGATCCCTCCAAATTTGGGATCAATCTCCTAACCTGAAGCTTTAAGTTAACTCCAAACCTGTTAGCACAGTGGGACACTCCACTGCCAACTGCCTTACAGCTTCTCAACAAGGAGTTGGCTGGCCACCAGCTGCTGTATACAAAATAATCTGGGTTTAGGCAACAACATGTAAATGATTTCTTCCCTCTGTGGAGCAGTGTCTTTCCCAGAAAAATTACTAGAGCTCTCGTTTGCCTTTAACTAAGAGAGCAGGAAAGTAGTCAGCTACAAGCTATAAATGCAGATCCATTGTCTATTTAGCTCCAGGAAATGGCAACTGCTCATCTTTCGGACTGTAAAATTAACTGTAATAAAACATGCTTTCCTAAAAGGGGTTGTGCTTGAGCAGAGCTGAAATAGCATCTGCCTGAATACACAAATGCCCAGGTACTGGATCCAGTCTCTACCACAGCTGTATCATTTAGACTAAATCAACCATTAATGTTCACCGGCAATGACTAGTACCTGTGATTTACAGAATTTCTTCTGTACCATGTATGGTAAAACAGCTGAAGGCTGCAGGACCATTTGCACTTCCATTGTATAATTTACTATTGTACTAAGCTAAGGTGTTAGTGATAAAATCTAAAAGAAAAACCCCAAAAATCCAAAACCAAAAAAACAAAGCCCACCAAACAAGCTAAACAACACAACCACCACCACCTCCTCTGCCTTTTTGCAGAAGAGTATTTGGTGTAGCAAACAGCTTCTGAAGCCTCAGTCAGATCTCTAACAAACCAGGAATGTCATAGGCTGCAAAAACATTTGATTCAGGCATTCATTAGAAACACACACAAAACCACACACACACACGAAGAAACACACAGTTCATATGAGCAGACAGAATTTATATTCTGACAATATTCATACGTGTAAACACTTCATCTACAGATCAATTTTTTTTGTTGCTTGTGTTCTGTTGTTTGGGGTATTTTTATTATTAATCCAAACATTTTTAGCAAATAAAAACGTTGCTGGGGATTTTCTCCAGTGCCATGATTTACAAGGAAGTCTTCTAAGAGTTTTCAAGGAAAATAATGTGCATCATCAGATATAAATATTCATGGCTGCATCCATTTTGCAAATAGCTTTGTTTAAAACAATGAGTGTATTTACGACACTTAGATCGTGTCAACAACTACTCCAAACTGGGTAAATTGTGGCCACTCCCACTGAAAAATCTGGCCTTGACAGACCAGAGAGTGCAGAATCATATGCAAAAATTATTCAGTAAATAATCACAGATACGGAATATAGAATAAAGAGAATCACGGAATGCAGAAAATGAGATAGAATGTATTGGTTGCATGTGCCTGCAGTCAGCACATAGCACATACATCTTATAAAATAAACTGATTTTCTTATAATAGAAGTCTTAGGACAGACTTGAGCCACTGTTCAAGTAGTTCTGTCCAGCTGTTCACACTGATTATGTCTCCATGAATACAATTCAAGCCTGTTTATTCATTTTTTCAGTTGTACTCAAGTTACTACTGAATGAAAGCTGTGACTCCAGGTGTCCTTTTTGTGTTCTTAAATGAACCAGATTATTGACATTTCAGTCCCCTTAGTCTTTAAGCAGTATCTCCAAAGGAAAGCTTTGTTTGAAGTGAAAGTATATTGGATGTGACCTTCAGTTTGTTGTGGTCATTATTAATCCATGTAATGAAGTAAACCCAAAGGAATCAGTTTTAAACATGTGTTGAACAAATCTGAATGCACTGGAAAAACTGAGTAAAGGCAAAATTTGAAGAAGAAAATACATTGCCTTGTCTCAAATGTATCACATATATTCATCAGTCCACTTTATGGGCAGGTTCATACATCTACACACACACATATATGCATGCACTGAGACAGATACATGCACATACGTATCTACATGCATATGAATAGCTTTATGGCAGCTGTCTTCAAATGGCAGTGTTCTCACGGAATCTCCAGTTCTGTTCCTTGGCACACAAGCAGATTTTTCTGCCATGCTGTTACGCTGTTATGAGTTTTAATTTTCTGGCTAATTTGTTGACAGAAGGTCATGACATCACAGGGCACCAAGCGAACTCTGAGACTGCAAAGAAAAGTGAAGAGCCTAGATACAGTTAGGAGCTCTTAGTAACTTGTTGAATCTGGTAATCTGATTTTTTCTTGACTTTGGCCTTTGTTCTTTCTCTTAATCTGTGCTTGGAGCTGGTTTGTGTGTGAGACATCTTGGGAGCCAACAAACAGCATGAAAGGAAGGACTGCTTTGCCCATGCTTGTAATCCCTTCTCTACAGGAGAGGTACAGACATCTAAATAAAACAAATTGCACTTTCTATGTCACCAGACTCATCCTCTATCATGTTCCTTAGTCAAAATATGCGTATATATGCCTCCAGTGAACTATCTGTGGCGGAATACATGAGAGAGCAGAAGGAATTGCAATGTCTGTCTTGTTTCTAAGAAAGCAAAGGACTTCCAGCCTAGCAAAAGAGTACGTTCAGATTAGAGCGCCACAGCTTTTTTGATTCATTGCCTTGGAGAAGTAAGAGCAGCTTTGGCATATACCCCTGTTATTGTGTGCCAGCTATGACAGAAGCCACACACCGTAAGCCTTACACTGTAAGCAAAAATTTAAGTAAAAATCCACGGCAGTAATTGCTTCTTGTTAGTGCAGCTCCAACCCACAGACTGCAAAAGGTTAAGCTTTTGGTCTAAAACCTAAATAGAGTTTGTCATGTTGGTCCCTCCTAAATACAGTACTCTTCTGTTTAGTTTGTTGTTTAAATCCTCTTGCCAGTGCCTGAGCCTTCTGCAGATGTCTGAACATGGGAGAAGCTTTCTGGTGTCAGATTCATTTTGAGACTAACCATTTATTTTACTTTGGGTTTTGCTTTGGGTTGCTTTTTTTTTTTTAATTTGTTTTGTTTTTATGTTAACTTTAAAAAAAAAATCCTTTTCTGTTCATTGGAATCAGCCTTCTGTGTTTGACATGCAGAAACACACACACATGTGTATGAAACAATATTGTGGCCACTTGCCAAAAAAAGGTCAGGTCCTCAGGACATGAGCTGCTGGATTTGTATAAGTGCACTTATCCACAGTGTGAACACGTTCACCATGGGAGCACATCTGAAAGTGCTGTAACAGAGCTCTTGGCTCTCACCAGGGCTGCCATGGAGAAGCCACAACCCCAGCAATTGCCTGGGCTTTGAAAGGAAAGCAGATTTCTCAAGCACTGCTAATACTTCCTCAAAAGCCTTTGTGCACAATTAACTTGGACTTGGGGAACTGATTGCCGCTAGATAGATCGAAACCAAGGTTATACTAATATTCAAAGTACGGATGCAGAAGCACAGCACAGAAACACCCAGCGGAACCTTCGCTTGCATGAAAATATGTGCATATAGAAAGCAGCACTGAATTTACGTTTACAGGCAAATTTCTGTGGTCTATACTCATTAAAAAATTTCCTTAAAAGGCAGTTAAACAGTTAATCCAGGCTACAGCTCACTGCAGAAACTGTGCATAAAAATGTAAAAATGTTGTTTTCTTTCTCTGTATCAGCTTGTGTCCCAATGAACTGCTATAAATTATTCTGCAATACAGATTCTGAGCAGTACAGTTAAGCTCATCTCAGATAAGAAAGGTTTGTTGTTTGCAAAGATGTCATGGTTTTACCCACAGTAATAATGTATCCCTAGACACTGTAATCTCAGCTTGCTCGTGTGAATCCTCGTGACTTGCTACAGTGGGAAAATGTCAGACTTAAAGATGGTTCAGAAGATGTCAAGTTAGTGATCAGCAATGCAGTCTCCTGAACTAACCTCTGGAAACCATTGCACGAAACTCAGAGGTGAAATAAAAGTTCAAGCTCAAGCCATTTCAGCACAGCCTAAACTGTGCTGTTCAAGCTGTACAGACAGCGACTAAGCGTTTCATAGCAATTTCTGTAATTAACAGCTATATTAATTTAACAGAATTTAAACAGATTTCATTTTCCAATGACAATTTTTGTGAAGCATCTAATTTAAACACATCAGTATGACAATCAGGATATAAAACCAACTTTGGAGAGAATGATGCGTCTTTAAAACGTATCAGACAGCTTGCCCTTTTTTAAAGTAAGAAATTTAAAGGATTTTGTTCACCTGTTCTAATTTTTTGCTTGAAGCTATTAAACATTCAGTTACACTGATTCGAGATTGCGATCACATCCTGTGTGATGAAAAAAAGAAAATGTGTTAGATGAGATTTACTCTGAGGAGCCTGGATCACAACTGCTTCCTACTCGCTTTAGAATGAATCTCAAATAATTCCATTAAAAATTATTTTCTGAACCTCAAACCTAATTCATGTCTTATTTACAGGGCTTTTTACAAAGGCATATAACCTTATCTACCTGCTGTCCTGACATCCCTTGTCAGATTAATGGGTTACTACCTCTTCTGCTCTACCAACTGGCTGACGATTAGATTTGGTTTCATCAGGCATGGCTCAAACTACTTCTGGAATGTCTGTTGCTGGTCTCTGCTTTGATGGTGGGTTCTACACCTACTTCCTATCTTCTACCCTTCCCTTTCGTGCCTTTCCCTTGTCAGGTCAGCCCTGCCTCCCATGTATGGGGCTTACTCCCAGCTGCTTCCTGCTCACCCATGCTAAGTGCAGATAATCTTGTGGCAAGCCCAGGACTTGGCTGATTTCCCTTTAACTTTTCTGACCTTCTAGCTAAATATTTTTTAGTGATTTTCAGACAACTCTGCATCCTAATATTAGCCCCACCTCACCATTTGCCTCACCATTCTCACCATTTCTTCTTGAACTTTCTCCAAATCAGATCTCAAGAGTGTTTTCAAAGGCATAACATAACCTTGTTTCTTTGGTGCCATTTCTCTTGCTTGCTTTCTATCTTACAGCACTCCTCTTCCTTCCTTCTGATACAGAGGCACCTGTGTTTCTCCTTTAACAATGTCAGGCCTACCTCACATGGTTTCTTTGGAGATCCTGTCCCTCATTCCTCTGAATTTTTCACTTTTCTGTCATTTTTACTGCATTTTCCTCTTTCATACCCCACCTTAAAACATTGTTCTCCCATTGCACCTCCAAAGATACTGGTCAGGATCTGGGGTGCCAGTGTACTTTGACTCCTGTTTGTCACACTGAGTAGTAGTTGCCTCCTTCCCTTGCAATTGTTGACTGTAGCTATCTGTTGTTTCTTGCCTCATACCTACTGCTGAGGTACATGCTCTCGTTACCAACACTTGGAGAGTTGCCAGGACCCACTGAGCCACCAGAAAGGCCTGTGTGTAAGCCATTAGCCATCAACAAGCACAATGTAAGACAGCTTAGGTGGTAACTTTATTAACACAAGGTCTGTATTTATACAGCACCTTGTTGGGGACCTGACCCTAAAATTCAGGTGTCCCAGGGGCTATAGTATGACTAATAATACTACTAATCCCATGAACATCAGCAAGGGAATGTTTTTTATTACAATACAGATGCTGATGTTTGAACACAAGGTTTCAAAATCTGCTTGTATTGTAATTTAAAAGAAATGGTTATGCTGTGGAAGGTCCTTTGACCCGTTTATACTTGCTCCCAAAGTGATGTGAAATTCATCCCCTGAAGAAAGACAGTGCAATAAGCCAATTAGACCCCCTAGACCTACAAAGGGTGAGTTATGCCCAAAGAGCGCCTGCATGTTATGAAAGTACATTGGTGAAAAAAAGTACCCTAACTGTGTAACAGTCTCTTTGAACACAATATAAATGCTACTGTGGACCACAGGGGTTAATCCATTACAACAAGGCAATTAGATTTAGTGACTGTTTGGAAGATAAAAGCAGCGAGTCATAATCAATCCTGAGAACCCAGACATGATAAATTTCTATAATTTCCTCTTACTTCATAGATCTGAGCATGACAAAGAGAGTTAGGGTGGAATGGTTACAGTCCCATGTCAGAAATGCAAGAGGAATTTTATTTTTATTAAACAACTTACATGTGAAAAGAAGCCTTTCTCTCGCTCTTTTTTCTGGCAATCCCATTCCAGATGGTGATATATATTTAGCCCTCAAACATTTTGTGGATGCCTCTTGCTAAGATTTGAATGTCAGCTTCTGTAGAGAAATGGGAACAAAGGCTTTTGTTTTTTTTCCTGCTGTAGCCAGGAGACATCAAATTGAAGGTTCTCATTCCCTATCTTCTGGCTAAATCCTGCCCAGGACAGTTATGCTCTTCTTAACAGCTTGTTTCACTCATAGTGGATAGTCGAAAAGCATGTTTTCGGTCTTGTCTAGAGGTAGTATGTAGCATTATGCAAAGACACGTGTTTCCCAAGGAGGTTTCAGTAGTGGGCCAAACAATTTCTGCAGCAGAGAGTGGCAGGTCCCCTAGTCATAAACCACTATGCTGTCCTCAGAACCAAAACCCCAGGCAAGTACAAAAGACTCACTTAAAAAGAAAGCCACTGCAGCAGTTTGAATTGTGCACACATCGATCAACTCTGCAGCACAAGTCATCCAGCCTGGCTGGGGGAGGATCCTGGCTCTCTGACAGTATCCTCCAGCAACCTGTGTGTTGGCATAAATTAGATATACGAGTTTGGATGCAACTCCACTGATCCCACTGCACTGTGGTATGCCTACAAAGCAAAGGATCTTATTCTCGTAGGATATGAGTATCAGGGTGATGCCCTTGAAATACTGATTTCTGTGAAGCTGTTGCTCAAATTTTCTCTCGAGACTCAAGTTAGAGAAACTGCAATGCAAGTGCAAGTCACTGCCACCCCACACAGCACAACTGCCCTTGGCATGTGCTACCTGGAGCTGATAATAGCTTGGTGGCTCAGATTCCATCACACATAGTGGGACTTATCTCACCTAATCTTGGCTCTCCAAAAATTAGTGACATAACCTAAGCAAGTCATTGAGATTCCTTCTGCACTCAGGAGGAAAAGATCAGGCAGGGACTAGGATCAGGAGTAAGCAGCTTACCAAGAGCTAAAATAACCCTAAATAAGGGGGATTAATGCCCTTTTAAGGTGCTAGCCATACAGAAGGACTAAGCAATTTGTTTAGACAAGAAGCTTAGCTTTTAAAGAGCTAAAGTTCAGTGAGATAAATACAACTCGTTAAATCTGTACCAAGCTAGAGGCTAAAAGTAAGCTCAGGTACGTGACATCAGTTATTTAGTCTCCTGCTCCCTTTTTCCTTTTGTCTGATGTAAAGTCCCAAATGAAGCAGGTTGGGCTGCACCCAGACATTGTCCTGGCCCCTTGTAGAGCTATAGGTTCAAAACCACCACATAAGAATTCTCAGGAAGAAGTGTCCTTGTTGGGACAACCCTAATTTTTCCTAGGAGAACACTGACAAGCTGTCTTCTTTAGTGAGCCCACAGCTCAGCACTGCAGGAGTAGAGTGCCAACCAAAAAAGTGACACAAAGAGTAAATAAGCTGCACCCCCCCTTCTGTCCCCACGCACGCATCACACCCAGCAATGTGCATCTGCTGTCAGCATTTGAGTAAAGAGAAACGGGCTTAAGCTACCTCGCTGGCTGTGTTGCTATTCAGTGCCTTAAGTGACACATAATCCCCTGTTTGACAACTGGCCTGCATATCTGCGGTGATTCGACCAGCTAACTGCAGTTCGAGCATTCCTGTTCTGCATGCAGTTCATTAGGGCTTTCAGCATTTTTTCTCATTAATATAAGAATATGTGAGGAGGAAGAATATGGTAGCAATTAAGTGCAGCCATGAGTTCTATGAACAGTTTGCTGGAAACCACGTTAATGACTTCATCAAGGCTGAGTGTGCACATTAGCCCAGTGGTATTTGCTTTTTAAAATAAATGTAGTGCCGGGAAAGATGTCCAGCTGACAGCCCTGAAGGCTGAAGCCCTCTCATAGCCACGGAAAAGATACAGAGAAAGCAACAGTGGGATATACCTCACTGCATTGCCATGCACATATGGGCCTCAAGCCTGTTTCAGAAGGGTCACCTCTAGACTGGCAGAATAATTTGATATTACATCCTTTGCTGCTTATCTGTATTTGGAAAAGGTTCCTGTTTATGCCAGCAGTAACAGTATCTTTAGTGCTAATAGTAACCAGAGGCTGGATTTTCTTCCAAACTGTAGCTGAAGAAATCAAATTACAGCTCTCGAAGAGTCAGCATCATTCTAATGTACTTCTTTGCCTAGTAGGAACTAGAGGGTCTGAGCTACCTGTAAAGTTAATCTTTCTTGTCTATTTGTTATTTATTTTTTATAACTCATAACTTCACACCTCTTTTCCAGGCTGCCCTTTGAGTTTGGAAGAAGTTTCTGATAAATATCATAGAATTATAGAGCAGCTTGGGTTGGAAGGGACTTTGAAGATCCAACCCCCTGCCACGCGCAGGGACACCTTCCACAAGACCAGGTTGCTCAAAGCCCTGTCCAGCCTGGCACTGAACATTGCCAGGGATGGGGCAGCTGCAGCTTCTCTGGACAACCTGTGCCAGTGCCTCACAATCCTTGCAGTGAAGAACTTCCTAATATCTGATGAAATCTCCCCTCTTTCAGTTTAAAGCCATTCCCCCTTGTCATAAAACCTCATTCCTTTGTCAAAAGCCCCTCTTCAGATTTCCTGCAGGTCCTTTTAGGCACTGGGAGCTGCTCTAAGGTCTCCCTGAAGCCCTATCTTCTCCAGGCTGAACAAGCCCAGCTCTCTCAGCCTGTCCCCACAGTGGAGGTGCTCCAGCCCCTCGCAGCATCTTTGTGGCCTCCTCTGGACCCCCTCCAACAGCAACACATCCCTCTTGTGTTGGGGCCTCAGAGCTGGACACAGCACTGCAAGTAGGGTCTCACGAGGGCAGAGTAGAGGGAGAGAATCATTTCTTTGACTTGCTGTCTATAAAATCTGTAAACCTACGCTATTTTCATTACGTTGGTTCTCTTCTTAAGTATTTCCTTTGTCATATTGCATAAAGAAGATCAAATTGGAAAAAAAAACAACAATCTTACCCCAGTGTCTAACATACTAACCAGCAATGACTCATTGGCTCTAACTCCAGGGCTATCTGTTCGCTTGTTCTGACCCAACTGGTGGCTCATGGTCAGCTGTATACTGCAGGAGGATATATTTCAGTCCCAGACACCAGACACCTCCCACTGCATTTGTACACCTAAGAGATGGATAGTCTCAGATTGCTCTGATGAGTGGTTGGCTTTTGAATACAGAAAAGTTACTTTTTTAGACTGTTGACTTCTTAGTGGAAGAAGCCACTTTTAATGCAGTTTATGCAGAAAGCACAGTGAGGTCCAGGTCTCCTGCAACAACAACAATTCCAGACAACCCCACCAGAAAATTCATATCCAATTCAGGATTCAAAGACCCATAAATTTTGTTCTTGGTTATGAAATTCAGCTTAGATTCTCATTACAAATGATTGCTAAGGCCAGTGTCATAACTGGACCCAGGCCATCCTTTGCTAGGAACTGAATCACTGCACATAGAAAAATGGAAAATTATCAAGTGAAAAGAAAAATACTGCCAAAAAATGTTTATAGACTACCCTTTCATCAAAATGCTATTACCTGTGGACTCCATTCTCAGTACTTAAGGCTACTTCACCCTATTTTTCACATTTTTATTCCATTGTTAGTGAAATCTATCACATGCTGGCTTTGCATAGGTAATATTTCATGAGAAGATATTTGAGATAAAAAGCAAATCCATATTTATTTTTTTATTTCCTCCCCCTCATAGTATAAGAGCTAGAAGAAAAAAGAAAATGGAAACAAAGCTTTTTCAAACACATGAGAGGAAAGAACTTTTTAACACAATGGGTAGTAAGCCTTTGAAATTCATTACTTTTACATAAGGTTACCAAACGTACATGAGGACCTAAAACAAGTAATTGATTTGAAAGCAACCTTATGTATAAGCAGAGCAGATTTTAATTTTTGGAACAAAAGCCATCGTTTTGTTTCTCATAAACTTTTATGGGTTTTCATGAAGTTAAAAAAATGAGGAAATAATTCATCATGTAACTCCAAACAATTGTGTTCTTTTCAACAGAATTGCAAAATCATAGAACTGCTGAGTCTGGAAGGCACATCAAGAGATCACCTAATCCAAGCCTCAGCTCAGAGCAGGGTCACCGACAGTGGGTTGTCCAGGACTGTGTCCAGTTGTGTTTTGAATATATCTGAGGATGGAGACTCCACAATCTCCCTGGGCAACCTGGTTTTGTATCATCTGCAGCCTTGCTGAGGGTCCACTCTGTTCCCCCAAGCATGTCACTGACAAAGATGTTAAACACTGTTGACCCCAGTATAAACCTCTAGTGCAAACTGCTGCTGACTGGCCTCCAGCTGTATTTCATGCCACTGCTCACAAGCCTTTAAGCCTGACATATTACATATACATTATTTTTTTCTTAACTAGATTCCATATCGCATGATCCTACAAACATATATATACATATGCATATATATCTGCACACATACCTGAATATGTGTCTGGCTTTAAAACTGGATATAGTCCTGATCATTTTAGACTTACTCCCTAACTATTCTATGAGTCTATGATTCTTGTATGCAAGCTTGTACAGGATCAGAACTTTTTAAATAACCTATTTGGATACAAACAAGAAATATTCATCTGACCTCAGAGTGCTGGGTATCTCACAAACACAGCGGAGAGTTATGTATGTCAGGAAACTTATGAGTAGAAAGACTAGAAATGGAAACTATGAATATTTAAGCATTTCCTTGGTTTTTTTTGATGTAAATTTCAATGAGGCCAATCTCTTCAGTCCATGTTTTTTTTAAACATTTTCGTACCTCTCAAAGTATCTAAGTTATGCTAATAGCCAGCTTTTATGCAACACAAGCAAACTACAACGTTTCAAGTTACCAGAGTTCCTGCTTTGGAAAATGGCACCTTCCTAAGATTTTGCACTTATTATTGTTGAGCAGCAAGGTCTTTTCCTGTGTCTTTTCTGAATTAAAAAAGGGATGTCAAAGGTGGTGGTGAGATGTGCTGTGGAACATAGTTGTGTATGAGGAACCATGCATGTAATGTGTATTTTCATAATGTCCTCAGCAACAGCCAAAATTCCACTTCAGAAGAGCTAGTCTTTCACTTTTTTTTCCTTTTTTTTTTTTTTTAATATGGGAGGGAAGATTTCCAGCACTTCTGTGTTTAGTTTCCATATCATGCTTTTGCTGGAAATGTCCTCTTTCCATACAGTACGTCTGAGTCATGGCTCACTGGGAACGCTGACTGTAATCTCTTGACATTAAGATGTTGCTGAGCGACTAGAGGATATTTCAAGCAGTGGAATTCATGTTCAGCCACATGTTTGGGCTGACAACCAGTTAAACCTTGCTAGAGCAATATTTTTCTATGCCGTTAGTTTTTATACCAAACAAGGTCCATAGTAATTGGATGCCTCAATTGAGCAAAACTGTTTACAAGAAATAAATCACTCCTGGCATTAAGAAAACACAAGGCCCATGACTCGCAAGCACAGCATCATTCACATCTTTATTTCTCGTAAACCTAAACCCCTAAACATGTGTATTCTCATACACTGTGACTTGCATGTTGAGTTGTGGTCAGCACATTTCCATAACCCTTTATTATCATGCTTACCTAATCTTGTAGCCATATTTAGCTGCAAATGCATAAGACACCATTTGACTGCTCAAAAGGGGGAAAATAAAAAGAAACGGAGCTGAAGACCTGACACAAGGTAAGCATTTTATTTGCTTAACACCAAATCTTACCTTTAATGCAAAACTCCCAGTGATGCATGAGGACCAAAACTTGACCTCAGGAATGGTGTGTGGCTTTCTCAAGCCACTGCTGCGCCTGACTTTCAGGTCCTCTTTCTGCCAACCTACAGCGGATATGAGTTACTACAACTTCTAGCTAGGCTTTCCTGTCTGGAGGTTTCTGAGTTGCACCATGACGTGTCAGGTAAGAGGACTCGTCTATCACTTGTGAAGCTGTCAGACCTGTGCTCCAGACAAGCTTCCACTGAGTGGAGGAGGAGTGCAATCCCCTGATGACTTGGAGCTTATGGTTTCAGACAAATTTCAGACCAGAACGTTGTTGTTCCATTTTGTTTATGGAGTAGCACCCTCTGCTCCACAAAGTCCCAGAGCACAGCTGCTGAAGGCAAAGAGCACTGAACAAACCGCTTGGAAGAAAAGAAGGAAATGGAGTCCAGCACCTTCCTTGCTTCCCTCTCCATCACAATAAGATGCAAGCAGAGTGCTGGACCAGAAGTGGATGTCAACCTTAAATCCCTGTCAGTGTCCATTTTTTGTCCAAGTGACAGGGACTGGGTACAGCCTCATGGCCATCTAGCTCCTTCAACTTTGCAATACAAGATCAGACCCTACTAGAGAGGCTACAGAAACTGATACTCCTTGGAACAGATTTTTTCTTAAGCTGCAAGTTTCTCATCTCAGATAAAATTGATATTCAATCCTCTGAGTGATGCGTGTAGTTGTTAGTTCCTCTTTTATAATGTAAGAAAAACAGTACTTAGATTTTAATACCCGTAATCTCATCTCTCCAGACAGTTATCTTTTAGCACCACAGCCTACTTCTTCCTCTCTTTCTGCACAATATGCAGCATAAGAAGGCCTTGATTTTTGACTCAGACCTCTCGTTTCCTCACTGTGGAAAAGAAAAAAAACCAAGGTATTTTGGGACTTTAATTAAGTTCCCACACTACAGAACTTCAGAATTTTTCTCTCATATAGATAGCAAAATGTTATAAAAAGCAGAGAGTTTCTGCTCAAACATCAGATGTTTTACTTAAATTATATATGTTACATTGCTGATTGTTTTAAATGGATTGTCTCTGTTTTGAAATATTTTTTCAAGTGTCCTATGGGTTCTCAGCCCTTTTTCTAACCCTGTGGATACTCATTGAAATGAGCCAAAATATTTTCTCTTAGCTTTAACAAAAAACTATCATTTCTGCAGATGAATAAATAAAAACCTTTGTCAGTCAATCTCAAGAGTGTGTGTGCAGAAATTTTGCTTTCTTCAGAGAAGGTGATTGACTAAAATTAAACGTGTTATTTCTGGTTCTAAAAGCACAGCTTACATGCACATAATGACAATTTTCTGCATTGTTTTCAGTTACTTAGTTAATTTTAAGTTATTTGCCAAACTTCCCATCCTGGAAATGGCTCTTGAAAGATGTAAGTTATGAGAGAGGCCAGAGGATCCCACTCAGAACAGTTACATTTATAAAAATAAATTAAATGGGGTCAGACGCCTTTCTCTGGTCCTGAGCGCAAATGGCACAACATAAATCATGTCTGTGTCTTCTTCTCCTTCCTTCCCAAAACCCCCAGTGCATCATTATCTGCACTGCTTGCCAGGAACACCATGCCATAGCCAGCCAGTACAGACCAGGTGAGTCCTTATTGGCAGCTATCAAAAGCATGCCAGGGAGCACTTTTGATCATATGATCCTATGCTTGATGTAGAGGTAAAATCAGCCCCATGATATTAATGACTTTGTTTTTTCATCTGAATAATGTTTTTAATGGACATAATTTTAAGGAAAAGTTGCTCCATCATGTTTCCACCAAGATGTACTTATTTTTTTTTAGAAATTACCAATCTGATCTAATATCGACAGTAACATACACCTGACACAGGCTGAGTTTGAATGCAGAGGCTTAGCAGAGTTTTTCCAGGGTTTTTAAGATTTATGCTTGTTTATATTATTGAATAAAATAAAATCCTAGAGAGACAACCCAGAAAGCCTCCTTTTATATACTTTGGCTACGGGCAATCCACTGTCGTCTTCATGCAAACCCAGAAAATTTCACTTTTGAGCTAATTAATGGAAGCGAAGGTGAATATCGCTGTTTCAGGCTCACTTCCATAAAAGCAGGAGATGGGCTTCTTGGGTGGGCACAGGTTTCAGCTGAGTGGGCAGATTTCCAGGCTTGGTAGAGAGTGCAGCAGGTAGATCTTGTGAGACTCATGACAGGAAACTCTACAGCTATCAAGTGCTTTAAGATGTGTTTGAAGTCTCAGCTGTGAATAATCATAATATTTCCACAAAATTGACACAAATTCTATGGTGATTATACTCTTTTCACCTTAACTGTGGAGCCAGAGTTATAAAGCTGTGGCACCGGGTGGCAAGTGTGCTCGTGAAATCGGATAGCCCACACTGTAATTCGTAAAACTGGAGCACGTGTTTGGCTGTTGGATAAAATTGGAACAGCTTAACTTTGTGTCATCAGTCCTAATATAAATAACACTTTTTTCCTAGATGTTCATTTTTGCCAATGATCCTCAAAGTCTTTTACAAAGCTGACAAGTATAATTAACTCTAGTTTATAGGATAATAATTCAAGGCACTGAGAAGTGAAATTTCTGGTGTTAGGACTCACAGTCTGAATTTTGCATGCCCTGCACATCAGTCTGCTTTCTTGATGATATTAAATCCAAATATTGGACTTGCAGATTCTGAATTCTTGTCTTTTTCTACCCCAATGCCCTATCAATATTGTATGCGTTATATCTGTCTATAAAGGATTTAGGCTGGTTGCTTAAAAAATCCTATTCATTGTTATTGAAATATTGTTCTACTTCCAAAGCCCTGTGAGAAAAGAAAGCAGGTGAAAAGAAAGCAGGATAACTTTTTGAATGTAGTAATATCACTTTTGAAGTCAATATGCCTTTTCTAAACTGTCCAACTGCCACAAGAACTGTTGTTCTTTAGAGATAGTGAAATAAGAAAACGCAACATATTGGCATAAACCTCTTAGGCAGATGAATTAAGAAAAGCAATTAGTAGGCATGAAACACTCAACCAGCTCTACCCTTCCTCTAAACTCAAGTGTTGTCTTTACCCTCTCACATAGCAGTAAGTAGGAACAGAGCCAGACATACTAGGTTTAAAGGTTCAAACATTTCCTCCTCCCCTGCCCAACAGAGAAGAGAGACGTCCAAATATCTCCAAAGCAAATTATAATGGAGCCAACCACAAGAATGTCCTGACATTTCACAGTGGTTTGCATGAAGCTGGTCTTGCTGTTTTCCCAGTGGAGCAGAGCAGAAGAGACGCAGCTTGGTGCACTTCGACCTCAGCCCCGTCAGCCCTTTCCAGCCTCAGGAATCTCAGGGTAGTTTATGACCAGCTGCCCTCTGCCTCTGTGGCTATCTAGGTAATTAGCAGTGTACCAGAGGGGACTTGAAAGGGTAAGACCCATGCACTTTGGACCACCTGCCATCCTAAATGCATGGATCTCTTGGTGCACTTGGTGCCTAGATTGCGGGTGGGCGTGTCATCTACATGGCATTGCTCTATCTTTGAAATGCACCACTGGAAATGCAGGAGGACTACACCAGCGTTTGTTCTTACTTTCTGACAGCTTGGTTTTCTCTAGAGGTTTTCAAGTCCTTTCTCTTGGCTTTGTTAAAAGTGGTTTCCTGTTCAAACATCCACTTTTGACAATATGCTTCATTGCACAGCTGTTGGGGGCAAGAACCACAAAAGGTCTTGGGTGCTTAACTTGTCCTCTAAGCTGTTCCTCTAAGCTCCCATGAAATCCAAATCCCTGTGTTACCTCCCACCTAACTTTGGAGATGCCTCAAAGGCACCATCAGCTGTATTTCCTAAATTTGCCACAAATCTTTGTTCTTGGCACTGCTAAATAGCAAGCAGCCTAGCCCATTCTGCATCTCTAAGTCCTTCTAATCCTCTTTTAAGTATACACCTGTATTTTCCCAGGAATACACTTACCAGTGGGGAGGAGAGGTGATTCAGTAAACTCTAGCCTTTCTTTAACACCACTTGGTGTGGCATATACCCTCTGTAACAGCACTGGGATGAAACTGGCAGGAGCATATTCCTTCACCTGCAGAAGAACTGCATGAGCCCTTAGCTCTGTACCATTCTTCAAAGGACACTGTCCTATAGCATATACATGGCTTTCATATCCTGGCCTACAGTAAAGGGAGCCTATACTTCATCACACTATGACACTATTTTTATAGCTGTTCATAACTTCGTAAATTTAACCATTTGGGATGAAATTTTACAAATGCAGTTCACCTGTTTCCAAAAAAAGAATCCCAAGGAAAAAAAAAATCCATTATTTTACAATATAAAACACACCAAAACCCAAATAGGTGTTTCATTAAAAAATTCTACTATCCCTTTTCTCTGGAGCAGAGATTTGGAATTCAGTAAGGGGCTTACCCTACTGTTAGAGACATGCCTTTTCCTGCAAAAACCTTCTCCAGTGAAATTATCCTACAAAATGAGCCTTTGGGAACTCCGAGGTCGCACACACTCCACAGAGACTTTTTTCCAAGTTTAACAGCTTTGGAGTTTCCTCCAGCCCTGAGCCAAATATGAGTTTCCAGATAATTTGCTGCTCTTGGCTGTGGAAGGGGTGCTGGTAATGCTGGGGAGATGGGGGACGCCTCTCGTGTGCTCCGATTGCTCCTCCTGCTGGAGTAGAGCAGCATGAGGGAGCCTGCTGGGAAGGGAGATGGGTAACACAGCAGTCGGGTTGGAGATGGGTATAAGTAGGGCAAGGAAGAAATGAAATCAAGTATAGGCTTTGACCAGTCATTGCTGCTGGGATTGTCTGTTCAGGTTTTTCCCACAATTACTGTAGTTGGTAATTTATATAGTTTTTTAATGAAAATTTAACTCTCTGTGCGAGTTTTATGTTCTGTCAGCTGGAAGAAAAGAGGCAATTCTAATTACCAGGGGAGATATAAGCACAAGTGCTCACAGCACCAGGAGCAGAAAACACATCAAGAAAGCAGATGGAGCCTCTTACAGAGCTCTTTTCTTTCCCTGTAGTCCCCTACTCCATTTTCCCACATCCTCACTTGAGGTATGGTACTGCCATATGGCAGATCCTGGGACTTTATGGTTCTCCTTCACCCCTGAGAATACTGATCCTGAGCATTGGATGATATTGAGAAGAGAAAAGGTGTGATCATTTTATTCAAGACTTTACTATGGACTTTCTGTACATGGACAGAAAACAGTTGCAAAAGCTACCTAAACTGTGGCTTTTCCTAATTTCTTGCTTGCCTTTGTGACCTAAAGCTCTTGAAGCAAAGAGAGATGCGTGCATGCATATGTACGTAACATACATTTTTCCCAGCTAATTTGTGTCTGGGTTAACACAGACATAAGACTGTCTAGTTTAAAAATATACAATATTCAAGGTAAAACTGCAGTCAGAAACTGCCATTTTGCCATGGGTTTCAAAGCTGAGAGACACCACAAATAGGATAACAAGGAGAGTTTCATTAATCCCGTTGCTCAATAGCATAATGCAGCCTTTTTAAAGCCTCAGTGGTGGATGGCTGTCTCCAGGCTCTCTTGTGGTCAAGGAAGTGTGAGGAGCCACAAATGACAGCATGTTCTTGGCAGCAGCATGCTGGCATTGCAGGTCTTGTAGGATTCTCGTACTTCAGGACCTCAGTTTTTCATTCACTGAAGAAGGAAAAAAGGCATGTGCCTGATTTATTTTTTTAATTATTTTTTCTGTCTCCTGCACTTCATGCACCCCCCCCCCCCAGTGTGTGTGCGTATGAGTCTGAGAATGAAAGAGGAAACTGAAGTATTTATCTATTTCACATCACTTTTCAGTAATGTTAGACGGAAAATGAAAAAAAGAGAAAACCCATCAAGCAGTAGAAAAGCATTTTAAGAAATGGAGACAGCAGACAACTGAAAACACCTGTCTGTGAGATGGCATCACATTTGATACAGACGTGTTTGAAACTTCTCAGTGAATATGGAAAAGATCACAATTATTACATGTAGTTGTTTCAGAGGGTGATAGGTGGCTGGATATTCACTTTGAATTTCATTTCAGTGGTTTTCTAGGTAAGTATTTCTCACAAGAAATCATAAGTATACTCACAAGAAGTACTTAATGTTAGAAGCCCTTTCAATACTGTAAAGACAAAGCTCTTTTTTTAGACACTGTAAAAGAAAGACTTACCTGTTGAGATCCCTGATGGAAGAAGGTGTTCAGAAATCACTTCTGGTAAATGGGAGAGGACTAAAACACCATTCCCTCACCATAAAAGCAACTCATCATTGTGCTGTGGGCAGCTGTTCTTTGAGAAGGTGGGGAGGACAAGTTCCTCCAAGGCTGGAGAATATCAGAGCTTCCTCTAGAGCTGGCTAAAACCAAGAAAGATCAAAGTGAAAAGAAAATCCTATTCCTTTAACCATGTCTAAGTAGACTAATACAAAACTAAAGTTTAAAATTCCTTTGGGAGACAGAGATATTCGAAACCACTTTAGACAGCTCAGTTCACGGGCTCAGGCGCACAAGGTGCACATGAAGAACAGGGGAAGATAAACAAGAAGTAATGAGTTTAAAATTCAACAAGAACAATTTAGGTTTGACAAAGGGACAAAATTTTTAAAGCTAAAACAGCATACTACTTGTGTATTTGAGTTTGTCATCACAGGGTGATTTTTAGAGCAGACAAACATGTGAAGGACAGCATGGATGACATTCAGCTTTGTCTTCAAAGTCTTCTTGAAGTCTTTTCCAGAATTCCAGAACTATATTTCTCTAATTGAGATGTCACATCACACACATAAAACTACATTAGAAAAACATCAGTAAGATTACAAAGCAGGCTTCAAAATGTTCATAAAATCTAGACTTTATGCTTCTCTGTGGCATTTTTCTATCTTTAGCCCCCTGCACACATGCATGATGAGACAGCCAGCATCATTATTATTTCCTGTCTGCCATTTTCATTAGTAACAGTGGCACTGGGTCTGGTTTGTACTGTTTGTTTCACTCCTGTTTTTTTGTCTTTTACTAATATTCATCTGACAGACTTACAAGTACATCCTGAATGTCCATATTTTGGTCTCAGACATCCTTCTGTGGCAAGTATGTCTCTGCTCTGACATAGAGGAAAACTATCTGGAGGACTTCAGATTTGGGGAGGCATGTTGTGGGATACAGACTCAGATTTTCTATACAGAACTACAAATTCATACCTGGAATATGCTGTAAACAAGAGTGGTGGGAACATCCAAGCTGTTTGTCTTTGATGAGTGTCTGAAATTCAGATCTGGACAGGGAAAGGAGGAAACATGATAGCATGGTGTACATGGAGGCTAAATGTCAGGTCTCTTTCTACTCCAGACCCAAGTGATAATTGAAGGGCAAACTAACATTTGTGATGCATTGTCAATGACTGGACTGAATTTGCTACAAAACAGATTAATTTGTCCATCAGTCTCAGGCTTGTTCACCTAGCACTTTTAGTAGGATGGATTTAAGTCCAGTTTTGGAGTAGATACAAAAGTAATGTTTCACCTCTTTGCTGCTAATGGTGAGGTTAAAGGTGTTTGAATAATACAAAGACTGAAGAGATGGTGTAGACCTTTTGTTTAGGCTATCTTTGATTTGGGTCTTCTGCAGTGCTTGGACAAAGACCATCAGATCTAACATGAGTGTGCTTGACCATATGGATATATGTGGTCAAGAAGACCGTACATGTCCATGACTTATAAGTGTAAGCACACAGGTTTGGTTGATTGCCTGTAATAAAGATGTCTTCTGAAATAGAAGAATTTTTAATTGTCTTTTCTACCAGCAAGAAAGGAATTAATCAGATTACAGAAAAGAGAAGGACTGACCAGTTTGCTGGACAAATGCTCCATCCCTGGCAGTGTTCAAGACCAGGTTGGACAAGGCCTTGGGTGGTATGATTTAGCATAAGGTGTCCCTGCCCATGGCAGGGGGGTTGGAACTAGATGATCTTAAGGTCCTTTCCAACCCTAACGATTCTATGATTCTATGATTCTCTATCAGTATTAAAGCAAACAGTTAAGGTCCAATAGCAATTTTGGTACATTTCTATAAATTTTCTAAATTTGTATGGGTGTGTACATTGTATTTTTGGTTCCACAACCATCTCAAATCTTCAATGCCCCAGAGGAACCACTTTGTCAGAGTGATGACTGGTCAGATGACTGGTTATAATCTAAGAAGTTAGCACTTCCCCTAATACAGAGATGAAAAAGGCACTACAGTAATTGTCAGAAATTTATGATCTCAAAATTAGTGGTTTAACTCCCTTTTTGCAGCTATTAGCTCCTTTTTTGCAACTCAGTTTTTACCTTCAGCTTTACTTCATTTGATGCAAAATTAATAGGCAGCCCTTCCATTTTTTTTTCTGCTCCTCACTGTTACATGTGCAGTTGCAGACACGACCCTTGAGGAAAAAAGTGTATGTGATGAGATGAGATAACTAAAGACTGTATCATAATTTGCAATGACAGAAGGCAATGTTTTGAAGTTGATTGACATCCTTAATTCTGGCATTTATCACCTTTAAGTGCTTGATTCTACAACTATAAAATATTCTTTCAGGTTGGCTGGACTATTTGTTTATTTATTTATTTAAAAGTGTACCCCAGGTCTCAATAAATCCTTACTCTCTTCCTACTCCATGGTTCAGCAGGTGCTATCATGCTAACATTCATTTGGGTCATGGGAAGGGCTAGACACTATTGATGCAGACTATGGACCAACCACTGCTAAAGTTAAGTGGGAAAGTAGTGGCGAGGGTAAATGTCATCTTCTACCAGACCTAGGTAGAGGTGAGAAAACTTCACCAGCAATTTTCACAGACATTTACTGACTTCAAAGGAATAAAGAGCAATAGAAATGATGGGAGTCATCCAGACTACAGTGAGCACAAAACCAGGGCTCATTCCTTCTTCCCCTTCCTCTCTGACTTCTCCCACACTTCTTCCTTCTTCTGACACTTTACCCAATCCCAGGCTTCTCCCCTATAGAGCTGCTCAAAACAGAGCAGAAAAATATCTGGTGTCAAATTGTACATGTGGGCATTTAATGATTCTCTGGACAGGCAGAACAGAAAGACAAACAGGTAAAAGCTCCTAAATAGGTGGACTAGAACATGCAGGGGTACATTTTTCTTTGACCTGCTACATATCTGATAACAGGTTTCATATTCTCACTGTGTTCAGAAACTGTATTAAAAATGTTTTGGGACACATTATACTAAATTTACAAAATCTAGAGTCAGCACTTGCTCACACACATCAAAGCCCCGTATAAACATGGGCACATTTGACTCCATAGTACAGATGCTAATGTATTTTTTTCCTGTAGAGGTTTTCTATTTGGTCACTCATGTGGTGGAGAAGATACATTTCAAGAAGCACAGTAAGTAAGTTCAGTAAGGCCCAAGGAAGTGGGTATTGTCATCTGTTAACTACCATGTTGAGCTTTGAAGTTAGGAGAAGCCACAGCGCTTACCACACTGCCATGGTCAATTTCTGAGTGGTAACATCTTCCTCCAGATGTCATTATGTCAACCACTGCAATAATGTGCTCTCTCTCTAGCTTTGAAGGTTTTTCTTCCGATCAGTGTCTAGGATTTTATCGGAAGAGTCACGGACCTTGGGGGAACAACTGCCAAAAGCTCACTGTGAAATTTTGCAGGATCAGATTACAGTGCTGGAAAGAGGGTGAGAGACCAAGACAACTTTAGACAAATCTGTCTAACTCAGTTTATTTGATACAGGTTGTCTGGTTGCACAAAGCCTTATTTCTTTGTCAATATGAAATAAGAAAATATTGCTGCTTAACAACAAGGCAATTATATGGCTAGATTCCAACTCAACAGAATGGACCTTGCAGTAAACTCTTTTTTTATTTCCCTTAAGATAGTAGTTTTCTCTTCACATGAAGGTCCAGTGTAAAAAACCTTTGTAAGAATGATGCTTTATGAATGACTAATGTTCATCAACTTTTTATTACTCAGATGTCAGATGTTATCAAAACGTCATGGCTTGTGCTCTAATACTTTTTATCCTTTATCTTGTTAATCTCTGTATCCTTTGAGTAACTATTTCTATGGAAAGACTTTTTTAGGTTTGTAATTGTTGTGAAATTAAAACTAGCTTGCTTAGACCCTCATTGTCTCAACTAAAATATGATCTAGAGTTAGCCAAAAACCCTGTGTAGCATTCATTACTATATTAGCCTTACCCATGGTCAAACAGGAAGACTGTGAAATGACCAGAAAGTGAGTTTAAGGATCCTATACCTAACTCCAGCTCCTTGACCACAACATCATCCTTCTCATAAATCAGTCACATTTAGTTTTGGTTATCCTTATTGATGAGGTTTTGCATAAGCAGAAAAATGTCAATGTTGGGCTAACAGTAGCAGTCAGCTGGGCTATCCCAATCCTCATGTCTTCTGTGGGTTTGAATTGGTATTAATGAGGGCAGGATTTGCCCTTCTGTTACTTGGCCTACAAAAGGATTTCAATATGCAATGCTTGAGAGACATGGACAAGGGGAGAAAGATGTTCAAGGTATGGATTTGTGCAAGTTGCTTGGTCTGTGTTCAGTCATTCCTCAACTTTTTTCAGGATAAGAAGTACCATATACTGTTTGCAGCAATCCATATGTACTAATATGTTTCAGTCAAGACATGCATAAAGCCAATATAGAATCATAGAACCGTAGAATAGTTAGGGTTGGAAAGGACCTTAAGATCATCTAGTTTCTACCCTCTTGTCATGGGCAGGGATGCCCCACCCTAGGCCACGTTTCTCAAGGCTCTGTCCAACCCGGCCTTGAATAAAAAATAGAAAGAGGTTCCCCTCTTTAGGTAAGCATAGCTCTAGAAATAAGTAGTGCAGACTGTGCACAGGATCTTCAGACCAGCAACAGATATTTTTCTGGAAAATATGGGTAGATACATTAATGTTATGCTTTGGCCAGTCAAGATGTGACCCAGGACAGGCATAATGAAATAAACTGTAACAGTCTGTTAAGTACAGTAAATCAGATGCACTATTTCAAACTTTTCAGTTTTAGACCACAAGGACCAAGTTCACCTTACCATGGGTATACACTAAAATACAGACTTCCACCAAAAAACAGTGACTCTAGATTCTCTTTATAGACACAGTATCATAGACTCATAGAACCGTAGAAACATGGCAAGGTTTGAACTTGAAGGGACCTTCAAAGGTCATCCAGACCAGTTCCCCTGCCAATGGCTGAGGCATCTTCCAGTAGATTAGATTGCTCCAAGCCCTGTCCAACCTGACCTTAAACACTCCTAGAGTAGGGGCTTCCACAGCTTCTCTGGGCAACCTGTTCTAGCATCTCACCACCCTTTTGATAGAAAAATTCTTCCTTATGTCTAATCTACATCTACCATATTTTAGTTTAAATCCATTGGTCCTTGTTCTGTCACTACAGGCACTAGTAAAAAGTCTTTCTTCACCTTTCTTATAAGCCCTCTTTATATATTGAAAGGCCACTACAAGGTCTCCTTGGAGCTTTCTCTTCTTCAGAAGAACAGCCCCAGCTATCCCAATAGCCAATAAGGACAGATGCATTTTAAAGTCATAACATATCTCTTCCAAATATAGATAACAAAAATAAGAAAGATGAAGCAATACCTAAGGGATCCCATTTCCTTTGCTTATACAAGATACCTGGGCGATCACCCTTAATGTTGATATCCCCATTGTATCTTTCTAAAGTTATCCAAGATGAATCTCACCTCAAGTGACAACAAAGGAAACAAATGCAGTCAGGATACATTAACATATCTCTTACTAAATTAAACTTTTAGAGTGGCATATACCAGGAATAACTCAATTCACTCTTAAAGAGACTTCAATTGACAACTTATTTTGAAAGATAGTCTGATAAATGGTGAAAGGGCCCAGTTTTCAGAAGCAGTTTCTCCCAGTTTCACAGTGCATTTTTTGAATCATAGACTGTGTACCCCTTAGGTGAGGTTTACTTAATCAGTAGCCACTTTCAAGGTCTCATATTTTATGTATCATGATATTGCAGATTTTGTGAAATGGTGTTTTCATGGTATAAATGCCATTGGTTTTCTCTAAAAATCCATTCTTTTAAGTGAAAATCAACATTAACATCAATGCATTCTGATTGGTGGAGTCTTCAGAGAGTCTTTATCACAAACTCAACCACATCTGTCTTTCAAGCAAGTCTACTGACTTTTCTAATGATGAGGAAGGGAGAATGGCAAGCCTGTTCACTTCTACATGTCTGGCTTGCCTCCCTGACATGACATCATTGCTCATGCCCTACTCTAGCATAATCGAGAAGGTCAGTGGTTATTCCAAGCTTCACCCACTCCAGATTCCACCCTTAACCCTCCAAAATGAGTCTTTTATAGTTAAATGATTCACTTATTAGGTAAAATAAACACAAAAATAATGTCAAATTAAAATAAAGTGAAGTAGCATGAAGTTAAATTCAGACTGACACTGAGCAAACAGTCTGGCTGGAATCATTATACCCTTTTGGAAACAGGCACGGATATCAGAGCATGGATCCAATTAGTTTCAACTGGGAGGACCCTTCCTGTTCCTGGCTCCCTGAGCTTAAATCTCACAGTTTAGATGTTCAATTAGAGTTAGGGACAACTCTCCTGCAGTTGCCATCTACAGGAACTCCAGAAACCTGCAAAGTGTTCTGAGTCCAATACAACAAAAGAAAAGTATTGAAAAGTATGTAATTAATCATTTATAAAAATCTTTAAGACTTTGGTCATGTAAATGCTCAACAGACCATGGCTCCTGTGACAGCTTGGAGAGAGAGTCAAATCCAATTCAGGTTCTCCAAGTCCAAGCACTGCTCTTCATATCTGGAGCCAACAGACAGGCCAATGTACACAGAAGAAAAATGAGTGGAAAGAGCTGTGTAAGGACTGTTCTGAAAGTCCTTAGAAGAAGCGCTAGACCACTTTTTCAGGCTTGCCATTATTAATAGGGGTCCACAAATTGTTTAGTTAGATTCACTACCAGACGATTGCTACAAGCCTTTTTTTTGCTTTCCTGCTACATCCCCTTGCCTCAGCCCAGCAGATACAAAATGATATGCAAAGTGGCATGAAAGAGCAAGTAAGCAGTATGGAGTAAGCTTTTAGCTGTAAGTAACTTTCTGCCTTTCAGACATAAACTCCATTGTTGAAGTGGCAGTATCTTGGGGAAAAAAACAAAACCACAAAATTAACTCGGTGGTGCCACTTTAGGGTACAGCTGGATGCAGGATCACCACTGAGCACAGCTATTACTGGTGCCACCCGAATACTAACCCCAGAAGAGGAGGAAAGCACATTTTCCAGGTAAGATAAGCTTCGCTGAGCTCACTGAGGAGAAGACATCTTTCACACTCATTTAGAAGAAAACTCTCAGCAGTGCTTTTAAGCTTTAAACCACTACCGAAACCATATCCAGGGTGTGTATAATAAGAGGTATAGTATATCCTTATTTGTTTGTAAACATCTCGCTATCCTGAGAACTGTCAGTGCTCCTCAGCTGTATCACAAGGGGTAACATTTTAAATTCCTTATCCAACAGAACTCAGAAACGTCTCAACAGATACCTATCATGAGGCAGCCATGAGCTCCATGGATCAGATTGTTGTAGTTCTTGATTTTGCACACAGTGAGAATCAAGAAGAATGTCCGGATGCAATTTCAAATACTTGGATCTTTATTTGCATTTTGGTGACAAATAGGGACATTAAATTCCTGTTTTTCTGTGGTTTTGGGGGGCTGTTTTTATTTGAAAAATCTCAAAGCAAATGGAGTCATAGTACTTCTGTTGGTCTGCACCACTACTGTTCCTCTGAATTCTGTGTATTTGATGGAAAGCAGTTTTCAGATCTCTCTGCTCTACCTTAAATTGCCAATGCACATAAGGGTATTATATATATATGCTTAAATTACCTTTCAGCCCAAAGAAAACCAGACATATATTTTTAATTATCAAACTGTTGACTTTAAAAATGGGGCAACAGTGATTAAAAAAAAAAATTAAAGATGATATCACCATCTCAGCCAAATGAGACTGATCCAATCAAAACTTGGCATAATCAAGTGGTACGAATTCTTCCAAGCATTCATCACGATCTTTAAAACAATCCTTCATCCAAAAGGCTGATACAGCATCAGTCATCACTCCAAGGAAGCACTAACAATATAGGTAAGAGAAAAGGCAAATGAAAAACTCTCTTATTAAAAATCATGCAGATTAGGCAAGGAATGTCTTAGCTTTGTTTTTCTCAAATATGACAGCCGATGTTGACTACTTGTGCATGTCATCTGTGTAGGGTGAGTGTTCTCTGGATGTGGACATCAGCTTTTCTGCAGAAGATTTTCACCCTGGCATGTGGCACAGGCCTATGTCCACACAAAAAAAAAGAGCCATGTCTACATTATTCTTAAGAAAATAAAACCAGCAAGATGGAATCTCTGTAGAATTTCTTCCTTTATTGTCCCAGGGAAGCTGGAGATCAAAACTACAAGCACAAATGAAAAGAGGTGGAAGGTATCTTTGGCTGGGGGAACTCTGCAGCCTTCCCTTCTGCAAGGGAAAGGCATTCTTGGTGCCAGTCCCACCTTCCCAACATGCCTTTCTGCAAGACAAGCCACCTTCCCAGCATGTCCTTTGGTAGCATCTTGTCCCTGTGGTTAATATCGCCACTAATATGTGGTTAAAATGCTGCCAACGGAAAAGCGAGATTTGCTTTGCCCACACACCCCAAGCAGAGCCAGCAGCCTGGCTCTTCTCACAGAACACAAATAGCTACTTGCACTTTTCTCACTTTCTTAAAGATAAACTTCTGCCTCACCAGTCTGTCATGATTGTCAGCCCAGCACTGACACAATCCATTGCGATCCCCCTGTCCTTTCTCCACAGTCTTCAAGGGCTAAAACACCCACGACAAAGACATTGTAACAGGTTAGTCAGCCTGTTGGAATATTTCTGGTTTGGAAAGTTTGCCAATGAAAGAATGTCCAATGCCCACCTACATACAAAAGGAAGTTTCTGTAGGTTTATGCCCATAAACATCCTGTTTACTAGGAAAGAGAGATGGTCAGGGTGAACTATGGGGCCCAGAACCATTGCTATTGATGACCAGACCCAAAGCATTACGTACAAGACTGTTGTCTGGGTCCAGTTTGTTCCATTCATATCTTCAAAACGAGAAAGTGAGGCATAGAATTAGAGGCCAATTGCTACTTTAGGACATCTCTGGTCTATTCACTATCCCTGTCATCTGAATGAAACCTGCAGAGCTTAACCTTTTGAAATTTCATGTGAGCACCTACTTATTCTACATGATCCATATCTTCCAAGCAAGTCCACAGACTGCAAGCACAACAAGTAATAATGACTAATGTCCCTTACCAGTCTGGACCAAGGTGAGACTGTGCAATCATTCACTACTGTTTGTCCTCTGTGGAACTATAACTCTTTCTGTGATTCTCTTATTTTTACCCTTAAAAATACAGAACAGAAGTCACAAAGAAGACTCAGCTTTTAGCAGTACTTAAGATTCAGCATCCTAGCACAATTTTAAAATCCTACCAAAAGAATGTTGTTAAGCAGATGGTATTTAGAAAGAAAACAAGTGATGATTGAAGGGATTGCCTTCATAGCTTCTTAATGATGGATGGTCTAAGGATATTCACCCTACGAGATGATAGTGAAGACTGTAGTCTGGCTCCTATAGACACAGATGTATGTGTTTATATAAGCAAATCAATATGGCTCTGCATGATACCTCTACTCCATTTTTATCACACAACATTGGAGCAACTTCAGAGTCAGCTTCATTTTTTTCAGCCCAAATATTGCCAGTCACTGTTTTATACAATACAGCATATCATCTATATTAGTACTAAGAATGTCTTATAATCAAATACATAAGACCTATTTTCAGTGTCAGACACTGCAAGCTAGTTGAACAGATGCTACAGAAGCAGAAGGCAATGCTCCCATTGACCTTACAGAAACCAGAGAAAGACTAAGAAATGTTTCTGGAAATACCACATTGAGGGCACTCATGAAGGAAATATTGCTCATCTTGACCTCAGTAATGTGTTTCCATAGTTTACCCTGATGCAATGAAAAAGGCACAAATCAGAGTACCTGCTGATGTCTCTCTTACAGCAAGAGATTATGGCCACTCTGCCTCCTTGAAGTTTGTAAACAGTGAAGTCCCAACACACTGGCTACTGGTTTGTATATTAAGTTGTTGGGGAGGTGGTATCAATAAACAGCTGCACAGTTAAATTAGTACTGTTTACTGTCAAATTAACAAGGAAAGTGATACTTTCTGCTCTTTGTTTATAACTCTGCACAGTTGGCCCTGGCACCAGAAAGTCTAAATGAAAATGGACAGCTCCCAATGGTAGATGCTCTCCTAGATCAAGCAGAAGGAAAATTTTGTTTGTCTTGTAAAATAAACAGTATCTTTTCAGGTTCATGTGCTCAGAATAACAGCTATTCAGCTGCACCAGCTGTTTTTTATTTCACTGCTAATTGTATGTCTCATTCCTCAACTGACTTACAGGTCATTGTTTGGTTGCTGATGTTCACTGAGGGAAAAGGAACAGGAGTCCAGCACACATGTGAGTGCATGAGGTAGTAGAGTGGGGAGATGTTTAAATTCCTGGATGAAAGTTGTGTACATTTGTAGGCTTGTGTTGTACTGAGCTTTAGAAGATACGCCCTGGCCTTTCATCACGCTCCCTGAGCTTTGTTCTTGCAGAGATGGTATGAAGGGGATTCCAGACATTTGCAACAGTTATACTGTGCCCACACATACGGTCTTTTACCCCCAAAATGCCTCCAAAATCTACAAATAGTCTTTGAGCGTAAAGAAATCCTGTGAGTTCCTCAGTTAAAATATAAATTTTGAACAGAATTGAATTACTGCCTTATTAAGATGTCTATTTTGATAGGAAAAAAGTAATTCTTTCCAACTGAGCCTCATTTTTAGGCGTGGTCGAGGGTCCTTGCATCAGGAAACCATTATTTCTGCACACTGTGCTTCTTGCCATCCACTCACTCTTCTGACATTTTTTCTTTCACCTTTCATTAAAATTCCTCTTGCAATTACTCATTTTCTGAAATCCCAAACACTCAGAAACACAAAATGTTGCCATCACAAAGCAAAATAAAAAAAAAAGTCACAGAAACTGTGCACAAACTTTGTCTATGATAGATTTCTCCCTAATTTTACATGATTTGCGTTATTGTCACTTCAAGACAGGTTTCTGCAAAACACTTGATGTTTTCTGGTGTATATCTGCCTCCTTAATTCCAATAATAATTTTACCATGTATTTTCAAAAGTACAGTTAGGAAAGCTGTGTGGGGAGCTTTATAGAGCTATATTTCTTATAAGAGTAAAAATTGGAGAAAGTAAGTATACAGGCCATCATAGTTGAGACCAGTGTAAAATAACTGATGGGATGTCATACAGCACTAACTTCTGAGGAGCCTTAGATGAATGATTAAAGCTACCTACACAGCTTTGGAGGACTAAAATTCAATGAAATGAAAGAAGGAGGAGAGGAGAAGAGAGAGAAAGACAGAAAGAAAAAAGAAGGAAAGACAAAAAGAGAAAGAAGAGTGATTCCTTTTTTTAAATAGAAAATAGCATCATATATTGAGGAATTACACAGCCATCTTTACAGGCATTTTTAAAGAATAAATCCTTAGTTGCTATAAAGCGAGATATTTGAATCAGGATCCTACCAATTGAAGTTTTCCCTGTGCTTTCATGTGGATGTTTAATGATATACTTGTGATCCAAAATCTTCTGTAATATTATTCCTTCAGTATGATGCTTTACAAATAACTAAACTTCAGAGACAAGTGAAGCAATTTCTGAATACTTCTGGACATTTGCAGGCTGAGCAAAATACATCAGAATAACACAACAGCAAAAGGTGCCTGAGTACCATATCACAGTATCACAGTATGCTAGAGATTGGAAGGGACCTCGAAAGATCATCTTGTCCAATCCCCCTGCCGGAGCAGGAACACCTAGATAATGTTACACAGGAATGTGTCCAGGGGGGTTTTGAATGTCTCCAGGGAAGGAGACTCCACAACCTCCCTGGGCAGCCTGTTCCAGTGTTCCGTCACCCTCACTGAGAAGAAGTTTCTTCTCAAGTTTAAGTGGAACCTCTTGTGTTCCGGTTTGTACCCATTACCCCTTGTCCTATCATTGTTTGCCACTGAGTAGAGCCTGGCTCCATCCTCGTGACACTCCCCCTTTATATATTTATAGACACTAATAAGGTCACCCCTCAGTCTCCTCCAAACTACAGAGACCCAGCTCCCTCAGTCTCTCCTCATAAGGGAGATGCTCCACTCCCTTAATCATCTTCGTTGCCCTGCGCTGGACTCTCTCCAGCAGGTCCCTGTCCTTCTTGAACTGAGGGGCCCAGAACTGGACACAATATTCCAGATGGGGTCTCACCAGGGCAGAGTAGAGGGGAAGGAGGACCTCTCTCGACCTACTAACCACCCCCCTTCTAATACACCCCAGCATGCCATTGGCCTTCTTGGCCACAAGGGCACAGTGTTGGCTCATGGTCATCCTGTCATCCACTAGGACCCCCAGGTCCCTCTCCCCTACACTGCTCTCTAACAGGTCATTCCCCAACCTATACTGGAACCTGGGGTTATGCTGTGGCTCTGCTAAACTCTAATCATGGTAGCTACTTTATTTAATTCTAACAGCATCTCTGTTGTGTGATGAACAAATGCAGGGTGACTCTAAAGCCAAAGAGGGTAAAGGAAATAATTTTTTGCAAATCGTTGTCAGACCCCTTCAAAAGAAAACTAGGAATGTAGCAAAACTGATCAAAGACAAAAGAGCCTGCCAGCTTTGTTTACTCTCTACCCTCTGTCTGTTGAGGATTGACATTTTTAATATTTTTATTTCTTTTTTAAAAACAATGGTTTAGACAAATGTGTCTAGACTGATGGTAGAGCAAATGTGACATTAATTATGGATTCCTGCACAGTGGCTCACTGTATGTGGGCAGTCGCCAGTTCCCAGAGAAACAAAAATTGCCAGGCTGCCAAACTGGAAATAGCTGCTCATTTTACCATGGTTACATCTCTTGAGTGTGACTGGTATCAGATGCTTCAGAAGAGGTTGCTGGCACATTGAAGAAGACAACTGTAAGGTAGCAGTGCTGGAAATATGCTGCTACATTTCCAGCAAAAGAGGTTAATGGAGAGGAGCCTACAGGAAGATCTATTTTCACAGGTCTGCAGGAGGTAGTTCAGACCAAGTCACATGCCAGGTAAAAGCTAGCTGTTGAGAGTGTTTCTGCAACCCAAGCTAGCTCATTTAGTGGCATCCCTCAGTCTGCTCTCACAGGATTGATTTGCTCAGGTTTGTCCACAAGATGATGAGTACACAGAAATAGGCAATACTGCAGATCTTTTACAATAGTGTTAAAATAACTTCCTTTCTGGGAATATCTTCCATCCTGGGAAGACTTTCATAGAATCATAGAATCATAGAACAGTTAGGGTTGGAAAGGACCTTAAGATCATCAAGTTCCAACCCCCCTGCCATGGACAGGGACACCTCACACTAAACCATGCCACCCAAGGCTCTGTCCAACCTGGCCTTGAACACTGCCAGGGATGGAGCATTCACAACTTCCTTAGGCAACCCATTCCAGTGCCTCACCACCCTAACAGGAAAGAATTTCTTCCTTAGATCCAATCTAAACTTCCCCTGTTTAAGTTTTAACCCGTTACCCCTTGTCCTGTCACAACAGTCCCTAATGAAGAGTGCCTTCCCAGCATCCCTATAGACCCCTTTCAGATACTGGAAGGCTGCTATGAGGTCTCCACGCAGCCTTCTCTTCTCCAGGCTGAACAGACCCAATTTTCTCAGCCTGTCTTCATAGGGCAGGTGATCCAGTCCCCTGATCATCCTCTTGGCCCTCCTCTCCATGTCCTTTTTATGTTGAGGACACCAGAACTGAACACAATACTCCAAGTGAGGTCTCACGAGAGCAGAGTAGAGGGGCAGGATCACCTCCTTTCATGTTATTCTGGTTCCATTATGTTGGTGACTCCAAATAAATGTGATTATCAGCTAGCAAACTAATGCCTTTCCCATCTCAAGTTACTTTCAGTTGATGTCTCTGATATTCCAGCAAAAATTCCCATTATTAATTCTAAAATGAAATCCTTGTATTTTGCTCAGTTGAATATCATCTTATTTCAGCTTTTCTCACCCTTAGGACATTGGTTGTTGCTGCTTGATACCTCAGTCCTTCTTTTTATGTCATCAGAAAATCTCAAAAGCCTTTGGTGCTAAAGTGACTAATGTCCATATTAAATCTGTTCTTAAGAAATGGATAATGACAAACAATGTCCTTGAGAAAACTGATGTAATAGCTTCCTTCCAGCCAAATACGTAAATTGTTTCATCACACTCATCTTTACTTTCTATTGAGCTAATTTCTTACACATCTTCCATCCAATTCATATTTGATCACTGATCAGCTACCACATACTTTTTGATATCTTGTGGGGTTTTTAGAGGGCAGAGCAAGATATAAACACATGATAATAACAAGACAATATCATTTAGTGTAGAACATGCTGCTGACCATACCCTTCTACCCTTCTCAGTTTATACTTGAAAGTCTGTATTGTAATAGTGTTCCAGACTGGATTGTCAGCTTCTGCACAAGTCTCTAGGTAATGTTTTCAGCAAGAAAAAGACTTTTTAACACTTGGGCTCATGGCTGAGCCTAAAAACAAAAAAAACAAAAAAGAACCCTACCCACTCCCCCTCTGCCAAAAAAAAAAAAAATCCTAAAAAAACAACTTTTTTTTTTTTTTAAAGATAGTAGACAAAATGGTTGAATGGTTGTTTTTTTTTAATAAAGCCTCAGCAGTACAATTTTTAGAACTTGCCAGTGACGCAACCTGTTGTTGGTTTGTCCATATTAAAAACTTCCTGGGTTTACTTTTAATTAAAAATAGCTCTGACTGGCAGAAATGCTGAAGGCTATAACCTTCTGGTTATCCACAAAACTAGAATAACAAGGGCAATGGGGCAACCTTTCCTCACCCTGACTGTTCTCTCAGAGGGTCTAACTCTTCCCACTCAGTCTAGTGCTGTTTTGCTGAGTCTGACACCAAAACTGTGGAGCTGAATTTCCTGTAGGGATGCCAGGGACAAAACCAGAGTCAATGTGTAGCCACAAAAAAATCCCTTAAAATTTAAGACTCAGAAAAATGACTCAGACTGGCTGAGGAAGCCAATTCATACAGATAACTTTTCTCCATAGCATTCAGGCTAGGGTGAAAGAGGTGGGTGAAAACTCTTGGCCTGTTATTAAAAAAGCAATTTCCCCGAATTCTTCCTGAATTGAATTCTCCATTGCCATGAGTGAGCCACTGGTGAAAGTGCAGCAGTCAGCTCTGCCAGTGCCAGAACCACAGGCGCTAGGCATTGCTTGAGCGTCTCACATTCTCTCCGGAGGTAACGCACCTCCTGAAATCTCTGGTTCCCCACTTTCATCAGGGGTTTGAATATGGAGCCAATCAGAGTAGAGTGGGTAGGGATGGACTGTATGCTTCTCTGCTGTGCCTGATACATCAAGGATCTGAACCAAATTGTTATGGCATGTATGTAGATAGCTTTAACATTCCATTTAATGACCAAGAGGAACCTAGCACATTTGCATGTAGTGTGTCCTCCTGAGCTTAATGAATGCTTCAGGCATGTTTTGACCCTATTCACTGGTGCAAGTGGGCAAGGCAGGTAGAAAGAGCTGGAAAACTAGGGCTCCAAGAGACATGCCAATGGGAATGCCACATCCTGAGGTCTGTATCACCTCCATCTCACAGGTAGCGTCCAATTAAATTTCTGCCTCCTCAGCTCTATCACATCCCTGTGTATGGACTGAATGATGCTGCTGGTGTTTTCATGAAGAAACTGCTGTGAGTAGAATGGCAGGGTAGTGACCCCCAACAGAGAGGCAACAATCATGCCTGGAACCCATCATTGCCAATTCCACCAGCCCTGTTTGTCAGACTCCTCATGCTTCCCCTTTCTTCATCTGGTTTGGCTTTTAAGATTGAACATGTTTATTCAAATCAGCTCCATTATACCTAGAAGATGAAAAAAAATATTTTCATATTTTTATATAAACTTTCTATATAAACTTTTATATAAAATCTTTTAACTCAGACCTTGCCAGTGAAATGTAGCTTTTCTGCAAGAAGAAAGCAATCCTTGAAAGAACTGCTCCTGGCAAAGATGTATCATGAAGACAAACAGATATGACACACAGAGGAAACTGGAAAGCCCTTGAGATTCTGCATCAAGAAGGGGTTTCCAAAGATTCAAAATGAGGACTTATTTTACCCAAACCAGTCCAAGGAGCACTGCCATACCTGCCAAGCTATGTGGCCACATGCAGTACAGCAACAGAGGCAGGAGCAGAGAAGTGGGGAGATGAAAGAGCATATGGGACCAGGGCATTTGCTCCTGGCATGAACATCAATTCATGTTTCTAAACATGCAAAGAAAATCAAGATGTACAGCATTCCTTTGGAGGGTCCACAGTCTTCACTAGAAGCATTTATTTCATGAAAAACTGGCAAATCTGCCTGGTGTGGTAGGAGCTATAAACCCAGGTAGAGTAAGATCACCTAGTGACAGTGAGACTCTGAATGACATTTTGGGCTTCCTAAGCCACCAAGTTCCCCCTAAGCTTTTTTTCCTCATTTGGTCTGTCTGACACCTTTGACATTGCCCACATTTCAATTTTGTTTTCAAAAATTCCAGAAGAATATTCATTTTCCATGAAATCTTGGGCAAAGAAAAATACCTCTTTTTCCAACTGAATCCATAAGTAACAAGGATGCATGGATTATAGAAACAAATTAACTGCTTTTCTGTTCCCACTGTGCACAGTTGTATAAGTTTACTTAAACTTATTTAGTGTCAGCCAGTAGTCAAGTCCTGAACACCAGTGCACAACAGGAGACCAGCTACTTTCAATCAACTTCCATTTAAAAGATGTATCTTTAAACACAGCCTGAGTTTATACAGGTGGTATTGTTCCATGGATAATTCATTAGTGAAGAAGCTGGAGATACACTCTACATATTCTCTATTCAGGTACTTGTCTTATTAGTATCTCTCTGCGCCTCAGTTCCCCTACCCTTAAAAGACAACATTAATATATCCCGATGTATTATTGATACAAAGTAATACAGTAAAATTAACCAGTCCTGTTTATTTAAGAAATTCAAACCTAGAAGTTATATACAGTATTAGTTAATATGCATGTAAATATTAAAATAATTATTACTGATGCAGCAGTTCCTGAAGACAAATAAAAATCTCAGTTCCCTCCTGCACATCGCCATCAGCTAATTTTAGTTTTCAATAGTGCCCCAAAATACTAAAGCTCTGCAAAATCGTTGACTGGGGGTTGCTTGAAAGGGAATTAAAGGAAACTATTTTAATCATTTTCCTTTGGTTTTTAACCATCTTTTTTCAGCCTCTTTTAATTTGCTAGTACTTTTCCTGGTTTGTTCACTGTTGAATAATGCCTGTGTGTTAGGTTGACTTTCTTTGTTTTTCTCCTTCTAGTATATTTTTTAGCTTCTCACTTCTCGTGGGAGGTGATGACCTTTCCCTATCCTCATCCTGATAAGAAATGGCTATAAGTACTGAAAATAGGCATTTTTCCTGTATTTTTTCATAATTGGACTTTTGGAAAAGAAAATCCCTTAAAATCCTTAAAATAAATAAGAAGCAACCTAGAATAGTTTTTTGTATTGTACTAAAACTTGATTTCTTTATGTGGGCTAGTCTGAGGCTGTTGCAATGAATTATATGTTCCCAGCATCCAAAGATTCTGAATGCTCACTGCCAAATGCCAGGAGTTACTATTAATAGTAAGCTTTGGACTACTTCCTGCTTGGTAAATGACTGTGATACAGACTGGGGTCATACTCAGCATGAGCAACATACACGCAAGACTGCACATTCATGAAATACACATGTACCCTATGAAAACATGGGCCAAAACGCACTAAAAAAAAGGGAGATGGGAATACTTTATAGATTGAGAGAAGAAAGAGAAAAGGCAATAGGGGTTCGACAAGCAGCAGAGCAAAGAAAGAGAAGGTGCAGGACTGTGAGACCCTGATGTTCAGCTGTTCCAAGAATTTCCATCCCAACACGTTCCAGAAATCTACCTCTAGTTCTTTTTGATAGATACATAATTAAAAATGTCTATGCATTTATACTAGTACATTAAATATAGGAGCAACACTTCACTGGATTGTCCATGTCTACACTGCTAAATACTGATCCAAAAGTGGTCAGCTGCATCCTTTGCTGCTGCTACTGGGAACTGGGAGCAGTTCCTGCTCTATGCTAACTCCAAGCCCACCACCGGGCCCTGATGGGATAGGGCCAGAAGCACGCTGGGGAAAATTCAGGCAATTTAACAGCAGACGCAACCAAGGGGCTGCACAAAAAAATGCTCCTTGGCACTGCTTAATCTACCAGCATAGGTGAAGACACAGTGTATTTTGTCAAAAAAACCCAAACAATAGCAGCAGTAGCAACATAAAGCCATGGATCAACTGAAGAAGCCAAAACCACTATTGCTCTCCCAAGACACTGAGTACTCCACATTTTGCTTTCAGAGCCACTCCTAACAAGATGCCTTGAGTCAACAAGGTATTTACTTATTTATTCTAAATTTATCCTACTCTTGAGTAACCGGTCTTTTATTGACTTCCTTCCTTTCTTGAGAGTTCCTTCCCTCACCTCCTCTTCTCTACCTCAGATGATGACACTGTCAAATAAATATTTCCCAAGCAATCCAAGCATGTAGACCTCAAGCTGTCTCTTCTTCGAAACAAGTTTCAGGACTCATTTTTAATGTATATTCAGGGTGTTGGGGAAGCAGAAAGGAGGGGAAATGTGCACAGTGGATTTATTCCTTTTTTGCACTAAAACAAACCCAAACTAATTCCAGTTGTGCTGATGAAAGAGAAATTTGTCTTTGTGCTGCCCAGCAGGGACCTTGTTAGCTACAGAATATTCAACTCCTTGGTAGTCGACCAACACAACCTTACAGTACACAGGGCTCTCTCTTCACAGCCCTTGTTTGGCTCAGCCCTGATTTGCAGATGTCAATAAGAGCTTTTCTCCTGGCTCCAGTGGGGGATGTCTACAGCTTTTGCCTGGTTTGCTTACTACTCATCACATTTTGCTGGCAGCTACATCTACCACTGGAGGAACAAATGTGTTCTCATATATCTCCTAATTACTGACCTATGACGCTGCAATGAGAGGAGCCTTTCTGGGGCTGGAGCGGAATTTGTCCCTTGCAGAGCAGTGGTTCAGTGAATGTGACCGCAGATAATCCTGAGGGTTGGTTAGAGCAGCTGCTGATTGCCCAATCCAGCAAAGTGTGCAAGCTCAGTGCTTCACTTCAGGCCACTCATAGTCCCATTCATCTCCATATGAGATTATTCTCGCTGGAGTTCACCCATCATAAAGCTAAATTAGTAGTCTGAGACAGTCCTCTTGAAGATAGGTTTGTTCCTCCCATTCTAAGACATGTGTCTACAGTCAGCAAGGAAAACAGCTTTGTGGAGGTGCTCATCACATGTCATTGATAGCAGAGACACCTTGGTCTGAGGTAGCCAACATTAGATAAGGACAAGCCCAGGTGAAGTGTTTGGCGTGAACCCCCAACTTAGCAGAGTCACACCAAGGTGCACTGGGCTCTGCAGAGCCAACACTCAGCCCTTACTGATGCAGCAGTTCCTGAAGACAAATAGAAATCTTGGTTCCTTCCTCCTGCACATCACCATCAGCTAATTGATCCTGGTGATTCACAGTAATATAAATAAATAAGCAGACCTGTGATTCGCAGCAGACATGTTTCTAAGAGGGTTTAACATCTTTATGAGTGAAGCTTTTTGCAGAGTGAGGTAACAGTGTCCCATCAGGAGACACCTAGTGCTGCTGGCTGAATTCATTGGAAAATCTGGCTCAACCTGCAGAGACCAAATGGGAAAAAATCCAGCTCCTGGGTCTTTAGAAAAACTGGCCCTTGCAAGCCAAAGTTTCTTGTTTATTTCCTCCTCATCTGTCACCTCTTGCAGCCCTACAAGGAGTCAGAAGAAACCCAGTGCTAGAAAATAATAAATAAAGAAATATAGACAATTGTGAAGAGAGTGCCAGCAGGCCTTATTTCCAGAGCTCATCTTCACAGGTACTGCAGACATGGCACATATTTGTAGGTCTCTGGGGCTCAACACTTGCTATTCACAAAGCTGGTGCAACCACCTTTTCCCCTCAGCCACCGCATGTGTGTAGCCTATGTGCTCGGGATGTTTTTACTACAAACTGCAGTCATTCCTGGTTTGTACAAGTCCAGGCTGTGAGAAGCCATACAAATCCTCACAATGCCCCTGACGCAGTGATGGCAAACACCAGGAAGCAGCTGACCACCACCAAGCCATGGCTCAGCTGGAGTGGCAGCTGCAGAAAACCAGCTTCAACGCAGGTGGGGATGGACAACGTGAGGTCAGATGTCTGGTCTGAACCAAGACCTCGGTTTCTCTCTGCCTAGAGAGCATTTGGGCATATGCCGCTTTAGAGTGACTGAGCAGATGCTTAAAAAAAAGGAGAAAGTGCTTTGAAAACATCATCTCCTCCTCTGCCTTCTGTGCCCACAACTATGTTTGTACAAATATATCAGGAGTATCAAGAATTTTATAATGATACTCCCTTACCCATGGTTCCAGTTTAAACCTCCATAATAAACAAAACATACATAGCACATCACTGGCACCAGAGGCTATAATTTTCTCTGAGTAGAAATATTACCAAAAAAGAAAAAAAAAAGGAAAAATAAAAAAAGGCAGGATTACATCCAATTTAGGAAGAAATCTGCACAGATCTTTTCTTCCCTTTCATTAAACTTCTCAACTATTATTAAAGAAAAGTCAGTAGCCAAAAATTCTTTGATGATGACATTGAATTATTTGATGATAGAGTGTTTTGGGAAAGGCTGCAGATGCAGATCACTGGTAAAAATCTTGAGTCCCAGGAAGAATAATTTTTCAAACATTAGAATACTTTCCCTTTTGTGAGAGAACACTTTTAACCCTCTTCTTCAAGTGAGCTCTACATTTTGTCGGAAAGACTCTGGTTTTGCAGCTATGAGGAAAATAACATACATTCTGAGGCTTTTTATTCTGAGGCTACAGAAGATTTTGAATGATGGCAAAGAAAAAACAATTACCAAGGTAAGAAATCTTGATACTGCAGAATATGAAGCATGCAATACTCAAGCATTCTGGGAGAAAAGGTATTTATTTTCTTATTTTCCTGCATGAGACATTTCATAAAACCACAAGGAAAACATGGGCTACATAGTGAACAATTCAGGGCTGCGCAACTCCTCATTATTCCAAATTCTACTTTCTACATATCTGTAAGTTTCAAATATCCCTACTGATTTGTTTTTCACTAGTTTTCAGTGCCTGGCTGCAGACACTTTAAAGAACAACTTTTAAAGGTGCTGATCACTGCTGTTCAGAGGATGCTGTCTAAAGGTGCTTCTCCTGGTGTGTCACCTCTGTTCAGTGACAGCGACCTTCTCCCTTACCTTGCCCTTCTTTTTTCAGTCAATCCATTTTTCTTTAAACTTGATGGAAATGCTCCCATTCAGTAAACAAAATGAGCACATCTTCAAGCACACACTAAACTCTATCCCAGATCAACAGACCATATAATCCCTTTGACTTCAGCCCTGGATTTAAAGATAAGTGTGTGGCCATGATTTTTTTCCAAGTGGGAGTCAAAGAAATGAAAGATCACATCCATGCTGCATCTGACCAACTTTGGGCACAGGCAAAAAGAAACCAAGCGGCTGCATGCACCCATCCTTATGATGAATTATGATAGAATCATGGAACCTTTTAGGTTGGAAAAGACTTTTAAGATCATCAAGTCCAACAGTTAACCCAACACTGCCAAGTCCACAGCTAAACCATGTCCCTAAGCACTTATTCCACCACTTCGCTGGGCAGCCTGTTCCAACACTTTGTAACCCTTTCAGAGAAGAAATTTTTCTAATATAGAACCTAAACTTCCCCTGGAGCAACTTAAGGCCATTTCCTATCTCCCTATCACTTGTTACTTGGGAGAAGAGAACAAACCCCCATCTCACTGCAACCTCCTTTAAGGTAGTTGTAGACAGCAAGAAGGTCCCCCTGAGCCTCCTTTTCTCCAGACTAAACAACCCAGACTCCCTCAGCCACTCATCAGTCTTGCACTCTAAAGCCTTCACCAGCTTGTTGCCCTTTTCTGGACCTGCTCCAGCACCTCAATGTCTTTCTTGTAGTGAGGGGCCAGAACTGAATACAGGATTATAGGTGCAGCCTCACCAGCAGCCAATACAGGGGAACAATCACTGCCCTGGCCCGGCTGGGTACGCTATTGCTGATACAGGCCAGGATGCTGTTGACCTTCTTGGCTGCCTGGGCACAAGCTGCTCATGTTCAGCTCCGCCAGTCAGCGCCCTCAGGTCCTTTTCCACTGAGCAGCTTTCCAGCCGCTCTTCCCCAGCCTGTAGCATTGTATGGGGTTGTTGTGGCACAAGTGCAGGGTGTGGCACTTCGCCTTCTGAACCCCATGCAACTGGCCTTGGTCTATTGATTCAGCCCATCCAGATCCCTTTGTAGAGCCTCCTCTTCATGTATTCCTCCACTTCATTCATATTTCATCAGTAGTAGACTGTGAGCCCCTTGTATTGTGTGCCATGGTACTCACCATGTTCACTCAGCCCACTTGTCAGGGGACAGCAAATGAGTAAAGCAAGCAGGGGGAATACAGGGTGACAGTGACTACCAGCCAAAAATAGTCTTTTTTGGTGCATAGGAAGGATTAATTTCTTCTGAGCTGCCCTCTTACTTAAATATGTAACTGCATTTCCAAATACTGGCTTTCAATGAGATATTTAACGTTGGCATCCTGGTTAGTAAATGAAGATTAATTGTTTTGGTGGGGTTTTGTGTGTGTGTCCAAACCACCAATTTTATATGGAAAATTTTGAGAAGATTACGTTTTTTAATGAGAATTTCCTTTTGGCTGAAAAATGTTTTTCATTTGGGATAGACGTTGCTCAGAAGAGCCTCTACTTAACTGAGAAGTCAGACACAGATGATGTATGAGCTGTGCATTCAAATTTTCCAAAAATGTTGATAAAAATTATTGTGCCCTGGGACCTCAGGTCCCCAGTGCAGCAAGAGGTTCCTGACCAAGTCTCTACAGGTGATGAGCCACTCTCATGGCTCTCAGGTACTCCTAGGAGACATCAGGATTACACTGGCCTCACTACAGAGTGGATAAAGACAAGAAAGGTGCCTATATGTGATATCCAATCCTTTGGTTGTGTGCTGGTTTTGTCTGGGATAGTTTATTTTCTTTATGGTAGCAAGTATGGACTATATTTTAGATTTGTGCTGGAGAAATTGTTGATAATACAGGGATGTTTAAGTTACTGTTGATCAAGTAACTAAAGGCAAGGCCTCTTATGCTCCTCAGCCCACCCCACCAGCGAACAGGCTAGAGGTGCACAAGGAGTTGGGAGGGGACACAACTGGGACAGCTGAGCCCAAGTGACCCAAAGGATATTCCATAATGTATGGCATGCTCAACATATAATGCTGGTGGAAGGAAGAAGAGGGGGAAAGTTCAAAATTACAGCGTTTGTCTTCCCAAACAATTGTTATGCATGACGGAGCCCTGCTTTCCTGGAGATGGTTGAACACCTGCCTGCTGACGGGAAGTAGTGAATGAATTCCTTATTTTGCTTTGCTTGCATGCACAGGTTTTGCTTAATGATTAAACTGTCTTTATCTCAACCCATGATTTTTCTGACTTTTACCCTTCTGATCCTTTTCGCCATCCCTCTTGGGGAAGAGGGAGCTGGTGGTAGTGTGGGGCTTAGTTGCCAGCTGGGGTTAAACCATGACAGACTGCTATAGTGGTGGTGGCACAGAGAATATGAGGGTTTTTGATCAGTACTATTTATTAACTGCATTATCCTGCCCAAGTGCTGAGCATGACTTCAACCCTCTCCATGAGACAGGAGGTCAAGAGCTAACATGAAGCATGGCAAACAGAACAGGGAGGAAGAAATGGAAATGAGATTGTCATGGTTATTCAGTGTCTGGTATCCTACATGGTTCCAGAAATAAGTGAAGACTTGTGGACTCAGAGGGGAGCTTTTCAGAGCATGGTCTGGCTATAATTTTTTCTAGAACCATCAGATGGCAAATAGGCCCTAAGTAAACACGATTTTTTCTTAGCTCTGGCTTTTTCTCCCTAACCCACTGTCTCTAGGTTTCAATTGAAACACACCACTACCCTTTTCCTCTCACCTTCATGTCAATGCAGTAGAAAACCTTCCTTTATTTATGCTAGAAATAGGAGGGCACTGGTGATCCTTTGCTTCATACATTAATTTCCAGGATATGAGGGCTGAACTACTAACCTGGCTATTTGAGTGATGAGTGAACATCTCTGGACAAGCCTCTCTGCAAATGGAGGCTCCAGTAAGGCAACTTTATCCCATTTGGCTAACAAACACATGGGAGTAGCACAATCACTTCATGAACTTATTACATTATTGACATAGTGTGTCATATTTTTTCATAGAGAAAAATCATTATTATATTGCTACATCACTAAAATACGATGTCAGGCTTTGTGTAAAACCTCTTTCAAAGCTTGCTGTGCCAAACGATGCTGGTGTTACCCATTGGTTCTATGTAGATAAACCAAATCTGATTCATTGGCAGAGAAAGGAGGACTTGTCATGGAGGATCTCATCCTTGTGCACTTCCCAGGATGATTTGGTGGCACCATGGTCCCACTTGACCACTGTGGCTTGCGGCACTGGTTGGTACAGTGAATTTAAATCAAGCTGTGTCTCTCCCTAAAAAGTGAAAGGTAAAAGAACATTAAAACATGATTTGTTGAATGGCAACCAACAGAACAAAACTCCCTAGGCAGCTGCTTTTCCCAAGTGTCTCTTCAACAGGCAGCTGGAACTGATAAAGCTGTAATTGCCCCTTCCATTTAAGAGAGCAGTGCGAGGAGGTGTGCACCCAAAGTAGTCTCTGTCTTGCCTGGTGGGTACAAGAGTCTTATGCAAAGCAGATCTTTGAGTAGAACTGGTGTAAAAATGTAGAGAAAACATTTTACTTTTTTTTTGTTTACATAAGCAAATATCACATCACCCAAAACCCCTTGGTCCCCCTGCATCTCTTTACAGGCGGTCTTGCTGGTCATGCCTGTAGGACCCTGGTACAAAAGGGAGAAAGCAGAGTCCCATGTTGCTTTTCCATGCACGGCACAGATGCTCAGCAGTCAATAGTTTGGCTGCCAGAGGAGCCTCAGAATCAGTCTGGTCTTGAAGGAAACAATGGCATTGTTGCCACTGGAATAAACATCCTGGTGGCCCTTTTGTGTTTATCTGGTATTTCCATTCGCTGCTGATTAACCCAGCCAAGTGAGGTCTTCATGTGGTAATTACAACACAGCTCATTTGTGTGTGTTTTACAATGGTGTTGATATAATCCCACTAGAGAACCCCAAGCATGTGCAAGGAGTTCCCACCAGAAATCTAAATAACGCCCCAGCACTGCTGACAGCTTAATAACATGACAAAGTTCAGCCTCGCTGGATGTCAGGGACAGGAATGCGGCTCAAGCTGCTCTGACCTGGAGCTTTCAAAATACCTTACAGTTGAGGCTGAGCATTTGACAAATAACCTTTTCTTTGCCTGCTCGAATGCATCAGACGTTACCAGGTGCCATGGAAAGGCCACATGCCACTGTTAAAATGTTAAATTGAGTGGCACAGCCATCGAAAGCTCTGGGGAGGAACATTTATCTTTATTATTATTGTTATTAATAATGCAGATATTGCTGTGTGTTGCATTCCAAGGTATTTTTGCAGCACTTAATCATCCAAATGCCCATCTATGGCCCTGATAAATCACACAATAAACCAAAATTCAATACAGCTGTCAGCCCAGACCCCAAGCAAAATCTCAGCGAGCTTAATTATAAAGTTCAGGCAGGGACTGAGCCAGTTTGAACAGGGACGAATGGCAGCATGGCACTGCCATTTCAGGCACTGAGGAAAGGCTGCATCAGCCTTCTCCTCCTGCTCCTCAGTATCCCAGCACTGACAAGCAGCAGGATGGGGACAGCTGCTCATGACAACATTTCTCATTGTTTTCTTCTCTGTGCTTTTTCCACACTGTTTATTTGCTTCCTATTTATTTTCTCCATTTGTATTATTTCTACTTTTCCTTTTGCTCCTCTCTTTTCCTCCCATCTTTCCCTCTCCCCCATCACTTGTCTTCTATCTCACCATCCCTTTCTTTCTCCTTCCCTCTTCTTCCCCTCCTGATCCCCCCCATCAAAGCAAGGAAACCGTAACCCAAAGGAAGAACAAGAATTGAACCTGTGCCAATGCAATGGGCCAAGAGGCTACATATGGAACCAGCAAATCACATAGCCTTGAAAGATGTTAGTGATTTAAAGTTATGTATATTGAAGTCTGGATCTTAAAATGAATCCATAATGGTAGAGGTTACTAATGGGAAGACTTAACTGACAGCAAGCAAAGTTTTTTCTTTCACATTGTTATGGTCCCACAAACTCCTCTTTTCCTGTCCCCACCCTTTCCCTGCTCCCCTTTCTGATTAGTTCAACATCCACACTGACAATGAAAAGCTAAAGCTGCTGCTTTGTGAATAAAGATTTTAGCCCATACACCATAAATATGAGTGTTACTGGTTGGATGCACAGCAAGGCATCCAACTGGCTCTGACAGCAGTGGGGCTCTCCCTGGGGAATCATGCCCTGTGGCAAGGGATAGTGAATTTTCCCAGCCAACTGGGCATGGTAGCACATCTCTCACTGCAGTGTGATAAATAACCTCACTAGGACTATGGCTTCAGTAAAGATGGGGTACAAAAGCCAGCTGGTCCCCTGTGGCAGCCCAAATAGCAACTGCACATATTTTCTGTGATTCTAGAAACCCAGACTTAAAATGCTTCTCAGAGGGAAGGATGACACTATACATGTATACATACATCTATGTAAATAGATGTATGTATGTGTCTATGCATGCATATTCACACACACACAAGACATTACACAAAGAAAAATTAAAACATTACTACACTTGCAAAGTCAAACACTTCAAACTTAGCAAAGACCAAATACTGCTCAGTGACCCAAATGTGCTACTTTTTATACATGAGCATTCTGGCAGAGCTAGGACCTGAAGCAACAGTTGAGGTGCTGGAGCAATGAGCACTCCCAGCTGCACTTACAAGCAGCAGGAACTCAAATACCTGCCTTTACTACTTAGCGTATATGTATAGATGTGTGTATTTCTAGACTGGGAGATCCTTTTTGGCTCAGGCCACCCAGCACCCTCTCAAACTAAACTGTCCCCAGCATTGTTTGCAGATTCATTTGCCTAGGGTCTGTTTCTAACAAGCAGTTTGCAGCAGCCATCCAGTTTGGGAGAGTAAAGCCAGTATGGACAGGAGCCATATTGCACCAGTTTGTCTCAGAGATCAGGAAATTCCCAGCACATTGAATTTACTGATACAGCAGTACCCTGAAATTGCTGCTTAGTGCAACATACTGCAAAAAACTACATGTTAAATAGATGAAACTGAGCACCACGATGCCATGATACCATGGCAATTTTAAAGAGTTTCCTAACAGGCTGAGTAATAAGGAACAAAGAAGGCCCAGCACCACACACAGCTGAGAAAACAAATGGCATCACCTGTTCAGGGGTAGGACCTGTGCAGGATGTAGTACGTGAGCTGATGAAAGCTGGTACCACAACCCGTCTGCACGAGGACATGACTGAGGATTACATGGGTGATCTGAACTCCAGCAGGTTCTTTAAAGTCCTTCTCTTGATACCTACCATGTTCTTTAATGTTGTTTTAACAAAGATTTGAGGGAAGGGAAACTTCTTGCAATAAATTCTTTCTCACACTTCTCAATTAATATACTTTCAGCTAGCTTTTCCCAAACCCTGTGGCTTCTAATAGAATAAATCCCCCCTATTATCTCTACCTGAGAAATCAGGAGCATAAGGACTTAAGCACCAAAGAAAACACCCTTTCTTTTTTGGTTTTGGCTATTTAGGCTTTCCAGGCTGCTTTACCTTCTTCCCTATGGCATTAAATAACCCTTCGCATTCCACAATGCTGACTTAAGGAGAAACTTAAACAGATTAAAAGGCCCTGGAGTGCGCATAAAACACATGGGAGAGAAGGGCTGTGTTTCCATCTAGTTGCTGAACAAAAGGAGGCTGGGCACCAGCATCGTGACACTCAGCCCTGTGATGACAGTGCTGGTGGAGGTGGTTGCAAGCCTGCTGTGGGGTGACTAGACTGCGGGTTTTTCCTTTTCCTCCAGGCTTCACCAGAGAAAGGCTAGATACTGTTAGCGGTGGCTGAACATTGGCCAGATTTTGGGGCATGTGGGTATAGCCTATATTTATTTTTTAAGTATATATTTATTTGATGTTTTGCAAGCATCTGCTTAAGATTTCTGGGCTTATCTAACGGGAGGAAAGAGCCCATTCTTCCCAAAGCCAGTTCAGTGCAAGAAAATGTCATAACACTGCTGGGCCCCTTTGTTTCATCCTTCGCCAGAGGGACTCCATAGTTTCTCTGCTACTTCTTGGAAAGCCAACAGCAGTGGCTGGCAATTAAAGGCATCTGCTGGGCTCATGAAAAGAAAGGCACGCACGAGATATGAAGGATGGATGACACCTGAAATGTCTAAACTCTTGTCTGGCGCAGACTGGACTGATTGCAGTGTGTCTAGCAGGATGTGTAGAGTGTTACAGCAGGTATTGAGATAAAAAAGAAAAACCAAACTAAACCCTCCTTCACAAAACTTCTCCCCCACTCCATCCCTGAAGGAACTGGTTCCAGCAGCTCTGTGCAGCCTGCTAAGGACACTATTTTTCACATAGCAAGCCGGGAGAGACAACAGTACAAATCCCTTGTCAGATAGAGGGATTAGCTGGGTAGAAGTGATCCTTCAGAGACCAAATGACCAAAGAAATGACCATCAGCATATGCACATGGTTGTGGAAAGGGGAAATGTTGCTCAAAGCAGACATATAAGGAATGATAAAATAAAGACAGGAAAAATGATGAGTGATCCAGCTTGTTACTCACCCCATTTTTCATCATTCAGGTCTGCAATCACAGTCACTCACACACAGAAACCTCTTTTCTTACACAGAGCCGAATGAATCTGATGCACTCACTACCGTAACATATTACCCAGAGCAGTGTTCGTAAAGCCTTAGACCAGTGTCTGGTCTGTTTGTACAACAAGAGCAGCCAGACCTATAGGTAGCTATTTTTAATGAAATAAACAGTGAAAAAACACCACCAGTGTGGCATATTTTTTGTGTGTGATCAGTATGTTAAATCCCAACCTGGGGCTCCTGGCACCACCCTTTGAAGCATTCAGTACAGACCACTCTCAGAGATGCTCATCAGGGTGGCACAGTCTCGTGTGTGTGGTTCTGGCAATGCAGCGACATGATGGACCTGTGTAAGGTGTGAGTTTGTATCAGAAAATGCATGGCAGTGTTACCAATCAGCCACAGCAACCCTAGCCATAGCTGACCCTCATGCAATTGAGTGACCAAACAGCAAGTTGTACTACAGGACCAGTTACAAATTAGGCAAAAAAAAAGCATCACATTACCTTATTTATTCATTCTCTGATATGCCTGATGGTGAGCTTTGCAGATAGATACTCTGGTTTCCCTCCATGCTGTCAAAGGGAACGACTACATCTGCTATAAAGGTGCAATTGAGTATACATTGAGAGCTTAGTCCAAAAGCAACCAGCTGAGGACCAGGGCTTCTACAGTTCTGGACAACTGAATGGATACTTCAGCACTAGTTAAAGCAGAAGCATTTAACTGACACTTAAGAGCTTGGGTTAGAAGAATCTGAAACAAATTATCATTTGTATACCACACATCATGAGAGATGCTGTACTAGAGGGATGTGGCCCAAAGGTTTCAGTCTTTGGTCACCAGAAAAAAGTTGATGTGTAACCTGGGAGAAACCCTACATGCTCCTCTCCAATTGCAGCTGTTGATGATGAACTGTTGTTATTCCAGATAAATGCTGATTCCCTGCCATTTGCTGTGAAAGGGACTCTGAGCCTTTGTCTCTAATGCTTCTCTGGAAGTGGTTTGCTTTGGGGAAGATAACTTCAAACTTTTGTGCTGGAATAAAATTTTCAATACTTCATATTTATGTATCATAAGGCCAGAAAGGCCATTCCAGAGCCACGCCACGTCTCACAGCAGAAGTAATATAAGAAATAAGGCAAGTGGAAATCTGGGCCCTCTTCCCGGACCCTCTCCCAGCCTTGATATTTAAGGACTACTTGACCTCAAAACTGCATCTAAACTTTCCTGTTTAAAAACATTAATGGATCTGTTCCTCATGAAGTTGTCATATCCATATTTGAACCCCATTTTAATTTTGATCTGCAGAGCATCCTCTGGTAAAGGTTTCCAAAGTTTAAGTATACAATGTGTAAAAAGGCAGTGCTTTCTGTTTGCTTTTGACTTGCTGCTTCATCGTTTCATTAAGAATACATACTCCCTGATATGAGAAATACTGAATAATCATTCCCTGTTTCACCCATTTCATTATTTTTTAGACTTATAACACCACCAGTTCTCATATCCTGTGTGCTGCACTTGGACGCTGTCTTGGAGGGAGGTTACTGGTCCAGGCCAAAAAGGTTCCACTAGCTGCACCATCTATACGGCACCAACATCCCGGAGACAGCGCGTGAGTTATACCCTGGCCATGTTTCTTCTTCCAGTACGGATGTAGCTTACTTGTCCTTGCTCTCTTTCCCTTTATTTCTATTAAATCTATTTCTAAATCCAGTGATGAGTATAGCTGTATTCAAGCTGTGAGCACAAGGTTTTTTTGATTGCAGACAAGGGAATGGTGCCTGTTCAAAAAAAACTCAATGGATCAGACAAACAAAAAGACCCAATTAACAAATTAAACAAAAGTTCAGGAATAATCCAATGAGAAAATAAACCATTTTTATTAAATTATCAGGTGTTAATCACTCTTGGAATATAAGATTATAAACAGCTCCAATTCAGGAAGGTTCATTTCTTGATTTAACACATACTCATTTGAAGGATACAAAAGAAATGTTTGATTATTTATCCAAAAGCTTAAAATGAAACAATGAGCAGATTCTTATTTGCTTTTAGAAATTAAATTTGACTATTTCTTCAATAATAAAATATACTACCTATTATACAAAAAGGACATTAATTTTGTTCACAGTTGACAGAATACAGCCACACAATCAAAATAATAAAAGTGAACTGCAATGACATTTTAATTATATTATTCCTATTATTATATATTATGAGGGTTAGAGCAGCACACACAGGCACTAACCAGGTTCCTTTAGTTTCAAGAGCTGCACATACAGAGAAGAAATATATTGTTCTTACCCGAAAGGTTACAGTCTAATCTAAAATTATCCATTAACAGAGGATGTACCTCAACTGAAAATCACGGGTATGTGAAGGGATTTCTCCTGCTTTTCTTTCATAGCTGAAGCAGACCCCTAGATACACAATTACTTTTCATCATCTACCACTATAAAATAGCTGTTTACAAAGAAATAACTTTTAAGCTTACAAGTTCTGAGTTCAAAGGTCATTCCTGCTTCCTTCTTAAGAGTTCCTCATTTTGCTTTTACCCCAGAAGTTCAGGTGGTGACAATCCCAACAGCCATTTGGTAGTTCTGAGATTAATGACATTTTGGAGAAGAAAATCCGTTCCTGGGCTTGCCTCTGGGCCAACACCTAAAAATCTGAGTGTCCTTCCAAATTAGATATTTTTTGCCTGTATAATGTCCCAAAGAGGAACTGTTCCCGGTCGTCATGTTAAGTGTTCACATCCCAGGTTTTGCTTTTAACATCATTTCAATTTTTAAGGAACTGTGTGTCATCTTAGGGCCATTCAGGTACAGGCTGCTTTCATGCTGAACATCAGAAACTGTCCATATACCTCCTAGGACTTCTGTATCAGTTCCTGTTATCCTCTTACAGTGGAAGGACAGTAGCACATACAGTGGGTCTCCCTTCCTCTCTTACAACCTCAGATCCTCCTCAGAGTAACCAGGATTGTGCCCCAAATGAGTCAGGATTTGGAAATGGAGTTTTAATTTAAAAAAAGCATTTCCAGTCACCCCTGGGTCTCAGTATGTAACTTGATTTGATCTTCAGGCTTTAGAAATGAAAACAGACAACAGAAATTAATCTACTGATCACTGGGTCATACATCTCCAGGCTACACACAGCAGCACCCTGAAAATAAAAATGAAAAAAAAAAAGAAAGAAAAAGGAAAAAAAAGGGGGATACCATCAGAGTTCTGAGGATTTGCACAGATGAGGACCCATTCTCCAGAAGCCAAAACAAGGAGCTATTGGGAATCTATTCACAGATTCTGAAAATACATTCACATGCCCAAGCAGTCAGTTTTGCACTAGGAAAGATGATTGAGTGGGGTTTGGGGTTTTTCATCTTAATTTCTTATGGTTAATAATGCCCAGTAATTTCCAGCACTAAACAATGCAAAATACTCCTGGTTTATTTGAAACACGGGGCTTAGACACAAAATGGGTTTGGAAATGAGAAGTGAGGCAGCGTGGCAGCTCAGCACACTTAAGGGAACATTTTTAAGCCATTTAGCAGGAGTTTATTGCTTCAGCACAGGAGTCTTTGAGCATTCAAGCACGACAGGGAGTGCATTGTTGTGCCAGAATTGCCCGCCTTGGGTGTGTGTGGTGTGCGGCAAGGGGCCAAAGGCTGTGTTTAAACGCACCCGCACGAGAAATGTGATTTAGGCAGAACAAAGTACACTCCTGTTGTGCCTCCCCGTGATTATAAAATGGATCTGTGTCATTATAAATAGAAAATGACTGGTGACAAAGATGGTGCTTTGACTCACTTCTGAGGCCAAGCTCTTACGCTGTGGTTCCTGATGTCAGACCTATTTAGTGGCTGGGCTGCAGGCAAATGCGTCTGGTTCGGGGTTAGCCATTCCGCATCTTATGATGGCTTAATCTCATTTCATAACAGCAGGGGATTCACTGTGGTCCTTCACAAGCAATGCTATCCGTTCACTCAAGGATGGTCCCAGACGCCTTCTGAAATGCACTGTGACTACTGCAAGACTCAGATTGCTAAATGGCAAATTACTCTGTGCTCCAAAGAGACTGCCAAGCTATCTGGATCTGTGAATTCGAGATCCTGTTCCTACACAACTAAATGCTGCAGCTCTTGTTTATTCTAGTGGAAACAAAATCGAAGACACAGAAATAATAGTGGTATTTCAAGAGTGTAAGTTTTCCTCTTTATGCCACCTTCCATCCTAAAATGATTTATAGCACATTATTGAATTAAATAATGCAGTTAAATAAAGTAAATATATATACATAGTTTCTATGTTGTACAATAAGTAATTAAAAAACCCAAAACATCAGAGATTAAACCTGAATCTTAAGTCTCTATTGCAGTATATGGAGTATTTTGTCGGTTTATTCCTAAGAATGCTCCTTAAACCAAACCAGAGTCTTCCTGCTAAAATTATTTAATCAGAATCACACTTCTATATATATTTTATACCACAGTTTATTCCCAAAGCTGGGGATAACCTCTCATTTCCTTAAAGCTCTTAAAAACTTCCTTACTGGAAAAGCAGAGAAATCTGCTGTTTGCAAGTTCTATTTGTTTATTGCTTACTTCCAAACTAAAGTAGTTAATTTAATGAAGGGGGAGAAAAAGATTAATGTGGTGCCCGTAGCCATTTCCCAAATTTTTCAGAGTTTATAGACCTAGGGAGACGGGGAAAAAGCAACTTCTCAGCAGTGGAGCAGAATAGGCTGAAATGACCCTGTGAAACCAAAGTGATTCTGGGAATTAAAGGATGTTCACTCCTCTTATGTTTCTATGCTGCAAACTCCTTTTAGGGCTCCCAGTAGTACCCATTAGCAATAGCCAAGCTTTTCTGTTTTAATTTAATTTAATTTAATTTCCACCAACAAATTCTACCCTGTGGTGAGAATTGACAGTATCATGTTGAGAACCATTAGAGCATATTTGGATTGTTTTTACTCCATGTATATATAAAAAAAAAAAATCCCCCACCCTTCTCAGTATTTTTTAGACAAGCAACTTCATAATAAGAGTGAGGCAGACACAACGGAGGCATCGTTATACTGTAGGATACCACCATAGGGAGCATGGTTGGAGATACAGCAGAACATGCTGTGGCATTACACTACAGCGTGGCCTGGTCCCAGCTCCATTCTGAACCTCCCTATGCTAAACCAGAATGGAGCCTGGCAGCACTGGTGGTGTCCTGCCAGGTACCACTGGAACATAGCTGGTATCCTTTTTCTGTAAGAAGATCCTATATATCACTGCTGCTTCCTTTTCTCCTTGAGAGTTTTCTGTTCTCTAAGGACATCTTCACACTTGAAACATCTTCATGCTTATGTAGCCTTGGGCTCTACTAGGAATTCCTATTGGGAATTCCCCCACTGGGAATTCTGCCACCAGATTTCAAAGGAAAGAGAATAATAACGCTCTTCATTAATATAGGCTTTTCTGTCATGACTTTTAGGCCCCTCTCCAGGCAAGCAGGCAAGCACATGTTTAACATTAAACACACGAGTAGTCTCCATTCACACGCTGCAAGCTAGAAATGCTCATTAGTGTTGGATCATGGCCCCAGCTGAGCTGCTAACACACTTCAACTAGAGAGCTTGGCTGGAGGAAAGGTGGCACTGAAACCTTTCACCATCACTGCTTTCACCATCACTGCTGCACCAAGCTGCACCATCACTGGCTGAGCAGCTTCAGCATTTCCTTCCCAAGCACTGCTACTCCAATGGCCGATAGGCTGTCCGCTTGGCAGCAGAGGCACAAACTGTTGAGCTGCCACAGTGTCATCATTCAGGGCTAGTTAGCTGATGAGCACAGCTCAAAATACACCATATTCAAGTGTATCCTCTGGAGCATTTTCAGCTTTAGCATCTTTGCAATGAATGGTGAAAGGGGAATGATTTGAGGCAGCAGTGAAATAGCATGATTGCTGCAGGCTCTGAGAGAGTGCTGGGTCCTGTAACACTGTGTGGTAAGTGCCTGAGAAGTTACATGGGGCTCCTCAGACCATTATGTTACATGTCAAAACATGGATTGATCAAGCTTTGAAAACCAGCATTGGATGGGGTTTCTGTACATCTTTATGTATCCTGGGAAATACCTAAGCAAAGCCACCTTACACACGGTGGCTTGCTCAGGTCTGTGCAGAAAATCACAGTACAAACTAAACAGTCTATCACTCTTAGTTTTAAGTATCCCAGATGAAAAGACACATTTTTGTTTTAAACTGCTTTTAATACTGTTTTCTCAAAAAAAAAAAAAAATCATTACCTCCTCGATCTTCTCAACAAGTCTAAGCCTCACAGCTTCCCTGCCTCCTCTGGAATTACTAAGTCATTGCAGACATCAAAATTAATGAAGAGGTGAAAGATTCAGCAGAAAGGCAAAATCTTACTGGAAAAAAGAAATATTTCTTGATATCAAAAGCAATTTAAGAATAATGAACATATCTATCAGAATAATAAACAAACTTCCTGATGCGTACAAGAACGCACATGAAGGAGGACATAAGACTTTGGGGTTTGGTTTTTTTTCTTTAAAACACCAATTCATTTTTAAAGAGAAAGTATCTATATGCTTCTGGGGCTTTACATGAGTGGGATTTGCACTGCCTAAACTTTTGCTGTACTTTAAACTCAGCTAAATTAGCCAAACAGTGCAGAATGGGGGCTCTCTTTGCTTCATCCTTCAAGACAGATGGGTTAAGCTGAAACACAGTTCTCCATGTATCCATCCATGAGCACCCTGCTACTTAACACTAAGGAAATGGCAGAATGGTTCTGGCTAGCTTGAGATTGAATTTGAACAGGGATGAGAGATGTGGAAATGTGGCTAGGGGTTAAAATTAAATGAATACATATTCAAAATAAATGCAATGTGCAATTCAGCTGAACCTTCGTGTAGGAAACTGAGATGTTTAGTTTCTTTGTGATATAGACTCTCAGTCCTTCCTGTCAGTGGCTTTGCAGCTGTTGCAAACATAGAAATAACCTGTAGCTCTATATTCCACACTAGACCTGATAAAGCAGTATTATTATAAGATTCTTGGTATTGGAAGAAAATGTTTGTCATAAGCCCTCATTTAAATACTCCTGAAACAAATACTTCTTTAGTCGTACCTGTACAGCAAGACGACTTCTTGGCAATTCAAACAGTCTAACCGAGAATAAGCGTAACTAATGTATGGGATACTGTAGCACTCCCATACCACTGCTAATAGAAGAAAAATTAATATTAGTTCCAATATGAATGGAGTGCTGGATTGACTGAACAGGGAGCTTTGAAATAAATATCTAAGAAATGTTTGGATGAAATGGACATCTTTACAGACATTTGGTCTGCATTTCAGAAATGTAGATGATTAAATCCACATTGTTGGCTTCTTCCCCCTCTGCACTATGTCTTTCTTTACATCTTGCAAAAAATTTATGAACAAAGTAATTGTAAATCTGCAATGTCTGTCTTGTCACTTAGATTCTTTTCAGAAATGCTGCCTTGCCAATGTAGATATACAATCCTGAATGATTAATATTTATTACTTATAATTCTAAATACAATGGAAGGTCACCAAACATACCCTGCCTAAAGGAGTCTGGAGCCCTTTAAAATCTCACTAGTGATGGATCCTGAGTGAGCTTAAAATCTTAGCAAAACACTTTTCTATGTAGGATTTCCAGTATTTCCTGCTTCTGACTATGGCTAAAGCCAAAAAAGCACAAAGGTGAGCAAAAGATACAGATCTGAAAACATGAGCTTGGATCTCGAACCCAAACATAGGTCCGGGAGTGCCTGGATCTTGGATCAGCCTATAATAGAGTTATAAGTAAAATGCGAAGTTAGGATGCAGGGTGAGACTTGAATTCAGATAGAACAGGCATAGTAGGTAAAAACTGTTTCATTTTGCTGTTTCTTATATCTTTCCTTTTCTTATATCCATCAATACATCTATCTAGAGTATCTTGGGGGTGTTAGAATAATGAAGATATTTAAGGATTTTTTAATTCTTATTAATTAAAAGGAAGGTAGCTTGGGGATTTTCAGATTTTATAATTAAATTCTAGAAAAATTTTACATAAAAATCATCTCAAAAAAAAGCTCATTGCACTAACAGCTCATTTTCTTTTTGTTATAACCTCAATCATTTTTAAACACAGTTTTTTACAAATAGATGCAACTGGAGGTCACTGAGAACAACTGATTATGATTTAGCCCTCTTCTAGCAAACCTAAAGAAAGACATTAGAACATATCAGAACCACAGGATCCAGTAAACTGGTGAAGATTCAGGTGGAAATCAGGTCAGACCCTGAACCTGTTCACTTACCCTGCCTGAGATCTGCTTCATATTTGGACAATCTTCTCTAAGGAGCTAAATATAATAAGCACATAAGAATCTGCATCTGCCTCTGCGTCTTTATTCAAAGATTCACTGCAGCTGTGATTAAGCAAAAGAACTAACCGAAGTACAAACCTGGAAAAAAATCAACTGAGAAAAATGTAGATTCTGTTGATGGGCATGCCTCTAGCCAAATCATAGTGAAAATTAAAAAATCCCAGTGACCATTAATCAGATAGAAGACTTTTCTCTGGAAATGAATTTGCCGAGTATTGCTGATGACACTTTTCTAAACAGGCAGCCATGTTGAGCAGTGTGATGAGTGAAAACCAGAAAGACAGACAGAAAGGACTGAGTCAATTAAAATAAATAAATAAATAGTTGCCATAATTAAAAAAAAATAAATTACAAATAATTCCAATCTCATGAAGAAATGTTTTTAACAAGCCACATGTGCTTGTGCAGACACTTCTAATCTCATTAGATTGTTCTGGCTGCTATCAGTGTTCTCTGAGCCAGTTGATTTCTCAGCAGTGTTTTAAAGAGTGCGAGCCTTTGCTCTCCAGTCTAGCCACTGTTAAAATAGCCCATTCTAGGAGAAGACTTGGGAGTTCATGTACTTTCTTCCAAGGTTTTGAAAGTTTGGAACAAATTGACTATTGCATGTGAAACAATAGTCAACCACAAACTATCTTCACAATCAACAATCAACATTCTGCTCCCAGCTGGTTAGTGTGAAAAGTGGAATAATCCCACCAAAGCAAGAGGATGGCTTCAGATTGTCATCAGCATCACATGGCAAAGGCTGACTTTCAATCCTGTCTCCAGTCCTCCAGCTTTTTGGTGCCAAACAAGAATCTCTCTGCTGTGAGATTCCCCTCGGTCAGAGTTCACAAGTTTGTGGTTCCCTTCAAATCAGTGCAGCTCTAGCAGATCTCATCAGAAGGGAAGCCACCTTGGGTTACATCTTAGCCTTATTTTATCCCTGAAAACAACACTAAATCTCCCCAAACTGAAAATCAAGAGCCATGTGCACTGCTGTACATATCAGGGCAGCTGGGTTTCATGCAAAAGAGCTGTCATTATGAATTTGCTAAAGTAAGGTGCAAATAATCACTCACATAAAACAGATTGTGTCATGTAGATGCTACAGATAGAACAAATAATTGGTTTTAGAACATAATCCTAATTCAGAATCATGTAACCTGAATGGGTCAAACCTGGATGAATGGGACTAAGGCATCATGAATGGATTTTGGCTAGCATACTTGTTGAATTTCTGGATGGAAGTGTGCCTCTCTCTGTTTTAGCCTGCCCTCTCTGAGGGTCTCAGAGCAAACTTCTGGGGTGAGATGATGAGTGTTTGAAAGTGATCCATTTGGAGCCCAACATGAGGAAAATGCCCCCCCCTACCTGGAATTCATGTGCAGCAACAGCTTTCTACTGCCTATCCAAGTTTCCCAAGATAGCAGTCATAAAGGAACTGGCAACCACACAGTCAAGATGACAATACCCTGCATCGTTTGGTTAGCTTTGCCAATTTCCTCTATAGTCACTGGAGACAATATGCTGTCCCCATTATCACTGTGTCTGCATGTCACTACCAACTTGCAGATCCAAGGTCTGCCCACCCAATTACTTGTTCATTCTTGTTTGTTTAAATATTCAGATCCAGCAATATCATGTAAATTCTATGCAAAGTAGCATCTGCAAGTCTGACATACTTGTTCAGGTTTCCCCCTCTTGTGCCAAGTTAAAAACAAATGCCCTATAAACTCTTGGGCCTGCTAAAACAGAATATGTAGTCTGAGAGTTGTTTTTTTTTTAAATATAACTGTTAAAAACATTTCTCCTTTAGGGTCATACGCCTTTTCCCCCAACCCCTCTCAGATTTTGCTCCTGCCTCAAGGATGTCAACAGCACTAGGGAAAAAAACGTCCTTGAAATAGCCTACAGAAGAACCCGTTCTATGTGTTCCTAACTCTTGAAAATTCAGCTAATATCCTATTTTTAAAACTCCAAAGAACACAGGTGGTGATATACCCCAACATGAAAAAAGGAACTATTAAAGTGGATTAATTTCAAATACTGATTGCAAATAATACTAGTTGAGCAAGATCTCAGGTTCAGATTTCAAAAGGTCTCCATGATCCCACACTAGAGCTGCTTTCTCTTTTCTCAAGGGAGAAGCAGATTTGTCCCTTACCAATACACTTGAACAGATGAAGTCATAGGGATGCCAACCAGATAGCATAACAACAAAGTATATCTTAAGGCAACAAGGAGAAGAGTCTGTAAAAGGGGATAATGAGCCACCACTGAGGTCACTTAGGACTTGCTGAGCCGCTTGGCCACGTCTGCATAAGCTTGCTCAATTTCCTTGTCAGCTGCACAGGTGTTGGTGAATTCATCCCTGGCATACGCGTTCTTCAGGTACCGCCACAGCCCTGTCATCTCTGTTGGGAACTCAAAGTTGCGGTATTTCTTTGCAACAATCTAAACAAAGATAAAAGAGAGAAAAAAGTGAATTATTAGTGGTATATCTCCAGATTCTCTTTTAGAGAGCTTCTTACTCTTTCTTATTACATAATTAATCATAGAATCATAGTATAGTTAGGGTTGGAAAGGACCTGAAGATCATCAAGTTTCAACCCCCCTGCCATGGGCACTAAACCATATCACTCAAGGCTCTGTCCAACCCAGCCTTGAGCACCTTCAAGGATGGAGCATTCACAGCTTCCCTGGGCAACCCATTCCAGTGCCTCACCACCCTTACAGTAAAGAAATTCTTCTTTATATCTAATCTAAACTTCCCCTGCTCAAAGTTTGAACCCTACCACTACAGTCCCTAATGAAGAGTCCCTCCCCAGAAATAGGAAAGGACAGAAATGTTTGGAGGCTCAGGGACTTGAGAAACAAAAAAGCCTGAAAAGTGACTGTTTGTTGTCCCATATCTTGCAAGGATTCCACTTGGCCTAAAGACACTCTAAACCAATGGCTTGGTTACTGTCACCATATTAAGACTTCTATGGTATCTGAAGTTCATTAATTTTACCATACTGGGTTTGGGGGTTTTTTACCAGTCTTCAGTACATTACTTGAAGCTGAGATGCCACATCAGAAAAAGCTGATAAGCTGAATCATAAAATGCAAGATAGGTTTAAGAAAAAGGTATTAGCAACAATTTTATTTAACATATTTTCATATTAATTTTAACATTTATATTTACCATTATATTTTATATATCCTGTATCTGTATTTTTAATATATGCAATTTATTTTGCCTGGCCAGTGATGTCAGAGGATGTAACCACCTACAGCTGTTGGAAGGCTGTATCTGTCTTCATGCAAAAGAAAAATTCAGGGTGATATGGGTACCATGATTGAGAAACCAAGATGATTTAGCAGACATTAGAAACAGACGTATTAGAACAAACTGGGAGAGAAAATGGTTATTTCAAGACTTGTCAGACTAGGAAATTGTCTATCAAGGGAAATTTTCGATTTCTAAAAACAGTCAGGCCCTTATTCAGGAAAATAGTTAAGTGCATGCTTAATTTTAAGCACCTGTATAGTCCCATTGAAGTCAATGGGACTAATCTGTGCTTAAAGCTCGCTGGTGGGTTAAGTAGCTTCCTGGATTGGGACATTTCAGTTTTCCTGTAAGAATATACCATATAGAATAATCCTGCGGTGACAGAATGAACTGCTGATAGGAAGGGATGGATTAGCTAATTTAATGAGTGCTTCCAATCTCTAATTTTTCTGACAGTATAAAATTGTTCCTGGGCATAAATTACATACATATGTGCCACAGAGTTCCCCTTTATTTTTAAAGCACATGGTAGAGCTCTTTCCCATCTCAGATTTCTCAGGACAGTCATGCTCTTAGAAATGACTGTGATTTCTTTTTATTAGCAGGATTCACTTGGTATATGCAAGTCCAAATCCTGTCCTAAACTGCATTTAATTAAGCATTCTTGCCTTCAGTGATGCTTCACACACACATGGGGAAGATAAAACCCACTGGGCAACTTAAGTCAAGATTTTCATAATTTCCAGCACACATCTTCCATCAAATTAAAAACTAATTTACCCTTTTCTTCCATCTGTAAAATGTTTTTCAGGCAATATCCTATGGCTATGCTTGTCTGAGAAAGATTTTAATTCTTTTTTAACATCTTTCATTTCATCCAAGGGGACAAGAACCAGTAAAGGGCCGCATATTCATTTTGCACTGTCTGACTCCAATGTTACCAATGAAGACAAGCCAAATAAAGAGCTAAATTTGTGAGGATATTATCACATTTCTTACCTGGTGACTTATGCACTTTTGTACTGTTTTTACCTCCTTTGCATGTGTGCAGTCAGCTGCCAGGCTCAGTTTATGTTTTGGCTCATGGAGCCAAGTTAGACGCATGTCTTTAATTCCTAGCTTATTTGCTTGCCAAGGCCTGCCAGGTACTTGCTTTATTCTAAAGAAACATGTCATCTTATAAATAAAGTAAATGCAACATTTACAAGTCAAGATGATGTACACCGTTTGCACTATACCAGTGACCATTGTACATCTTAAATCCTGGACCTCAGCAGTGACTTTGATTTGTTAACTTCTCTGTGTGAAATATCAGCTGGAACAAATATTCCCTAAAAAGATGGACTGCTGCTCTTAAGTTATAAATGGATGGGAACTGACTAAAGTTCTGATTTCTCTCTTAAGAATAATGGAAACTAATAAATATGAAAGACTGCTGTTACTTGCAGCAGGGTAAAAATAAAGAGATGAGATACCTAGATCTTAATATTGTCTTTGCCACTAATTAGTGATGGGACAGTTTCCTCATGTATTTAATACATTATTTAAATTACCTTTAGGAAATAGTGAGGAGCAAAGGTACTTAAGGTATCTATGCTGAAATACTTTAGCAGGCAGCTGTCAGAGCAGGACACTTCATTGTCAGATAAGGCTTCTTTGACCATCACATGACATCTTTTACCTTGACAACATGGAGCTTGGGCAGAAGATTGCAGTCAGCAAGGGTCAGGTCATCTCCATCCAGAAACTTGCGTTTAGACACTTTCTCCTCTTCAGTGCTGTCTGCATCAATCTCCTCTGGCAGAGGGGTTCTCAGATAGTCATCCAGCTTCTTCAGAGCCTTCACCAAACCTTTTTCAAGGGCTTTGTCAAAAAGAAATGAATAAGTGATTAGGGCAAAGTAAGAATTATTTAGAAACACCCACTGTCAATGGCTATGGTAGTATCTAGAAAAAAAATAAGAATCATCTTTTTGTTGTTAATTTGCACTCCAAAGTAGCCCAGCTAGGTCTGCCTGAAGGTAAAGTTCATCCTAAAATGGAAAAAGTGGACACAGGAAACTACTGTGCCACGTCTTCTCCTGACTAGCACAAAGAGCTCATGGAAGGAAAGAACAGCTTGTCAGCATGATACACCAATAAAACACATACACCCTACAGCATTCCTCTGGTCTGTTGAGGCCATCACACAGTAAACTGGAGGCCTGTACGCTGTTACTTTATATTTCTAAACAGCTAGGTAGGACTGTAATGAAACAGAATTTCCCAGCATTACTTCAGTTCTAAGAAGCTGTAGTTTTGCAAGTTTTAAATTTCTTCCCAAGTAATTAAAGGCAATAGCAATAATTCTGAAGATGCTAACCAGAGCGCTAAGGAGTTGGAAGATACACTGCAACTGAAACAAAGGTAAGATTTGTATAATATTGTTGATATTTAACAATAATGAAATACATCGCTACACAGGTGAGATGTTCAACCACTGTTAAGATTTTCCCCACTTCATGTTCAACTTAGGTGCAAATTCTCTTTCTGACATGTCTCCAACAGGGTGTCACAATGGAGAGGATATTTTAGACCTTTTACTGAAGACCATGTCCCACACTGCTGCTGGCTCCAGCAAATTCCAGTCTTTAAATGCCACTTAGACATAATATAAAGAAGAGTACAAAGTTTTTACTTAAAAGTACCAACCCAGGCACAGAATTTGTGTTCTTATACTTTACTGCCTGGATAACAGAAAAAGTTGATTGCAATAATGCACTTACAGAAAGCTGAATGACTGTGGCCATGTTTGCACGGTATTTAAATGTCAAACACTCCAGGGTAAGAAGGGTCTTCTGCATTTCTATTCGAAGGTTGATAAGCAGAGGGGAGTCCTTGCCCCTCACAAGTGCCCCAAAGCGAGAAAGCAATATAAATAAGAAACAGCAAGAATTTACAATGTGAAAAAATAACAACATGACTCATGGGCTTAGGGCCAGTATTTCAGCTGGTGAAAATTACCTGTAGTAATTTATACCTGCTGCAGATCTGGCCTGGAGTCAGCATTTAAGGCCTAATCCTGTAAAATGTTATATCCCTGAGTAACGTACTGCCATTTAACTTGGGGAAGACTACTCAATGCTTCAGGTTACTCAGGTGGTGTAGCACTACAAGGCCTATGGAGGTAAATATATTTATGGAGCACCACACAAGCCTCAAAAGGCTTCAGGGATCACCCAGCATAGAGTAGCTTGATAGCACAGGTAGCTCTGCTGTCAGCCACCCCTGTGCTTTTGGCATGGAGAGAAATGAGGCATGCATAGGGCCATTGAGAGAGGAGGAGCTGAACATCACAGAACATGATTTCTTTGCTGCCTTAACATCCATTAAAACCTTGTGCCAGCAGGGGAAGTCAGATTAAGCTGCCTGATGTTTTGCTCCCACCGAAGCCTCTTGGCCAAGCACCAGGAGCCATACCAGCTCTTTTGTGGCTGACTCCTAGACACAGTGGCAAATCCTGGCTTAATTGATTGACTGGAGAAATGACTGCAATCCAACTGAAAACACCCCAACAAACATAGCAGGGAGGGAAAGAATTTTATTTCTGAAAGCAGAGCATCTAAAGCGACTGAAGTGCTGCCATCCATGAAACAAAAGTGTTGCCATCCCTTATTTAATCAATCCAAATTGAATTTTGACACTGACATTCTGCTGTCAGATGCTGGCAGTGGTGTCTTTAATTGTCTCCAGCTGTGCTCTGCTGCACAACTTCTACTGAAGGGTAATAATTTCATAGTGTGTAATATACCCCCACGTGGCAACACTCAAAAGATTCAGCAGTCTATGGTTTGACCCATGACACCTGTTGAACAGATAGTTCTCCTTCTCTTGGTCAGCTTCAGACTATGCCCTCTTAGAGTGCATTCATTTAGAGACAGTGGAATCAAATTACTGTTATTTAATTCAATTTTGCTCATCCAGACTTTAGAGAACTGGCTTAGCACTGAGCATTTTCCAGTATCGCCTTCACCCAGTAGGACTGTTGGTTGTCTGAGTCCTCTCTGCAATATTTCCAGTATCAGTACTATGCTAGATGTTTGGGGCTAGCCCATAAGGCCAGTTAGGTGTGTGTACAAAGACAGGAGCAGCAGGTGAGATGCATCTATGTAACTTTTCTTTATAGGTGGGGTTTTTTTGCTCTTACTGATATATCAAAGTGCTTCATGGCCGATGCAAAAAAACAATAGCTGGAGTAAAGCCTATTTGTGACAGTGGGAAAAACATCTATCTGGATTCATACCTGGGACTTGCAGACAGCAACTTTCAGCCAGAAATAAGTATATGTTCATAGTTTAACACATCTGTAACCTAATTCACAGGCACTGCTGGAACCCACAGGATCCTGTTGACATCTTACAGGCAGGGCCATCTCATACCCTGATAGTCAAGAACTGAATCACTACTTGTAACATGAATGACCCCATGTAATTAATCAAAACTCTTCTGATTCTAGTAGATCTCTCATAACAGCCATGAAAATTGAAGAGTAGTGAAGAAGGGAGAACTGCCTTTCTTCCAACTGAATAGTGACAGAATTTTTAAAAGCTAAGAGAATTAAGATCCTAAACCTGCCATTTCAGATGGAGTTCAGGTACAGGATCAGATTTTTAAAGTCTGTCAATGTTTTTTAAGCCATTTTTTGAAATCCATATGCAAACATCCATATTTCAAATCCTACCTTCTAGGTGCCCTGACAGATTCAGATTTATCTATATGATTTAAGTCATGTTCGTTGAGAAGGTGCTCAGAGAAATGCCCACTGAGGGTAGGAGGATGAATAAAAGAGTCTCAAAAATATTGAAGCAAGAGGTTTCTAAGTGTCGTATCTCAGAAAGACTCAAAAGTATAATGCTGGCATGACTGAGGAACTCACCCTACGTTTGAATTCACCAGTGACCTCCCCGAACAGAGAGGTATCAAAAGGACAGTTTTTAGTTTCTTAGAAAAAAAACTGGGAGAAGTGCTCCTTGTGACCACAAAGAGTTGAGGTTAAAAGCTTGATAAAATGGAGAGCAGTGATGAGTGGCATTCTTCAGGGATCAGTATTGGTTTTGTCAGTGACATGAACAGTGGGATTGAGCACACCCTCATCAAGTCTGCCAAGACACCAAGATGTGTGATGCAATCAACATGCTGGAGGGAAGGGATGCCATCCAGAGTGATCTCAACAGTCTTGAAAGGTGCACCAGTGCGTACCTCATGAAGTTCAACAAGGCCATGAGCAAGATCCTGCAATTTCAGAAACATTTAAACAGCCAATTCCCTTGGCAACTTATCCTCTTGGAAACATCATTAAGTAACTACTTAAACTGGTAACAGCTGAGGCTCCAATGCAAATCAATGGGTGGGATTAACCTTCTGTGAAGTGAGTAAATTAAATGAGCTTCCTGTAGTCAATGGAGTCTCTTCTACATTTGGTTTAGGTGTCCCCTAAATCAGCTGTTTGGAGAACTTCTCCTGAAGTGTCTAATCTCAGACTTGCATTGTCTTGGTAGTGTCAGGGTGGACGATTCGGTATTACAACACTGAATGGAACTATGCCTGAGAATGTGGCTCTGCTGCTTTTGGAATTTCTACTTCCCCACTCTGCAGACTTTCAGTATTAATATAAAGATCCCAAATGTGACCCATTCTGCAAGAGGAGCCCTGCTGTTAGCTTACCCATGCAACTGCTGCAATGTCTGAACTCTTAGAAACTATCTTCCTGGATAGTGAATTCACCAAGCACAAAGGCACAAGCATTGTATTGCCTCCACAGTGACATATTTAATGTAACTTCAAATTTTAAGAAGCTCTAGCTGTGTATATACAAAATCCACGGTGGAACCATCTGTCTCATCCTCCACTCTAGGCTATTTATGCAGTCCAAGACAATTTATAGCAATCACAGTCCTGATGTGTCACCCTACCAGTAGTAAACAACAGTATTAACAAAAAAAACCCTCACGAACTCTTTGTGATTTTCCTTCTCCCTTCAAAACTATGCTTTATACAACTTTAGTTAAGAATCCTGAGTTAGAAGCCAGAAAAATAGCACTTTCCAACCTCAAAGCAACCACAGAACACTTAATGAATGTATTACCATCTGTCAAATGCACAGGGTGAGGTTCAATTTAGCTGATGATACCTAATTCACAATGACGCTCTGTTTTCAGCAAAAGGTTACTTGATGTTGAACAATGACATTAACAAATCTTGACATGCACAGAAATATAAATAATGTAATAGAAGTTAATAATTGGCAAAATTGTGCTCTCAGTTACACTGACATAAAAGAGGAGTAACTCCACATTGTCAACAAGCTATTCCGTATTTACTCCAGTTCAACCAAGAACATACTTTGGCTCTGTTACTCAACTCTTCAAGCAAAAACTTCCTTAAACTATTAGCCTGTGCAACTATTTCCAGGGGACGAAGAGAAGCTGTTGTGTCTTGAAGTAGTTATACCACAGTGGAACCAAACATGGGAAAACGTAAATGCATGGAGCAATACTTCAAGGGGGGGGGGGGGGGAAGGAAAGGGTGAGCAAATGTCAAAGATTCATTACTAGGTACTCAGGATGAAATTTTGATCGTACCAAAGCCCATGGAAGTTTTGCTGTTGACTCCCTTGGAGTTAGGATTTCTACTGAAGCTTTTAAAGCCAAAAAGGACTACTATTACCAGTTAATCTGACCTCCAAAATAATACTGGCCATAAAACTCCCATCATCACTGGCCATTTCCATCTCTACTTTCTGTGGGTCAAATAAGGCTGAATTAAAGTGGAAAGTAACTAGAAAGTAGTAAAAGAAAAACTGTTTGGAAAAAGTAAAACTGATTCAGGCTGCCCACACCCACAGCATTTGCAGAGGTCAGACAAGGACTCTTCTTCCCCTTCCTTGAACTCCAAATATTTCCTTCCTTGTTCAATGCTGGGATGAAGTGAAATAGCAAAACAGACAAAGCACATAAATGCCAAACTCTGTGGCCTGAAGGAGCCACTGGAAGGCAAATCATTCCATCCTAAAATAGTAGCCTAGGAAAAGCTGAATTACCACCAGAGGAACCTCTCTCTTTTGAGAACAGGCAGACTGGCTACCTAAATTTAATATAGCTAAAATTAGGTGAGATGACTCCTGTTTTATGTGTCTGAGTGGAACCATTGCAGAATGAGAATTTTACTTGATAGTTATTATGAGAAGAGATGCAAAGCACAGAGGGCACAATAAGAGCATTAAGAACAATTGTTTCTTTGCCAAACTGAACATGAAAAACTGTTTGATTTATGTTATACAAGAGCAAGATTAGTTCATTCTTTAAACAAAGTTTAAAAGCAAACAAAGTAGTTTAAAGAAAAATAACATCAGATTTCCAAACAAGCATGAAAACAAAAAGAAAGCCATGTTTTGGGATGGTTGGTTAAGTAAATCATGCCTAGACATTCCATAATTTTCACATCACTTTTAAAATGTTGGTAATCTTCAAAATTAACATCTTTTCCAAATTGAAAAAAAAAATGAATAACCTTTAGTTTCAAAAGGTTTAAGAGAAAATACTTTCACTTTTCAAAACAAGTCATTCTTCACCAAATTCAACCCACATTTGCCAATAATTCAGGTTACTCACACCGCACATGGTATTTTTCTGTCAAATAAACATTTTGTCACAAAATATTTTCTCCAAGGCAAAGTAAAATACATGTGGCCCTCTTCATAAGTGAATACCACTGAAAGCACAGTGACAACAAGGCTTCGAAGTCATCTAAGCCAAGCAACATAATGACTTTTGTAGCCATCATCTGAAACCACCTGAGACTGACCTCAGCAGAACCGCAAGTTTCTTAATTGTCAAGCCTGGGCAAGTTCAACAATGATCCATGTACAAAAATGAACAACGATTCCTGCTGCTACCCTGGATCACTGATTGATGCTTTTCCTTTTTACTGCTTTCTTCCACTGCCCTCCAGTAAGATTTATCCTGTAACACACGCAAATGAACTTGGTGAAATATGCAATGAGGGAAAAGGGGGAACAGTACATAAATATTCACAGTCTCACACAAACAATCTGAGATTTATTTTTCCTTTAAAAATACAAACCACCTTTCCTGATCACTTCCAGATTCAGAGTTTGATATTATGTGAGACCCAATACTGTTTTCTGGTAGGAGAGGGAAACCAGCTAAGAAACAGCAATTTAAGGTAAGAAAATATCATTCTACCAGCCTGACAGTCTGATTAAAGACCAAGGATTCATATTTTCACTCTCTTTTTTTCTTCATCCTGCTCATTTTTTTTCCAGGCAGGCTCAACAGAGTATTGTAACTTTAATCTGTATAGATTAATTCTTCTTACATGGAGGAGCTGTGACTGCAATATGTACACCACTGTATTACATATTGAACAGCTTATCTTCCCCCCTGTGATTTCAATATAACCCTTGGGATTTGAGTGCTGCCTTGATTTCTTTTGTTTAGCCATTTCAGAGTCAGGTATCTTGTCTAAGCTGGTTATGTAGGTTCCCTCTCTGCTCAGAGGTACTAAGCATCTCCAGAGAGCAATTCCTTCCCACTTCCTGAGACACCTGATTTAAACTGCTGTGACTCACCCCACACATGCCCTCCTTGATGCTTGAATTATAGATGAAGCCTAAAGGACTAATTCAGACTAGACACCTAACTTTCAGGGAGGTAAAATTAGGTGAGATGAATCCTACCCTTTACAATTTCACGGTTCACCTAAGCGATGTAGGATTACACCTCCCATTTTATTTCATGTTACTTAAATATTAGGGCTTACTCCCCAAAGTACATTGCCAATTTGAGCATCGCAACATCCTTTCCAGGCAAGTTTCTGCCTTGTAAAATCCCCAGCTCTGAGCAGTGCCTATACTGAGAGGCAAATGAGTGGGCAGTCACAAAGAGAACCATTAGAAATTCAGAGAAGGAGGATGGATGTTGTATACTCCCAGGAACCCAAGGCATACAGATGCCTAACTCTGGGCCAAAGGGAGTTTCAGGGTGAGTCACCCTCCTATTAAAGATGTTCCACTCTAAATAAATAATTCAATATTCACTGGAACAGAGACTTCTGCATGTTCCCACAATAAAGATAAATGCCCATACAACTATGCTGAAAGGTTGTGATCTGTTTCTCCTAATTTAATGAATCAATGAATACCTAGTTGTGTATACAGAAGAAAAATAGATTAGTTTTTCATATTCCTCAAGTCTACTTTCCTGGTTAGAGATTTCTCTTAGGAATTTTTCTTAGGGCCCTGGGGATCGTAATCATCATCAAAATCAGTCAGAGCTGTGACTTGAAAATGGATTTTTACTGCTAGTCAGTGTTCAGGTGAGCTCACACCAGTAGTGGGATGAGCCACAAAAACACAGGTACACACATGCAAACAGCCACACAACTTCAGTCATAAGTTGCCTTTCAGACGTGGTCTAAACCATGCATAAATAGGTATATATATTTCAGTATATGTTGGCATATATGTTCTGTGTATGTCTAGTGAGAGAAATGGAGGTGCTAAACCCCAGGAGCACTTCATACATGACTTCAAGGAACATGGAGCTGAAATACAGTTGTTAGATACCCAAAGCAACCTTAGGAACACAGACACATCAAAAGTCTAATGATTGACTTACAGATAAGGTTCACCTTGCCTAACTTCAGCCATCAAAGCATTAGGTAATTAGTCCAATCTACTTGTTCAAGTCTCCTTTATAGATCGCAATGAAAGAAAGGCACTGCCAAACGTTTATATCCATATTTTAAGATCAAGCTGCCCTTCTGAAATGGACCTATTTCTCTCTCCATTGACCACAAAAGAAGCCAGGAATATTGAATGGGTAATGTTTACCTTTTAGAGAGACTTAGGTGAACTGATCCCTCCCTTACCATCCCTCTTAATGGTAAATATTTCAGCAGACTTCACACAAAAACTCCACAGAAGGCATCTCTCAGTCTCAGAGGGACTGACACCTGAATTCCCCAAGTACCCCTTCCTAAGACTGAGCACAATGATCCAAGTTTAAGAGGTTAGCTGGATTTAGGACACCTGAGTCTCTTCTTCTCAAGCTTTTCTACATGACCTATATAAGGTTTAATGACTTAAATTCCCTGCCTTCCAACTTCCTATATATAAAATAACGGTAATAGCACTCTTCAGCCACAAACTGTACATTGGTAGAACCAGTATTTTTAGCAATCAAAAAGAAAGAAGTAAAAGCAGTCCACCAGCCACAGACTTATGTTTCAGGTTAGAGGGGGATAAACAGTAAATATGAAACATCTTCCTATTTTTGTGATACCATCTGTCCTACTCCCAGATTAAATTTAGAGAAACAGGTGAATCAATAATGTTTTCAAAAACAAAAAAAAAAAAAAAAAACAAAAAAAAAAAAAATTAAACACATTTTTCAAACATCTAGAAAGTTTGTTTTAACTTGTTTCTAGTCTTAGACTAAAAAATCAGTTTTCTTCCTTCTCTTTTCTTACATGGCTTTACAGTGGAGGTAATAAATAAATGTAATACTTGTAACTTTATCATAAAGAATGAAATTGAAGCTCCTTCAAATGCTGTTTTTTAAGAAGAGAACCCAGGTGTTCCAATGACACCGAAAGAGGGGTTCATTTCCCAGTCTCTTAAGAGGCCAAGTGACCCTGAGGGCAGGAAGCAAGTCAATGTAAAACTACTGTCCTACAAGTGCCCCAGGAAGAACAGCACCTAACGTGCATTTCACAAATCATTGTAACCTTGCAGCAGCACTTCAGTGACAAGCATCACTCCTAGAGCACATCCCCAAGGGCCTATTCCTGACCCCTGTAATGCTAGTCTTTTGCAGGTGTCCCTAAAACAAATGCAGAAAAGGAGCATCTGATTTGCATCAGAAAACTGAGAAAAAAACCACCCCAAAACCCCAAAAAAAACCAACCAAAACCACCAAGCCTGGCTGATTATAAAACCACATATGTATAGCATGAGATTATCACTCTTGTATCATGATTTTTAGGATGCTGTATCTGTTTACTCAGAGTGTAAAGTTTTGGTTTACTACCAAAGAGCAAAAAGATGATTCTGGGACTAACACAGGAAAACTAACTACATGCTTTTGCACTAAAGTTAACTTCTGGTAGGGACTGCAACTGGGCTTAGAGACAGTGCTGTGGGGACCCCTTGTGTTCTAATATTTAAGTTCCTCTACAGGCTGTTGATGCTTGCATCTTTAATATTCTTTCAATCCCAGGCATGTAGAGGAATAAAGTCTGCTTTTGTTTACACCAGGATAATAATCCCCGTTTCACTCCCCTGTTTTCGAGTATGTTATTTAACTTCAGCAATGGTGGAGGCAAGACACATGAGAGGGAAATGCAGCAATGCAGCCCAGAAGCACCTGAGGATGAAGTTTTAAAGCTTATTGAAATCCCACATTAACTTGGCAAATCTCAGTCTCAAATTGTTGCATTTTAATGTTTCCAGTATTTTCTGCCCTTTGTGTCCAAAAATTGTTACTGAGATACAAAAACCATGAGATGATGAGATTTACAAATGACTCACATCTTAATTCTTTTCCATTGTTTTTCTGCTTTTGAGATTTCTTGTTTCAAGCCCCATGAAATTACTTAGAGATCATCGTGACTATGCCTCAACTTAACCTCTCTGAAGGGAGCAGAGGCAAAAAGTTATAATTATGTCTGGATGTATGTAAAACTTTCAAGTGCTACTAGGGAGGTCATATTCTCTCTGTTGGAACTGTACTGCTGAAGCAAGTACTAAGAACATTTTTCCAAGTTCTAGTGTCCCCAGTTTAAAAAGGCATTGGAAATCCCAGCAAGTGGTCAAAGGAGAAGAGTGTTTTAATGAGACTAAGAAAAGGTAGGCTTTAATCCATTTCTGACAGAAATAGGAGAAACTGGGATGGAGGAACACAGAGTTGCATAGGCAGGTCATGGCACTTTAAAATCCCTAACATCAACCTTTAGGTCTTGGAACAAGAACTGAAGTAGGTTGATTGTACCATCATCGATGTCACAGAGAATTTGCCATTCAACATTAAGAGTTCATGCTTAAGATGTTTTAAAAAAAATCACAGAATCTTTTCTCCTAGTATGCAATTAATCAGGTGTGTTATGGGCTTCTCCATGGCTATCAGGTCATTCTCTTCTAGACATGGGAATGGTTGGACCAATGCCTTGGAGTGGTGCACAAACTCTTGCTGAGTAGATGCTTTCCTCACATGTTCAGAGTCATCCTGATTCCAGGTTAAGGTCTGGGAAATAACTGGTTTTGAGCTTTGAGTGGGTGAATCACTGGGGGTTCACCTTCCCCTGCAGTACAGAACATGGACCAGCTATTGCCACCAGCTGGGTATCCCTCACCCAGGATATCTTCCCCCTTAAAGAGGCATTGTGACCAAAGACACTTGAGTTTCTCCTATTCTCTGTTCTGATAGAGAGCAACTTTTGTGTTAAGAGATGAAATCCTAACATGTTTGCTCAATGGGCAAAACTTACCGGAATATAATTTGCAGGAGGCCATAGCAAATAATGCAAAGGTTCTTCTTCCTTCAAATCCATGAAATTCTGATTCTTTTCCGCAATCAGAAGAATCACAATATGCAGACAAGAACTGTGTGTCCAGCTCCCATTTAGTCATCTTATTCCCAGCACTATTTTCAAGCTAAAGGTCAAATATTTAGGATCCAATCTAATAAACAAAATTAGCAACATTGATTTTAATTTATGTCTTGTTTCTTTTTATTCCCCATTATTTTATGAAGAACATTTGCATGCATAAAACAAAAAAAAATCTGTTTTGGGAAAAACAGATTCCAGGCCAATCTTTCTCCCTTTGAAGTCATCAACAGTGTTGCAAACTGACTTCCAGAAGAGCCAGTCATTGGGTGCTGTCATGTGATAGCTTGCTGTACAATTGTTAAACATAAGCCTGCGTACAGTCCTCTTGGGACAGTAAGACCAGCTGGGTGCTTAAATCTGGACATTTGCTTATGTAAGATTTGGACACTTTACTGAGTAAGACCATAACTTCATCTAAATCCTTGCTGTGGGGAACATACTTCAGATGCACCAAGTATATTGCAATGAAGGGAGTTACCCACCAGGGTGAAACCATAAGGCAATGAAGTTAAAATTCAATTCTAAATAATAATGTAATTTAGGCCTCCCATTCCAGCAGCGAGGCGCTTAATTCCTCCCAGGACTGCTGCCTCCAAATTGCTCTAATCCACTTCCAGCTGTGCTACTGCTCCTGTGTGCAAGCATGGGAGCTCAGCTGGGAAACAGAACAAAGCATCTGAGTAAAGCCAGCAGCAGTTGGAGGAATATTCAAGCACACAGGGGAAATAATTCCCTCTTAAAGAACAGCATCTGCCAACTACTGTTCCCATTGCAAGTATTTTAGTCTAGGCCTGGCCTGTGCGTATACGCCTGTGCAGATTCAGCAAAGGCTTGACCATATGCCTTTATTTGAGTATATAGAATCATAGAATCATAGAATAGTTAGGGTTGGAAAGGACCTTAAGATCATCCAGTTCCAACCCCCCTGCCATGGGCAGGGACACCTCACACTAAACCATGTCACCCAAGGCTCTGTCCATCCTGGCCTTGAACACTGCCAGGGATGGAGCATTCACAACCTCCCTGGGCAACCCATTCCAGTGCCTCACCACCCTAACAGGAAAGAATTTCTTCCTTATATCCAGTCTAAACTTCCCCTGTTTAAGTTTTAACCCATTACCCCTTATCCTATCACTACAGTCCTTAATGAAGAGTCCATCCCCAGCATCCCTATAAGCCCCCTTCAGATGCTGGAAGGCTGCTATGAGGTCTCCACGCAGCCTTCTCTTCTCCAGGCTGAACAGCCCCAACTTTCTCAGCCTGTCTTCATACGGGAGGTGCTCCAGTCCCCTGATCATCCTCGTGGCCCTCCTCTGGACTTGTTCCAACAGTTCCATGTCCTTTTTATGTTGAAGACACCAGAACTGCACACAATACACCAAGTGAGGTCTCACAAGAGCAGAGTAGAGGGGCAGGATCACCTCCTTCGACCTGCTGGTCGCGCTCCTTTTGATGCAGCCCAGGATACGGTTGGCTTTCTGGGCTGCGAGTGCACACCAAAGCCGGCTCATGTTAATCATATCATTAATCTCTTTGACTTTGGGATATGTTGTCAACTGATTTTTAGGGGTTTGCATATTCTGTGTCTTGAACTTATTTAAATATATATATATATTCTTTTCTTTTTTTTCTCTCCCTCCCTATGGTATGCTATGACTTCAAAGCTACTTCAGCACAGATGCGCCAGAAAATTGTGTTTTCTAGTACATTAATTGTAAATATTTACAGTTCCCAGAATAGCTGCATCTAAGACTACTATTCAGGCATACCAAGTCCCTGCCTTGTGGGCTTGCAGTCTGATTGCATCTGGACTTACAGAGAGTTTGTTTTTTTATGGTTTTAGAATAGTATTTTTTACATTTCCATCAGGAAATTTTCATACCTTAATTAGCAAGGTCTTAGAAGAAGGAAAAAAAAAACAGATAACAGGAAGGTCAAGAAACATTCCCTAGTAAGGTAGATATTTCTGAGATTCAGATGATGGTTTGTTATAATTTTAGAAAATGAAAAACCTCTTCCTTCCAATGGCATAAAATTTCAGTTCTTAGTTTTGGCAAGTCAAAAGATATTGGTCCTTAAAGCTGTCACTGGTACCAGACAGAATACTGATGGCTCTGGGCCTCTGGCCAGCATGATTTTGAGGAGAACTTTCAAGAAGTTATTTCTCAAGCAAACTTATTTGCAAAGTGCTGTTTCTGAGCATTTTAGAATCAATCTTTGATTGCTGGTTTGAAAGTAGATAAAGTAGGAGAGATGATAAATGCAACTTGCAGTGCTACTTAAGTTAGCACACAGCTATCACCGCTGTTTTAGCCATCTTTATACGTGTATTTTCACAAAGAGACAGAGTGGAGAACAGTTTTATTAACATATCACGAGTGAGTTATATGGGTCATCCCAAATGAATGGCAATAAAAGCTTTATATCACACTCACCAACATGTATGTGGTACTTCATGTGCCACAAATGTTGCAGAAAAGCTATTTTACATGTGTTTTAAAGACTGGGGATTTTTTATATTAAGGCTGGTTTGTAAAGCTGCCAGGCACTTCAGCTACCACGAGTCCAACAGTATTCATAGAAACATAGAATCATAGCATCAGAGGGAGTCATAAAAACTTGTTTAAAATGTTCTGAAATAGCTTTTTTGTGCTTCAAAATGCCAAAGTTAAAGATCTGTCATCCTGATATCTTCCATCACAAAGCAAGTCCTTTTCTCTAAAAAAATTTTAAAAGCTATTATCAACTCCTTCCTGGTTGCATGACAGAGAAAACTTAATATTGTCACAGCATAGGACGAACTGTGGCCTGTGCTGGGCCTTGGACAGGTGTTGAGTTTTGTAGTGGAAAAGGGAAAATCTTCAACTAAAGAGGAAGAAGGAAAACTTTTAATGGCAAGTTGATACACAGCCATCACACACACAAATATATTTATACCTATATATTCATATGGCACCTTGGAAATTTGTACAAAAAGCATAAACCATTAATGTTGGTTCCAAATTAGAACCTGACCCAAGATCCCTGCCACAGGAAACTCACCATCAATACAAGGGCATTCAAACAGCTTTTTAAACTTGCTTTGTCAAAGTCAGGAGGAGTTTTGCCAGGAACTTTGCTGAGCACAGGGTGAAGCCTTTAGGCACGGAATAGGCCAGAAGGTTCAAAGAGTCACGACAAGCTGCATCAGCTTTTCAGTTATAATCTGACCCCTCTGGAAGTCAGAAGCCAGGTTGGAAGGAAGAGAGGTGAACCCCAGCCCTTCCCCACCAAGCATGGAGATGCTCTGGGGACAGATGTTTTGCTTTCCTACACTGACTTGCTGCCGACCCACAACATTGAGAGGCTCCTACCCAGGTACATACATCAGCTCAGGTGCCACAAAGGGTCTGCACCACAGAGCTGTTATTACTGTAAATACTCTGTAGGTTTTTGAAATGAACTGACTTTCTGCTTATTAAGGAGGCACATAATGACTTCTAAAAAGAACCAGGGCACACCACCGAGTATGTGCACATACCTATGCTATTAATCTAACTCTCTTCTTAGCAGGAGTAACTCCACAGCATAAAACTGATGTAGGCCAGTTTTAATTCCAGCCCAGTATGTGTGTATGCATATCTATCTACTGTATACATACATACACAGCACACGGAGACATTTTCCATCTCACGCACTTAACCACAAAGTGTGATGTAGCTACTGAAAGAGGTGAACAGCATTTAATCACATGTAAGTTAATGATTTAAATGCGCTTTTATTTTTGGCCTCTTGATGTAAATCCAAACCAGACAAGCAGAGTCCTCTGGTCAGACGGCTGGAAATTCCTCTGCATGAAATCATGTTGGTGGTCTCCCAGCTCAGCGCCTTCTGAAGAGCCATACAGTCAAATATCCTTCCGTACCACTAATGAATGCGCCCACCCACACTGGAGCTGGTGCCCCCTAAGAACTCAATTCAAGAACAACTTTTTAAACTCATAAATGAAATCAAAGGGCTCATTCTATGAGCCAAAGAACTTACAATTTTAGGCGGGACAGTTAATAGGTGGTTACTATAGGTTGTCCCCTTGGTTTGCAGTATACAGTCTCACAAGAAAAAATAATAAGCAGGATACCAAATATGTACACAGCATTCCAATTAATAAAATTTCATCCTCCTCCAATGAATACATACATTGTTGCTACCCTGGTTACTGTACAAAGCTTGAATGACTTGCCTAACATCAAGCAAAGGAACCAAAGTAAACACACAAGATGCTTGTTTACTTTCCTGTGCTCAAACAAGATTGCTTTCTAGATATTAAACAATTGCTAAGCAACCAAAAACCCTCAAATTGGCCATGAAAACTTGAGCAACAGCATCCAGGAAACAGTTTTTAAGATGACTGACACTAAACTCTCCCAAGGACCCCTGCTCTTGTGTGGATGAGTACTTGTCATTTCAAGTACAAGCAGTGAAGCCTGGTGGCGACGTCTGGAGAACTGAGTAACTCAGTTGTGCCGCTGAAGTGAGGTGTGGATCTAATCCTGCAATGAGGAGATGACTCCTTCAGAGAGGCCTGTTATAAAATTATCAAGTGACACGGGGGGTGGAAGGAATCAAGCCTGTTGTAATTGAAGTGACTTGAAATAATAAATGCACACACTTTCTTTAAACACAGCTTGCCACATCCTGAGAATCTGGAATCAATTCCTTCCCTTTCAAGAAGCTTAAAAGTGGTGGGACTTTGATATGGCATGAGCATGTTTGCTTCTGGGCTTACAGCCCTAGCCAGCCTGTTCCAAGCCTTTTAACGTTTTTATATTATAAGACAGAAAAGTTAGGAAAACAAAGATGGAAAAAAATAATCAGAAATTCAGGGAACTATTAAATCAGGGCAGCCTGGCTGCCAAATGCCTTTGGTAAGTAAATGAATCATGATCAATAACATATTGCCTTACAGACTTACAGAGAAGGTTATCACCTGCTTCTGTGCCAGACATAAAACATAATGGTGTGTGGCTAATGAAGTACTGCATGAATCCAGAGAAATAAAAATGCTGTTTTTCTTTGTAACATTAAAGCATTTTACCTCAAAGTAATTTTAACCCATCCAGAATAAACAAGATTTTCTTTTTCCATGAAAACTTTGTCAAAATTGATAGGTTACTGTGAAACACTTTTCTTTTGATGATGTTGCATTTATAAGAGGAAATTGTCTTGATAAAAGGAAACCTATTTTGTTAAGGGGATGTTTCAGCCCCAATTGTAAAGCTGCTTCCTTTATGTATTCACATATTTGCCAGCAGAGGGTATCACAATCTTAGAAACAGATATATATGCATCATTGCATCTTATCCTTTACAGGCAAAAAAATCAGACATTCACTAAACCAAAAAATTACAAATCTTGTTTTCTTCTGTAACTTTCGCACTACCAGAAAAAAAAAACAAAAACCAAACACAGAAATCATTTAACTAATTAAAGGCTGCAGACTCTGTTACCTGTGCCACCTTACCACCTCTCTCAGGATAGGGAATACTGCAATGACATGGCTAAGTGTTGGAATCATTTGAAGTCTGAAAGTGTTGCATGACCCTGACTGTAAACTGTCTTGGGAGGAACACCGCCTTGGTCTTATCTTTAGCATGCATTAAGTTCTCATTAATTCTCAGATCCAGTATTCTCATACTGCATAAATCTCATTCATTATCCCAACCACTTCTTGCTACTTTTCAGCAAAGGGGTAATAGCCACAGGCTGTAGTGAGAGCTCATGTTACACAGACCGCACGATCGCTGCTAAACCAGTATGCTATGAAGAATTACCATACATAATTACACTTAACTCACACTTCTCACAGCTACAGATAGGCTGATGCTACAAATTCCCAGTCTGATCTCCCACACTTTAATGAATTCACCTCCCTGACTCCCAGTATAAGAGAACATAATTTAAAGAACCTGATGTTTGGTGATTTAACCTACTTGGTAGTCAGCACTCCCCTGTTCCCAACTAAAATAAATTACGATTGTATTTTTATAACAGTCTGTGTTCTGCTTTCTATTCTTGATTTATTAACAAGTCTTATTCTATTTGTGCATTTTGATCATGCAGAACTGCTGTCCCAGTCACTGGCATGGCTTTCCAGATTAACACAAGAACTTGAGTCAGCTGGAATTACGAGCTGATCAGAGGGTGACTGTGAGACATGTATTACATGCATTACCTTTTTCTGAGAGCTAGGGTATATGGGAACAGTTTAAGATTAACCACAAGCAGCAATCTCTGTTCTTTTTGGATGTCACCTGTTCATATGGACACAGGGAAAGGGACATTCATGTACATAAACACATTTTATATTTATAAAATGCTTTCTATTATTACAGATCTATATACAACTATTCCTATTGTTATATAGAAACGATAATGCATGAGAACATTCTGCAAAATGACATGCATCAGAGTAGGGCTAGAGCCCTGGACCCCTTTCTAATTGGTCTTGCAATTTAAAAATAAAAATACCCTTGCAATTTTAAAAAATGCCAGTCAAAAAGCAATAAGTTCATTAGGAAATAGGCATCCAGTGGTGTTGTCCTTTCCTTTTGCGTAGTCTTTTCACTGCTCAAGAAATCTAACACATTAACTCATCTGCCATCCAAATCAGCCTTCAGAATAACTGCTGTAGGTTCAGAAGAACTGGATAAGAAAGTGGGTAAGATATCCCTGAGATAAGGGAAAATCTATTACTGCTTAGCCCTTGAAAACTGAAAGTCAGTTTTCCAAAACTGAGATCTACTTCCTGCATGCCTATGGCGGGGGCGGGGGGACTAGATGATCTTAAGGTCCTTTCCAACCCTAACCTTTCTATGATTCTATGGCATAAGTCTGCACTGATAGTCCCAAGGACTCCAAGGTCTTCAGGTACTTTACTCTGTTGATAGAAAAAGCATGTAGGTACTACTTATACTCTGCTCATCTCTGCTTTATTCTCCTTGCACTGCAGCACTCCAGCTGTAAAAACTTAAGCTAAAAATTTTCCTCTGCTTCAAACAGGGAAGTTGAGTATCAGTGTGTTTAGAGATTGCAGTGTGTCTGGATATCACAAGATCACAAGCCAGATAACAAAAAGGAGTGAGGATGTTTGAAGGAAACAAAGATTGTTGTTCTACTGCCACTTAACACCTCTTCCCTATAGCCTTAGTGTGCATAATTGCCACTGGGAAGCATTTTCCTTTCATTTTTAAGAGTACCTAAACCAAGAGTCTGCTGGGCAGAACTAGGGAAAGTTCACATTAATCACACTGCAGCTAGTAAAAATGTGCAGACCTGGTCATGAGCACTTTGCAGAGTTAGATTCATTATCTTACAGGAGCAGATATATAACCTTGAATTCTAGCTCTGGTTACAACCGGATGCAGATACCATTTATTACTGGCTGGAAATGCCAGCCCTTATGAGTCCAGATTTGCATGTTGCAGAGTCACTAGAAGCAACACATTGGGGTTATGCATGTGGACAGATACCTGTGGCTGTTTTAGAATGCAAAGGGCAGCGCAGATGAATTTAAGATTTACAGTTGCAGAGCAGACCATAAAAAATTTGTTTTAAATAGCCAAGATATTTTATTTTTGCTGTAACATCTATTTAGTCTAACTCTTCATTTATCTTTCTTTTACAAATTCCTACAGAGGTTAGCTGAGCATCCCATTAGCATTAGACAAAAAAACACAACTTTTTAGCATCCCTGAGAAGTGAAGCACTATAATTATTTCCTTCTGTTAACAACACAAAAATATTAAGGAGCAGATTGTTATCTGACATAAACCATCATTTACCCATTTTCATCTCATGGGTCAGCCCCAGGCAATGAAACATAATCACACAGATGAAAACTGTGGCAAAGCTGGAATCTGAAAAAATCTAGTCTTCTCTGAATGATACAATACAAGCACATGGTATTTAACACGCCTTAGGTCTGTCTGTGAAATTAGTAATATACAGTAAGATGTACATCAGTGAGTAGCTGCAAGTATTCTTTTAGATCATTTCAAGGGATATAGCAGTGTAAATCCATTAGCTTTCACCCAGGAAGAGGAGCTTAAACTAGCTGAAGTCTTGCCTTTCCAGGGGGAATATGAAGAATAAAAGCAGTTTCATTAAGAAGACAGTGTAGGATGCACATAAATATGCATGGCATCCAGCTTCTGGGGAGTTCTTTCTTTTGACACACACACACGTGAGGAAAAGTCTGAAGCTTACAGAGTGCAAATTACAATTATTAAAGCCACTTCTTTGATTTATTTATTTTACATTTAATGTCTTGCTGTAAGTCAGTTTACATGAGCAAATTAGCTATAACAGTGTAACATAATCCTAAGTGAGCCAAGAGTATGATGGCTAGATCCAACCAATTATGAAGGTTCAGGGCATGAGCTGCTCTCACCCAGTCATTCACTACTAAACTTTCAGTACTAGCACAGTTTTAAACCCAGTCAACACATGTTCCTCTAAGAGGTGCCTGGGCAGAGTAGAGGAGGCGGTCAGACCACGAGGCACTTCTGGTAAGCAGTATGGGATCCTGTTCTGGAGGAGAAGCTGGCTCTGTGGACAGGAGCTGTGCCATGACAGTTGGTAAAGGCACTACTAAGTATTCTGCAGCCTGTTTTATTTATTATTATAGATGTAGTTAATTCAAGCGTGGATGGACATGTGAATTGAGTCCAGTGAACCAATCATCTCAAAGTGGTCAGTAGCAGTACCTGATGTCATGTGAACAAAGTTTACAATAAAACTATGGAAGAATGGCAAAATTATTACACATCTAAGCACACAAACTCCCTGGCACATTTAATAATGAACCTACTCACCAGCATTATCCTGCTGCTTGGTGTTTTTGATGTATGCAGAAAATTTGGAAAAGATATCAATTCCAGCAGTGTTTGATTCCCGGTGCTTGGCAGCCAGCTTGGGGTACCTAAAAAGAGAGAAGCAGTGTGGAGAATGACATCTTGTTACCAGCAACATAATGATGATTACAAATACAATTTGCAAGAAGAAAGAAAAAAGCCCTGTACGAGGAACTGCAATTAACACTGTCATTTCTCTTGAAACAGCAGCTTGGCAAGTCCCTCTTAATAATAACTGTGTCTGTCAAGGCAGGCGTTTGCATAGTTACAGAGGGATGGCTTCATCACAAAGGTAATTGCGCTGGTGCTTTATGTTACCACAATCCAAGATACAGTGGCCTTAAATCAGAAGGAAGCATACATTTCCAGAAAGGTGCAGGCAAGTTTGGCAGCCAGCTCTCTCCATTATGAATGTCAGTCGTGTCTAATTCCTTATACTGAAAATGTACTCCAGAATGTAATAGCGAGGCATATTAGTGTTACCCAGGTGAAGGAACATAAAATTTTCAGTCCCTGAATTGTTTTTTATAGACATCTGGCACAAAGGAATACATCTATTTGAAAGACCAACACAAACGAATGACTCCTAGTGCCTTCAGTGGTCCTGGAACAGAGTATAGAAAATTTAAATATCTGATCTCTTGCCTCAGGACTGGCCTATAGCTGCTGATTCACTTTGAGGTAAAACACCCTGAGAGGAGCCAAGCCAATTTTCATTGATTCATAGATTTTAAAGTCCAGATCACAAGCCAGCAATTCCCTTCCCTCCCTCCCCTCTCCCCGCATTATCCTTGTATGAAGTCCAAAACGTTGGACTAACTACGGTGTACCTGGCATATCTAAATTTTTCTTTGGAAGCTTGTTCCAATGGTTAATCATTCATACAGAACAAAATTGTGCCTCCTTTGTAATCTGAATTAGTTTGGTTATAACTTCCAGTCATGGGCTCTTGTCATTTCTTCACTAGAATAACAAGCACTTTTCTGCCTCCAGAGCCTCTCGTACTCTGTAATCAGTTCCCCTTCCAACCTTTCTAATACACCATACAGCTCAGAAACCTCCAGTTTTTCACTGTAGAATGCTTTTCCTGGCACAGATATTTTTGTGTGGCAATTCTCAACATCTATTCCAAGCTATTTTTAGCTTTGTGAAATGTGGACAGCAGACCCCTACAAAATTTTTCTAGCATTGGTCTCCTTAATTCTGCATACAAGGGCATCCTGAAATGTGTACAGAGAAAACATTCTGCAGTTATTAGTCATACAAGCAATCTTCACACATGGAAGTCATCTCACTGAAGCCAGTAAGTTTCATAAATAAATATTACTCCTGTAAGTAAAGATTGTAGGATGGAGTGCTTTTTAGGAACTCCTCTTAAGACATCTTTCATTCCTAGGAAATGCAATACTGACTGAAAGAAAAATCACAAGTTCTTACTTTGGAGGTGCAAGAGTCTCTTCCAAGAATTCCTCAATCTTGTTAACATCTGTCTTGACTTCTCCATTAAAAGTCAAAAAAGGTGGGTGGGTCCCAGGAGCCAGATTGTGTAGGTCAGCTGGCTTTCTGCAGAGACAGAAAAAGTCATGAAATCACTAATCTTTATGGCCAAGTATTTGCACAGACATGTATAGATCCTAAAAAATCAGTTTGTCTTTCTGGTGTTTGCCTTTTTTTTTTTTTTTTTTTAATCCAGTTTGTGGTTAGAAGACTTTGAAACTACCCCAAGTGCCCTGTTTAATATAAAAACATTCCACAAATGAAAAAAAAAAAGAACCAACAACCCAGCCTGAATCCCAACTATTTTATTGTGTACCACAGACTCTCTAGGCTAGATACCAATCTGATTGAACCTGGGAGGGCCTTTCTATAGGCAAAACACTGGATCATATAACTATTTTCAATTAAACTGAATGATTTGTACCTTTTCAGATCAACAGTGGTGACGTTGAACACAACTCCTTTGAGCCAGAGGATCATGAAGAGACGCTGGGAGAATGGGCAGTTCCCAATGCTTTCTCCATCTATCCCAGCCTGAGGGATGGAAAGAGAAGAAAAACAGATTTCAGACTTGTTAATCACTTACCTCCCTCAAGATGGAAAATTGGATGTTGAAAGAAAAATAACCACTTTAAAAATAACCATCAGTGCCTGCTATTTAATACAGTTTATCATCAGCACAAAAATGGAGTTACTCCAGGATTTGGCCATCATCAAGAGCTTGAGAAAGTCGCCTGAAGTTTCTCTTGAGGGGAGCTCTGGGTAAAGGAGATGTGTCCCTTGCTGATGGCAAGCAGTATCCAGGAGAATATATTCTCTGAATTACTCACATCCCTACAGGACTGCCCACCTTGTGGACATGCTAGAAAATTCAGGACAGGTTTTCTGCTCTGTTTAATACTGTGGACTGCAGCTTGTATCAGCTCAAGGTCTGTTTCACTGTATTATGGTCCAAAATGCGAACTTTTAGATTTAAATTTAAACCCAAGCACTCTGGACATTCACTCATTCTTGTTCATATCAGTAAAGCAACAGCCTCAGACACAAACAACCAGATCTACACAAAATCTCTATTTGAATCCTTCCAAGGTTCAAAGCAGATTTCAGCCACCACCTTCAGTCCGTTCCTACCTCTAGTATCTAATGAGCTGCTTACAAACCACTACAAAACAATAAAAAAATGCTAGTGTTAGCATTGAGGAAACAGCCTATTTTTTTCCTGTGAAAATTTATGGTCCTTAGCCATGCAAATCTTGACTTTGAGCCATGAAGGGATACAAATAACACCAGCTGAACTGAGCCAGAGCTGCGTCCAAGGACAACATCCTTCTACAATAATTATGCTTGTGGCCAAAGTTTTCAGGACGATAATGGTTTTGATAGATTTCCATTTTAATTTGTGGTACCATTGTGTTTAAAAGATTCTTTTAATCCTGGTGAAGCAACCAACCTTCCGTTGTTGAACCACACGGGTTGCATAACTGTATTTTATGCACACTGTGCGTGTCTGAAAACGGCTGATGAAAGAGCTAAGCAAATAGATGCCCTTTTCCTTTGGAGAAAATATTATATTACTCTGCTTGCTCTCATAAACTTTATCTTGTTAATATTCAAGCTGCGAGGTAGCATTTGTCTGTCTTAAGGAAAGAATCATTTCTAATTATTGCAGTTCTATGAAACATTCACAGCACAACAAGAAGCACTTTGAGATGTGTCCAGTTGCTACCGATTCAGGCCTTGCATCTGAAATGTTTAGCTGAGAGATTTTCTGGATGGCATCAGGAATCTTCCTCATGTCTTGAACATAGCTCTTGATGATTCTGGGTTTAAAACAAATTCCACAACTCCTACCCACCAAAACACAGAGAGACTGTGCAATCAAGGCTTGGAGACAACCCGCTGTGAAGTTTAGGGATATGTAAAGAGTTTTTCTCTGAGTTAAGACTGGTTTTAAGCACACAGATTCTAGGGGTATTTGGATATGGGGGTACAGTTTGGCTGTATTTTTACACAGAATTATGGATCTGCAATATGCCTTGCACATGGCACATTCAAGAATCAGCAAACAATGGGGTGAAAGAGTGATATGGCGTGAGGATGAGCAAAAGAATATGCATTTTCCCATCTGCCTGAGGTGTGGTTAGCATAGTTCTGCAAAATTTCTCTAGTTAGTTAGCTCTGATCTTCAAATCTCATGGCAAAACAATGACAATGTTACAATGGGAATATCAGGCACAACTGTATTGCATGCAGTAATTACTGCAAAGTCATATTCATTGATTTGGCTTGTTAAACCATTGCCAAGAACTTTTAACTTCTTACCCTTCCTGAAAAGAGGCAAATGCTATAGGAGAAAATACAACAATACAACACCAAATTTCTCTTTGGCTTTTTCACCATCTCAAATCATAATCATATCCTTCATAATGGAGCTGGCTAAGTGAGTCTGAACAATATATTATAAACCTAAAATCTGAAGAAAAACAGATCAACTACTGAATTAGAGGGCTAAAGACTGCAGACCAAACAAACGATTCTCATCTTACATGCTCTGTATTTACTTTGGCTTGTAAATTCATTGATTCCTATTCATTCTTCACCTGATTCCCTTCAGAGTGTAAAACTCTGATTTGCCAAGTTCTTCAAACACCTTGAGAGCAAAGAGGTCATGTCTCATAGCAACATGCAAAGCTCTGGCCTTCCTTGCAGGTCTCCATCCTTCATAGAGGTGATCCCCCTCCTGTCCGCATCACCTACATCTTATGCTGCAAGTAACATCTTTTTTTCAGGAAAGGTATTTAGAGAGACCATTTCCCTGCTGTCTCCAATTATATGTTCTCCTACAAAGGTTAAGGGTTACCCAGATCTGCATCTTTTTACCTGTTCTATATCCTGCAAGGCAATAGTGAAAAACCCTGTCATTACCAGAGAGGACTAAAGGGGCAACAGAGCAGCTGCATGGCAAGGAAGAAACAGGAGTGATGGGTCATGTGAGGCTAAGGGATGCAGAAGTCATTGGGGACAGGAGGAAGATGTGAAGTCTGGAAGAAATAAGATTCACTTGGATATCAAAACCAAAATTAATTGTGCAGGTCAAATGAGGCTTCCAACAGCCCAAACGGTCAAAATATCTTCCCAACACTTCCAAAGGAGTGGGAAACATTAATTGCTAGAGACATATTGGGAATAGACAGAGGAAATTCCAGAAATGAAAGATAAACTAAAGAAAAAGCATGGTATGATCTCTGTTCAAAGAGATCTGGAAGCCAGGCTCATGATTTGGGTGGTGTCTGACTCATGGTTTTTGATCTCATGTGACTGGCATAACTGAAAATGCTACCACAAATCACAAGGCAAGCTGGTGACAGAGGAGGGAACAGAGTCAAAATCTCCCCAGCAACACAAATTACTCATTAAATTCAGCTCTTTTTCTGCAGATATTATAGTCAAGGCTCTGTTGGTTTTGTGAAATCTTTCTCATTGCTTCTAAGAGCAGTCAGTAGTTCAGTGTTCAGCACTCAGAAAGAGTAAAACCTTAGTAGGTAATAACTTCAGAGACTTATCAGAGAGTCTCGAGACCCCTGTGAAGTATATTAACTACCAGGAGGAGATGAGGAAGAAAAGAGAACTTCCCAGCCTTAGTCACTCTTAGCTTCAAAGAAAAACAGCGTGCTTAAAGCACCCTACTAGTGCCCAAATACAAGTTTATTGTATTGTATTCTGTCCAAGCTCAGAATGCAGGAATTAAATAATACCTTCATCAAGAAATCAAACAGTGGATGGAAAGAAAAGAACAAAAAATTGACAAGTTAGAGAAACACCATTTATCCCTGCTATTATTCACAAATGAGCACAAAAGCTTTTCCACATAGCTTCCCTGAAGCACAGCAAAAATGATCAACTACATATAAAAAGGAGGAAGTTGATGATATATGCACTCTCCCTGCCAGAAACACCAAATATTTCTGATTTAATGTTTGCACCTAGGGATAGGCTTGAGGCTTTGCAGGCACTAGGATCAAGGACATAGCTTTTAAAGAACACTGTAAGTCCTAAAGCTGTGAAAGGGTTTCAGAGCCACTTTTTTCCTACAGAGAAGAACCTAATCTGAAAAGGCAAATCCCCAGAGTGACTGTGGAAGAGTAAACCAGACAGAAGTATCTGCTAGGTGAGATTCTGGTTAATGCTTATCCCACTGAACTTTAACTGAGATGCCTAAGGCCAAGGCCAGCATGTACACCCAAAAGACTGATCCGGTCACCTTTCACTTTGACTGAAAGCAATCAGTGCCTGAATTCAGGTGTGATGAATGTGGACCTCAGCAATAGAATAGCCTGGAGTTTGTGGAGGCAGAATTTCTAGAGAATAAATGTGCTCCATCTTAGAAACATCAGTTTCTGCTCCCATTGCTTCTCACAAGCTTACTTGCATTGGTTCACCTACTAAAAAAATAAAAATCCTTTTCTACTTCATCTCCAGCCATTTAGATACTTCACACCAATTGATGCAAGGTCCTGCCCTGGAATTCGGTGTAATCACATCATGAAACCTCCACCATCATACCAGCTCCTTGTTTCTATCTGAGTAACGGCAAGAACGAACAAGACATTCTCCTTCACTATTTATAAGGTACTCCTCCTTAAATACTTCAGCTATTTTTAATGAATTAATTAAACTTCAAAGATATTTGTGTGCACAACTGGGGGATGTACGAACACATTATAAAGGAACACAGTTAAGGAAGGGGGAGGTAGTCTTGCTGATGAGTTTGTGTCAAGTACTTTTGTAAAGTAGAGGTAATATTGAGAGCATCCAACCACTGCCCAGCACAGCTGAATGCCATGAATAGGGAGCTCTTCTCAAGTTCCAGCTAATGCTTTGCTACAAATGAAATAACTGGAATAAGCTTCCTCACTTGTTCCAAAAATACACCAACACAGTGACTGCAATGCACGGAGACAATTCTATATTATTTTGACTAAGGAAAGTAAGTTTCATTTCCAGTTATTTCCAAAATACAGCAGCTTTAAAGAAATATACTGTCATTAACAATGACTAAGCACCTAGCTTAAAAAAGGCAGCCCTGGAAAGGGTTCCATATCCGAAAGCGCTGTGTTTTCTCCAGGAAACCTGGGTTTACCCATTCTCCTCCTCCTTTCCATTTTCATTGCATTGAGGCTACTCTGCACAATGGTCCAGTACCCTCTGAGACTCTGGGGTGAAGTAGGGAGACATTTTTGATGACACTAAAGCACATTTCTTTTTCAAAAGGTTTTTAACGGGTCAGCAAAATCAGGAAGGCAAACTTACCTCAGTTTCCCAGTAAGGATTAAGGAAGGATTTGATTTCATCATCCCTACAATCAAAATCTAGACTCACATTACACACGGTTACACCCTCTCTTTTAAAATTGGGAAAGCGCCTGCGTTTTGACACTTACTCTCCTTACACTCAGAAGCCAAAGGGGAAGTGAAAATCCTATTTGAAACCCAGAGCAGGCCAGGAAATATCCTATTTATTGTGCCATTAAAAAAAAACAAACAATCTGCCTTAGTAATTATACCACACACACAATAGCACAAATCTCCATTGTAGAGGAAAATCTTTGGCTGAAACACGAGATCAGACATGCCATGGTATTGCTTTAGTAATGATCATTTTCTTTTCCAGTTTCTTGTCTCTTTCACAACTTCTCATCCAAATGTAAAAGCCAGTAAGCTATTTGGAGTGCCACCAACAGAGAGGCAAGCTAAGAAGTGTATATTCATAGAGCAGCGCTGGTAGGTCTCAAGTAAGAAGTAAATCTTGTAGCACAAGTCCTGTGTATCACAGGCCGCTCTTGTTAACTGTGGCTCCAGTTCAGGAAAGCATTTAAGCATGTGCTGAAATACATCCCAATTCAGAGGAAGTATATGTTTGACTTTAAGCATGTTCTTAAGTCCTGATGATTTCAATGGGACTTAAGTACATAACTTAAGTACTTTCCTGAATAAGGGCCTATAACAACAATAATAAATTTGCTGCGCAGCATTTTAACTTTGTTGGACTTTCCCTGAGATTTCATTTTGCTGGGAGAAATTCTGAGCATCAGCCTTCCAAAGGAGGGCAAGATAGAGCAGAACTATATTCCTAAGCACATACATGGAAACGGACAATGTGCATACATGCCAAAAAAAAATAGAGCATTTGCTAAAAAGACTGTCAGGGTAGTAACAAAACAAAAAGGAAGTGGTGAAATTCTTTAGTCAGCTCTCCAAAAGCCAGCCAAAATGTTGTCCAAGTCTGGCATACATACAGACATATATTATAGATGCACATAAGCTTAACATGGTCTGCACTGCTGGCCAATTTGAAGGGAGCTGGCTTGAAACTCTCGGTTCAAACTGATTATGCAGCACATCAGTAGAGTTGAGGATCTCCAAGAAGCTGTCATTGTACTTCTCAGATCTCTGCAGGTCTGAGAGAGATGTGTTTGTACCCTCGAGACATTCAGAATTTCCAGGAGATGCAATTGCAGGTTGGAGACCCCATAGGCATCAGTAGTTGAGACATGACAAGTATTTTCATCAGGTTTGGAAAATCATTATTTTCCAGTTTTTCATATTCACACGAATGGCAGCATGGGCAGGAAGCAATCAGTCATAAAGGTCAGCTTCTTCCTAGGGATCCTTTCATGATGGCTTGGGATGTTCACAGTTAAAGATCCATTGACTCAAGCTGGTCCATAGGCCTGATGCAGAGCACATTCATCAGCTGAAGTCCTGGTAGCAGGGCAGCTACATACACAGTGATCAACCTGCACAAATAAGTCTTGGTCTTCCTCAAGGGTTTTGTTAGAGCCACTGGCTACTGCACATGTGCCACGTTAAATATGTTTCCCTTTGAAATAAACTTTGTGAACTCCCACCAGTCATGTGCAGTTTGGATTTGGAAAATTACAGATTAAACACAGGTAAATAATCTCATCACGTGAAAATGATTCATGCTATTCCATCACCTATTTTCTATAAAGAAGTAAAAACGCATGACTTGACAAATACCAACAGAGTAGAAAAGCACAGACTGGTTCGACAACCAAACCAAGAAATGATTTTGTCCCCATTAATATTTGCGGATCTCTTGCTTACGTGTTCAAAGTAATGAGAAATTGATAGTAGATAACTAAAGGAAGTGGGAACTGTAATGAAACTTCCTACACCAAAATATATACGTATCTATCTATCTATCTATCTATCTATCTATCTATCTATCTATCTATATGAATTAAGGCTGGCACAAACATGTTTTTTTTCTAGGAGACCATGTTCCAGCGTGCTCTGCTGTGAGGAATTTCTGCATATCGAGCCTGATTTTCACATGGTGATGTGTAAGGGAAAAGCCCCCAGAAGAGGAGAGTCATTAAGTAACATCAATAGTACTGTAGCGACAAACCACATATAGCACATCTTTAATGTATATTCTTTCACTATCAGCAAAATGCTGGCTAAAGGATGGGTGGTAAATGCAGGCTGACATTTTCAAAGTGGCTAGCAGTTTTAGATCCTATGAGACAGTTTGAAGTCAGGTGACTTCTCACACATATCAACTCTCAACACTTGGAAAATCAGGCCACGAGCCACCTAGAAGGAACAGCTTCTCCTTTGGAAGAATATTCTTTAGAGGAGCACACTTGGGGTTTATCAAATACCTGGTGGAGATGTGCAATAGCTTTGGCCATACCACCTTGGAAATAGCCTAGAGTCCTGGTCTGTGGCTCCCCCCTGCAGTCCAGCTGGAGCACGGGCAAGGTGCTGGGACCATGCAAAGTCAAAAGACCACAGGGTCCCAACCTCAATGTGCAGCTCAGCCAGGGCTCCTGGCTACCCCATGGCCCACCCACCAGCCAAAATTTCCTGTGAAAATTACTGACCCTCTTTCAGCTTCCCTCCTCACAGAGAACCCTCAGCTTTTCTTCAACAACGCTGTGAACGTTTCAAAATCTGGAGTTTAGACTTAGAGCAAAACCTTGAAATTCTTCAAAACCCAAAACTGCCATTCCCATCATAGCTCTTGTTAGCAGATTTATGCACAAAGGTCATGGGCTTCTGGACATAGTGAACTGGAAATCTATGTTTCTGTCTTGGCTTGATGGACTAATACCAATCATCCTTTATGCTTCTTCCAGAGCCTTTCCCGATCTAATAAAACAGTTATGATCCCATCATTCACCAGCATCATGGCACAGGATTCTGTGTACCCACATTAGCCACTAGATGTAATCACAGAGAATAGCTGTTAAAAGCTTTGCTTTTTGGGGACCTATCAATAACATATTGTGAGATACCACAGGAACAAAAAAAGATCTCAAGAAATGACAGGTGTCTTAGCTTAACACATAAAAGATACTGGAACAAATGATTAAACAGTAACCTCACAAGCACACAGGGAAATCGAAAATTGATAAAGAAAGGCAATATGGACTTTAAGGAACAAATGACACTAAACCAAGCAAATTTTGTTCTCTACCAAGCACAGTAGGTAGGAAGGAAGCAGCCATTATCTAGAAGCTGATGTCTGTAAGGTTACTGACAGAGCTCCAGACCATATTTTCCTAAACAAAGTGAGGAAATAGCAGGAAATCTCTGCAAAGTGCTTGTATAAGTGGTTGAAAAAATAGTTCTGGAATAGTAATAATCAAGTTTTCTGTTAGTCTAGAAACATAACAAATAGAGGTACCAGAAAGCTCTGCAACAAGATGAGTCATATTTAATGATTCCATTAGCAAAATGGAGGAAGGAATAGACAGAATCTTGAATTTCCTGACAGCAACAAACATGAAGATGTCATTGTTATTTCCCAGGAGAGGAGCAGATTCCAAAGTGATGCTAAGGAATTTGAACAAAATAAAGTAATCACTTAAATGGAATTTAGGAAAGTAAATGTCAAGGTATAAGACATAAGAAGAACAAAATCTAATATACAGATGTAGAATGGGGAAAGCTACTGAGGTTTTACAAAAGAAGAGGCCGCAAAGGAGATTTTACACAAATCACAAGCATTGTGATTATGAATGATTAGTGTATGCAACTACAAGCAACGGCAACAATATAATGCAATGTACATGCAATGTTCTACCACTACATAACAGTCCTCAAGCATATATAAGACTACTTTACAAATTGGATGATGATCCATTGTTGCTCATGCCCACAGAGAATAGGATTAAGTATTTTGCCTAATCTGCAACAATAAATCTTTAGAGGGAAAAAAATCCAGTGAAATTATAGGACTAACAAAACACAAAGCAGGCCTTCTAAGGAGGTTGTGTAATCTGCATTAGTGGAAGCTTTGAAGAAATCAAGAGGAAAAAAAGGTTGGTAAAACTGGTCTCAAATTATTTCCTCCTGATGCACGGGATGCTTTAAAAATCCTTTCTAACAGTATATATCAGGGACTGACAATGAAGTTGTCCTAGCTAGATGCTTGGTGGGACAGACCTTTGCTTTCCTCTGATCTGCACAGAATGAAGTCTGTTCCCAGTGCAGTCCATGGGAATTTTGCCTGTGACTTTGATGGAGCCAGAATTTCACTCATAGGTTTATTGGCCAGAAGGGACAATTAAAACAATCTTTCCTGACCTTTTGCGTAATACAAACACAGATTTCACTCAGCCTGCAGCCAACATCTTGTCTTTGAACTAGAACATATGTTTTGAAAGGTTTTTTGGAGTAGATGTATGCTAGAGTGGTAGTAAAATCCCCTCTAGCGGTATATGCTTGCACTGCAGGGTGAAGTTCGCATGGAAGGCAGCCACAAACCTCACGTTTGTAGGATTTTGCTAAAGGTAGATAACTTGCCCCATCACTTATATAGATTTTGGGTTTTGTTTTGTGGGGGGTTTTATCCATCAGTTGCATTTCTATATGTGGGGTTAGGTGCTGCAAGGAGTCTTAGTCACAGAATTTGGGGAATCCACAGCTGTACTCAGAAAATTGTCACAATTTTAGTAAAAGTCAATAGAGGGGCTCAAGCATCAGCTACTGCTTGGTTATCTCGGATACAACAGCGTATCTCATAGGAAGAGGTAAGGACTTTGAACAGGAAAGACACAAATCCTTTTTAAAGACAAATAAAATTATCCTGAAATATATTCATACTGGATGGATGGCTGTTCATGCTCTGCAGGTACAGAATGCAACTCCTACATTTTGGAAACTTATGCTTGTAGCTCCATATTCTGGTTTTGGCCTTTTGGTGGCAGAGCTAGTACTGGGTTATACTCTTATATGCTTGATCCAATTCCATAACAATCAATATTCATACAAAATATTCCCACTAATGACAAATACTCCACTGACTTTAGTAAGAGTACAGTCACACTTCGGATTCACTGGATTCTTTCAAATAAGTGACTAAAACCACAAGTCATTTTATGGGCTCTGGAGACAGAATGTAGGAATTAATCCAGTTTAGCTATTCATAAAGCACCAATTATAATCATTTTAAATATTGATGATTCTATATCCTGAGAGCTGATTAGATATATAAAAAATCATTCCCCTAGGAAAGCTGCAGAAAATAAAATAAGAAATAGATCATTGTCAAAACGTATCACAGGCAATGCAAATTATAGTCAAATTATTCCTGTTCCTGGTAGAGATCAGGTGCAAATAAAGGAGTCATTTCTCCAAAGCAAGCTCTGCGCAGAGCTTCAGCTCTTATTACCAGAACCCTGCATGCAGGTTTTCTTGTAAGAATTAAACCTGTGCACATCTGGAACTTGAATGTCTGTTAAAAATCCCTGAACAAGGGACAGTAATCTGGTCATGTATTATATTCTGCAAATGTTGATGAATTGCAGCCAAATTTCCATGCCTCTAAGCAGCACATCAGACTAACAAATATCAGCAGCCAGGTGCTGAAAGTTAATGCCGAACCTGAAATCAGATCCAGGGCTGAATTATTTATTGAAATTCCATGACTTTATTTGCACTATTAGAAGAGAGAGTCACTTGCAGGCATTACAAATAAAGGTCTGAATAGCAGGGTCTCAGTGATAAAGGCATTTACCAGCCTATCAACCAACCCCAGTGTAGGCCATAATCTGCCCTTGATGATCTCATTTTAGATCTTATTTAGCATCGTAAAAGTACTGTTCATAGGTGACTTTAAAAGGGATGAAAGAGCAATCAGTAACTCTCAGTTGCTATCCTGCAGTGGGCAGGACTTGGTCTTCCTATCTCCTTTTGCATTTCCAAAGTTCACTGAGCTGCAGAGGGTAGGAGAGAAGCATAGCCCCAGTGAGTGTTTACGAGTTTCACTGAAAGCAGATCAAGTTGCATTGCAAGGAAGCAGCACACTGCAGGCTTAGGCTGGTCTTTGAGTTGATGTCTGCATCTCAGTATGACTTCCCAAAGCAACCCACAATACCTTCAGTAAACCCATCATTTATCAATGCAATGCTTCCAGCATTTGGATCAAGTCTTACTGCCATAAGAATACAAATGCAATATAAATTATTTTTATAGTTCCCATACACTCACAGAGAAATCATTACAGAGTTTACAGTTCAGGTGATACTTTTTCACCTTTAATATTTTCTTATTTGCCAAAACTGCTGTATTTGTTTGTCTGGTCATTTACAGAGAGTCAAATTTAGGCATTAAAGGGCTGTTACGCTACAAGGTAGTCTTTTCTGATAGCCATCTACAAAGGAGGGGAATGTGAATCTCTCTGGATGTTTTCTTAAACAAGAAACAACAGGCAAATTCTGAGTTCATACATGTAAATACCTGCAACAAAAACAAGAGTCTGAAACATACACACAGCAAGCAAACATTCCTTGTGACTCATCTAAAAGCAAAACAAGCTGCATTTTCAATATCAAATGCTCAGGAAAAAAAACTAACAGTGATGATTTCTAAAAGCTACTGAGAGTTTCTGAATAAGTGTGTGTACAGGTAGAAATACAATTCACATGTATTTTAAGGTACAGACTTCTGAAACTGATGTATGATAAATGTAAATATTAAAATAGTTGGATCAGTGAGTGGAGTTAGGATCACATTTCTTGTCCACCCACTGTCTCAGTGCAGGATGATTTCTTAAACCTCTTTCCCTATACTGCTTGCGTCTGTCTGAAGTGCTCCAGTGATGCTGCTTTACAAACTTCCTACAGGAAACAGTTTTCACAATTTTCTCAAAACAAATTTTAACTTGATGCTTAGACTGAATTTCCTTTAATTTCATTTTATCCTGTTATCAGCATAAAAAAAAGCTTAATTAAGTTTAATTCAGTGCTATTTATAAAGACAATTCTTACTTTTCTTCCTTTTATACAAAATCTTACCTCATTATGCCATTACAATTTCCCTAGCACCTCTTCACCTCTTACTGTCCTTTCACTCCTGGCATCCTTGACCATGCTGTCTATTTCCAGTATCATCTTTTTGTTTTGTTCTCATCACTCCTAAGTCCCTCTCTCATGCTCCAAGTGGACCACTCTCCAAGAAGACCAGCAGTGATTCCAGCATAATAATCATACAGTAAAACTCTTCTCCATCCTGTTCTTTCCTATCATACCTTGTCTCAGAAGCAATCACTGACCTTTTTCACAATTTTTTCTTGCTCACTCTCTTTACTCTTCAAAAATAAATCACTTTCTTAATTTTGTTTCATTTTTTGCCCCTCATCTTTCAGCCACACATTCTGTTCACTGGCTTCAGTGATCAAGTCTGAAATCTCCTGTCCCTTCTCTGACATGGTCACCCAGCTGCATTATTAAAATTAAACAAATCCCATTTGATATGGTGGGAATGGAGTGTGACACAGAGATCATGCCCTCTAAATCCCTTCACCTATTTATTATCATGTTCAGAAGAAGATGCCACCTTTTCCTCCTCGGAAGACAGTCTTCAACCAAGCTCTGTAAGTCACAGAATCATAGAATGGTTTGGGTTGGAAAGGACCTTAAAGCCCATCCAACTCCAACCCCCTCACCACAGGCAGGGACACCTTCCACTAGACCTTCTAGAGAAAGGCTAATTCTCATCCTGCTTCATTTAAGAAGTTTCTCTGGCAGAACTTTGTTTTTTTCCTGTGCTCCTGCTCAGAGAAGGCAGCAGCTTCCATTTGCAGGCTGTCAGAGAGCTGTTAGCCTGAACAACTGCAATCTGCAGAATGCCGTTCGAATTCCATATGCCAAGCACCCTCTAAGAAAAATTTATCGGTACCTCCAGGTTAATGAAGTAATTGAGAAATTAGCATTGGGCAAGACAATACCTGAACATTTTATGTACATTTGTGTACAGCTAGGCCAGGTTCACTCAAGTACCTGACTCAGCTCTGAAGAATTAGGTATTATTTTCGTCTTTACTTACAAATTTCTCTGAAATTGAGGTTTTTTTTCTACTATTGTGAAATGCCAAGCACACAGGTGGTTCTTGAAGAATAACAAATACATAGAAATCCTATAAATTCACATGTCCAATGAAGAGCTAAGCATCAGTCAGTACAATAACCCGTTTTCTGACAGCATCGTGCAGTGTGATTACCACTAACTCTGTTCATTCTCAAAGATCCTAGATATGGCTTTACATAAATGCTAAATCAATATTTAAAGAAATAATTTTAAATAAATAAAATATTTAAATAATTTACAAATTTCATTTAAAAAAAAAAAAATAATCCTCAGTGCCCAGAGTGGAACAGATGTCCAGGGGCTGATTCTGAAAAATCCCTTCTTGCCCATGGGAGCTGCAGCAAGGTGCTGCCACATGTGTAGACAAGGCTGAGAGGAGCGGCCAAGGTTGAGGGAAGGAGGCATTTCCTTCCCCTGGAAAAGAAAATTAATATTTCAAGGTTTCTCTCTTTGTCAGGGGAGTGGGACCATGATTCCTTTAAGTTCCCTTCCTAGTCACAGACTACCCAGGCTCTCCGAGGTTAGAACTGGGTGGCTGTGCACAATTAGCACTTTTAAAAATTGTTATTGTTGCTATTATTATTGTTGTTGATGATGATGTTATTATTATTAATAATATTATAGAATCATCTCTTTTGAGACAAACATCGAACCATGAGGCCATCAGGCAAAGATCATACTCAGGCCAGTGAGACAATGAGGCGTCCCTATACAAACATACCACAGGCCTGCTGGTTTCAGCATACCAGGATGGGCAGATAATACTTCCCAATCTGAAAAAAGTCTTCCTGCATGCATGTTCATATGCCTTTATTGCAGGCTAAATGCTGTGAAGTCAGAGATGAACTAAACCCCAAAAGATTACATTCAGGCACCCTAAGGAGACCCTCATGTCTCTGTCTTGGAGTAGGGGGAGTGTTTAATGCAGAGGAAGCAACAGATCATTTTTGAACCTCAAACAAGACCCAGCTGTAGAACTGGATCTACAGCCTAATGGGGAGACACAGATACATTGACTTTAAAAAGAAAAAAACAAAAATTTGAAGTTAGAGCCCCTCAATACAAGAAAAGGCAACAGTAAATCAAGGCAAAAAGACTATTCCTTGTCAAGCTGCATGGGCGAGTCAACAGTCAGAGTATAAAAGTACAATAAAATTACCCAAATGCCAGTGGAAGTCTGAAAAAACAGCTTAATAATGATGGCATTTGAAGCACTGGGTCCTCTTGGTATGTCCTGAACAGGTAAAATAACTGGGGACAGAAAAACAACTAGAATGGCCACTCTGATGCATGTTGTAACCTGCAAGAGTATTCCATGATTCAACCCCTCATCATCCAGGAAAAGCTTTTTAAAAAATGCTATAAATAAAATAAATGAATGAAACAGGTCTTCAGCTGCACACTGAATCAGCAGCAATGGCTCATCACAAAACACAGGGCAGTGAAAGAAACTAATTTCCTCCCATGATATGCATTTGTATCTGTTTGAAGCTGCTCATTCAGCAGCTAAAAGCAAGAGGAAAGCAGTAGCACAACATGCCTGTTGACCCACACAAATTGAATCACAATCTAGAAAAACACCGGCAACAATAGCAATTCACTGGGGCTGGTTTCTCTGATTTCCACTTATTTTAGACAATATACAGGTACAGACACACACCAGCACCCAAAACAACAACAGCTATGTGTGGTGCGTGGTGAGGTTCAGGATGTTTATTTGGGTGTTAAAATGTCATGGGGAGTATAAGCTTGGCAACTGATCTAGTGAAGCACCTGCCTGACCTAAGGATTAATTCAGTATTTTGTGAGGTGTTAAACCACAAGGCTTGAGTAGCTTTTATAGTCATTCCTCTATGTAAAGAAAAATTATGAAGGCAATTTTAGCTGGAGAAGCTATCTGGCTACACAAATATGAACACAAATGTTGGTGCAAATTTTCCATAGGAAATTAAGCCAAGGCAAAACGATGTGCCACGACTTAGGCAACGACAGACAAAGGGAATTCAGCTCTCTTATCTCCAGTCTAGCTCTTCCTTCATCTCAGCCCCAAGGTCTGACCTATAGTGACGCAGCATTGAGAGCCCCGGCCAAGCCAGCGTCTCCTCAACCTTTAGAGGCGCTTCTGAAGTCTGGCCCTTTCATATCCAGAGAAAGATAAGCAATCGCATATTTAACCATTACCTGAACTAATCATATCCCACCATCACACCCAGGACACCAAGACATATTTTAAGACATGCAAGCAGCCTCTGAATATCATTTCTATCAGACTGTCTTCCACCAAATTTGTGCTATCTATCAGAGACACGGAAATCAAAGATTTCTTCTGTGCTTAAACCAAGCCCTGTTCTGGTCTGACAAGATATCCTCCATTGCAATATCTTCCTGGTTTGTAGATTTTATGGCTTGTTTATTCCTTCATTGACTTTAACTATGTGTTTCATTACAGCATATCTAGTCTTGATCTGAACTAGATGAAGAAAGGGCATGACTTCTTTGCTGGCTCATTCCAATGGTTAATCACTTTTACAGTTACTATTTAAGCTTATTTCTAAGTTGACTCTATCTGACTTTAACTATTAATGTCTTGTTATATTTGTTATCACTATATTAAAAAGCCCCCTACATTTAATATTGCGGTCAGTGACATTTGGTCTTTTACTTCAATGAGAAAGACTGCCTTAAGGATTTTTTGAGCCTTAAAATTATTCTTTTCTATGTATTTTCCAATATTAAAACACACATTAGACCCATGTGCATTTCAAATAGCCAGCCAAAAGGTAATCTAAACCTTGACCCTCCCTACTAACAGCAAAGGAAAAAAATAAGAAAGCTTAGTTGTGACTAGTATAATTTGTGTATTTATTATTGGAATATTTACTGTGAATTAATTACTAAGCAGGTGTGGCACATGAACACTGAATCAGTCATGCTAAGTGATAAGTAAAAAACAGAAGACACAAGAGCTATGCCTAAAGGATGGCGCAGGGGACCAGGGTGGTCATACAGAGCACCATTAAGTCAGATTAAAGCAAATGAAAGTCAGCTCTGGCCTTGAATATTAGGCTTAGAAATCCTTGTTATATTAATTCAAGCACATACAGGTGAATGCCATGGGCTTCCGTCTTCTGTTCCACACACAAAAGTAATGACAATCAAGAATGAGAAGAGCAAATTATGACTATCTGAGCAACTTCATCCTTAATACAATGTCATTTATGCCAAAGTAGCAATAGAAGGGATAGGTTCAACTCCCGCTGTCCTACTGAGGCCTTAATAGGTTATTACAATGCAATCCTTCTGAAATACATTTCAATTATCTCAAACTGATCTCCTCACAGCACCACTACCTGTCTGGGTACAGTGCAGGGCTAGCACCGCTCCACAAACACTTCGCTAGAGCTAGCTCACGTCCAGATACTAAATAAAGAACCCAATGGCCTCTACCTGAGAGCAAATGCTGTGTTTCCTCTAGTTTGATATATTTTATGTCCAGGAAATTGAGATTTTCAATATGCTTTGCCAGAAGACAGCTCTATATTGGAGACCTGAGCTCATCATATATTCCTCTTCTATTTTAAGTGGTGCTCAGTACGCCATACTGGAATAAGGGTGAAGAATGTCCCCTGCTCCCACAATATATCCACCTCTGGTGGAGAAGGACTGCTTATCAGCCTTTTACCAAGGAGAGTCTGAATAACTTGCCTTGGTTTGCTAAAGGAGGCAGAAAAACAAAAAAAGTAAATAGAAGTCTTGCAAGAACGCAGGTAGAAACCTACTAACATTACAGAGCTTAACATCTTGCAAAATTTGCATGGCAGAACCTTCTCATAGTTCGATTAGAGCTGGAGAAAAAGTAATTGGAAACAGAGTTTGTAAAGGTGGGAGCTATTGCTGTAGTTTTGTAATAAAATAAAGCGCTGAAACACTGACCTGTTCATATAATGGGAAGTCCAAAAAATGTTGATTCAGATTTTGACAACACAGGGGCAATTTTAAGATGGCAAAACATAGCAAAAATGCTATGGTGCGTTACACAACTGTAGCTCAGGTGCTGCATGTCCCAGTTTCTTTTCTGAGTACCTCTCCTTATGCAATTTCTGTGGTGCACCAGAGTCACTAAATCAAAAAATCTGCGGTATATCATGGAAGATCCACTTCAGCCAGTGAACACCACCATTAAAAAGGATACATATAAACTCATAAACACTCTAAAAGATAAGTTTTGAAATTATTATTGAGAGGGACAGAATAATACTAATTTACAAAGAATCAAAGAGTCAGAGAAAACATCCTATGGACCTTGTTCTACATTTATGTGTGAACTTGCAATCAAGTTGTGCAGCAAACAGCAATGACATGCTGTAAATGCAATCAGGTACAGAAAGCTCTACCCTTAGGTATTATTAGATAAAATTCCTGTCTTTGGATCTGAATACTTTTTGAATTATTTCTGTTCCACTGTAATAAGTTTAAATGCTTAAGTGTAATATAAAAAATCATGCCAGGAATACATGACGCTGATTAAACTTATCAGACCTACAAAAATCACAGATTTTTTTAACTCATAGCTCCAGATGTAAATATATATCACTGTTATTGCATCTAGATGAGTTTTACTGTGTGTCATCAGAATTGCATCTAGATGAGTTTTACTGTATGCCATTGATACACAAGTGCAAACAAATGGAGAGGCCAAGGAAGGAAAGGGAGTAAGGAACTATTTTGGACTTTGCCCACATTAAATTTTACTGTGTCAAACAAACCACTTTGAGCTATTTTCAAAGTACCTACTATAACACCTTTGGTACCTGCTCTGATTTCCTAGTTTGCATAAGATTTATAGATTTGAATACCAGGACAAGAATGAATCCAGCACAAATCCAAACCCTTCCTTATTCCGACTGGTTGTCCCTATGACTTTGAGTCAGCTTTTACTAAAATAAAAAGGATAATTGAATCCTTCTGTTATTTATGTATAAAACTGACACTCAGACTCACAGGCCTTTAATATCTGTTTGTTGAAACAAGAGTAATTTGAAAAATCTTCTTCCTGAATATTGGAAATGCTAATGTTGATGTTACCTCTTTGTAGCATTGCTGCGATTATTTTGCTGGTATCTGCCAGATTTTGAGGAATTATGGGTCATACAAGAACTAATATTGTTGCCATGATGATCAATATGCTATCTGAAACAATCCTTACACAGCCTTCCATCAAGATATATTTGACATAGCCAGGTGAACTGATACTAACATTCACTCTGGAGCACATGCAAATGTACTTCCTACTGGCTCTTTTGGAAAGGATCCCTGAGTATTTTTGGGATGTTATGTCAAATGATCTCTGTGACATTTGCTGTTCGGGAATAGCCACCACAGAGCCATATATTGCCAATAAAAGTTTCCTAGGGACACTTACTGGAGCTTCACTGTCATCACTAAGCCATGACACAACAACCTGTGAGCCTGATGAGATATCTGCTGCCAGAGATGGAAAAAGCAATCTGCAGCTAAACATAGAGCGCCAAAAGCATCCTGGTGGTGATCTCTAAGTAGGCACAATAAGAATTACAAATATCCCCAGTTTCTCATGGTAGAATTAAAACACTGTGTTTACCAGGTTTGACTATCAGGCTCAGAAAAGCTGTAACAGAGGAAGGAGTTAGTAGGTGGTGTTTAAACAAGATCTCAAATACACTTAGAATCATAGAATCATAGAATAGTTAGGGTTGGAAAGGACCTTAAGATCATCCAGTTCCAACCCCCCTGCCATGGGCAGGGACACCTCACACTAAACCATATCACCCAAGGCTCTGTCCAACCTGGCCTTGAACACCGCCAGGGATGGAGCATTCACAACCTCCCTGGGCAACCCATTCCAGTGCCTCACCACCCTAACAGGAAAGAATTTCTTCCTTATATCCAGTCTAAACTTCCCCTGTTTCAGTTTCAACCCATCACCCCTTATCCTATCACTACAGTCCCTAATGAAGAGTCCACCCCCAGCATCCCTACTGGCCCCCTTCAGATACTGGAAGGCTTCTATGAGGTCTCCACGCAGCCTTCTCTTCTCCAGCTGAACAGCCCCAACTTTCTCTTTCTCAGCCTGTCCTCTTTTGGGAGGTGCTCCAGTCCCCTGATCATCCTCATGGCCCTCCTCTGGACTTGTTCCAACAGTTCCATGTCCTTTTTATGTTGAAGACACCAGAACTGCACACAATACTCCAAGTGAGGTCTCACAAGAGCAGAGGAGAGGGGCAGGATCACCTCCTTCATGTGACCTGCTGGTCACGCTCCTTTTGATGCAGCCCAGGATACGGCTGGCTTTCCGGGCTGCAAGCGCACACTGAAGCCGGCTCATGTTCATTTTCTCATCAACCAACACCCCCAAGTCCTTCTCCTCAGGGCTGCTCTGAATCTCTTCCCTCCCCAACCTGTAGCTGTGCCTGGGATTGCTCTGACTCAGGTGTAGGACCTTGCACTTGGCATGGTTAAACTTCATGAGGTTGGCATCAGCCCACCTCACAAGCATGTTAAGGTCCCTCTGGAACTTAAACTGGCCTAAATCTTCTGCCTCTGAACTCAGCACTACAAACCTGACTGGCTTTTATGGCCATGGGATATAACCCACCCTGAACACTTCTGAAGTCTTATCCATTTGAATTAGGGATCCAATTTCTAAAGGCATTTAAAGAAATGAATTTATGGATATTCAACAAAGCATTTGAAAATTTTTTATTTTAATCAGATGTTTTGATCACAATTAACATTGATACTGTTACTACCAAGCTCAACAGAAAGCAAGTAGTCCCAGAGATTTATATGAGGAAACAAACTGTGGCACCTAAGGCTGTCATTCACCTTTAGCTTGCTTAAAAGACCGGAGAAGCAACGAGGGAGTGTTTCCCTGATTTAACTGTGTCTGTAGTGGAGTTATTATTTTGAATCGCTATTTGTCATTCAATTTTAGGAAGCCTGACTCTCTTCTTATGCTCATTATAGATATATTAAGCCTCTATGGGCCTCAACCCAGTCATTCATGATTTGAAATGACCTAAGCAAGATAGGAACTGAGCCAGAATTACACTGAAACACCTGAGCCCCTGCATGGAGCTTATGAAACATGTTTATAAATGTTTAAACAAACCCAGTAAAGCTATTCTCCTCCAGACTGCCAGTAAACCTTGTAAATTTGGTAACCTCAGTGCCAATGCTGAAGGCCAGTGCAGTAGAAGAGGAGACTTAGGCCAGTGATCATACATTGCTTCACCAAAATAAGAGACATGAACCGTGGTGCCCACCCCTGCTTGATAGGTCTGAAGAGATGAAAAATGCAAGGTTTATAATAACCCCTGTGCTCACACCACGTCTAGGGTGACAGCTGAGAAGTGCCAGAGACTGCATGCATTTACCCTATATGGTGACTACATCCCTCTCAAAGCGTGAAAGGTTGGCCAACCTCATGACCAAGGATCTGGAAAAAATGCTATTGTTGGTCTTTGAGCACCAGACAGGTTGAACCAGATGTGTCGGTATCGTTATTCTTCCTTGTGCTTTTCTCTCTTTAGTATTTCCTCTTTACCTAGAAAGTTTCGCTGAATGTAGGAATGATTTTGTATGGAAGCCAAGAGCTGAGTTCATAAAACCCAGTGAAATACCCAGATTTCTCAAGAAACAGAAATTCACTTTATACCATCCAGATCTGATTCTGATTTCTGCTCTTCTCAGGGGTGGTCTGTGAAGCAAATAAATTACAGAAACTGTATTATTACAACTGGCGTGGTGAGCTGACCCTTGGCTCAACAGTAGGTGCCCGCCAAAGCTACTCTATCACTGCCCTCCTTAGATGGACAGTGGAAAGAAAATGCTGTGAAAGGCTCATGGGTTGCGATAAGGGCAGGGAGAGATCCTTCACCAGTTACCATAATGGGCAAAACAGATTTGGGAACTCTGTTTCATTTATTACCAATCAAATCAGAGCAGGGTAATGAGAAATAAAACTAAATCTTAGAAACACCTTTTCCCTGCTCTCCCCTTCTTCCCAGGAGCAGCCTCACTCCTGAATTCTCTACCTCCTCCCCTCAAGCAGCACAGGGAATGGGGGTTGTGGTCAGTTCATCACATGTTGTCTCTGCCACCACATCCTCCTCAGGGGAGAACTCTTCACACTCTGCCCCTGCTCCAGCGTGGGGCCCCTCCCACAGCAGACAGTTCTCCATGAACTTCTCCAACATGAGTCCTTCCCATGGGCTGTAGTTCTGCATGAACTGCTCCAGTGTGGGGCCCTTCTATGAGGTGCAGCCCTTCAGGAGCAGGCTGCTCCAGTGTGAGTTCCCCACATGGTTGCAAGTCCTGCAGCAAACTTGCTCCATTGTGGGCCTCTCTTCATGGGACCACAGGTCCTGGCAGGAGCCTGCTCCATTGCAGGCTACCCACAGGGTCAAAGACTCCTTTGGGTAGCCCTCTGCTCCGGTGTAGGGTCCTCCATGGGCTGCAGGTGAAGATCTGCTCCACCACGGACCTCCATGAGCTGCAGGGGCACAGCCTGCCTCACCATGGGTTGCAGGGGAATTTATGCTCTGGTGCCTGCAGCACCTCCTCCCCTCCTTCTGCCCTGACCCTGGTGTCTGCAGAGATGGTGCTCTCACATATCCTCACTCCTTTCTCTTGCTGCAACTGCTCCTTCTCCCTTTCTTAAATACGTTATCCCAGAGGCACTGCCACTGTTGCTGATGGGTTCAGCCTTGGCCAGCAGCGGGTCCAACTTGGAGCCAGCTGGCATTGGCTGTCAGATGTGGGGGAAGCTTCCAGCAGCTTCTCACAGAAGCCACCCCTGTAGCCCCCCTGCTACCAAAACCTGACCATGCAAACCCGATGCAATAGGTTAAAAGGCTCCTGTCAAGTTGTCTCTCCCACTTTGTAAAGTCATTATTTGTTTTCATAACCCTGAAATTCTGAAACTGAAATGAGATTCCTTATCAGAGAAACTCATACATTAAAACCACAAGAGCCTTAATAGCAGGGAATGAATGGCTGTTTGTGCCAACCAGGAGTTACGGGTTGTTACCAGGAGTAACGTTTGTATTTGTATCTTCCTTCAAGGCTACATAGCAGCAGTTCACCAAAACCCAAACCAAGGTTAGCCTGAAATCACCTTTTGGCAGACACAGTTTCTGTGAAAAAAAACAAAGAAATGCACAAAAAGAAATCCCAGAATGCATAAAAATCCTGCACCTCACTGGAATAATCTCTGGGATAACTGTCCAAGGCTGAGGAGAAGGGCAGCTACACCCTCCCGAGAGCAGTGACTCCTGGGCTTTTGATGGAGCACCCTAAATCAGCAGGATGAGTGCTGTGTCCTGTACAGCCAGGCTCTCTGATTGACCCACTCATTCTGTGATCCTCCCATATGGATTTTAACAGTCTGAATTACTGCATGTAAAAAGAGCACCATTCCAGCTCAGCCATTACATTCAAGTATGCAGGTGTGAGATTGCCAGGAAAAGCTGAGTATACCTTCCAACAGGGTGTCATTTATACAGATGCACTTTGCTCCAGGTTAATTAAAATCAACCTGAGTTACAACAAGCCAAGTTAAGCACTGAACCAGCGCTACCTCCCAATGCTCACCTCCCCAAGGCTGCTGCCGCCAGCGTCTCGCAGCACCGCACAGCAAGCCTTTTCCTCTGGCAGCCTCTTCCAGTTCCTTGTCAAACAAGTTTAGAGGGGGAATCGGAGCTGGAGAGTTTCGGTGTTCACATAAGGCCTGCTCACACAAACTGCAGATCTGATTAAGGGGGCACCATCTCCCCGGCAGGCCTCACCTTTGCCCGTTCTCACCAGCCGTCTGCTTGTGTCCTGCCCCAGATTTGGGAGGGTTTACTCTCAAACAAGCACCTCTTGCAAGAACAAACACTTGTTCGCAAAATGATCTCATAGATCCAGGTTAGGGCACTGTTAGAATAAGAGTAAAATCAATGGGAATGATAACAAGATGTGATAACCATGTAACCTGTCTGTGCCAGAGCAGCTCAGCTGTGTCCTAGTGGTGCCCAGCCTATCTGCACAGCTCAGGAGACAGCTAACCTGCATTGGGTTACAGAGAGGCTCTTCTGTTTACAATCACCTCTCTACTTGTCTTTTTAAGGTTAAACAGAAAAGTGAAATACAGCAATTGTGTAACACCTTTCGTTTTTTAACCTGAGACAGAAACTGCCTTTATTAGAGATTCCATGACAGGTGAAAAACAGCCCTTTCTGGTTTGTTTGTGCTCGTGGAAGATACAGTTTCCTCCAGGCCACATCTCCTGCCCTACATTTTCTCACTGATCTCTGCATTTTCTGGCTGTATGTTCTTTCAAAGGTGGAGGACAGAACTCTTTTCCTTGAGTAAAGTATTAGGTCCACAAAAATCAAGTGATGGAACGCTCACCGGCCCCAACATCTCCTGCTATTTGAACTGGCCTCAAGTGCGGTTCAGTATATTTAGATGCGTCACTTGCCCCAGTATCTTATACAGAAATTGTCACCTTTCAGTTCTTTCCAGCATAAAACAAAATGCCTTCACCTTTGCAGACTCTCTCCTGTTCATCTCCTCTTAGTAATATCATAGAACCACAGAATGGTTTCGGTTGGAAGGGACCTTAAAGATCATCCAGTTCCAACCCCCAGGGACACCTTCCACTAGACCAGGTTGCTCAAAGCCCCATCCAATCTGGCCTGGAACACTGCCAGGGATGGGGCAGCCACAGCTTCTCTGGGCAACCTGTGCCAGGGCCTCAGCACAGCGAAGAACTTCTGCCTAAGAGCTCATCTCAATCTCCCTTCTGTCAGGTTAAAGCCATTCCCCTTGTCCTGTCCCTATAGGCCCTTGTCAAAAGTCCCTCTCCAGATTTCTTGTCAGCCCTTTTATGCACTGGAAGCTGCTCTAAGGTCTCCCTGGAGCCTTCCCTTCTCCAGGCTGAACAAGCCCAGCTCTCACAGCCTGTCTCCGTAGCAGAGGTGCTCCGGCCCTCTGAGCATCTCCGTGGCCTCCTCTGGACTTTCTCTGACAGGTCCATGTCCCTGTTGTCTTGGGGGGCCAGAGCTGAACACAGTACTGCAGGTGGGGTCTCACAAGAGCGGAGAAATTTCATGCTCCAGAAGAGATTTCTGATCCTGTTTCTCTTACATGCTCCTATTTTTCAGCAATTTCCTCATCTGTTGTTGAATGTTCTCTTTTTTATTTTCCAGCTTCTGAGCTGTATAACTTACACACTCTGGTTACATTATACAACTTTTTAGACTTTTAATTAAATTAATGGCACCTTTCCAAAACATCAAGAATTGCAATTTTTCAACCTAAGTGGAAAGTCTGCAGGAAGATGCCAATTAATTCTTTTGCTCCAGCTCTGCAAATTCTGGGTTTTATGTGAGAGTCTTTATGCAGTTCTGTGACATACATTATGCAGGAAGTCACATTACTAAAAATGTTCTTTCTGGAGTTATAAATCTTCAGGTGATGGCATGGCTCAATTAAATGCAGTGCAATTTTTTTCTAGTACCTTATGGACCCAGAATTTCATGCTATGAATCTGAGCAATGACCTTCACTTTAACAGCTGATGCAGTCAAAGCACCATATATCACAAACACCCGTATCAGCCTCAATAAAATAGCGTGGGCACTAAAATGAATCAGTAGCTAAACGTTTTCATTCCAGAATATATTTGTGATAAGAGAGCGCCAAACAATCCCACTAACCTGTTTTTTAGCCCACAAACATCTCTATTAAACGCACTCTTAGAGAAACTGCCTGTAGGAGGCAAAGTGTCTGGGTATGTGGACCCATGCTGGTCCATTTTAACACACAAAGGATCTACTGGGCATTTATGAACCAGAAATTCTTGTAAAATCTGTTTGCAAAGGAAGAAGACCTTGATGCTGGCTCTGTCAGAAAGGCTGCACCGAACTGACTGGTTTTGGAAGATGCGTGAAAAGGCCATGTATACACACCATGGATGTGGCTGACATTTCAACTTATAGCCCAAAATATCCATCAGGGAGTACAAAGCAATTATATACCCTCAACTTGACAGAAGGGAGGGGATGGAATTTTCTTTCCCAATCATTCAGTACTTTGTTTACAAAGGGTCTGATGTAACTCCTGTATGTTGATAATAATCATATTGATTTACAGGGATGGTTTAGGCTCTGAGAGACCAGACACCTGCATGTTAGATGCGCATAGTGGATTTCAGGCTTAATGTGCATAGAGCTTTCAAACATGCTCTGAACATCAAAAAATCTGAGCTCTTCACTGGGAGTGAAGAGTTTGCATGAAGTTTGCTGTTAATAAGGTTGTATATGTAATATGTTTGAACATCCGATTTTAATGGCAAGATTTTATTAGCCCAAGACTAACAGATGTACCCAATCTGAGACATTCTGAAATCTCACCATGTGACAGATGTACTGATTTTTCTGTATTTTCATTATATCAGTTCCTGTTCTCTGTTACCCTTGCATAAAATCAGCATGAGCTTCAGTCTGGGGAAAATGAGAATAAAATCTGCTTGCTTTTCTTTTTTTTTTAGGAAAAAAAAAAACAAACAAATAAAAAAGTATTGCAGGAAATAATCAGAATATGGCCAGCTTATCTCAATCCTTTTTGGTTCACTTTCTGCTAGTGTTTCAGACCTGACAGCCTCTGCTGTGGTACCAAACCATGGTACCCCTCAGCTCTTCCTGCTTTCTTCCCAAAACTGGAGAAGGAAGTCAGGATTCTTACTGGCTAAACTAAAAAGCCTAAAGTTAGGACACAGCACATTGCAGGCAGCAGGCTAAGAATAACAGGACAAACTCACGAGGGGAGAAATAGCAATAAAACACAGGAACTCTGGCTCTCCCTTCACAACATTACCTAATTCTAATGTCATGAAGGAGAAAGCAGTACAAACGTGTGCGCAGGAGATAACAGGCTGTCAAAGCACCGCTTCCACTCAGCGCCAGAGAATTAAAGTTTGATTATTCAGTAGAAGCCGAGCTGATCTGAGAGTCACACCAGCGTCCAGTTCACAGTGCAACTTACCTTCACAAAGAGCTCAATTTCAGGGTCCTTTCCTTCCCCATTAGCAGCAACAGAGTCTGTCATTTTTCACCCCCAAGGCTACCGGCTGATCTCCCGCTACCAAGTGGCAAAAGGAGGCTTCAACTGCACAGCAGGTGGGTTTCCCTTCCAAACAGCTCTCACAAAGCTCTTAAAACATCATTTGTAAGGATAAGGCTCGAAACCAGCTCAGAAAACAAGTTTGCGGGTAATAAATAAATAATTAAAAGCATAAGAAAAGGCAGGCAGCACAGCAGCAGTCCCTGTTAGGGCTGTGTAGTCCTTCAGAGCAACAAGTGCTGCTGTGCTCTGGTACAGTATCTCATCTGTCAGAGCCGCAGTTCTCGCTGCCTGCCCAAAATAGCCCAGAGCATAAAAAAAGAGGGTGGGGTTAACTCACAGGGGAGGAGACAAGCTCCTGGTACCTACGGCAGGATCAGGCTCTGAGCGCATAATTCTGCTCTTCCCCAATTTCAGTGTTTCTGTTGGTCCCTCCCTTATTCTACAGCTGGGATCACCGGTGATGGGAAGAGGGAAGTTCTGCCTCAGGCTGGTTTCACTGCTTTAAGCAACAGTGATGTTTTTTTCCTTCTTTTCTAAAGAGTGTTTGTCCTGCTTCTGGCTGTTCAAAGTCCTAATACTGCTATTGCTAAGAAAGGTAAGGGGGGGAAAAAGCCTAATTTCCTCCCCCTGTGCATTAGCTGTTACCTTGGCCCAGGAGGGTGCTGAATAGCAGAGCTCTGCCTTGGCGAAAACCCCTTGGCGAAAACAAAGAGGTACAGAACCCAAAAGTGTATACTCTTAGGTGAAAAAAGCACCCAAGGTGCCACCACTTTTGGATGAGTTCAGCAGGAGAGGAATGAGGTTACACGGGAGAATGAAGAGCTTCATGGCCTTGGGAAAATACACTATTTTGGGTCCCATAAGCATTTCTCAGTGCTCAGAGTGCTGGCTGTAGAGGGGGGACAGGAGTGATGATGTGCTGGGGTGGAGTATGATTGAAAACTTTCAAGGGCCTCAGCCTGCTGTTGACATACTGTTGTCATCTATACTCCCTTCCTTCACCCGGCATTCCTTGTGTGGCTCAGAGGTCACCTCACAGCAGCCCTAGACCAGAGGTGGCACTGTAGAAAGGACACAGCTTAAAGGGAGTGCTGGCACAGGAAGGAAGAGCAGCCAAGGCAAAGGGGTCAGTGGGACCTCCTCATCATTGCCCTCAGTGCCTGGGGGTACTCCATCCACACTGCCCTCTGCTCCTGTTTGGGGACCACCGCAGCTCGCTCACAGGCTGTTGGCCACTCACACTGCCAGCCATGAGCAATTCTACCTTGCCTTTCTGACAGAGAGACCTTCTGGGTATAGTTTTGACATGATCAAATGGTTGCCTCTCCTGAAAATGCTCTTAGCTGTGTGCTTTTGTGATGATCTCTAACTCCCTCCCGTGACCCCCAGGCATTTGACACAGGTCCAGAGCAGCAGCAGCCAACATCTCCATGGCTTTTTGGATAAGCTCTACAGGATTTCCCCACAGCTGTCTCATGTGCACTCCACGAAGCACTGAAATGGTTAACAAGTAAATCTCATTATGCTGTTGCAACTGTAATTACAACATAATCAACATTATAATTACTGTAAAAGTGTGCTTATGGTTTTCAGATCTAATTAGCACTCATTCAAATAACTGGAAGGTTAACTGGAAGAGAATTAAGTGTTATTACTCCTTTGATTTCAAATTTTTACATGTAATTTTTGGAATAGGCACATTAATTACCAAACATTTATTGTATAATTATTCCTAGGCCTACCGGCAAACTTCCAGGGACATGGGCTAAGTGTACTTACATGTGGTAAAAAGAATCATTGCATTGTAATGATATATTACAGCTATAAAAATCTGCCAGAAACCAAAGTGTAGTCACCCTATCCCTAAAATCCATCCCTAAGTAATGTATTATCAGATATCACAGAATCACAGAATGGTTTGGGTTGGAAGGGACCTTGAAGATCAACCATAGGATTATATGATTTTGGTTTTGCTGAAAAACTGTTTGGTTTCATTTGCACCTCGTGTGATAACATAATTTCCCTTTAATGAGGGTTTCTGGAAACAAAGGGAATTGAGTCATCTTGACTGAGGTTACCTTTAGCTCCAGCCTCATTGAGAACACTGTTTTGATATAGATAAGGTCTTTGAACAGTTTAAATCACAGGAGAGTATATATCAACTCTGGAAGAGAGAATACTGCTAGCCATGAGAACAGTAAGGAGGTAATAGTGCTAATGCTAAACCAAAATGTTTAAATACAATCAGCATTCAAGGTATCAGTGCTTATAAGATGTGATGCATGTGACCTATTTAGATGCCTATTTTAGAATGAAAATATGTGCCCTGGAAGTGCCTATTTTTTTTCACTGGTGATAAAGGCAGCCCAGGGTAACAAGCTTAGATAAAGACATTATTATGGTCAGACAAATCCTGCTGTAATTATTAAGTAAAAGAAATCTGTAGCTTTAGTGCCTGATTTTTATGCACGTGTTCTCTCCCACTTCAGAAGCTGTGCATACCTTGCGCTTCTGAAAGTTACAGTCTAGAGGTATCAATTTTGGTAGAGATTCAATGTGTCAAAACATTTAAATCCCTCCTTCCCAATTACTGTCTGGGTTTAGTGGCACATTATAATCAGTTTGCAAGACAAAGGTTATTGTGCTGAGGCTCAGCAAAACAGAAGGGAAACTGTGCAAGACAGAGAAAGGAGCTAAGATGCCCTGAAGCCGTCTCCATCCTGACCCAGATATAACCTAGTGCAGGAACAGGCCTGACCCCATCTAATTCAAGATGCTTCTGGGCAGCAGTGCCCCTGGAAGGTCCCTCCCCCGTCCACTTTCACCTTTGAGGCACCACCTTGCACTCATCCCCTGCCCCAGGACTTGATATGAGGTGCTCAGGGGCTACAGAAGCTGTAGTGTGGATACTACACACCTGTTATTCCAGCTGTGCTTTAAATTTCCACATAGAAAATAACCCAGCCCACCTCAAAAACTTTCTGACTTTCAGAAATCTCCCTACAGAACCCTAGAACAGACCAAGAAAATGTGTCCTTGCTCATATAAATGCTGTGGGGTTTTTTAAATAAATCCTGAAAGCTGGATTTAAGATAAACAATGTAGGAGGCAGTGAGTAGGAGGAAATATAAATATATATATGTGCACTACTTCAGGAGTCTATTCATGCATTTACTGCTTTGCTGTCATATAAAACTGACTTATCACTTACATCTGGGTGGAACCTTTTTGACTACAATGGTGGTTACTGCCTACACAGCTCTGTTTTGTGTTGTGAAATCATCTCTTTCTTCAGCCAAATTAAGGGGAAGATACTGATAAATAATTAGTACACTCTTATTTTAATGCAAAGAATGGGTCTCTTGGTTTGGCCTATCATTTGCTCCAAAGTCAGAAGTAGCAGAGGCTTTGAGTTACGTACAAGAATATTAGATACTGAATTATGAACTCTTCATAAGCCAAGACATTATAGTTTGAGGTTTTTGAGCTATATAAGCGAATATGAGCATGTCATCCCATTAATAAAAGAAAAGGACAGCTTCAGAAAAGGAACCGCCACATCTCCACATAAGACCTCTATTGTAGCTGAACTCTGACACGCTATCAGCTTTCATGAGCCTGATCCAAGCTTCACTTCCAGCAAAGATTTGTTCTGAGGGGGTGAATCAGAGGCCAAGCATCCAGAATGTAATTCTATCATGGAGTTCTCCAGCAGACCGCTAAGTTACCACGAAGGATCATGGCACGGATCTCCCTTGGTAATGCCACCCAGCTCATTCTGTGAGCAGGGTATTACAAGTTGTATACAACACAAGTAACATTTTTCATATTGTGAAAAAACCTCCATGATGGATGAAAATAATAGAAGTCTTCGTGCAGCTGCAGTAAATGGCATTTGAGGCTATGATTTTAGCTGGGAACTATTTAACTGCTCAATTGCCTAGAAAAATACAACTAAGCAGCAACCAGGCACTAAGCAAGCATGTTTGAACAGGTTATGACAATATGTCTTCCAGGAACAAACTGAATTACTGGTAATGTGCAACTGCAGTTACTGCATTGCTGGTAGCTTCAATATGCTACTTATTTCACAAGTTAACAAATGCAAGGAACTAATCCAATAAATTTAATTTCATTTTGAATTACAATGTGTCACTATCAAGTTCTTGTTTAATCTTCAGGAAAATCAAAAGGGATTTATCTCAGATATTTGGGCTCAGACTGCATGTTCCCTGCCCTAGATGAACAAGACATGCAATGATGTACAAAGTTCTTCTCCTCAGCCTCATGCCAAAGCTGGGTAAGCAGGTATTTTCCCTCAATTCCAGAGATGTACAGTGCCTAAAAACATGCTGGTTTGATGGAAGAACTGTGATTCTGTTCTTTCTTATAAACTGTCCCACTCTCAAAAGCATGCCACAAAAGACATCAAGTGATACAACAAGCATGCAGACTGAATGACCCAAGGTGGGGATTGGTTGGCAAAACCTAGGCCAGAAAACTTTGCAATCATTTAACTGGCTAATTTGACATAGCCCACTCTGTATCCCCAGATATTATGAATCCATTATAGTTATGAGGTACAGCAGATCTCCTTCATCTTTTTATGAACGTGCAATATTTTAGCTCTAAAGGTCTCTGGCTGTTTAATGGAATGAGAGATGACTAGAATCATCTCAGACAGGATTTTTGCAAAGTGAATTTTTCTATATAGTTATGTTCTCACATGGATGCAGTAGCAACCTTTGCTGTAGCATTAATAAGCATTAACAAGCATTAACACCCTCAAGATATAACCCCACTGCTGTTCAGTGTGAAGAGGGATTTCATTATGGATAATTATCTCAGCAGTCATGTTGAGACAGTCACAGCTAACCATTCATGAGGAAGTGCAACTTAAAAGGTACAAAATCATCTCCTAACGATGTGCTCAGTAGAGGGGCTTCTAGAGGGCAATAGTTTATTCCTTTATTTCTTTATTTTGCTATCATTCCCAAACTGTCATTTCTGTTAAAAACAAAAGGTATTTCTAAACAGGGCTGAGACTGCTCTGGAAAGAGGTATTGTAGGGGATACAATGGAGAGCATTACAGATTGTCCCAAACTGTGAGCTATATGGACAGTGATGAAAGGAGGAATGTAGATATCTTTAGCCCTTGCTTTTCAAAATAAAACCTCCATACTGTTAAGCATGATGAAGAAAAACAACAGCAAGTAAGTGTGATGTACATGTTATTGCTGACTCTACTGTCACACAACTATAGTGACATTTTACTTATAAGTTTGCAACAGAGTAAGTAATGTATATCCCTGTTTTACAAGTGTTCTTAGTGCAAGTTCCTATTTAGATTATGATAATTTCTTTGAATGCTTCTTGTCATTAATTAAGTCTAAATTAATTAGGATTTGATCCATGAACAAGGAAACAAGGATTAAATCTCCCCAAGCAAAAGACAAGCACACAACACACTCTCCAATACCAATTATGGATTATTTGCAGCAAGTGTTCAAAATGGTATGTACAACACACGTGGGTCTCAGGCTCGGTTTCAATTACCCCCAGTAGGTAAAGCGCAAAGAACACACAATTGCTGCTGATTTTGCTTGATAGATTTGTGTTTCGCTCTGTTGTTCAGCAAACAATTCAGCTGAAAGCAGAAATTACTTTCTATATTCTGAGGCACATTATTTCTAAAAGATGAAGCCTTTAACAACCCAGTTTGAAGTTCCTTGTGACTCAGGCTAGTTCCCATGGGTTCAAACATTGGCCTTAGTGATGTTTAGTTGTGCCAGAGGAAGCCATAAAGAACCTGTGCATGGATTGTGTGTGGATCTGCATAGCAGTACAGGATCCCCTATGGTGTATGTATTATTCAGCTAAAGAAAGGACCTCTGGCTTTCTGCTCCCTGATAAACCCACTCTTATTCCGTGTGAAATAGCAGGTATCAACATCTTTACATCTCTCCATGGCAGCAAAGTTTAACCTCTGCTTATGTTATGGTCCACCTCCTCAATGGCAGTACCATACGCCTGGGTTAACGCAGGTGGCTGAGCTGGAGCCTTATAGTGAACTGTAGAACTCTTCCATTCTCCTTAGAAAATTGCCCTCATTCATTTTTCATTTCACCTTTTGGTACTTATGTGATAAGGTTTCCATAAAGTTTGCCAGTGAACAAGCTCACTTTCCTTAGCGCATCACTTCGAGCTGTTATTAAATGAACGGTGCGTTGTTTGGGGCTGTTTTCCTTCTTTCTTCCATATAAGAGCTCACCGTCTTGAAGCACCTGACATTGACTTGGTGATATCTCATTTCAGTTTTTGTTTGTTGATGGACCCTTCTCCCTGCAGAGTTAATGCAGACAACCAGGATGAATCAGAGTAATATGGTTAGTTGAGCACAGAAGTGAACCCCTCATGTGCATCTACGCTCTCACGTTAGTAGATTTTTCATTGGTGACCACCATGCACAGGTTACTAGGACTAGAGACCATGTCCCACATCCTTAAAGTAAAGATAGTGGTGTCAATTGTTAAAGAAGAGCTTAGATTAAGACTGAAAGGAAACCTTAGTGTGAAATTCACTCTGAACACAGTCTGAATAGTGATACAGTCTTTTTGAGCCTGTCAGAGTTGGGAATACTGGGTGGTTTAACTAGGGAGATGAAGATTTTTACTTTTTTTCCTCTTAAGTAAAAAATTAAAAAAAAAAAAATAAAAATCACTTTTTCCAAAATTCACAATTTTCACAGAGCATCTCGCAGGCATCACTTTTACAAGGAAGGTGTGGGACCTCAGTTGCCTGGAAGCAACCTCATAGACCACCAAAATGCCCAGTCATCTTTGCAGTCTCACTGCTCTGACCTTGGTGACGATGATACAGGTCTGTGGAAAATGGACTAGTTTTTCCTGGGAGACCTACATCAGTTCAGAAAGTGCTAATTAGATACTATTAGCAACATCCACTCATTCCTAGTCAAGCAGCAAGTGATGCCAGACTAACTAAGAAATATATATAAAGCTACCTCATGATGTTGAGAGAAAGCCTGAATTCCCCTGCAGAGGATGGCACCAATAAGAGCCTCTCAGCTTATCTCTTGGCTTCATGTTAACTCAGAAAACTGGCTTTCAGAGAGGAAAAGCAGAAAGTTCAGAAGGGTGAAGTTAGATGTGCTGTAATGATTGACTCAGCTCTGTATCTCAATTAGGTGGAAGCCAGTGTGGGTGTTTCTACCACCTCTGCTCATGCTGGGTCTCCTGACCAGGAAAAAGATGACTTCAGTCTGCAGAACTGCTAAACCATCATCTTCTTTTATCTAGTTTGACACAGGAGATCTCTCAGCTAAGACAGCACAAGGTAATTGAATGTTCTTATCAAAGGGGAAATGGCTAAGCAGTTATAAATAACCTTTTCAGAAAATAAAATGTATCAAATCAAAACTGAAGGCAAGTTAGCTGGGTCCTGTTAATCTTGCAGGATGTTATAAACCTTGCAGTGTATTATTATAAACCAGAAAAAAACAAAAAACAAAAAAACAACCCAAAACCAAAACTCTAACTAAAATGAAAGGGTATCTACACATACAAATTTCATAGTGCAAAGTTTCATAAAAACAGAGAACTTCTGGAATAAATACATGAGGAAATAGTTTAATATTGATAGGGCTGATACTGCCACCAATTTTAAAGACTTCCTAATGCTTTCCCAATTACACCCTGTTTTCAATTTAATGTAACTTTCGCCAGAGTTTCAAAGAGGAGCTGTTCAATGTAGCTATGTCCCTTCTTTATTCATCCAAAGCACTTCAGACACCCAAAGGTTTTTCTTGCAATGCAATCAACCACTGAAGTCTCTGGTCCCCCCAAGACTACAGTTTAAAACAGAAGACAGGCAGAGTTTGGCTGGGAACAGAAAGGCAAGGAAGTGACCTGATTTCCCCAGAACCAACAGCAAGGCTAAGAACACTCCCAAACTCTTCAATGTCAGCTTAGTCAAACCATTGTCAAACAAAACCACATTTGTTTTTCCAAGTGTTCGGAATTCTGTCATCATAGAGTATGCTCCTCATACAGGTAATTATGTGAGCATATTTACAACATTCTTGCACACAAACCCACAGATATTCTGCGGGCACACTTCCAAAGACACTACTCCAGCCCACCTGTCATGCTCTGCTCAGAAAATCTGGCCTTCAGTTTATGTCTTTTTTGTATCTTTGAAATAGAACTTGGTTACTTCCCCCATGAGTCACACAGTCCAGTGCGTATGTCCTTACTTGAGGAGTTAATTGTTAGGGGAATGAAGCAGCAGAATGTGCTTCGGTCATATATTTGCAGGGGCTTGGAGAACACCGTCTCCTCCTCCCTCGCTGGCAGTCAGGAGGCAATGCCAGGACAGCCCTGCTGCTCGCTGCGCTTTTATACCAGCACTATTTTTAGCTGTTATCAGCTGCAGGGTGCAAGGCCAATCAGCGCCGGATGCCTGCAAGAAACTCTGCTCCCGTTCAAACTTCACTCGCCCTGCAGCCTCACAGGGAGGAGCCAAACGACTGCATCTGCTACTCCAAACTGCTGCCCTGCTGCTGTTCGCTATAGGGGCTCATTAACACAGCAACGCGCCAGCGCACCGAAGTGCACGAATAGTTAGGTCCATCATGAAGTTACTGATTCAACAGATAAGCACCATGTTTGGTGAGTATAAGTAGACTTCAAGCACCTCATAAAGTCCATTAAAGTATGCAATCCTGTGGGATGATATATATATATATGTACATATAAAACAATCTGTGTGGTTTTTACAACACTGTTCTTTTTTATGTCACCTTGTAACTATGCACTATGTAACTAGAAACCACTTACTGTGGATTATTTACAAATCCATGTGCTCACCAATGAAAGGGAAGAAAGACTGGTGTCTCATCAAAACAGGACACAACTAAATTTGTGCAACAAAGTTTTGATACTGGGCTTTTCCCAGCATATTTATTTAGTGACTTTTCACAGAAACATGACTTTGTAGTAACTTCTTTAGGCTTAGAGAAATGGATGTTGGGGTTAAACAGTTTAGACATAGACCTCCAGAGTTTTGATCAAATACATCTTAAATTAAATCCAACAATGGTACAAATACATGTGAGCAGAAGTCAGAATCACAGAATGGCTGGGGTTGGAAGGGACCTCTGGAGATCATCTAGTGCAACTGTCCTGCTAAAGCAGGTTCACCCAGAGCACGTTACACAGGAACACATCCAGGCAGGTTTTGAATTTCTCCAGACAGGGAGACTCCACAACTTCTCTGGGCAGCCAGTTCTAGTTCTCCGCCACCCTCAAAGTAAAGGAGTTTTACCTCAAATTCAGACATAACTTTCCTTGTTTCAGTTTGTGCTCCTTGCCCCTTATTCTGTCACTAGGAACCACTGTCTGACCCCATCCTCTTGACACCCACCCTTAAAATACTTGTATGCATTGATAAGATCCTCTCTCAGTCATCTTTTCTCAAGGGTAAACAGGACCAGCTCTCTCAGCCTTTCCTCATAAGAGAGATGCTCTGGTCCCTGATCATAGCCCTTCAGTGGACCCTCTCTAGTAAGTCCTTGTCTTTCTTGAACTGGGAAGCCCAGAACTGACATAGTACTCCAGATGTGGCCTCATCAGGGCAAAGCAGAGAGAGAAAATAAACTCCCTTGACCTGTTGGCCACATCTTCCTAATGCAGCCCAGGATACCACTGGCCTTCTTGGCCACAAGGGCACATTGCTGCTGGCTCATGGACCAAAACTCCCAGGTCCTTCTCCACAGAGAAGTGACCCAGCACTTGCCTTCATTGAAATTCGTCAGGTTCCTCTCCACCCAAGTCTCCAACCTGTCCAGGTCTTGCTGAATGGCAGCACAGCTTTCTGATGCAACAGCCACTCCTCCCAGTTTTGTATTATCAGCAAACTCAATGAAGGTACACTCCATTCCTTCATCCAGGTCATTGATGAGTAAGTGGAACAAGACTAGACCCCAGTACTGATCCCTAGGGGAACACTGCTACTACAGGCATAAACTAGACTCGGCACTGCTGATCACAGCACTGAGCTCTGCCATTCAGCCAGTTCTCAATCTGCCTCACTGCCCACTCATCTAACCCACACTTCCTGAGCTTACCTATGAGGACGTTATGGAAGACAGTGTCGAAAGCCTTGTTGAATCAAGGTAGATAACATGCACTGCTCTCCCCTCACCTACATAGTCAGTCATTCCATCATAGAAGGCTACCAGACTGGTCAAGCATGATTTTGCCTTGGTGAATCCATGCTGACTACTCCTTATAACTTTTTTTTCCTCTACATGCTTAGGGATGACATCCAGCATGAACTGTTCCCTCCCCTCAGGAATGGAGGTGAGGCTGCCAGGCCTGTGTAGCTTCCTGCATCCTCCTTCTTGACCTTTTTGAAGACTGCTGTGATATTGGCTTTCCTCCAGTCCTCAGGCACCTGCCCTGTTCTCCATGACCTTTCAAAGGTGATAGAGAATGGCTTAGTGACAACATCTGCCAGCTCCCTTGACACATGTTTGGCTAAATGATCTCTAACCCAATCCTCCTCAACCAAGGGAAAGTGATAGAGGGTTGAGACCATTACAAAAGCAGTAAAAACTGAACTAAAGAAGGCATTCAGTAACTCCACCTCCGTAAGAGAGAAATTAAATACCTATAAATTGAGATGCAAACTTCTGCTCCTTCCATTTGCTTCTGAACTAGTTCTCAAGCTACAGCGATAGTGGTGAGCTTCAGATTCTGAGATTTCCCAAAGAACAGTAACACAGAGAAGTGAACAACCCCATCCAAATGCCAATTAAGGATCCAGAGAGAAGCCCTCTAAAGCTGTTGAACTTAAGACTGATGCCTGGTGTCTGTGCCTACTCTTAACACCAATGGGACAGTGGGAATCATGCCCTGCTGATCATCTGCTGGCAGATCAGGGAACCTTACAATTGTGTCAGGAAAACTGTTTCTGAAAGGAAAACAGGTGTCAGGATAAGTGAAAAACTGAAAAGCACCAAGAAATTAATGAAACTTTCTGTCTGACTCTAATGTGTTTATAACAGGACAGCTCACCACAAACAGAATGATGTGTTTACTTTAACAACCATAGATATCATAAACCAAGAGATTATTAGAGAATCTTTTATGCCATTTGTTTAGTCTAGCTATAAAAGTAGAAGTAACCTGAGACAGGATGCAACTGTGAAAAAAAAGTCACTTTGTGGAAAATAGGTACATGTGGAAGGGGATTAATATGACAACTGGCAGAAATGGAGACAAAAAGGAATGGTTGGTTTAGTCCCAAAACATCTGAGGAAGTCTAAGCCTGAACTGACTTTAAAAACTGCTAAATGAAAGAGTGAATGCTAATGGACCATGCTGGCACAAGAACAAGGAGGTATTAGTGGCATATGAATAAATGTCATTTGGAAATTAAGGTGTTGAACCATCACAGCAGTGATGTTCTGAAACACATTTCCAAAATGAATAATAATGGCCACTTAGTTTTTAGATCAACATTGAACAGTTTATGAATTATGTATTACACGATGAGGCTGTCTGTTTCATGGATGTATTTCATATCCCTAAAGGTCACCTCCAACCCTATGAAATGTTTTTCAGATTACCAGGAACCCCAAAAAAGTGATTTTGGTAAGTGGACAGAAACCTTTCTGTGCCTTATGCTTCTAAACCTATAAGCAGGAAAATGTTTTTCTCACAGGAGATATGTTCTTGATTTTTACTCCATTAACACTCATAGGTTGCTTTGAGGTTACTACATGGAGGCTGCAACAGAAAATCAATTAACCTGTGAATTGAAACCCTGGTTTCAAACACTTCTTGCCTGTACTGACACCTGACCTGCACACTAACCAGCTCACTTCTCATCAGCTCCCGATTGTATCATTGTAACTTCACAAAGGTCACTGACATCTTACAACATTATCAGAGATCACAGAATCATAGAATAGTTAGGGTTGGAAAGGACCTTAAGATCATCTAGTTCCAACCCCCCTGCCATGGGCAGGGACACCTCACACTAAACCATGTCACCCAAGGCTCTGTCCAACCTGGCCGTGAACACCGCCAGGGATGGAGCATTCACAACCTCCCTGGGCAACCCATTCCAGTCCCTCACCACCCTAACAGGAAAGAATTTCTTCCTTATATCCAATCTAAACTTCCCCTGTTTAAGTTTTAACCCATTACCTCTTGTCCTATCACTACAGTCCCTAATGAAGAGTCCCTCCCCAGCATCCCTACTGGCCCCCTTCAGATACTGGAAGGCTGCTATGAGGTCTCCACGCAGCCTTCTCTTCTCCAGGCTGAACAGCCCCAACTTTCTCAGCCTGTCTTCATACAGGAGGTGCTCCAGTCCCTGATCATCCTCATGGCCCTTCTCTGGACTTGTTCCAACAGTTCCATGTCCTTTTTATAAAGATGTACCAACAGTACAAAGTCAATCATAACTGTATTATTAATTGACATGGAAAGGATTACCTAGAGATCAAAATATAAAAGTCACACCTTTAGACAACAAATCAATGACTCATTTTAGAGTGACATGACACCTCCCATTATTTTTTTCCCACAGAAGGTAGTTTCATAGAGGTTCATAACATCTGCCATTAGACAGCTGTAAATATTTTAAAAGTTGCCACTGATACAGGAAAAATATTCAGGGCTCCTCTGCAGCCACAATCACAGTGCATGAGAGGACATTAATATGAAAAATATTTCTAAAATGGACCATTAAATAAAGTTGCAGGGCAGTGGAAAACTTTCCTCCAATACAGCGTTTTATGACCCAAAGAAACAAAGCAAATTTTCTTTTCACAGTTAAAATTTTAAACTGTGTTGGAACTGGTAGCTGGGAATGCAAATCTAGCATATTAAGTTGGCTTTTCTCTTCTACTTTGGTGTCTAAAATAAAAAGTAACTATAAAACAAATACACTTGAAAGAAACATATATGGGGGTGCTGTTAAGAAAGGGATAAAGGTTGACAGAAGTTAAAGAAAGCGTGCTGGTTCTCAGTCTTGGAAAGACACTGAAATGTATTAGATTATTTTATCTGAGTAAATTAGTGAACAGCCGAAGCGCCCAACATTGCAATGTTTGTTTGCTATTGCACTTCAGCTGTTGCCGAGTGTGGCCACTGAGAGAAAAAGGAAAATTAAATAGCCCAGAAAAAAAAAAAAAAAAAGTTAGTCTGAAGTTTGTTTCCAGATACTCATTACCAGAATTAACTTCTAGTCTAGTCTAGTAATCCATGCTTTGTACTTAAGCTGTCACTGGTGGCATTCAGTTTATTTAACTTCAGGTGATAATGCCATTGTACTCAGTGAAAGTTTATGGCTTGATTCAGTTGCCTAAACCCAGCAGCATTTCAGAGACCCTACAATAGCTGAGGAAACCTGTAAACATATATGAGAAAGGATCTAAGTGAGACCCTTGGCAGAGGCAGCTGGAGGCCAGGAGGGAAGCCTTAAGGCAGCATTGGACACCTCTGTTTAGAAAACTGAATTAGGTCCTTACTCAATAGAACAAATGGCATTTACCAAATAAACCCCACCCTACAGCTGATGCCTACGACCACAAATACGAACATCCCTTTGCACTATTTCAGATAGCTTATTGATGTGAAAGGAGCCTAGACTTCCTGCAGAGATGCAGTTAGCAACTTAGCTTACAGACGCACCTTAGGCTGGGTGAGCAAAATCCAACCCTTCATAGAGTCAGAGAGAAGTTTGGGTTGGAAGGTACCTTGAAGCTCATCTAATTCCAATTCCCCTGCATTGGGCAGGGAGACCTTCCAATAGACCAGGCTGCTCAAAGCCCCATCCAGAGCAGAGCAGGAAAGCAGCTTTTTGCTTACAGATTCCAAATATTTACATGTATCAGTTGCAGTTGCTCTGAAGTGATTATCTATTATTGGTTTGAAAAACGTCTGTCTCAGTAGAGCTGCTCTTTAGCTACTTCTGCAATAAACAAAAATAATACAAAACCCTCTGTATTGGACAGAAACTATTTAACAATGACGATGCTGCTACATAGATAATTTTTCAGGGACAGCAAAGAAGTAATCAATCCACAAATCCACAAATTTTTCTCTTGTAAAATGTAGGAGCTGAGATGTTTCAAAAGAAAAGAACAACCCAAGCTGGTACAACAGTCTTATTTCCAGAACATCAAAGAGAAAGTCACAAAAAGGAAAATATAAGGAAATGAATAAATAAATCCTGTTTTCATTTTCTCTCAGTATGACCTACATATTTACATTGTATTTGCAATTGCTGCAATCACAGTGCAGTAACAATTTCCTAGACAATACAGGTACTTATTTTGAAGCTGTTGCTACGTTACTGTGCTATACCCAGCCACAGTCACTGCTGGAGCCAAAAGCTGAAGGTGGCATGGGAGTGTCAGCTGAAAATTGATTCATGGACCTTTCTGGAGGCAGAAAAGGTGCATGAACAACGCACAGACTCAGCAGAGATCAGAAGCAAGGCCTTTTACTCTTTGTATCTAAAAGATTAACCAAATTGCTATGCCCTGCTGCTAAAGCGCATGTTATGTTTATGACTGATAGCTGAGAACTGGATGTTATCTGTAACAGAACGGCCATTTGCTAATCTTTCACACACGCACACAGTGCAATTCAGATAAGCATAAATCAAACTATGAAGACACTACAGTTTTCCTCCTCAGAAATAAAGGTTGCATTGCTTCTAGGTTTATATGTTAGATATAAGATTACCCATGACAAGGTAGAAGAGCTAGCCATAAAGGCATGTTGTATCTGCATAGCATGATGTGGAGATGCTGTAGGTCTATCTCTAGTCTCTGAGTTAGTAAAGCAAAAGCATTGGTGATAGTCCCCTCCACACAGGATTTATATTAAAGCAATTTTCTGACTCCAAAACCATACTGTTTTCAGGGATGGGTGATCAGAGTCTGGTTGCACCACTAAAAGAATCCTAGTGTTCTTGGAGTCAAATGGCAGGCACAAACTGTGCAAGAGTACTGCATTACACCTGCTGGAAAACAGGCGAGTGATAAAGGGTTGAGACCATTACAACAGCATTTACTGGGAAAACATCAGGGCTAGAACATGAACTTTGCAATCCTAAACAGAAGGTTAAAGGATACACAAATACGCTAAAATACAGCAGATAAAGTGTTCCAACTAGAGAGCTGGACAGACAATTAATTAAAGAGGTGCTTGCTGCAGTAAATTTTATTTGCACTGCTAAATACACTACCTGTACCTGAAAAATGGAGCTGAAGAAATATATAAGTTAACTGGTAAAGGACAAAAAAAGAATCCCCAACTCAAAACCAAAAAACAACAAAACCCACCCTAAACCAAAAGAACCCACAACACACCAAACCACTCCAGTTTAGAAATGATGACTCAAGCTTGAAGGCAGGATGAAAGAACTGAATTTGTTTAGTCTAGGAAAGCAAAGACTGAAGGGAATTTGATATATCTTCTAGTACATAAAGGACCTATCTATTAAAATACAAAAATAGCTCTGAGCAACAGAATTTTAACAAAGGAAAATTTCTGTTTCAGGAGAATAATTAAGCATTGACAGAGACTAATAGGTGTAAGTGCTGAATCTGCATCACTGAATGTTTTCAAAGAAGCATCTGCTGGGGATAGTCTAGATAAGGCTGAGAGCAGGAAAACACATCACTTGATATTGCAGGCTTGTATTTCCATACTTAATTGTACTTGTAAACTGTCTTAAGTAAGACTATTTTTGAGCAAAAAACATCTGTTAATTTCATTTAAATTATCAAAAAAGCCAACATCCTATCACATTAGGATATTGGCTCCCTGTCAGTGATTTCTTCTGTGCATGTACTAACTTGTAGCAAAAAGCCAAATTGCTATAATTTTATGTAAATATAGAGCATTACACCTACCACCTGGCTTCAGCCATTTTCACAAGGGTAGGACATGGGAATGCCTGCACAGAGAAGCTGTGGATTCTCCACCTTTGGAAATACTCACAACCTGACCAGACATGGCCCTGGCTCTGAGTAAAGGGTTGGACTAGACAATCTCCAGAGGTGCCTTCCAGCATCCATAACTCTGTTATGCCAGCACAGTGACTCAACATGCATGTTCACCATGCTAAATGACTGCATTAAATTAGTAGTGTTTGCACTACACAAGGTGTTTATTGCTTGGGGTGAAGAATTACCTTCCTTGAGGGACCTGTGCTCCTGTAGCACAAATGTGTACAGAGAGGGTACAATCTGCAGGTTGTCAATAAACCAGAAGGGCAGTAATTTTCTTCTGAAAAGAAAATAGAGGGACTATTCTTTAAGTAACAACTCAAGTTTCACAAAGACAAAAAATTAACATTTTCAAAGAAACTCATCCATCGGAACACACACTTGGCTAAACAGGGAAATGCAGCCTACAAGTGAAAAGGCTGGACCTCCGAGCAACAAGTACAATCAGGTCAAGCTGTCCTCTGCACTCAGCAACATAGCCTGTATGTCAGTCATATTTCCATTTACATTGCAAAGGCTTTTGTTTGAAGAAATTACAATGTTACTGAAAGGGCATTGAGATGGCGGTTACAAGCCTGGACATGCTGGATTCACACAAGCATCTCCATTTTGGCATGTGCTATATTCTGCTATTAAAGGTACAGGAAATTCCTTGATGAAAGCCAAAATAGCACATCCTGAAATAGTCTACTGGCAGTGACATAGTTACCAATCACCAGTGAAAGATGAGCTAACGTGATTTAAACATTTTCTTGGTGTCTAATAACACAGAATGGGCTACAGAAAAGATTATCCAGTCCAACTGAAATTATGGTCCTATTGCAACAATATAATATCCTGATGAAGTTGAAATTCTGTCCGAGGCAGTGCACTGCAACTAAGCCAACTAGATGGTAAATTAGATGTCATTTAATCTGCCACTTCCTCTGGTTTTCAGTGAGCAGCGACCTCTGTCTGACACTCACGTGTCCAGCCACTCACACTTATTAGTGCTACGAACAAAGGAAGAAATAAATAGTGGCAACTGTCATTACCACTACTGTCCCACAGCAAAAGGTCCTGCTGTTAATGTCTGCAGAAAAGAGCAAATCCAGAAGGTATACCCAATTTCAGAGCCACACTGGTTTCAGGTGGACCATTGGAGAAGGGAACAAACTATGAATAACAGGCATTGATATAACTGAGTTGATTCCTACATGCAAGAAGCAATAGCCCTCAGGTATTTCACAACTGTTGTTATATATTACTCTACGACCTTCTGTTTTATAGGCTTTTGCTATCTAGATAATTAAAGATAGCAAAGCTGGATCTGCACTCCATGGAGTTAGTGCTTTATTACCTTGATACCAGAAAGAAAGAAAAGCAAATATCCAAACTGAAATGTCGCTCATTTCTCAAGGAACAAAACGCTGTCACAGGAGTTCAGGTCAGCCACCCATAGGGCAGTATCCAGTACCCTGCCTATCAGGCCTCCAGCTCCTGCTGGGAGAGGATCACCTGAAAGACTCATGTCCCATCTTCCAGCTAGGTAGGGATGGACTGGGGCTCAAGGACACCTTAAAGGCGCCAGGCACTTACGTTTTGGCAAGTGAGTTGAGTCCAAAGTTTTCACTTCTCTCTAGATCTGCTGATAAGCCCCTTTACGAGATCCCCAGCTACTCTGTACAACAAAGCAAGGAAAAACACTTCCTTGATCCTTCCCCAGGACAGTTCTTTTCAAAATACCCCTCTTCTCACCTTTCAGAAATTCAAATTAACCCATCATCTCTGCTTGAACAGGAACATCCACACTCCTTTGCTTTTCTTGTGCATAAAGAGAGGACATCATTATTTTGAAGCAAGAGGAATGTGGAAGAATAAGGAATGGAGATTATTTTAAAAGCAAAATGCAACACTCACGTTGCTAACACCCGTGTTGTTGCCAACAAACAAAATACAATCGTTATGACTTTTCAAACGTGTATGTAGGACTACTAGCAGAGACATAAACTTGAACCAACACCATAGATCTTACTTTGTCTAAATTATTAACATAAGTTTAGCAACAACCATGATCCAGTCACAGAAATAGGACAGCTACTGCTGCAGAGTCATACAGTGTGTTATAAAGTTAAAAAGGCCAACTGCCCTCACAGATGGCTCTCATAGACCAATCCTACAGAAACCAGCGGCAGTAAGCATGGACTCAGAATGGTTCATGACCTAGCAACTAGTAGATACTCCCTCTCCTGAAGGATGCTCACCTTTCTACCAGATTAGCTGCAGTTATATTAAAATTCAAGAAAAATGGCTGAAGTTGTACAGTTTGTCTTATGCAAAGTAAGACTGAGTAACCTGACAGCCATTTCTGGTTTTGCTGGTTTGCTATTGGTTTTGGTGTATTTGGTTTTTATGTTTTGGGGGTCTTTTTGTTTGGGTTTTATTAGTATTATTATTAATTTTTGTATTAGTATAATTATTATTTTTGTATCAATAATTTAAATTATCAACCTTTATGCAAAAATTACAAAAGCGGTCATGAAGGACTATCACATAGAGAAAAGAGACATGAAGGGGGCACAACATCAACTTTTCATGGAATCATAGAATGGTTTGGGTTTGAAGAGACCTTAAAGATCATCCAGTTCCAATCCCTCTGCCATGGGCAGGGGCCCAGGTTGCTCAAAGCCCATCCCACCTGGCTTTGAACACTTCAGGCACCCTGTCATCTACAGGAATACATAACAGAAAGGAAAAATATTTAAATCATATCTTTCTTAATGCATTCAAGAGAATCTCAAAATTTGGTTGACACTTCATGGAAGCACTCTTCTTTATCCTACCCATGAATGTTGGATAACTTTTTAAAGCCGTTTTCCAAGAAATCGAAGGTTTACAAGAGAAATCAAATGAAGTATTAGGAGAGTCCACCACATCATTTGATCTCCCCTAGCTCATACAAAATAATCAGCATTTCATACCAATGCAAATGTTACAGTGTGCCCTTGTTTAAATAAACTAAATTAAACAAGAACAGACATTGCTGAAAACACTTCTCACTATGTGTGGCAATGAAATCTCTCAGCCTGCTTTCAAAGCATCTGCCAGGGAAGCTAAGGAACAGATTCTGGTAATCTTATTTATGTTATGAACTTCACAAGACTTCTGTAGAAATAATGGCATTATACTCACAGTGGATGGTCCTGTTCAAGAACTCGAAAATTTCTCTCATGTAGTTAAAAAGGAGGAACTGTCAGGTTTGTATTATGGCCTAATAAATACTGGAAATGGTTGAATACAAGAGCTTTTATAAAGGGAAGTGTAGTGTTTATTTAAGAACACAGATGTTTATGGCTCTGAAATTTAAGTTATACTACAAGTACTTACAAAATACTTTTTAGAGAAAGTGTGAAAGTCCCCTCAGTAATTTCTACCTAACTTGAAATTAGTTTAAATTGTCACAGAAACACATTAATCTGAACACTGAAAGAAATAAAAGGAAAACCACTTTCAGGGATGAGCATTTGTAGAAATTTTATTGCCATTATTTAAACCATATATTTAGCTTTCTTCATAACATTAATAACTTTTGAGCTATAGCTACTAGCTAAATAGTGAAATACAGAGATATCTAAACTAGCTTAACTAAACCAAGTAGTAGTTGTCCAGCTGTAACAGCAGGAGATTTCACAGAATAAATAAATTGCAGCAACAATCAGAATACTTTTACCACATTCAGACATCCACTTGAAGTAAAGAAATCCCAGTCATCTTCACACAATACAAATCTCTTCCTGTACCTTAAGATGTAAGAGGTAAGTGAATGAATTGACCCCTACAGGACACAGGCAGCAGAGCTGGGAACAAAGCATTGAGTAGATGTATTTTACTGATTTGGAGGACATATACACTGATTTGGGGTTTAAAACTGGTGTGTTCTTAGGAGCACTCAAGCTCTTACCTTTACAAACATGAAAATCTCACAATCTTCCTGAAAGTTGTCAGTTTCTCCGAAGTTATTGTTAAGAGGGAACTTGAGGGAAGTTGGAGAGTTGGAAGAAGTGCTCCGGCTCCGACGCAACTGGAAATCCAGAGGAAAATGCATGTTGCTCTTAAACATCATGCCCTCTACATGTTTATCTTCCAGAGTTGGGCTCATCAGATCCATCTCCTGGTATGGGTGGTCTTCTTCAGCACCATGGTGAGATGAAGAAGAACCATCCTCCCCATCAGCCCCATGCTGAAAGGCCACAGAATTACTACAGCTATCTTCTGAGCTGTCCTGGCTACTATCCATGCTCTCGGGGAGAGTAGTGATGGAAGAAGGAGACACTGGATCTTCATGGACATGATCATAAAGATTATCCCTTTTGTCTTCTTTAGAGCCCTGAATCTCATAGATATTGGTGGTGTTAACATTTTGATAAACATTGGTAAAGACCTGATCTTCCATGACTGCTGGCTGGTGAGTTTTGCCTGCCTGCTGGTACCTTACAAGACTGCAGCTAAAGTGAGATGTTGACAAACGCTCTTCAGGAGGAAGCAGAGTCTGTGGTGTGCTTTCTGAATGCTCTGCTACACATGGCAGATCTCCAATAATCATTTACTGAGAGCTATAAATCAACAACTACACTTCCACTGAAGTAAAAGGGCTGTCTCAGTTTTAACCCCTTTGTTGATCTGGCTGCTGGTTACTATATCTTAGGAGATGGAATCACTTGTTGTCCATCAAGACGTAGCCTGGCCAAGTACAGTGATGAACAGATGAAGCACCTACAAAGCTATGGTAAAGAAATATGTACTTTTTCCACAGGAAGTCAAAAACAGTTTTACTGGCAATCTTATGCATATTTTGTGTAAAGAGAAACAAATGCAGACTTCACCCATTTACTCATATTTTCAACCCACAAAAACCTAGCTTCAAGGAAAAGCAAGGCAAAAGTGCCTCAACAAAACAAGCAATCACCTGCACATTTTCTCTGGTTACTTACAACATCATTAGCAAATTATAATAATTTATAAAAAAAACCTACAAATATAAAAAATTATAAAGTGGCATATCCATGAGAAAAAGGCATCAAACTTGAACTCTTTCTAGTTTTGACAGTGGTTCACTTGACCTTGAATGACTCCACATTTAACAACTTCATCCTCTCATCTATAAACTAGAGTCAAGACTGTAAAAGGCTTGTGAGCTACCCTGCAATCTAGGAAGGGGAAAAAGAAACACTGAATAAGCATTAACTAATTGTTGTAACTGCATACTTAATTTATAATTACTTGTAATCACATTCAGGTTATACATCTCCATGTCATAAGACATAGACCCAAGCTGCCAAAGTTGGGTTAATGCTGCTTGACTTCAGCAACCTAGTTAGCCTCCTTCTCCATGCAGTTCCTTTTCTCTAGAGGTTAGAGACACACAGAAAACCCCACAGAGTCTAAAGCAGAGGAATACTTTCAGCTTTAGCATCCTTCTTAAAGATGGATACAGATTCCAGAGCATCTGAAATCAGTGGAGTTGAAAATCATTACAGATTCAAATCTGAATTTATCAAAGTTGTGAGAGCTTCAGACCCGACTGACTTTTTATCTAGATGTTTACTACATCTGGATTATATGGATTATTATCAGAACTGTTAGGATCCAATTATATTTAATCTTTTGGGGTTGAGCCACGATTTAAATTAAAGGCGTTTTCCTCCTAACGCATCCTTGTAACTTCATGAAAGGTAATTGCTACAGCAAGGCTGGATTTGTAAAAGAAACACAGAAGAGAGATTAAAGAGAAGGATTGTAATTGCACCCATCTCCAAACAGAACTAGGGGGACCACATGCTTCTTTACATTGTAGAGTAGCAGGTGCTTTCTGTCTGAGATTTATAATAGTAATTTACTGTCTTTATTCTTATATTGAACTTTTTAGACAACTATAAAAGTTCAATATCAAAAGCAAACCAATACTTCACCTTATCAAACTTAGATTCAACTAAGGTTCCTAGATAATGCCAAAAGTGCCAAAAACATATTCACAATCAGCAACACAGTAAAAGACGCAGGTAAGTATCAGAGATCAAGGATATCTCTTAGCTCATGAGGGCACCTCAGAGGCTTCAAGGATACCTAACCCATATCAAGGCCTAATTTCAACTATTATTACCCACAAATTCCTGCCTGGCACATGCAGTCCATCAGCAAACAGAACTCCACAATAATCACATCTCCTATCACAGAACAGAACAATCACATCTCCTATTTACATTTTCTGTATGTAATTCAGTCAGAATTATTCATGTGGAAATCCTAAATAAGAGATTATGAAATTTGTGCTGTCATCTGTACTGCAAACTTCAAGCATTCCACACCAGCTATTAGAGTGATAAAAAAACTGACTTAAAATCATGAGCTTAATTTACTAAAGCTCAAGAAACTTGGGAAAGCCAACAAGCCAACTAGAAAATGTTATTATTTTTTGAGTATTTTTTACTTTTATGAAAACACTTGCATTTCTTCACATTTTTAGGAAAAAAAATGTATGTCTACCTGCATCTGTTCAACTTGCTCTGAGCATGGATAAGCAACTCCCTTGATCTTCAACCCTTCTTACAAAGTGCTCTTGCAGGATTAAGTATACTGGGATTGTAAAAATTCCCTCCTTAGTCACTCTTCTGGCAAATAACTTAATGAAGAAAAGAGAACACAGGCATATTCATGATGCAAAACAAAGAACAAAGTCCAGTTGCACAGCATTAAATCCAATGACTGACTTCTTTTTTTTCCTGCGCAAACACAACATCAGCAGGAAGCAGCAGCACCTGCTGGAGGGTATAAAATATCACAGGTAAAATAAGGAATAAGAGACTCATGTATGAGTATTATTTAAAAATAAATAGAGTTGATGTGGATTTCACAAGTCAGAAAACTTCTCCTTTCCTCTGCCCCCTCCAAGAGCAAAGAAAAGTCCCATTCACCTCCAAGATCCAGATTTCACTCTTGTGACAGGGTGATAACACCCCAGAGTAAACTTGATCACATTTATGAATTTATCCAGGTGAAAATCAGGTGCATTTCAAGTCATCTTATGTGAACCCACTGCTGGTTTATAACCCTTATATTTCATCTTCAGGGATGACAGAAATAATTTTGGTGTCATAATTCTAAAGTTAGGTTTGTAAGAAACAAGATCAAAACTGAGGTGTCCACATTGTGGCTTTGAACATGAGTGTCCTATGCTGCTTCCCCCCCACTCCCAAGCTGAAAATGCTCTGTTCCAGCAAAGGAACTTGTGTCCAGTGAAATGGGACTTCACTCCTGCACAGAAGTGAGAGGAAAGAGGTTGTATGAGGCAGGAGGGCACTAAAAAGTCTCAGCATCACTCTGCTCCATTCTCCATTGGAAAGTAAAGCCCTTCAAGCATCAGGCCCAGCTCTACCGTCACAAGAATATTAAGACTACAAAACAGAGAAATCACCAGTTTAATCCATTCCCCAAATTCCTCTGCTCCCAAGTGTAGGGTGCTAGCAATACTTTCTGCTGTTAGTTCTGCAATTCAAGTTGTGTCCCTTACCACCCATACCCACGTGAGACATCCCATCACACTGGTTACTTGCTGTAGCGAAATACATATAACAATATAACCAGAAGCAGCAAAATTCATATAAGGACAAAGAACATGAGCAACATAATTCATCATTTTCAAGGTTTATTTTTTACTTCAGGACTGAATTTCTATTTTTATGCTAACCTTATTCTTTTTAATGCAAGAAATATCAGAATTAACATGACCGTAACTCCAGCTAGTACATATAACCTCATGAAGTTCAACAAGGTCAAATGCAAGGTCCTGCACCTGGGTGGGGGCAATCCAAAGCACAAATACAGGCAGATTGAACATAGCCCTAAGGAGAAGCACTTGGGCGTATTGGGTGATGAGAAGCTCAACATCACCCATGCATCAGAAGGAGCATGGCCAGCAGATCAAGGGAAGGGATTCTGTCCCTCTAGTACACTCTGGAGAGACCCCCCTGCATTACTTCATCCAGCTCTGGGGCCCCAGCATAATGCTGGGGCAATCCAGATGTCATGGTTTAAACCTTGCCGGCAACTAAGCACCAGACACAGCCACTTGCTCACTCCCCCTGCTCCCCAGTGGGACAGGAAGGAGAACTGGAAAAAAAAAAAAAAAAAAGTAAAAACCCATGGGTTAAGAAAAGAACAGTTTAATGATTGAAATAAAATATTATAATAATAGACTAATGACACCAGTGATAGGAAATAGAAGAAGAAATAAACAAGAGTTTTGCACAATACAATTGCTCACTACCCACTAACCGATACGCAGCCCAACCCGAGCAGCAATTGGCCCCTTCCAGGTAACTCTCCCCAGTTTCTGTACTGGGCATGACGTGCTGTGGTATGGAATACCCCTTTGGCTAGTCTGGGTCAGGCATCCTGTCTCTGCTTCCTCCTGGCTTCCTGCGCCACTCCTCACTAGCAGAGCATGAGAGACTGAAAAGTCCTTGATCAGGGCAAGCGCCACTGAGCAACAACTAAAGCATCAGTGTGTTACCAGCATTGTTCTCAGACTAAAGCCAAAACACAGCACTACACCAGCTAACCACCAATTCTTTCTACAGTCCAACGGACAGCAACAGGCACCTCAGAGACCATGATAAAAAGAGATGAAAAAAATTATAACGAAATTAAGTATATTCTGGAGATGGTCTTTATTGCTGCAAAAGTCAGTCATCTGAGCTCCTTCAAATAGGTATCTTCTCAGACAGCAAGGCTGGAATTCACCTACATTTAAAAGCCTAGAAATGAACTCCAAAACTCACACTACGAACCTAGATAATTGCCTGGCTCACTCTACAGAGAAACATGGAGCTCAGTTCAGAAGCCCCAGAACACATACAGGCATTTATTGGTATTTGAGTTTGCACAGACCAACTTGGTTTTATCTGAAAGCCAGAAAACATAGTAAGGGCCCTGACACACTTAGAATGGTATGTTAAAATCACTGAAGCTGCTACTGAAACTTAAGCTGTTCACCCTTTAACCCTTTTTAGCAGCAATCAGCACCTCCAGCTTAAAATAGTCAAGCAGAAGACTAGCTTGCAAAGAAGTTCCTATACTGTGAGAGTATGTTATCCGAAGAGGAAGAGAAGGGTAGAAAGAAGGAAGAGTAGCAAGAATGTCAGCATACCTTGCATCTTCTCAGAGATTAGTAAGTAAAGGCAAAATGCCATATTGCACTATTTAATTCAGATTCCTAATACAAGACTTTTTCCTGGGTACCCATTTAGGAAAGAAAATAATTTGCCTGCCTCCTAGACATTCCACAGCTCTGGAAACTCCAACTCATCTAGAAGTGCCACAAGCAGCTTCAGTAGTTAACAGCCCTGTTTAGAAACAGCAACCTGTTTCTATTGCAGTTTCTCAGGAGGCAATTTTTAGTTGGTTATTGCTATGATTTTAGTGCTTTACTTAAAAGAACCTTTAAGTTTTATTTATTCTTCCTGAAGATGCTTCCACACTTTAGCAAAGAGCTTGTAAATCTTTCATCACAACCTAAATAAATTGAGGTCTGTCAGTTGCTTGCTGTAAAGTAGCTTTGTCCAGTCCTAACAAGAAAACCTAATAGTTAAAACACCTGCGTATTCTTGGAAACAGTTGAAACTGAAACTGAATGATGGTGAACCTTTTTTATGTCAGTAGAAATGGAGGGATCGTTTTTTTTCTGTTCTCTCTAGAAGAATGAGAGAATCAAGTTCCTCTATCCAGTTATTCCCACAGACATCAACACTCACAGACCTGTTTGATAGGAACAGACTGTGAAAAGCAGCACTATAGCAGTCCAAGCATCTGCAGCTCCCCAAATTGTTTCAAGATGGGAATGACCTGGTGAGGAGGAGGAACAAGACTGTTCAGTATGGCCATTTGTGCTCCAGCCTTTGGATGGTCATCTTTGGGCACCCAAGAAGATCACTGGAACCTTGCTGCTAAGAAGGGCTACTTTACAAAGGACAAGAAGTTGCACAGATACACTGACAATTTTATCTGTACTGCTATGTGTCTGTATGGAGTTAGCATGTTCTGAAACATACGCTTCAGCTCAGTTTCACAATAACTGTTGACATGCGCAGCTTTAGCAGTTTCTGCATTCTATTTAAGACATGGTACATAATAAGGAAATGAAAACACACACTAAATAACATTTCAGAAGACAGTGGTTTGGTAGAAGACCTTGATCATCTTGTTGTTCCACACAGCAGTCAGGCCTCCAGAAACCCATTTGCTGCTCAGCTAAAACTGGCCTGGATGCTGCCAGCTAGCTCATGAGTTCAGGACCACGCTGTAATAACAGTGATTCATCTTCACCCAGATTTTGCTTTGCTACTGACTGCAAAAAGGTGTACTTAAAGCCAGCATATCAGTAAATTTAACTCCGCAGAAGACAGATGCTTCTCCATTGGGAACTAGACAAACAATTGAAAATTATTTTGCACAGGACACTCAACTCTCATCAACAGCTTTTAGATGTTAAAAATACCAGGAATTATCAACAGACATTTGAAAATCTGCTTTACCTGCTGAAGGGCCTAAACAATTATTCCTGACTTGGATGCTCCAAAGCCCTTTATTTGTGGTCTTCCAGGTCCTTTTACAAAACTTTCTTTGGTTTTCTCTCTAGCTCTACAGTCAGAAACTCCATTAGAAACCTGAGAGCCTAAGAAATACTGGCTTTTTATTCCCCCAAGTGCTCCAAGGAAAACATTTCTGTTTGCCTTTAAAATCTGGCATCATTTCAAATCCTTGTTTGCCTCTGAAACCAAACACGCTTAGGAAGCCCAAGCAATCTGTCTTCAGGCTCATTTATGATGGAGGCTCTAGTATCCAAAATAGAGAAAGCAGAGACACCACCCTACTCTCTATCACCTTGTCATGCAGCCTTCCGGACATCATTCCATGGACAGCTTGATGAACAGCAGAGTCAAAAGCCCTTTTTCACTTACAGCCTTCATATACAACCTATTTCTTGGAATAAATGGGCACTAAAAGCTTAACATTGAATACAGTCTAACAGGTGTTAGTCACCTAAAACTTCTACTGTTTTACAGAATGTCTTCCCATTTTTCTTCACCTCAACTGTATAAAGATGCATCAAAACACAGTAAATGGATTAAAAAAATACTCAGCAAAAATGATCAAAGAGATTTCACCACATAGACAAAATTAAGGAAAGAAAAAATAAAACGAAAAATGCAGGAAAATGTGCCTCTGTCAATATTTAGTTATTTAAACTCTTAGGTAATGAAAACGGCCTGCTTTTTCTTAAGAAAGAAAATACCCAGCTTATTCTTAAGACAAGTATCTGAACTACCCATGTACAACATTTTAGTTTTCTTCCAAATAAATAAGGAGTTGTTTTCCCTCCATAACACGGACAACAGGAAAGTACTGTTTCCCATCTAAAAATTAAGTGTTTTACTAAACCTAGCCAAACACTGAGAATATTTTGAGGTTGCCAACCCTTTACTTCCCATCATTCACTGAATACCACTGACACAAACCAATGTTTACCGCTGTAAACGGAACCAAGAGATGTATTAAATATACAATACATATTGGCTAGCCCAGTTCAAAGTCCAAAGTTGGTGTGGCATGCTGCTTTTATGATGTGTCAACCTGAATACATTATATTAGGCCAGGCTCATGAATAAGTGAATACTGCAAATAGGTTTCAAAAGCACCTGGGTAAGGGTGAAAAAGACTACTCATACCTTTTAGCACTGAATAGCTGAGTTATTATGCCGCCAAACAAGGTAAACAAAAGAGCATTGGTGCTTAAAATATATTTGTATCCCTGCATAAGGTTTCTAAGAAGACCCCAATCGAAATTTGATAAAATTGGCTAAAAGATGACAACTGCTATGTGCTCCCCTGACCTCTAATTCACTCAGTGTAACAAATACTTTGAAGGAAATAAATTGGTAAAGGACACTTCCCTCCTCCACATGATCTACTGTTGTGTGCATATTTACAGACCTGAATTAGAGTAACAAACAAACAAAAAAAAAAAAAAAAAGAAGAAAAAAGGGACAGAAGACAAAGTCCTTGACTTGAACTTGACAAATAACATGGAAATACCTTCAAGAAGTCTTATAAGCTCACCTGGATTTTTTTTCCTCCTGTGTTTTGCCCCACCTGCTACATTTCCCTAAATCAAGGTGAATCATGAGGCATGCCATTTTATTTGGCTGATTATACCACACCATTAAAGCCACTCCACAGTCAGCATGCAAAGGTAGCACAACCTGCCAAACTCATGCATATATAAAAGGCATTAGAAAGAAACAAGCTCAAATCTATGAGGCGTTGAGTATAAACAAGCTAAGAGGATGCACAGTATGAAATTCTTTTAAGTCTGCCATGAAGTTACAGACAGGTTGTCTTCCCAGGTTTTATGATGAAATTTAAAATGGAGTGATTATTTCTGCTCTGTGCTATCAAAGGACAATTATTATCTCTGTTCAGGCAGAGCTGATTTCATTATTATTCAGCACCAGTAACTTAACAGCTTTTGCAGAATTACTAACGCCTTCTCATAATAAAAAGAAAACCCAAGGACATGTGAACTATTTGCCTTAATTTATGAAATAAACACCAGGACACAAAACAGATCTCAATGCATCATACCATAACATACTGCTTTCCTAACAGCAGCAGTGGCATTCAGCATTCTTACATGCAAGAGCACAGTTCATACATACATACTTACATACGACAATTCACAATTTCCTGCTTGTATTTTAAGTTTTAGGGCAAAGCAGCGTGCCACAAGAGAACGCAAAAAGGTCACACACAGGATACAATATGAACAGTCACTTTCGGAGCTGCACGGCCAAACTGGTGTCCCAGAGAACAGGAAACTGATAATCACGATGATAATCGCCATTGCCTCGCAAAGGCCACAGCCTGGGGCTGCTGCGACGCCTGCAAAGGAGGCAGGTTACAGGCATCCTGGGGAGACACATGAAAACTTCTAGTCACACAACCGGTCACAGCCTCGCCTTACCTGGCAGCATCCTTCCGCAGCCACCGGCACCCTAGCAAGCAGTCTGTGCCCCAGGAAAGCTCTGACCACTCACCAGCAGGACCCACATCCCCAGCCCAGAGGGGCTAACACCTCTCATAAACCCCACGTTCTCCCACAGCCTGCCACATCTCCCTGCTTGTGACAGCTGCCTCCCACAGCTCGCCTCAGCTCTCCTCCCATCAGCCTCCCACAGCCCTGCTCCTCAGTCCCCCACAGCTCCCTACAACCTGCCTCCACTCAGACCCCCTTAGGCCCCTCACCTCAACTCACATCCCCCCAGCTCCCCATGATTCCCTTCAACTCACCTCAACGCCCCCAGTTACCTTCTGCGCGCCCCTCCCCTCACTTCTCCCCAGCTCTGTTCCCCCGATACCTCTCAGCTCCCCTCAACCTCCCCAATTACCTTCAGCCCTCACCTCACCTCCCCTCACTTCTCCCCCGCTCTGTTCTCCCGCTACCCCTCAACAACCCCGATCACCCCCAGCTTCCCCAGCTCGGCTCCCCCCGATCCCCTCCACGTCTTCCAGCGCAACGCCCACTTCCCGCAGCCAATCAGCGCTCCCGCCAGCGAGCCCTCAACCAATCACATGCGGCAGAGCCCCCCGGTGCCGCGCCCACCCGGGCAGTGCCGGTGCCGCCGCCCCTAAAGCGGTTGTGCGGGGTGGGTGACGGGTGCGCAGGCGCTCCGCTCGCCTTGCTTCCTGTCCCGGTTCCCCGCCGCGGCCGGTCTCCTCCGCGCCTGTCCCGGCGGCGCTGCCCGCAGGAGTGGGGCCTTACAGTGGGGTCGGGGCGGAACAGCGGCGCCCGGGCAGCGGGGAAGGGGCCGACAGCGGGGCTGTGGTGAGTGGTGCTGTCTGAGCGGAGAACGGGACAGGGCCGAGGGACCCCTCCGGGCTCTGGTGGCTGCGCCTCCGACCCCGCCGGATTTAGGGTGAGGGGAAATGAAGTATTGTCGGGCTCCGTGGAGCCGTTGCCGGTGTGTGCGGTGAGGCCGGAGACCCAAGGGCCCGGCCCGTTGGCTGAGCGGCCCCGCGGTGCAGGCGCTCTGGCTCCAGGAACGCTGAAGAGTGGATCTGCGGTGACAGCCCGCAAGGTAGCGCGTTCCTGACCGAGCCGAGCAGCAGGGGACTTGGAAGCCTGGTTAGGAGGTTCAGCATAGTTGTAACCATAGAATGGTTTGCGTTGGAAGGGACCTTAAAGCTCATTTAGTTCCAGCCTCCTGCCACGGGCAGGGACGCCTTCCACTAGCCCAGGTTGCTCCAAGCCCTGTCCAACCTGGCCTTGAACAGTGCGAGGGATGGGGCATCCCATGCAAACAGGGATGGAGTAATGCTGATGTAGTGTGTAAGCCAGAAATGCTTAGCATCTTTGGAGCATTTCGAAGCTAATGCTATGGTCTTAAGCCTTACTGTGCTGGGTAAGGCTTAAGGCTTGCTTCTGTTTTTTAAAGCAATTGATAACATGAAGCAGGCAATTCTCTGCTCCATTGCTTATGTAATTTCTTCATTTTTGCCTCTCTAAAGGGGCTGTGTGTCACAAGCCCTCTCTATTAGAAGATCCCTTAAAACTATTTTGGACTATCCGTTCTTCAAACATTTGTATCTTCTAAAGAAACTTTAACTGTTGGTTTGGGGGGGATTTCCTATGCTTTGAATTCCTCTACTTTCATTTTTGAAGTAATGCACTCACAGTTTCTAAGAGTTTGGGGAAAAGGGTTGAGATAGGCCAGAAGATATTACTCTAGTTAGGAAGATACCTGCTCTTCCTCCTGGAATCGCCCTTGTTTGTGCAAGATAAAGGAGAAATTTGCTGGGGTGGGTTTTACTTTCAAAAAGTAAATACACTGTCTGACTATCTTGCAAAGGTTTTTGTGAAACCTGGAATTCACCTCCTCTTTCTTAAAGGCTTATAGAATAATTGTGAACAAAGTACTCCTGTCACATAATAAGTTTAAGGATAAAAAAAGGCTTACAAATCATGCCTTGTTTCATAACAGTAATGAATTCATTGGTGAGAAACTCTTGATTCATACCGAAGGTTGCTAATGATTTATTTTTTTTTTTTTTAGTTTTACTTAGAAATCTGATACATAGAGAACAGGTTTAAATGCTGTTATGGTAGATGTGCAACAGCTTAGAAGGAAAACAGAAGTTACTCCTGGCAGTTTTATGTACAGAGTAAGCAATGATTAAATAGGAGTGTTGAAAGGCTCAAAAGTCTTCCAGCAACTCGAGAGGGTGGAAACTGGGGAAAAAGGTAGGAACTGTGGAAAAAGATGGGATGAAAAGAAAAATTGTAATTACAGAAGAAAACAAAATTCTGGTCTGAACAGTGATGTGTAATGAGCATTTAGAGCTGCAGGGGATTCTTAAATGTGGAGCCAGAATTGTTCAGGTGTCTGCACTTGAACATGAAGAAAAATACTGATTGTCTTTGAATGCAGAATCATAATAAGACACACAGAACGATGGAGTGATTGCTTAAAAAAGAGAATGCAATTCTTTTCATTTAGTCTAGAATGAAAGAAAATCTCATTGCTCAGCTGTTTTAATGTATGAAAAACTATGACAATATATGAGAAGCTTCTGAAGTCAGTAGGAAAATCCACTGTTGACTTCCGTGGTTGTTTAAACGGGTTATTTTGCAGTTATTTCCTACAAGCAAGATGTACATGATGTCTAGCTAGTTAAACTGGTTCCAGTACAATTACTTTGTGTTACATGCCTTATCTTGAATTTTTCAGGTGCATCTGATTACCTGCTGTAAATATTTTGAAGTATCAACAATGAACTCGATGTTAACATTGCTTTTCTCTGGAATAGTTGCCTTTTGTGCTTGCTCTGTGAGTGATCCAGTATCCAGGTTACTCCTTGTGTCCTTTGATGGCTTCAGGGCTGATTACTTGGAAACCTATAAACTTCCTCATCTTCAGGAGTTCATTGAGGATGGTGTGCTTGTAAAACAAGTTACAAATTCTTTTATCACCAAGACTTTCCCAAACCATTATACCATAGTGACAGGTTTATATGAAGAAAGCCATGGCATTGTGGCCAATGACATGTATGATGCAGATGCCAAGAAGAAGTTTTCACAGTTCAATGATTCGGATCCCTTCTGGTGGAATGAGGCAGTTCCAATTTGGGTGACAAATCAACAGCAGGGAAATGGAGCAAGTGCTGCTGCAATGTGGCCTGGTACCGACGTAAAAATTAATGATACAACCCCTCAGTTCTTCATGAAGTATAACTTTTCAGTAACATTTGAGGAGAGAGTGGAGAAAATCATTGCCTGGCTGAACAGCTCTAATCCAGTTGTCAGTTTTGCTATACTGTACTGGGAAGAACCGGATGCAAGTGGACACAAGTATGGGCCAGATGACACTGAGAACATGCGCAAGGTACTAGAAGAAGTGGATAATCATATTGGTTTCCTTACCAATAAATTGAAGGCATTAGGTTTGTGGGAAACTGTTAATATTGTAATAACAAGTGACCATGGAATGGCCTCCTGTTCAGCAAAGAAGCTGATTGTCCTGGATAAGTGCATTGGGCGCAACAACTACACTCTGATAGACAAGAGTCCAGTTGCTGCAGTGCTGCCAAGACAGAGTATGTTTTGGTTTGTTTCTTTGTTATTTGTTTAAGTCATACACTGAGAATTAAATGTTGTTTATCTTGCTACTAAAAAGTACATGCTATGGCAGATTGTTCACACCTCTGCAAGGTGAACTACACTGCTTTGGCAAGTTTGACATAATTTAATGAGTAAGTTAAATAATGTTTATTTAGAAAGTACTTTGCTTTGGTAATCAGTGTAAAATTGTTATGGGTGGTAAAGATGGTCCTAGTACAGCTTGTTGAAAAAGTACACAGGCTCTTAGTGCGAGTACTGCATTCAGCCCTGTGGCCTACGAGACAGTAGGGATATGGACCTGTCAGAGCAAGCCCAGAGGAGGGCCATAAAGATGCTCATGAAGACAGGCTGAGAGAGCTGAGCTTATTCAGCCTGGAGAAGAGAAGGCTCTGGGAAGACCTTAGAGCAGCTCCCAGCACCTAAAGGGGCCTGCCAGAAATCTGGAGAGGGACTTTTTACAAAGGCCTGTAGGGACAGGACAAGGGGAAATAGCTTTAAACTGACAGAGGGGAGACTGAGATGAGATTTTAGGCAGAAATTCTTCCCTGGGAGGGTGGTGAGGCCCTGGCACAGGGTGCCCAGAGAAGCTGTGGCTGCCCCATCCCTGGCAGTGTTCCAGGCCAGGTTGGATGCAGCTTAGAGCAACCTGGTCTAGGGGTAGGTGTCCCTGCCCATGGCAGGGGGGTTGGAAATAGATAACCTCTTTTAAGGTGTGATTCTATGCCTGCTGTCTTGTTGCTTGCTTAGTCTATATGGTTATAATTCACAGCTTGAAATAAACCCTTGTGTTTATTAAGAATTTTTGTACCTTGGAGTAATTACTAACAGGCATGTCGTGACAGTGCTGGTCTCAGTTTCCATATCTGTGGCCAAATTGAAGCAATTCTAATGAACAAAGTGATACATATAGTAGCAAAATTTACTGCCTTAGTGTGTGATTGCCTCCTCTTGATTTCTCTGCTTGAATTTTGCCCTTCTGCTTTGCACATTCAGATGGTTAATTCAACTGTAGTTTCAAAACCACAGCTGTGAGGTGCCTCATTGAAAATAAGAGCAAATTGTCAAATTCACCTTGAAACATGTAGTGTTTCACTGGGGACCTGAACAAATAACTTTTCTATGTGCCTTTTAAAGAGTAATTGTTTTGAAAAAAAATAAATAAAAAATCTCGGGTTTAATGACAGGTAATTGCAGTACCAGGACATCATTTCTGGCTGTTTCACATGCACTTTTTTTTCTTGGCAGACAAGGAAGATGTGTATAACTTACTGAAAACATGCAACAGTCACATGAAAGTGTATCTCAAAGAAGAAATTCCAGACAGATTTCATTATCGTCATAATAACAGAATCCAACCCATAATCCTGGTTGCAGACGAAGGCTGGACCATTGTGCAGAACGAGTCACTGTCAAAATGTAAGTGCATGTCACTCATTTGTGCTCTTGGTGGCTAATGTTGATAAACTGTCTTGGGTTTATTCCAGCCATGTGCAGGCTGGTCCCAGTTTAATGAGTGGAGTGCTAGCACTGTGCTTCTTTAGAAACATCTCAGCATTTTCTAGAACATTCTCAGCCCGAGTCTGGAGTGTTTTAATGGATACGGAAGAGATGGGGGATATTCCTTTGGCTAAAATATGTTCAACCTAAGAGTTATCTTATGCAAGTCAGTCTCAAGCTTCTACTAGAGGTGGTTTAGCTCATTTTTGTTTATAAAATATATATATATATATAAGAGCGCAGATTGAAGCATGCCAGACACAATACTTAATGCTACAGCACATATAATAGAAAATAAAAATAAATGGGGTGAAATATTAATAGGAACACAACAATAATGGTCAAAGAAGCCAGAGGCCTTCCTGTTAGGGGTATCAAATAGCATGTTTTAAAGAGAAAAAACAAATGAGATGTTACTTCATAGAGTGCACTGCTAAGCTGTGCATGTTTTTCCTGCTACATGTTATGAATGTCAAATTGCATACCTACATATGTGTAGGTGTGATTATGTATGTATATATATTTCCAGGTGTTTCACATGCAGGGTTGGGTTTTGGCAGACAAGAGAAATGTCTATAACTTACTGAAAAAATGCAACAGTTACATGAAAGCCACAGGCTTTAAACTGACAGAGGGGAGATTTAGATTAGATATTAGGAAAAGATTCCTTACTATGAGGGTGGTGAGGAGCTGGCACAGGTTGCCCAGAGAAGCTGTGGCTGCCCCATCCCTGGCAGTGCTCAAGGCCAGGTTGGACGGGGCTTTGAGCAACCTGATCTAGTGGAAGGTGTCCCTGCCCATGGCAGGGGGTTGGAACTGGATGTGGTTTAAAGCCCCTTCCAACCCAAACCATTCTGTGAATTTATGTTTATTTGTACAAAAGTACTGTTTTCAAGGTATGATATGTTTCTATTTTAATTTCGTCACAGATTTGGTGCAATAATCTTCAAATTGGCAATACTTGGCACACATGTTCTCTAATAGAGGTCTCTTTCTTGTTTATGGTTAGATTCATTTCCATGTACCTAAAAATAGTTAATAAGTCTATGTTTATAAGTAACAGCATTGTATCAGTTGAAGTGAAATCACTTTTCAAAACAGTTCTGCTAGCCAACGCTTCCCAGAAGCAGGCAGGGGCGCTTTTAGCCTAAAAGGTTATTTTAAGCATTTATTGTACTTGTCATCACAGACGGAGTGGCAGCATAAGAAGTGGCTAGTGTACCAATTCCTACAGTGTTCCTGTGTCAGCACACACCAGCCCTCCCACTTCAGGGGTGGAAGATAGGAGTCTTTGTTGGAGTGGGAACTTGGAACAGCTCTGTTCAAAACAAGAGAGGAGTAGAAGGAAAAAAAGTGTAATCTGGAAAGACAGGACTGCATTAAAACAAGCAAGATGTGGTGCAATAGTAGCTTTGTGGTAACAAATGTAATGGTGGAAAACAGTAAAAAGGATTATTGAAGTACACTGAAGTGGGGAGTGTGACCTAATCAATAGGAATCTTGACATTTCACATAAGAAACTTCAGTGAAGGAGCCAAGGAGACAGTTCTCAGAGACTCATTAACTGTTAGTGAGAAATGAACTCAAAACTTAAATGCAGCTGCTCAAATACTGTGCTGTGTTTGCTTTGAGAAACTTTTAGCATCTTGGGCAAATTTTTCAGGCATGTTATTAGGAAATTTAATTATAGCTGGGTTTTAGCTCTTTATATTCCACCAAAAATCTGAGTATTTCTTAAAAACCTACCAAATGTCCAATTACTGGTGGCCTTATAGCCACAAACGTTCTGTTGTATGCCTGTCACCAACACTGTCGTCCTTTGACTGTGTTTTGGTTTTGACTGCTTGGGTGTCCCTTCACCTGAAGTACGTAATCTGATGATAAGCATGATTTGAGGGTACTTCACATGCTGGAACTGAACACTGCTTAAGGAAAAGTGCTTGGCTTTTAAGAAATAATTAAAATGTCTGCTTTGCAAGGGGGTGATACCTGTCTCAAACCTGAGAAGCCCAAATCTACATTCCAGTTACTGACTTGCAGCGTGGCCACTTCCTTTTCAACTTTGACATGAGAAGTGGGAAGGGGAAAACTGGAAGTGTTGATGGCTGAAAAAAGACAATGGACAGGGAACCATGGTGCAAGACCACTATGGGAAAAGACTTCTGGGGACTGGGGAGGAGGGAAGGAACTCTGGGGTCCTTCTGTGTTTGATCCAAGAACTGCTTTTATGGTCTGCATTAGTCTTTGGTTACAACATGTGCCTTTGAGGGGTGGAGGGAAGGGGAGGGGAATACTCAATATGCAAACAGAAATTGTGATTTTTAACTCTGTAAACTTTGCCTTTCTCCAGTAGGTGACCATGGCTATGACAATGCTCTCCCAAGCATGCATCCATTCCTGGCTGCTCACGGGCCTGCTTTTCATCGGGGTTACAAGCAGAGCACAATAAACAACGTTGATATTTACCCAATGATGTGCCACATCCTGGGCCTGACACCGCTGCCCCACAACGGCACTTTCAGTAACACCAAGTGCTTGCTTGCTGACCAGTGGTGCATAAACCTTCCAGAAGCTATTGGGATAGTCACTGGGGCTTTGATGGTACTGACTACCTTCACCTGCATTATTATCATCTCCAAGAATAGAGTAGCTCCTGCAAGGCCATTTTCCAGACTTCAGTTACAATATGATGATGATGACCCTTTAATTGGATAGCGTTAGGGAGCCTCGTCTTGCTTGCTAAATAGGGATTTCAGGAAGAGAGTTTGCACTTGCACTGGATGGCATTCTTTGCACTTTAATGGTATATGTATAAAATACTGTACAGCCAGATCTTGCTAACTTGTTTGTGTGTGCTGCCTGACTAGTAGTCCTGTAAAATATGAGCCAACAAAACAATGAGCAGGTGGCATTCTGCTTGAAGAGATGCTTAACAAAATAAGGATGCTTAGTTTTTCAAAGCCTTTGACCACTTTCAAAATGAAATCCCAGAGTGTGAACTAGCCAGGATATAGACTAAGTGGATTTTTTAACACTTGTAAATGTGGGATAATATTTTGATAATTAATGAGGGTTTTGTATTAAATTTAATGTTGACTTTTAGTGTTCATGTACATGTTTTGGAAAGATGTTTTTTATGAGAGTTAAAAGTTACTTCTGTTTGGACAGTATGTTCTGATTTGTTTTTGAATTTGGGCATAGAAGGCATAGAGAAGATCCCAATACTTCTGTCTCCACCCTCAGCCAGCAATATGACAAGAAGCTGGTGAGAAGGCAAACGGAAGTCAGCAGGAAAAGAATTGGTGCATATCACTTCTACTTTGAGCAATAAAGTTTGTGGTTCAGCAGTTGTAACACTGCGCAGATGGCTCTTGACATTTCCAGATGTGTGCCTGTGGATGATTTAGTTCCTGCACAGCTCCAGTTAGGACGGTACCACTTTGCTTATCTCAAAGATCTCAGTTTAAACTGAGAATCCCTCAATAATCCAGTTTTGGGGCTGTAGGGGAAAATTGCTGCTTCTAAATGCTGTGAGAAGTTTTTCAGGTATAAACTCTGCTAAAGGTATTTTTTGCAATAGAGGTGGTTCTGCCCCAGCTGGTAATAATCTTTTGAAGGCTGTCATGTGCTAAAAAGCAAGTTTGGAAGTTTGATATGCAATCATCAAGCAAGGATTCTAAACTCTTTCTTTAAACCTTGGAAATTTAAAGGGAAAAGTTAGTTTAGTTTTTGAGTTAAGATCTGTTAGCTGTAGTGTCTGAATTGTATAGATGCAAAGTTCTAGTGCAGACCAGGGCTAGTGTTCTCTTTATTTGAACTCTTGATTCCTTGTTAATGGGCAAGTCTAATAATTTGCTGTAAGAGAAATTGATTTAGAAAGCCTTAGTGCTACCTTATCTTTCAGTGAGCAAAGAAGATGGATTAAATTGTTAATGCTGTCCCCAAAAGAGAACTATAGTTACCAAGTGCTTTTCTTATAAGTTTGACAGTTGAAAAACTGATTAATTTGAAGTGACAGCACTTGGGTACCTGGTAGCATGCAGCATGATTTCTTGTTTGCAGGCTCAGGTTCAATGCAGTTTGGTGTTGGCTACAGACTACCTTTTCCCTGACTTTGGAGGGAAGGGTTACTTTTAACTGCCCACTTCAAAACTCGGATGTATTTGGGGTTTTTTTAAATTATTTCTGGAAGTCTTACAAATTAGTATCTTCCTCCCTGAGGATTCTGTTGTACTGATTAAAAACACAATGCACAAGCTAACCTGGTCTGTTTTCTTTTTACTCCCTCTTAAACTGGTAGCTCCTACTTGCTGACTAATGCTTTACTCTGAATTCATCTGAGCTTAAGAGAAGTTCAGGCCCCTTCAGAAATCAGTACTGTTACTGACAGTGTAGTGGGCTTTAGACTGTTATAATAGAGCAGTAACAGAACTGAATAGAGAAGTCACTTTCTCATCCTGCTGGAAGATTTAAAGTAATTAATTACATACAATAAGAGGTTAGGTTAAGGAGTAACTATAAATGAATGCTTTATAGCATCTCAGGCTTAGAGATGCTGTAAAAAGGAGGATGCTTGAGTTCCTTGGAGAAAGTTGTTAGCTTCTTGTTATTTTGCTTAAGAACGCATCCTCAGCTTTTCATCATCTGTACATAGAAAGGCTTGACTCATCTGAGTTATCTGTATCTTTCTGGCAGACTCAGTAAAAGACTAAACTGTTCTCTACCTGTCAGAAGGGTTATTTTAGATGCTAAAATTAGCACAGTATATGCTCTTCTCTATTCTTCCTCCTTCCCTGAATAGCTGTCATGCAGTGTGACTGATGTGCTTTCAGTTCCACTGTGCATCACTGTCATGGGCCAGGTGTCACAGTTGCCACCAGGATTTTAGTTACCAGAAATGTAAATGTTGACAAAGTACAGTGGTAGGACTCTAATCTGAATATGCATATTGTCAGAGATGAAAAAATCTAGAACTGTATTTCTCTTCCTAGCTGTAGGTAGCCCATTCTGACAAGAAGAGCTCCTATGAAACCAGGCAGCAAGTGGTAGTTATCTAACAGAAACGCTTCTTACCCTCTACTCCTCCTCCCTTTAGTGTTGGGACTAAACAGTGTTATTGTGGAGAAGGGTTTAAAGAGAAAGCTGAAGTACTAAGAAATAGGATAAACTATATTCTGGTTGCATTGCTAGTTATCGCCAATTCCAATTAGAGTGCTGAGTCTTCTTCCTGGCATAACTGCTGCTGGCAGGACAGGCTTCAAAGTAGCTCTTGTACAGCCAGGATTTCATACAGATAATGCACAAATAAAGGACCTAGAAGAAACCTCTTTGTCCTTAGACATAAAGTTGAAATATTTAAAGAAGATTGTTTTTAGAAGTTAGTGCCTAAAACATGGTTCAGTATTTCCACTGTCCAATTATAGTGTGTGAATTACTGCTTGTGAAAGTCAGCACCTGATTTCCTTTTGAATAGTTTGTCTAAAACACAAACATAAGAAGCCATGACTTCCCCCTTCCTCAAAGCTGTGACAGAGGACATGCATACCCTACAATGGTTTGTGGCAACATTTAATGACTTGTGAAACATACACAACTCTGCAGTGTTCATACAGGGCATATTAGTTTAGGGGAAGTTCTAAAACTAGCATAAAGGTTTAGAAGGGAATGGGCAGTTTCTAACACTACTTCCCAGCAATGAAGACAGATGTTCCATTATGTTGACTAGCTTGATAAAGGAACTCTCAACACTGCATAGAGAAGCCTTTATAACATCCACCCCTTGGGGTTTATATGTTTTTGTCCTTTTGCACTAAGGAAACAGTTCCACAACTGATCTGATTCAAGCAACTACAGGTCCAAACCATTTACTACAGAGGAAGTTTAACCTGCTGTAATTCAAAAAGAATTGTAGTGTCTATGAATACAAACCAACAGCATTACATACCTCCAATGATGAGACCACAAAGGTTTGCTTTAATATGCCTGGTACTACCTTTTATTGAAGAAAACAGTAAGATTTGTTAAGTTAATAGGATTCAGATCAGGACTTCATTACAGCAAGGCCCATTAGAATGTGGTGTTTTCATGTGCTTGCAACAATTGTTGTAGCCTCACATGTAATAAACATACATTACCTTTACTGTAGTGCAAACATGCCCTTTCTGGAAAGATGTGTAGAGCAGCACAGGTATGGTCAAGCCCACATTTGTGGCCATTATTTAAGCAGGAAAGATGACGTGGCAGGAAGCCTGTGGCATCTGCATTTTACAAAGCAGCAGGACTCAACAACTGCCTGTTTGTCATTCTCCCAGCACACAGTTCAGGATTGTGTTGTTCCACACCTCTGAAAAGTCACTCTGCACAACCCTTGGTTGGCATTTTTGTGCCCCTTTTTGTTTGAGCCTGCATTTCTTGCAAATAACATTACTGCAGCTCTTTCTTTACCAAGGAAACCTGCACAGCTTGTTTTGATAAAAAATTATTACCATTCCTGGTAACAATAGCAAGGTGGGAAACAAGAGGTCTTTTAAGAACTTTGACCCGAATGTTCTTAAGTTCCATTACACTTCCAGTTATTTTCAATTACAGATACACTCTGCAGAGTACATGAAATATTTGGGATACATATGAGTTAAGGCCATTCTCCCCCAGCCATCCCCCCACAATTCAAGTCTTTTCCAGAAGTCCTTTTAAATGGAGCAAGCACCCAATGCTTGATAGCTCTATAGCAAAGACATGTTTCAACTTCAACGTTTCCAAACAGAAAGAAACAAAGAAAACATTTGACATCTCAAAGTATGCTTCACAGGTCAGTAACGAAAGACAAAATAATGCAAGCTTCTCTGTTTCCAAGCTTAAGTTACAAGTAGCATGCAGGATACTGAAACCCATTTCCAATAAACTTGTTTGTACATCAAAAAAGTGCCATATACACAGAAACCAAATCCCAGATCCTCCCCAGCCAAAAGGTAGCCTGAAAAAAATCTCCCATCAGAGAAAAAGTTGCTATTTTTCTCCAGTGGCATAACATGTGCTTTCAATTTCATTAAGCATACACCCAACACCTTAAAACAGTGTTTAACACTGACTAGTTAGCATATTTGCCCAGAGGTTCCTGCAAATACACCTCAGCAATAAGGGAAACATGTTTAAACCTACACCTAAAATACCTTCATGCTGAAAGATTCCCTTCTGTTTCCTACATAGTTTCAATTTACCCCCCTCAAAGAAGGGCCTTACAGTGCAATACAGACCAGTGGCATCCAGAAGAATTCTCATGCTTGTGTTCCCAATTATTATAGGTATTATTATTCCCAAACCCTTTGTTAGGGGAAACATACTCTTCCATCGTTTTATGTTTGTGCAGGTGAGTCCCAAGATGACTGAACAACACTGACCAACTCTTGCCTCCCCCTTAAAAGCCAGGGTCACTTGGCCCATGATAGAACTACTCTGGTCACGATTAAAGAAGCTGGAGTTTAATGATCACCTCATAGACTACAATCCAGTCATTTTTACCTCTGTGAAATTACTGCAATAACAATATTAAAGCAGAGTGTTCCAAAGTGAGAAAGCGTGTAGCTGAAGTAGCTACAGGGTATGTTTATAGCATCTCCAGTTTTCAGTTACTCCCTTGACAAAGCCTGTAGATCTTTCTTCAAACACAACATTTATGCTAAAGCTTGCTTTTAAGTTACAAATAACAAAGAAAAGTTGGACTTAGTGCATCAAGCTGCTGTCTGCCACCCACTTTTTGGAAGGTAGCTAGGGAAGTGATAAGTTTACTTTGCTGATGCCAGCTAAAGCTGAATGCTGCAGGGGCTTCTCAGGCTGACAGATGGAGGCAACAGTAATGTTCACAGCAGTTTCTAGAGTGTCTGGGGAAGTCCGAGTAGAAAACCTGAACCTCTAAATTGTGACTTAAGACACAGCTAATGGTCAGCTCCACTAAGAATTTTACAGTGCCAGATACACCTAACTCAGGTGTTTTCCTTCAGTGTTTTCTTAAGGAAATGGCAATGTATGTAAACAAGGCAGCAGTACACAGAACAGGAAGAGCAGGACTGCAGCGATGAATCAGATTCTCATTAGGCTTCACACATATCCCTAAATCAAGGGGCTGTCTTCCACAGATCTGCTAGTTTCCTGTCTTCCTACAGCTATTATTACAGGTAGACTTTCAGCATACACCTTAAAGTGGAGTATTTCACTGCCTTCCCTCTCAAGCATCCACTGCACTGTGGTCTGTGGAAACCTTCCACATCCGTCTGCAAAACCACTTAATGCCAAGCAAGTGGCCCTGTCATCACAAAAGAATCCAACAGGTTGTTACTTCAGACACACTGAGCACCAGGCAGTTCGTGACATGGCACTTCAGAGTCATCCCTGAGGCAGTTGAGGCGTATACTCGCATTTGAACTCACCAAGGTGACATTCAGTAGGTCTGGAATTAAGTTCAGCAAAATGAGTTTTGTACTTCAGTTAGTCAGCTTGTTGCTCCTTGCTAGGTCTGGCAGCAACCCTGCACCTGCAGCCTTACACTGTTAGTCACACCAGTAGTTTGACAGATCACATCTGAGGCCAAGATGTTCCCACCTTTGCCCTTCTCTGGGTGCTGTGGATAAAGCAATAAATTACACTTGAAATACCAGACTCACAGTTGGTGTGAATTTTGAAAGGGTTTCTTTCTCCTTCAGGCATTGTAGTCACAAGCAAAGTGCAGAGAAATAGTCAACTCATATAGGGAGGGGAAAAAACAACCACCAGCTTCTAAACAAGTCAGACAACTAGACAACTTTTCTCACTTCAAACCGCTAAGGTTTCATGCAAACCTTAGTCAGCAGCTTCTCTCCTCCCATTTAAATAAGCTCACCAAAAACCCCACAGCTACAACAGCAAAAGATATATTGCTCCATGCAAAATTATCAGAGCAACATGTAGTTTTGATAACCCATAATAAGTAATTTTCCTTGACAGAGACTTTCATCTGGAAGAACAAACCCCAGTCTTACGCCTTTTTTTCATATTAAAAGTGTGCTTTTTCACATTCAAGATACGGATATTCCTTAAATTGTGTGTCTAATCATATTCATCAAACTCTAAGGTCCAGTCAAATAAAACACAAGACAGCAAGCAAAACCCAGACCAGAGGAGAGTCTCCAGTAACAGATCAGATGCTGTCACCCAGTGACAAGCTTGACAGCATGTACGTTCCTTTCCTGATTCATACGCCTTATTCTGAAGGAACCCTCTCATCACAGAAATATGGAAGAGTCCATTTGGATATAAAGGTGTTGTGTTTGTATATGTCTTTAAACTGCCGACTGCATGGAAATCCTAGAAAACTTAGTCCAGTGTACAAGGAACAACAGAAAGACATTTACCTCAAAACATACCTAAAAAGACCTATATTTACCTGAAGAAACCCCAAAACAAAACAAAAAAACAAGCAGTTTAATGCTGACTGCTGAAGGCAATACCGCCTAGGTTCTTATTCTGGTGCTACAGTTAACACAGTAGTTTAAAGAAATAAGCCTAACTCTAAACTTAAGACATTTAGCAGTGCATGACCTAGCTTAATAATAATGTTGTTTTTCTGCAGGATTTATTCTGCCAAGCTAGCTGCAATGGTGATCCATGCAAAAGCTTCCTTGGTCATGCAATAAACACCCCAAAGAAATCTAGTCCCATTCAGTTACTTGTTAGAATCCAAGAAACTAAAAAGAACTTCTCAAAGGAAAATAAAAAGGGGGGGTGGAGGGGGATTAAATCACCACATAATAGTCTGTGAAGTGCACCTCAGCTGATGTTATTTCCCTAAAGTAGGTCAGAATTGGGTATTTAAGATCTACATGTCTACATACATACAGTGTCCCTAAGAGTATTTTCAACCCCTGAAAGATTAAGTGGTTATAGGCTGAAACAGAAACATGCTCTTTCTCTGCACACCTGGTATGTATGCACTCCACTGGACCAATGGATCAGCACCCATTTCCTTTTATTCCACGCATTTATGCTGACCCACCTCTATCCATTTTTGTGACTTTTTTTTTTGTGTAAGCTTACATTAAGCATCAAACAGGAAATAGTACCACGTGTTACTAATCTTGCAACAGTGGTTGGGCAGCTTCAGTATGTTTCATTTGCATGGTGTTTGCTTGGATGAAGATAAAATGCTTAACGAAAATTGCAATAAAAACCATAACAAGAAAGCTGCCTAGAAAGACTCCTAGAACAGTAGCATAGGTGTCTGCTCCAAAGGGAACTTCCTCAGCAAGTATGTCTTTCACAGCGTTGAATGAGCCATTGTGTGGCAGCGGGTTAATACCAAGCAGATGGCACAATAAAGGATACAGGTCTGTAGAATTCATTACTTCTTTAGTGGCATTCTTTCTGAAAGCAGGCCCAAATGCCAAAAAAATGGGATGCATTTCTGGTAACATGTTGTCATATCCATGATTACCAGCTGGAAATGAAAGACAGATAAAGGTCAATATTCTGAAGCTGCAAAACAAGCATTAAACTTTTTGCTAAAACTAACAGAACACAGAAAAGCAACAGACATCATTTAGTCTTCCACAAGTTTTGAAGAATCATTTTGATAAACAGCATAAATGTCTCCCAGCAAATACCAAGTCTCAGAACCACAAAGAGAAAATGCCTTAGGAAAAAGAATGGAGAACACTATTTTTAAGGAAGAAAGAAAAATTAAAAAAAGGCAGGCTCACGGGGCAGTAACAGCGCTGCCAATGGCATGTTGGGCTACACCCAAGTTTCATTGATTTTGCCTAAGAGAAAACTCCAACTTTGCAACTCTACCAGATCTCCTGGGGGGAGAGAGGGAGGAAGGGGAAATCCATGTAAAGACAGACTGACTGCTAGTAGCTGACAGAACTTAAGCTGTGGCTGCTTGGACGCTTTGTCCACTTTTGTGCATGATCTGCTCATCAACAAGGGAAAAGACACTAGTGGGTCTCCAGTGCCTTGCAGGGCACTGAGAACCCTGCACATGTAAATACACCTGTAAGCACAAAAAGCTGCTCTCATCATCTATCAATAACTGAAGTATTTGTCTTACAGGAAATACCCTTCAGCTACATAACCAGCAGCAAATTTAAAAGGTTTCTAGTTAAGAAAGTTAAGAATTGACAATATGACACCTTTATTTTTCCTCATAGCTAACCAAAAGCTACAGTTTACTGTCTCCATTCTACCTATAATAAAAGTGAAACCCCAAGGAGAGGAACTGAAATGTGGGGATTTTTTCCTCCAGGTCACCTAGAATGCATCTTAGCCTACAAGGTAAACGACAATCACTGCTGTACAGTAAAATACAGCATTTAAGGACTCTTTCTAGCAATAGAATAAGGTTACTGTAAGCAAATACATCCACAGAAAATGAGGACTTTCAGAAAGCATTCTTGTATTTCCAATGCAACGCCTCTCCAGCAAATAAATAGTACCTGATAAAACAAAGCAATTCATCCTCTACTTGGCAAGCTCACTTACAACTTTTAGTTTCTTTTTAATCTCTCAGAAAGTGCTTGTCAGTTTGCTAGATCTCACAATAAGACCTCAAGTGTGAGGCCGCTACAACACGTGAATGATCATATCTCAGTGAGTTTTATTTTTTGAAATGGTAAGTCCAGTTCCTCCTCCCTCATCCCATGGGAAAAAAATTAAATTCCACACACTTAACTACAGAGTTTTCCATCCCAGTCTTAAAATAACCAAAACACTGTAAAGACAGAATACTTACATTGAATAACATCAAACTTATTATACACAATTTCCCATCCTTTATCAGCCACTGCTAAGATTGGCTGAATTCTCCTGTTGTGTTTGTAATGTAATCTATCTGGAATCTGCTCCTTTTTATATACAGTCATGTTGGGATGAGCATTGGCCAAAGCTTCATATACTTCATCCAGTTTGCCTTCAAAGAAACAAAAGACAAAACTTAAACATAGCGGTATGCTTACTGAACTCATCAGCAGATTAAATACAATTGGAATAAGAGGGCAAAATGCACTTCCCCAAAAGTTAATTATATCTGTAAGAGACAAGAGCGGATTAAAACGTGCACAGAAGTTACTGTGAGAAATCCAGAGCATCATTCACAGTGAGCTCACACCTGGCACTGGCCTTCACAGCCTATTCCCAAGCAGTAAGTCCTAATTTAAAAAAAAAAAAAATCCCTGGTTTCATAGTTACCAGAACATAAGCTTCTGACAGGAATGAGCCAGAAGCATTCCATTAACACTCACGGAAAAGAAACCAGATCCTCCTAGCTCCATGCAAAGCTTGAAAGCGAGAAGATAGCTCCTAAACCTGTTCATGAGGTAACGCACATGTTAAGGCCATATTCCGCTTCCCCTCAGTTGGCTATGACAACAAATGACACTTCTTTAAATCAGTTTAATTGTTAACTGCTTTCCTTTAGAAGGCCACAGAGAGCACCACTTTGTTTCCTGGCATCTCTGAAAACTTACTTCTGAGTGAACCCAACTATTTTTCTTCTACAAGACGCTCCAATAAGCAGCTACATATCTGACCCCATTTGATTCCCAGTTTTGATCTTCTACCATTCTGATGACACGTTTAGCTGATTTAGGAAGAGCAGGTAGTTTTTTTGCTCTGCACCACGCATCACAGTATTAGCAATTAATTGCTTAGGGATAAGCACAACTGGCTTGTATTAATCTTTTAACAGAAGCCCTCAGGTCACAGTTCAGACACCATTAGTGTGTTAGGAGCTGTACAAAGATTTCAGAGGCCTAAGCAGGGAACAGGGGACAAACAAAGGGACAGGCTGGACTGACAGGTGAAACAGCACTTCTGGCCTAGAACTGTGTACTCAACAGCAGCTAACATCGCTACACATTCGCTTGTATTCTTAGCTCTACTCTTTTCCTTTCCCTAGTCATCTGCTGCATAGGGAGTGTAAATCCTCAAGAGCTGTACTAACAAATAAATAAGCATTTTCCACTGCCAATTCTTTATTTCCTTATTTCCAGTTTCTGAGCTTTTCTTTCCAGTAAAAGTCACTGAACAGTTGGACAAGCTGAACACCACCAGCGAGCAGGAAGGAGGAACCAGGACATCAAGACAGTAATACAAAAGCAAGTTCAACATCCTACATCTGAGCAAGTTTCTTCAATTCCACCTCCATGTTGGCCAAGATTCCTGTTAAGGGCTATGCAGCGTATATAACAGACTTCTGTTAGGCACCAAGTAACTCAGCTCCATGACTTATTTAAGTACTTTGTGCTACTACACACATGTGCAAGTCAGTCAGACAGCAGAGTTCACAGCTAGTCTCCACAGGCCAGTTTCAGCACTACAAGGTCTGAAGCACAACTGGAAGACTTTTACATTTCCCTTGTGGCCAACACTGCCATTTTTAGCAGATAAGGGGAATTTTAAGTACATCCTGTCATTTTGACAACTTATTTCTGTCTAGTTCTGCCTTCACAGCCACATCTTGCAGCAGGTGTTCCTCCAAGTGAGCTCTTCCCTGAGTGTCTATCCCAAGAAACAACTGCCTTGACCACCAGATCAAGTGCTTAATTTGACCTGTCTGATGCTTCCTGAAGTATACCATTTACTGCATGGAGTTTTGCATGTATCTCGGGGGAAAAAAGTTTGGGAGGAGGTAACCAATGACTTCAAAGAAAACTTCTCCATTTGCCTCCTCAGTTCCTAGGATCCGGTATGGAGATTCTGAAGGAAAACTGGAAATGGATTAATGTATAATGTTACTTAACTCAAACTGGCATAAAAGAACTTTAACCATAAAAGAAAGAAACTTAACAGTCTTGACAATAAAGGTCAAGATGAGACAGCAGAAGTCCAGATATGATAGAGACAGAGCAACAGGGAAAAAGACTCCAATCTAGCATTTCTAGTATTAAATTAGTAACAAAACTAATTTTGTTATGCCACTTTTCTATGTGGGATAACAGAGAGGAGAAGCCCCAAATACAGCAAACTATGATTTTTACACTAAATTAACTCTTTGAATTAATGTATTACGTTATATGCAAGAAAAGAGGTCAGCATCACCAGCTGTGCTATAGGTACCATGTTCATGAACATATGCTTAGTTCCACACACACTAATACACCATCACAGTTAAAGAACAGCTTTAATCCATCTCTCAGGGAAGAAATATGCAGCCAAACAGTAAAAGCAGCAGAAACTGCTGCATGTTGAAGCATTCAAAATTTTTCTCAATGTCTCACTAAGTTTTACAAGCAAGACAAATAACTCAAGGAATCAGTCTTAGGTACTTGTTATTTCATACCTAAATGGTTTATAATAAAAATTACAGCTGGTAACACAAAAGGAAGGACTTTTAAACGGCCTCAAAATTAATTCTTGTTTATTGGTAGTGTAATAGATACCTGAACCTCTCAGCAAAATCAAACCCAAGCTATTTTGGAAATGGCTTTTTTACTACTCTGTCATCTAATTGCTGCAGAGATACTATTTCTTTTCAGCATCTAGCAGGAGAATCAGGTTATGCATGTTTTAAGTTCTCATCTACTGCATTAGGGATGTTTCAGCACTAAAGTTTACCTTTACAACTCCTTTATCTGGTAATGAGAACATCCTGATCAACCTTGTTTGGCTCCATTAGAATGGGACTCCCCAGCTCAGCTCTTCTATCACCACTGACAGAAACAGCACTCAGATAGAAGAACCTGATTGCGCTCAGATAGCAAATGACTCAGTCTGGATGTACTAACCTTTTAGTCTGGAGTATTCTTCAAACTAAAAAATGAGAGGAGACATTTGTTTACATATTTAAAGGTCACGTAGGTCTGCAAAATATCCTCTCTGCTGGGGCATTAAGTAGAGTGCTATCCACTAGTAATGCAAATGTTACAGGCATGCCTTTCCAGAAGGTCACCTTAAAACTCAACTTCCAAATTAGCCCTGCTGCCCATACATAAACCTGCTATTTTCCATGTTAACACATTCGCACCAGTTATAGCTTTTGATCATCCAACTAAAGAGCAGCATCCCTACATCACTACCCTAAACATACACCTGACACTTAAGCAACACTTCAGTGACTGCAACCAGACTTCAGGTTTTGATTCCAATAGTGTTCTTGCCCATTATTATGACAATAAAAATGGTATGAACATAACTGGCTATTAAAAGTGATGGAGAAAAAACTGAACTACAATAGCTGGCAGCCGATCAAACAGAGAACACAGGCTTTCTTTTTATCACAGGTCCCCATCTGGTTTCAGTTTACTGTTTGAGTTAGAAATCTAATTCTTCCATTATGACTTTAGCCATATCATTTTGATGAATGGCAAGATATGTGACATTCAGTTGTTATCTATCTAGAACACCATTCATCCTTCATAATGCTTTTAGATTATCTTACTTTTTGTAAGCACTAAAGGATATTTGGCAATATTAGTCAACAACAGACAAATTGCTCACAATTCATTTCAGAAAGTTAATCCAGGCTTTTGACAGAGCTAGCAAAAAGAACAAAGGAGTGATCCTGCAAGTACTCCTTGCTCAAGGCTGACATCCTACTGGCATCAGTGGCTGCTGCTGCCACTTTAGTTAAGGAACAAAGTCTGTAAGTTTTCATATTCAAGTATTTTCTTCAGAGAATTTTACTGCTGTAACTCCTACCTTCTTTTGGCAAAATAGCTACCACAGGAGAATTCTCAAAGATTTTATAGAGCTCTCTATTCACATACTGATCAAGCTCAATGAGCCTTTCTGAGGAAGACTCTGACATTCCATGATCGCTTGTAATTATGACATTTACCACATCCCATAGCTTTGCTTTCTTCAGTTCGGACAGAAGATATCCCAGCTTTTTGTCAATATCACTAATTACAGGCCCCATAAGTGGGTTTTCTGGACCCAGAATATGGCCCATTTCATCAGGCTGTTCCCAGTACAGGAGACCAAAGTTTATGGGCTCTTCTGATGTAAACCAGTCAATAAGCCTAGCAACTCTATCTTCAAAGGAAACAAAATAGTTGTAGGGCATATAATACGTAGGAAAGACTCCATGTATTTTCACATCTGTCCCAGGCCACATGGCTGCGCCAGTTTTATGTCCTTCCCTCTGGTTTGTTATCCATATTGGTGTGGCTTCTTCCCAGAACTTGGAGTTATAGACAGCCATTCTGCTCAAAGAGAAAGTTTCATTCAGAATAGGATCATACATCTCATTAGCAACTACACCGTGGCTTTCTGCATAGAGACCAGTCACCATTGTGTAATGATTAGGATACGTTTTCGTTATAAACACGTTAGTGACCTGTTTGACATGAACACCATTCTCCATGGCATAATGAAAATTGGGAGTTGAGGCTTTACAGATGTAATCCCATCGAAATCCATCAAAAGATACCAGCAATACTTTGGCCTGGGCTGGCTGGAGAGACAATGTGCTTGGAAGAAATGATAAGAAAATTGCCAGGACTCTCCATAAACAGTTCATGGCTATTCCGAAAGGTATTCGTCCCTTCTTCGGAAGCAACATGGCATCTGTTGAGCAGAGACAGAACATTTGTTTGCGTTAACCTGTTTATCAAAGTCATAACTTAGTTTAAAGAATGAGTAGCTAAAATATTCCTTCTGCATTTATACAGCTTGCCTTACTGACACAAGACCTCGTACCTATCAGTTACACTGATATCCCAATTTCAGAGATGGGAAGTGAGACACTACAATTTGTTGGATGAAACTCAGTTTGCAGAGCAACTTCTTTACCCAACATCACTGCTCAACCTCTTCCTTTTTCCTTCCTGCTCCCAATACACAGGAACTCCTGCTCTTGCAATCTGACCAGTTCTTAAGTATTTCCTCTACCCAAAGTTGTAAGAAATTTTCCTATGAGAAAACTTCTGTTTGTTAAGAGTTAAGATGTAAACAGGGGCAGCTCTCACCATGAGAATAACAAGGTCCGTCTCCACCAGAATTTTATAACCCCCATAAAAGCCAATGAAGCATTAGTGCAAGAGTGGCAGACCACATACCTGCAGGGCAATGGATGGAAGAAGGAAGCACAACACGGGAAACTGGTGGAGCCTGCACCTGCACAGCCCCCATCAGGGAGAGGGAACCACCTAGAAACCATCATAGCTTCTAAGCCCCCACACTGGGTGTGCGATTACTAAATGTACAGGTAATCTAGTGGGGAATCTAGAAAACAAGCTTTGAACTTCAGACACAGTCATACATCCATTAAAAGGCTGTGCTGCTTACAAGGTGTCAGATCGGGTTAGACAAAGAGCAGCAACGTCAGTTTTCCCAACATTTTATCACATCTCTAACCTGATTATAGCTTTGCTACAAAACCAAGCTCTTATTAATCCACTTACAACCAAAGGCCACTTCTTGTGTACAGACAGCTTTACCAACAAGAACGTACACAAGTCATACAAGCCGGTGTACAGTTTAAGTTCTGACTAACCACTTATGTCCCTACAGGGATTGCAAAGAGGTCGCTGGAAGATTCAGTAGTACTGCATTCAGTGAGCCACTGGAAATACTACATCTCTCAAGTGTTTTCTGTACTCAAAGCTGTAAGAAACTGGCCTGTGAGAAAACTTCTGCTACTAAAATTCAGCTGGAAAACAGTGCTTCTGTAAGCAGTAAATCCATATTAATATCCAGAATACATTAATACCCTACTTCATATGAAAAGTTCTAGTGTAACAGGCATCTGAATGCCGCTGCAGTGATGGAACAGGATTTGTCATTCTGGTAGAACACAAGATATCTTCCATAGGGAATTTTCCTAGTCCAATTCCCAGAATTCCTCCCAATATACAGCACTGGAAACTTGGAAAACAGTGTAAATGTTCCCCTGACCTTGTGTGTCTCCCAAAATTAACATCCAGGCCTTCAGTGCTGCTAAGAATGCACTGACACTTCAGAGGCCTAATCCCCCTTCCAGCAAACACTCCAGACCTGTGGGGCTGCATCACTCCACCCCATGTGGGATTTCTTTCAGCTGAATCTGAAGGAGAACACGCCATTGTGTCCACCTGAACCCCAGCTGCCAAATTAAGTGCAGCCCGGGACTGACTAATACATTCCCCCTTCTTGGGAGTGACAAGTACGAACTTAAGTCCTCTCAAGGGAAATTAGGTCCATCCTTCTGAATTTGAGAGAGTTCATTATCACAGAATCATTAACAATACTGATGTCAACATCCCAATCCTTTAACTACGCATTTAAAACGAATAATCATGTCGTCTGTTTCCTTTTTCCTCAGGGCCATCCCATACTGGTCTCCCCTGGACACACCTGAGCACATCTACTGACCCAGGTCTCTCGGCGGCTCAGCACTATAAAGCACGGCCCTGAGGGTCTGAAGGGGCTCTGGTGGGACAAAGGCACCCGACTGCCCGGAGCAGGGAGCTGCCACACCAGCACCAGGGACGCGTCCGGCAGTGCCCTACGCAGCAGCCCCCACTCGCGGCCGCACACGGCTTTGCGGGGCTTCCTTCCCCCGGCCAGACCAGCCCCGCGAAGCACAGCCCGGTTCAGGTACCCAGCGCTGTGCACGCCAGAGGCCCCCTCGGCCCAGGGCAGCCCCCACCGCGGCCTAACCAGCCGCCTCCCCGCGCCGGAGCCCTCGGTCCGGGCTGCCCCAGCTCCTACCGCCCCGCGCCAGAGACGAGGCCGCAGAGAGCCGCGGCCCCCCATTACCTGCCGGCAGCCGCGGAGCGCGAGGACGACTCGGTCAGCCCGGGCTCCAGCCCCTCACCGGGCTGAGGCTGCGGCACGGCGCCTGGGCGGTCTGAGGAGGGCGCGGTGTAAAGGGGGTGGTGCGTGCCATGGATTAAATAGAGAAGGGCCGGGGCGGGCTCGCTGCGCTTCGGGCTGGCTGCAAGGGTAAGGCGCGAGGTTCGCTTTCTGGGAATCTGCAAGTACTTCTTCAGTTAAAAACAAAGAGAATTGATTCAGGTGTTCTTGCATCTGCCTTTTTTCTTCTCTTGTGTTGTGAGCCTCTAAACTCTCAGTTTTTTTTGTGGCAGGTACTTTTTTCGATGTTAGCGTGTTCAAGCCCCATAGCCATGCCCTGGAATCAAGGAGAATTAGTTTTTCATCCTCATCTCAGTAGAATCTGAAGGGTTAAAAATCCAAGCTGGGTTTCCCCCCTTTAACATCTGAGGGACTGTGCTATAAACAGGTACAAGCCCGTGCCTTGTGTATGTACACAAACCTGACTCTCTGGCTGTGTACAAAATCACTACTGGTGCATAGGAACATTCTTTGCATTGATCACTTCACAGCTGGCACTGCCTAACTTGTACGTCCTGCTAGTGTAAACAAGAATTACAATGCAAAGAGAACAAAACCCAGGGGGTTCAGGGGTGTTGGGTGTTTTTTCTCATCCTTACAGGATGAACCTGCTTTCTTCTTGATGGCAACCTACTGGAGCCTTCACATCTCCGACACAGCAGATCATTAGTAAGTAGGTAGAAAAGGGTTACCCGTAACCTGGGTGCAGGCTGTAATCCAGGTAAGACTCTGGCTCCTTTATGTGCGAAGGGACAGCTTGGCTTCATGAGCTCCAGATCACTGGGCTGGCCAGGCTTATGCAGGAAGGGACACGCTCAAGCTTGGGACAGTGGCAAGGTCTGATCGTTGTATCTAAATTCCTTCAGCAAGTGTGGTATCTTCCTCCCCTTCACCCCAGCTCATAGAACTATAGCAGGGGACAAGGCTCTTCTAATTGTTTTCTATCTTTACTTTTCCCCCTTTATTACTGTTGTTCTGTTACAGATACAAGATGGAGACTAGTACAAAACTGGAAATACATGTTGCTGATTTGGTTGGTAGAAGCTGTGTGGATGTGGCTTGTGTACACAGAAAACTGATTAGACCACATCTGTAGCATGAAGATCATATGGTTCCTGACCCACACCAGCAGCTTGGGAGAAAGGGGTAAGCAGGGAAATGCAATTAGAAATTTCTTTCTCATGAGACCCCCCCCGCAGTCCTGCATCCAGCTCTGGGGCTGCTAGCACAAGAGAGATGTGGAGGTGTTGGAGCCAGTCCAGACAAGGCCACAAAGATGGGCAGAGGGCTGGAGCACCTCTGCTATGGAGACAGGCTGAGAGAGCTGGGCTTGTTCAGCCTGGAGAAGAGAAGGCTCCGTGGAGATGGTAGAGCAGCTTCCAGTGCCTAAAGGGGCTGACAAGAAATCTGGAGAGGGACTTCTGACATGGGCCTGCAGGGACAGGACAAGGGGGAATGGCTTTAAACTGAAAGAAGGTATATTTAGATTATACCTTAGGAAGTTCTTCCCTGTGAGGGTGGTGAGGCCCTGGCACAGGGTGCTCAGAGAAGCTGTGGCTGCCCCATCCCTGGCAGTGTTCAGGGCCAAGCTGGACACGGGCTTGGAGCAGCCTGGTCTAGGGGAAGGTGTCACTGCCCATGGCAGGGGGGTTGGCACTGGGTGAGGTTTAAGGACCCTTCCAACCCAAACCATTCTGTGATTCTGTGGTTCTGTGAAAATTGCACCTCTGTGTACTGAAATCTCAGGCTAAATTCCCTTCAACAGCAGGGTGCTGTGTCACACCTAATAGTTAATGTTATTAGCTAGGAAATACAGTACTCACATTTACCATTCAGCTTTAATTTTGGCCTCTCGTCACTCAGATCCTGAGGCCTGGGGAACTTCAGCAGTGACCTGCACTCATCTGCAGTGGCTGGAGTTAGTCACTAGAGGGTAGAGGTGTATATGGATTTAAGGCACTGCTCTAAATAGCTGGAAATGATAATATTTGCCTTGGAAGTAGGAAATGGCTCAGCTGCTTAAAACATGTAAAATGAAAACAAAGCATGATCAAGGAGTTTGTTAATTCCACCAAAATGTTTAATACCATAATAGATTTTCATTGAAGTACAGAGCTAATGTGAATATTTGTACAAAATATGTGGTTAAAAATAGTATTGATTTATAATATATACAGATATGTCACATCTGTGTCAGAAATGCAGACACTTGAACGAAAATATGAGTAATGTTTTTAAATCTACAACAACATACATGAAATATTTCTGCAGCTACCCACAGCAGGACAACTTGCCAAACTGACACTTAAGGATCCAACAGTCATTACAGATGGCATTTCTTTCAGAAGTTTCTGAACAAGAACTTTGCTGTAAAATGGATTCAAAACATTTACCTTCATTAACCAGATAGTGAAGAGAACACACCTGTGTGGCACTAATGTAGACACAACTTTCTTGTACTAGTTAAATGATCAATTACAACAATTTGTTAAAACAAGGCTGATTTTATGGTGTAGAGTAGAGAAGTTTAATCCTTTTTGCTGGATGCTCTGGTGAGTGAGGAAGCTCCAGCTCAGGGACAGCAGATGGGCCCATCTTAATAAATTCTTATTTGTAAAACCAAGTTTCATGAATTTATATCCTGAAGTCTATCTTTAAGGTTGTAAACATCTTTGTTTTTCATTAACTTTGAGGCTGCTCACACTTCACAGCCTTCCCAGCCTTACTCCAGCAAGAATCTCACTGACAAGTGTCCCTGATTCTAAGCTTTGTAGCTACTGCATTGGTACACAATCCCCTATTAAGATGACTCTTAGCGTAGCCCCAGAATCTCTGTGTAGTGACTGAACAAACTGACAAAGGGGAGAGGCAAATCAAGGCCATTTTTTAATATTTTCTGAGCACCTCTGCAGTGGAGGCATTCAGGGTTCTTGCCCTTCCTTTGGGAGTGCTGCTGCTGTTCTACCTCAGTGCAAACTTCCCTGCAAGCCAAAACAAATATACTCAACACTTCAAATAGACGTGTGGGAAAGAGCTTTTACAATGCTTCCTCCCTTGTAATTTTAACCCTGAATGCTGCAGTCTACTTGTATTTTTTTTTTAAAAAGAGCATAGCTTACGTTAGGAAGAAAATCTTTTAAGAGAAGCCTGGAATATGTGAAAGCTGCTGTGCTCCCCCCAGATGATGTGCTAAACCAGGAAAAGCAGTGTTCTGTTTTGGGGTGTTTTTTTTAGGGTAGCATACCTAGTTCTTTGAGAGCATTGCATGAGGATGAGAATAAATGAGGGGCTGACTGGGGCTTTAATCCATACCTGGTTTTACTTTTTGGTAAAACAGAAGTAGTATTTTTTAGAGAGAGGGGAATTAAGGAAAGGCAAAGGTCTTAAATTCATATTGGTACATGAGATCAAGTCTTAAATGGCTCAATGTTGAGTGGTAAAATGTTTACCACTAAAGAAGAAACAGAAATAAACTTAGTAAGGGTTCTTTAGAGGATGCGATCTGAAAGCACTGTAACTGTAGTCAGGATGTCCACAACAACCTACTGAGGCACTGAAGCTCACTTCCAAGTGCACAGTCCAGTGCCAAGCAAGAGGGAAGAGCCACAACTGGCATGCAAGCAATGCAGCATTTCAGGGAGCAGGGGAACAGCCTTACTGTAGTTAGAAAGCTCATTTGTTGCTCAAAAGTGAAAAATAAATTGGGCCTCCTATAGTACATTTTGCTTCTGAAGAACACTGTGAGAAGACAACTATTGTTTTTTTTTTAATCAAAATACAGAGGCTAAGGTCTGTCTCTTCAAAAGGAAGCAGGGAGCTCAGAGCTTACATTTCTAGCAAGACTTATAAGCAGATCTAACTTTCAGAATCATGAACAATCATCCTTTGAGAAACAAACAATGTCTTTTATGCCAGCCACCCAGACAAAAACAATCATTTTCCAAAATGCATATCCCAGTGATGAAATACAAGTATTTCACAACACAGTTAACCAGCAAATTCATCTCCTTGTTTGCAATCCACTGCAAGGTCCAATACAAATTGACACAAGAGACTACAAACAATTACTTTCAATTTTTGTAATACTTAATGTTAACAGAACTTTTTCCCCAGCCTGGATGGGAGCTGGTTGCCATCCATGTTCCTCACTCAGGCACTCGTGCCCACCACATTTACCAGTTACTATAACAGCACAGTAAGAACCACATCAGCTGCCAGGGGTGTGCTTTTGCCCAGCAGAGGTTGTGTTCTGTTGTTTTTTTTTGCATACACCAAGCCAAATCCACAGCAAACCAGTGCAAGCTCACATCACTCTGTGAAACTGCACAGAAACAGAACATGGCATATCCTGCCAGCGAGAGGGCTGCTTCCCCCCTAATTGCTACTGAAGCAGAGTTTGGCCTAGATCACACATTTAAGCATTTTCAGTTCTACCAGTTAGGAGAGCAGTGGTATGTACCACACTAGTCAGTTATTAATACTTTAAGTCTTTTAAATGATGCTTTTCAAAATGCCAACGCAAGCAGAACACAAAAATATTGTTTGCCATATTTATTCATTTAAACTAAGCTCTTACACAAGTGTAAAAGTGATTAATTAGCCAATAGCTTTGCAGTAGTCCTATAAAATATGACTAAATAGAATATTTCAAAAGTATGTACAATAGAATGAAAATGCTCACATAAACCATCAGTGCTCAGACATGTCAGTGTCATCAGGTCTTGCAATATGGTTTAGTCTGTCACTCTGTACAGTCTTTTTGAAGAAAACTTTTTTACTGTTACTAAATAGGAAGGACCAGGGAAAAGACCAAAATATGAATAAACCCATCCACCCCCACCTGATGTCAGATCAATTAAATGTTAAACAATTTATGTATGGGGCACATATTCACACTATAAAGCACCTTGCAATAATTATGCCTGTAATCTTGGTACAGTTGAGGAAGCAATGCTCTTGCCATGTTTTCTTGCTGAAAACAAAGTGTGCTTGAGGGTGTATGGGTATGTTAGGAACGGGGGAGTTTGTACTACCTTGTCTTCATTACAAAAATCAAGGCCACAGAAATTCTTTCTTCTGATCCAAAAGCACAGATTCAAAGATACCCTTTTGCCATGCACTGTAAATATTTTCATGCTTTTAACTGTACTTAGGAAGTCATTAAAATTTTTATCTTGTATCTGAAGAGGTGAGAAAGGACAAGCAGGCAGCAGGCAACAGAAATAGCAGCTGTACTCCCTGATTCCCTGCCTTTATTTCCAAGCAACTGCAGCCATGTCCACCCAACAGCAGGCCCCAGGCCACTGCTGCCAGCTGCTCTCACAGGCTCCTGATTCAGAAATGACATTAGAAGGATGCTTCCTACATGACTGTTCAATGGCAGATGTAATGTAACAGAGATTCCATTCTTCTAACACTGTGGACATCCTGTGAAAAGAGTTTGTCAGGACTGAGCTCATAGGTGCTACATGAAAGAAAATGCCCACTGAAGTAAGCAGGGGCTCTGCCTGTGCATTACTGAATTAAACAGGACAGCCTCTCCTCCAGATGGACAGTGTGTTTTTAAAGAAGCCTTTCTTCTGTGATGGCAAGAACATGCCTCTAGCAAAATACCAGGTTGCCTCAAGAGGTAAGTGTCACAAAAGCTGCTACTTTTATGATAGGGATGCTATTCCATAATACCTGAAACATTTTTCTGTGCTGACCATTATTTTATCATGAAAATGTGATCTATAAGCTTTGACCATAGCAACAACAGGCTTCTTTGAGTTTTCAGGTTTGTAGTTGTGTTTCTATTGTACACTTCACCCAACGAGCCATGTTCCACTCCTTCCTGGGCAGTACTGAGGAGTTTTACAAAGACAATGAGGAGTCATTACATGGGACTTGTTTTTAAATCTGTCTGAAAATGCACTTTGAGGAAAGCACATCTAAGATCCAATGCTTTAATCTGCAGTATAGTTTTTAATCATTTGAGGCCAGAGTCTGTATTCCAGAATCTAGTCTCTTTGAAGTTCGAGTTCATGGATACAAGGATAAGATTTGCCTTCCAATGCTTTTGCATGTAAAAAACTCCAGAGTACCAGCTTTGATTGGAGATGATCTCTGATCACTTACATCACTTGAGAATGGGGCCAGTAATTTCTTCTATACAGCAAATCTCAACAAAAAAATCTTACGTGTTTAAATTTTACTGTCCCTGTTTTAAGTGTTCTAAACCTCATGGACCTCAGCATTGTGTATGTTCTCAAAAAGGACAGTGGTGTTACTCCTAAAATCTCGCAGGTGGCCTCTGATGGTGTTTTCAAGAGGAACACCAGGTTATAGTCCCAGGGCAGCAAGTGCCAATTCATTTATTGAAACCAATTCCAAATGCATCTCTGAGAAAGTAACTTAAGTGAAACCTCTAAGGAGTTACTTTAAGACAAGTTTACACATATCATGAAGATAGTGAAGCCTCATTTTTTTTTTCAGTCTCTGCTGTAAGAATGTGCTTCTGTTAGTGTAACACACACACAACAAGGTCCATAATGCAGTAATAAGTTTCGCACTGTAGATATATGCTAAGGAAAGCACTACATCTCAACAAGAATATTAGGGGCTGTGGTGGTCAGAGAATGAAGTGTATGAGGATGGTGAATCCTCAGGAAGGTCTTAGAATATTCTTACCATGCATGCTGAGAATGGCATCTCCACTCTTCACTAAGAACCTGCTTTTCTTCCTGGGAGTACTGCGGAGCAGATGGATGCTCCAGCAAGGGGGGCTTCACTGTGCTGAAGCCCATAGCCTCATTGCTAATTAAAGGTGGAATGGAACCCTTCCTCAGAGACCAGATCATTAGTTTTTAGGACAAAAATCTTGATTACAGAATGTGAGCTGACTTTTCAGATCCTAGAGCGAGCTTCCAGGATGCATTTAAACAGTGGAACCTCACTGTGCCATTATAGTCACTTTTGGGAGTACAGCTGCAGTTAAATTAGCTTTAAAATCCCACTGTATCTTACACATATGCTCAATTTTCTGCAGTATTAATTTCAGTGGAACTACTCATGTGCATAAATTAAGCGCATGCTTAAATATATGCAAAATCTGAGCTCAAATGTCTAGAAAATATGTTCTCAAAATGACAAGTGCGCATAATAAAAGTAGTCATCATGGAAGGTCTGTCAGACAGGGAATCCAGTATCTGCCAGCCATGATGAAAACACAGGACAGTTCTTGTAACCCAGTATACACTGCAAGTGAAAGAAACATGCAGGAGGGAGTGAAAAAAAGGGATTCAGTTGCATGCAGTCTAATTTCAAGTGTGTAATTATGGTCCTGTTTTCTTTGGCCAAAAAAAAAAAAACAAACACCCGAAATCAACAAACACCAACAAACTTCTCCTCACCTCCACAAACCCAAACTGCATACAGCTCAAAAAGGGCTTTAAAGCACACAAGTGGGGAAGTAAGAGATCTGAGTATCAGAGATGTGGAAGTAATTATTAACAGTTTCAGGGCTACTCAACACACCACTAGGAAAGCATTACGCCTGTATCATTACTAGAACTTACAGCTATGACAGAGAGCCATCAGTTAACTTCTCTTTCTTCCTCAATCTCAGGGAGAAGTACCACTCATATCTTTATGGAAGACAGAACAACAATTCCTGTTGATATTTTGGCTCACTCCTCTTTAAGAGAAGGACACTGGACCCTCCAGCAAGCTGCTGTCTCTCCCCTCAGCCCAGAGAGCTCTATTTCACATCCCTGCCACCATTAAGGACCAGTGAGCTCTACTGGTGGGAGAGGGTGTTTCTCTGCTGCTCCCAAAAATGCTGCAAAGGTAGTATTCCTTACAGAAAACTCCAGGGGGGTGAGAAGGCCACCGAGCTGCTAATAGATTAAAAACAACACACATCCCCCCCCTTAACAAAAGAATTACAAGGAAAAAGAAAAGACTAAGGTCTGCAGGGGAGCTGGGAGGGTCAGAGAAGCTGGCTGCTCAATGAAGGGCAGTAGCAAGTATTCTGGGAGTTTGAGTATCAAGCCCGGTATCAGCCTAATTGCCAACCTGAACAATCTCTCTGGTAGTGGTGTTTCAGCATGCAAATTAGAGCTGTGAAAAAATCCTCAGACCAAAACCCTCCCTTGTCTCTTCAGCCTTGTTTTGTCCTTTCCAGAAAAACCTGTCCGTTGGTGTGTGATATGGTTACATATACAAAGATCTTTTTCCTAGCCCTTTGATTACATAGGCTTGATTACTGTGAAGGGGTTTCAACGAGTAGTGTCCTGGAACTCAAAAGGCGATGGCTGCCTTTCAACAAAACAAAGCAAACAAAAACCAAGAGCTGTGCTGGAGGAGAGAAGTGCTGCTTCTGCTGGAGAGGCTCAGTTAGATACAGGAGGTGGCAGACCAGGGCGTCGAGTTTGAATGATTTTTGGCTTTGGAGAATTCTTTGGGTCCTCATCTTCTTCCATGTCACTGTCGCAGACATGCACTACCACACTGGGAGTGGACTCTGTTCCTGCATGCAGCTCATACTTCTCTCCTGGAAGCAGAGGAGAACAGTTAGATCAAAAGACAACAACAGTCCACATAGTAGCACAGGCCATGGCACTCTTGGACTGCAGAATATTCCTGCACCTGGATGCGGCAGATGAGCTTGTGCTGCTCCTAAATGTAGGTGAGGGCAAGCATAGCTAGACTGCAGCAGCTGCCACAACTGATTGATGCCCTGGGTGGGGCATGATCATTGGTCTACAAGGCATAATAAAATACCCTGATGTCTATACCCTGACTGGTGTTTTGCACCAATGTCAGTGGCCCATGGCATCAGTGGGGGAAGGACAAAGAGGAGAGAGAACATGGAAGTTCATGCTTAAGAAGAGGGACTGGATGTTGGGTTGGGGCTGTCTTTTTCTGCTGTTGGCTCCAGTCCCATTTAAAGCCCCTAGATTCTGCAACTTGTCACCTCCAGAGAGACATCAACACTTGGTCCAGTTGCTCCAGAAATACAAAAATACACATATCTGCTTTAGATGGATTTTGAAGTCCAAAGCTCTTTAGCCATGGCTGTAACAAATTCTGTCTCTGCAGATGAGGTTACGGAGTAGGCTATAAATGCTCACTAGCAGGCAAAACAATTAAACAGTACATTAGATTTGCTAACTACATACATTTCCTATTTAAGTCTGCACACAGTACACCTGCAAGGAAGATAAGGGTGACTTAGGTGGTTACCTGCAGCAGTCCACAAAGGAAAATCAGTATCAGACATAGGACTTTCAGTCCTGCATTCAGTCTGTTGGCACTGCATTGTGTTTTGGAGTGTACATAGGATCTAAGTAGGTACTGGTTATTAGATTGCAAGGAATTAATTTAAGACTGTAAGGAAAATACCCTAATGGTGACATGTCTGACAGCATGACCTGGACTTTCAGAACTGACAAACACCCATCCACTGCACTAAAAACTAGAAACCATTTGAGATAATGCCCTGTCCCCCTTGTCATCACTCTTATCTCCCAAGACCCACAAGTTACATTAAAACAGGCTTACAGTGACCATATGCACACCTCATAGCTTGGATTTTTTTTTCCGTAAGACTGCTCCAGAACCACTGCTTTTTGCCTGCAAAATACTCTGAAACGAGGAAGGTGAGGTCCCAATACACTGAGCTGGCCTGAATTTGTGGTGCAGCAGCGCCTAAATGCCTGCATCACTGGCAGAGCCTGGCAGTGCTAGGTGTTGCACTATGAAAGTGAAATGGCCGCTCTACCCCAAAGCACTTGTAGTTTGCTGGTGGTGTTAATTTGGGATTCTATTTATAAGCAACTTTGTGGCAGAGTGATTCCTGTGAAGAAGAGGCTGCAGGTTTGTCCCCTCATTAGCACACGCAGTTCTGGGACTGTGCTCACATGCTGTTTGTGCTGACAAATTCTTGGTCCAGATACGACCAGGCAGCTTACGATTAGAGGACATGCTGCATTTTTGCCTAAAAAATCAGAGGCAAACTAGTGAATAATAGCTGGAAGTCAGGCATCTTGCTGTGAGAAATATTTTACTGCTGTGATACCATTAATGTTGACATTTAACTGCTCTATTTTTGGCTACCTTTCCTCTGAATCCAAATTGAGCAAAGCATTACAGGTCTTGCTGATAGGCTGAAATATAAAAAGAGGAATAGCTTGGTTGTGCTGCACTGAGAAATTATACGGTTTTGCTTTGCCTATTTTCCCTGCGGGCTTCAGCTAATTTCTCAGCTCTGGGCTGACGTCAATGCTGCCAACCAGCACTGAAGGCTACATTGGTCACTGTCAGCTACAAGCAGCTCTGCAGTGCTGTGCGCATGCAGCGCCAGGCCCTTTGCTCATACACCAGCACTGAGAAGTAAATCAGATTCACTGCCCTCTTAAAAGGTAATAATCGCAGTTCAAATGCCACATTCTTTTACTGTTCAAATCCTTCCCAGAAGGGCTCTTTCCGCTGAAAAAGAGCAGTGAAAATAAGTACAGACACAAGGAAAAATATTCAGATGCCTCTGCCACAAGTAACTGCAATAGCAATTAATGTCACTTTGCAAATCAAAATGCAATGCTCCCATAAATTAGGGTTTTAAGGGACACAGTTATTTTTGAGCATAAATGAGCTGCAGACTCAATTCTGTACTCACAATTATTCATGCCTGCAGAACTGTGGCTCAAACTGCAGAACACATTTTTATGGCTCAGCTAGGAACAGTAACTAAGGGACTACTATACAGCTGTACTTTGTTCCTAAAGGTAACCATTGTTTGGGGAAAAATAATAGGGTAATAAGTACAAAATAAAAATCCATTCGGTACAGCCAGATTACATCTTCCCTTCTGCTTTTCACTATGTTTTTTTCCTTTCCTCTTAATGCCTTCAGCATGAAAAAAGAACTAATTCCACAGCAGCTAAGCTACTGGAATAATGGTTGAATCGCTGCAACTGAGATATAGTTACAAGCTATAGGTTGTCCCAAGCTAAAAGTAGCAGGTCGAGTTAGTATAGATAAGATTATTTAAATAATCACATAAGCTGATGTAACAGTGGAAACACATAAATTTACTCACAAAAATATCACCCAATTTATGCTCAAGCATTTTAACTCTGCCTTTGGGTTACAATGCAGAGAAGAACTAAGCTGCAGCACCTCCATCACAGAGGTTTGTCAGAAAATGTTCCTAACAACCCCCTGAAAATAGCAGCGATGTTCCTTTCCTTATTTGATAAGAAGAAAACCCAGGAATTTGAAGTTTCACCGTTCAGCAATGGGCCTAGCTGCTTTTGTGTCACTTGGCACTACCTTTTGCAGCCACACTAACCATAAGCAAAGCTACAGCTTCAAGTGACACAACAGAGATGACCACAAGAACAGCACAAAAACAGTGTAGGGTATTTCAGAATTAGAGATAATGGTATGTGATTTTCTATCCCTTTCTGGATCAGTACTGTGACCTTTCGTTGATGGTGCACCTCTCATACAATGAGGCACTTTTGTCCAGTAAAAAGGATGTTCATATATTTAATTAATAATGAAGAAATGGTAATGATACTGTGCAGTTACCTCATCCCTGATTCTGACTCGTGATCAAAGGTTAATGGGTTCAGAGCTGTCCATTCCATCTTAACTATGTCACTGCCATTATAAAAAGACCTTCCACTTACAGTCTCTTAACGCAAGTGCTTTACAAATAATATGGTGCAAATAATGTTGGTCCTTTGTATGGGTGCATGTTTATGCCAAGGAGAACCCATCCCGTGTAAAACCTCTGCTGCACGGATCTGCCATACACAAAATAGAGGAGTTGCTTTCTGGAAGCCCATTGCTGATATTGCAGAAGGGCACCCTCCTCTCCTGGCCAGAAGAAGGCAGAGGGAAAGCTTTCTACACCCAGCAGCTCTCCTGCACCTGCCCCTGGCAAGAGGAGGGAATTGAAGAAGCAGCCACAGAACAGAGAGGAAGGACAGAGATGGAAAATGTTATCTATCACCCATCTTCCTGCCCCTCCAACCCCTTTAATCCTCTCTGGAAGCCATGCAAGGTATTTAGCATTTCCTTTGAATCACTGAGAACAAACAGGAGGGTTTGACAACAGCTGGGCATGGAAAACTTGCCATGGGAGACACAGTTTGAAATCCCTGTGTGTGGCATTTTCTGGGTAGGGTCCTGCTCTTCCCTGTTTCCACTTTCCCCATGCAAGGGTGAACCAAACCCAGGGGCAAGAGCTATGCATCCTCCTCAAGGAAGCCAGCAGGACCATGGCAGGAACAGCCACATCTTAACTGCTCAAAGACAACAATGAAGCCCTGACCCAGCCCCTCTTCTGACCACTGATCATTCGCAGACCCAGCAGCCAAACAACACAGCCTGCTGCAGGGCCTCCTCTGTGTACCCAGAGATACCACTGTGGACACAAGAGCCATCGTGTGTCATACTTTGGAATGGTGCTTTCATAGTGTGAAAAAATGTGCTTTACATGACCTGGAGCGTAGCCTGAGGGCACTGAGGAGGTGCAAAGCCTGCTGAAATGCTGATGACAGACTGGGAAACCTGGAGAGAACCGAAACTGGTACAAACTTGTCTATAGGGGCTACTAGAGATGATGCCCAGCCTGCACTGGTTTTCAAACATGCCTGAAATCATGGGGACGAGTGCTAACTGACAGAGGCAAAATCACACTGGGGAGCACATGGAGCATGTGAGTGCTCAGGATCCTGACCCACAGTGTGTGTTACTGTATAGTGTGTGTTACTGTACAGTGCAGAAGAAATTGGGGTGACAGGTTTGAAAGAGGCAGTGGGGGTAGAAGGGAAGAAATACACAGGTTAGGAAGTGGACAGGGAGAAGGTAGGACTGCTTTCCAGAAAAGGAGGGGCTTATTCTAGTGCCATGAGGATGGTTCATAAACAAATGGCAGAGCAAACATAGCTGCCTTTTCTTTGCTAGGAGCAGCTCTGCTGTTTATACATAGCCTAGACCTGGAGACTGCCCCTGTATCCCCCTTACAAACATTTCTCATATGAAATTATTTCCTGTATTCCTCATCAGGATGAAACTAAGACCTTATAAAACATTATGGAAAAGACATGAGGGCTTAGACTAGGCAACAGCTTGGTAGGTTGCAAGCATTCCTGTAGGAAAGACGTAGGTGACAGCCAGACCAGGCAGAGACAGAATCTGGGCCTGGTAGGCAAACAGCCAAACTACCACCCCAGTTAGTGCAATGCTTTTATACCTTTGACAAGCTAGTGGAAGTTCTCTTGACAGTGGAAGTGTTTTTCATTAGAGAGATTAACATCACGCTTCTTTATTTGCAATATATTGGAAAAATCCTAGGCTGGTGGTCAGAACCAGGCACAGGCACAGTTCCTGGCTCTGAGTGGTCTACAGCATTCTGTTCATGCTTCATTTAAAGCTCAACTTCTGCATTTGCAGAGAGTGACAATATACATCAATCAACCAGAAACTTTATTAAATATGCCACGATCCTCCCTAAGAAGTAAATGCACCCTCACTGATTTTAATTGAATGTTGAAGGAGCACAAGCCAGCTTCCCTTTGTGCACAGCAGAGATCTTTTCCATTAGAGCTCTGAGATGCCAAACAGCCACTGCTGTAAACCACAAGGAAAAATACAACACGTAGCAAATCTGTTAACTAGCTACCAGCCTATTCACGTTAGTCCAAAGCCAATGTCCCAGCCTTTGTGCCCAGGATAGAGAGGAGATGACCTGTACTCATGGAAGGGGAAAGTAGCATGGGTCTGTGTCCAAGTGGTGTATCTCACATTACCAGCAAAGTAGGTCAGTAAACCCCATCTTATATTGATGAGACAGAAAGAAACTGTTCACTATTTACATGCTTAAATGAATTTTCCTGGTACTTGGATATTGTCACATGTTAAAGACATGGAAGTCAAGCTCCAACATTCAGAGTCAGTCAGCATTTTTTCATAGCTGTTAACCATAGTTACATGTTTTAATTGTGTTTCTTGAATGAAAATAAAGGATCTAACATAGCTGAGGCCAACAGTTGATGTACAGCACTGTGTTTTACTGATTTCCTACTGAGAAATGAGGTTTGGTGGATTTGTTTTCAATGGAATGCTAAACACAGTAAATGCACAACTGAGAACTGCAACACTATTTTAAATCCGGCACTGCAGTTAACTAAAATTGATCCCTCTAACAAGTGCTAAAAATAGAAAGACAAGAGCACACCATGACTTTTCATATTGCTCCCTTCAGGCTCCTTAACTATGGGTGAATATGACCTTCACGCAAAGCTGTCCCAGAGGGTGGGACAATGAGTGATATTTCACATTCCGCTGCTCCAGAACAGGAATTGATTTATTACCCAGCTAGCTTGGGAATTCGTTTACGTGTTTCCATTTATAACAGTGCTGCATCAAAGGAAAAAAAAAAACCCAAAAAACAAAAAGGAGACTTTTGTTTTTTCGTTTATTCACCAGTTTGGAAGTAAAGTATCAATTCTGGAAATAATAATACACAATACAGTATGAAGCGTTATGCCTGACAACCTTTTTCTATGAGCTGTCCTGCTGAATGGGAATAAGCCGCAGGGATCTCTGATGTTCTCCTGATCATGCATTTTCCCCCTGTGAGAGATCCCATTTGAAAAAGATGTGAGATAATCCTGCACCTCAGCTCTGGGTTACTCTGGTACAGCTACACAAAGGCCCCAGTGATAAGATGCTTGCAGTTGGAAGCTACTCTCAGAACAAGCAAGCAGCATAATTGGTTCAACTGCAGAGAAAACAATTCCCTCATCCCACTAGAATATAAAAACTAAACTGATAAATTTTCATTAACTCAGCCACCCCCCAACTGTTATTAGATTACATATGAAGTGTTTTATTTCAGCATGAAAGTAATTTAATAAGCTATTTATCCTTGTGGTTTATGAATGTAAATTGGACCAGTTTCTAAGTAATATTGCTTAGACCTGAAACTGGAACCTTTTCCCTTTTGAAAATTTTAAAAGACAGTGCTTTAACAGCTTTGAAAGAAAACTGTTGTTAAAGATGCCTTAAAACAAAAATAATCCTCTCCTAGGAAATTTTTTGGTTTCATCAGATGAGCATTTTCTAAGGTAAAGCTTTGTTCTGAAAATCCCAGCTAGCTTCACTTCCTGGCATTAGCTGAAGATGGGGAGAAGAAAGCCTATCAGCATTACCCACTGACATGTATCTTATGTTCACAGAGGTTACAGATTACCAACCATTCCTCCTCCACACAGTTTACAAAAAAAAATGGGCAGTCCTAGGAGAGCAACCCTGCCAGGATTGGGGAATGGCAGCTCTCTCCACTCCAGGGGAAATGCAGTGATGCCTAAACATTACATAAGGTATTCTGCACCTTAGAATGCAGTACTGAGCAGATGTGATTTAAAGCAAAAACTCAAGTTCATGGACAAACATTTGTCCAGTCCACACCTAAACCATCAGTTGCCTCATCTAAGCACAGACCCAAGCATAATAAAATGCGTAAGCAGGCTTTGATATGCTATTCAGTCAGACATCACTAATGAGCTGCAGATAGAATTTTGTATGTATATATGGTAAAATTCACCCTTAAGCAAAGAACCAGTTGACATGCACCAACTTAAATCCAAAGCTTTAATGCCACTTACAGGCTTTATGCCAACTTCCTTACAGTTATTATCTACGCTGCTATTTCTCATCTCCTTTTTCTGACACATTTTCACACAAGAACCACATGCTTACCTGGTCCTAGCTTAGAAACTGCATAAAGGAGGTCGTAGTTGATGACAGGTGTTGCATCATCTATTGGTTGCCACCCTACAGGTGGGGAGGCTGGAGGCGAGATGAGAAACTGTTTTGCAGGCTGCGGTGGTGCCAAATGAAGCTTGTCTCCATCTGTCTCAGAGGTCTGAATCTTTAAAGAATAACAAATACATTATTTAGTATAGGATAGAATCATACAATATCTTGGGTTGGAAGGGACCTTTAACGGTCATCTCATCCAACCCCCCATGTAGGGACATCTTCCACTAGATCAGGTTGCTCAGAGCTTTGTCCAACCTGACCTTGACTATTTTCAGGGATGGGGAATCAGTCACCTCTCTCTGCATAACCTGTGCCGGTATCTCACCACCCTCATTGTAAACAATTTCTTACTCACATATAGTCTCAATCTCCCCTCTGTCAGTTTAAAGCCATTTATCCCTTGTCCTGTCCCTACAGGCCCTTGTAAAAAGCACGTCTCCAGATTTCTTGTCAGCCCCTTTAAGCACTGGAGCTGTTCTAAGGCCTCCCTGAAGCCTTCTCCAGGCTGAACAAGCCCAGCTCTCTCAGCCTGTCTCCACAGCAGAGGTGCTCCAGTCCTCTGAGCATCTTCGTGGCCTCCTCTGGCCTTTCTCCAACAGCTCCACCTCTTTATGTTGGGGCCCCCAGAGCTGAACACAATACTCCAAGTGGGGTCTCACAAGAGCAGAGTAGAGTGGGAGAATCCCCTCCCTCAACCTGCTGGTCACACTGCTGGTGATGCAGCCCAAGGTACAGTTGGTTTTTCCAGGTTGCGAGGGCTTATTGCTAGCTCATGTCCAGCTTTTCATCCACACGGGATGGGTAAACGGAATGATTACTCAGATCATACACTTCTAATGCCAAATGCCACACAGAGAGGGTTTCAGTGTCAGTCTCAACAGAGAAGGTCTGGAGATGAATTTCATTTAAATGCTACAGATGGTTCCTCTACAGTAAATGCACTGGGGGGGGGGGGGGGGGAGGTGGGGTGTTATATGAACAAAGCTACAATGTTTGTGCCTATTGTACATGTTCTGTGAGGATAAATGCAAAGCTTTGGTATCCAGAGCTGCTAGTTCAGAGATTTTTGAGACTGAAAAGATAATTGTTGTGATCTACTGGTCTAAATTCCTAAATAAAAACAGATGTTAGAGAAGAAACCAGTAACTCCTGCACCAAGGCCTTATAAGTAACTTCAGAAAGATTTCTGAAGATCTGATTTCTTTAGCTGAAGTGATAAAGGAATCTATCACGTTCTTAGTCATTTGCAACTAGTTGTTCTCATTTCATTTCCATCTTAAATTATGTAGTTTAGGTACTTCTCTTTTCTGGTATATTAAGGAAGGTTCCACATACTTGAGCAAGTTTACAAGCACCTTGAGCCCAAAAGCAGTAACCTGCATTTGCATGCTTGGGACAGCAGCCTCTTTGCAAAGAGCCAGTTTGGTTCTCTCAACATCATGTTCCCCAGAGATTCTAGCTCTTGAAGTGCTTATTCAGACTGGCCCAGGCCCATATAAAAACACACTGCTCCAAACACTCTGCTGCTTCCGCATATCCATTCCCTGGACACAACTAACAGGCTCTTTTAAGACTGCATATACTGGAGAGCATAGTGTAGATACCTAAACGGCTTTGCAGGAAATCAACTCAGATATGGAGACTAATCACTGTTATGCACATTCTTCTTTTCCTTGTGCTACCCAAGTTTTCAATTAACCTCTTGGTAGTGCAGTTGGAGTGAAATGATGCTCAGATCTGCTTAACAGCAGCTTTTGAAACCTTTCAGAAAAAAAATAAATAATCAGAGCCAGATCTAGATATTAAGGCATCTAAAAGGGGACTGAGGCAGCTTTTCAACGCCTAAAGCCAACTGTAAAGTCTTCTGAACTCATCTAACCTGTTAAACATACTGTTTTGTTTTGTTTCTTTCACCAATGTAGTTTTCCATCCTCCCAAGGTCCTGCTTCTGCCTAGGCTTAAATCAGCTCTTATCCTGACCAGACTGCAGAAACTCAAAATTCAGCTACCTCTTAGGCTTGACTGACACCTTCCAATAAGCCTGCTCTTAACCCCAGAGCTCTGAAGGACCGATCTAGCAGCTCAAAGCACACTTACATTGCTTATGAGCACCAGTGAGTATCCCATAAGCCACAGCAATTCATTAAAATACATCCAGAAGAGGTGGTGGCCGGGTTCTCAGCCTCCCTCACTTTTCTGTACCCTGGATGAGGCCTAGTACTCACCCAGGCTGTGGGAGATCTGGGTTCTCTATTTCTTGGCCATGGAGAATCAAATCCTCAACTGACCCTTCCAACAGATGGATTTAATCACCTATGCCCCCAGGCTGGGGGTATGGCTTTTCCTGTACTTTCTTCCCTTTACTGATAATTACTAAATTCCTTTTAGAAAATTCATACATGTATTCAGTAAGAATAAAACAAAAAGGGGGGGAGGAGGAAGCCTGACTATGGCTCAGGGATACAGTCAAATAAATAATTCATCCCTACTTTTTTTTAAGAACTTATGATACTTCACATTACCACGCTTTTATGGTGTAGAGAGTTATTCACAGAAACTACCCAATGTTGTAAAATCAGTTCTAAGCCATGTAACCTCTGTGTGTTGAATAAGCAACTTGGGTCCTGAGTGGTCCTTTAAATTTACTGCAGGCCCACTGGTCAGGTACAGCCCAGACAACATAAGGACATTTGAGAAATCTTCTAGCAGAGAGATTGGACATGGGAGAAACCTTTATTACTTTTATACAGTGTTATTGCTCAATACTTCCATAAAAGCACCAACAGAAACAGACACCAGATTTCATTACCTGTGCAAAATACAACTTTAACTTCTTCCCTCTGAACTGTGTTTCATGCAGCTCTATTCTGGCACGAGCCGCTGATTTGGGATTACTAAAGTTTATCCGCACACGCCTGAAGCTTTTGAAGAGCTGGAATGTCACGCAGTCATCGTAGGCACGGAACAAGCCTTCAAATTTCTCCTGCAGATGGAAAAGAAAGAATGGTGATCATTTACTTTGTGCTCCGTCACATCAGCCTGTGTCAAAGGATCATCTGAAACTTGACAAGTGTTTAACCAAGGGGTTTCAGCCTGTGGCCTTTGGGGGTGAGTGTCCACAGACTAGCGAAGGCTCTGTGAAAAGAAACTAAGGAAAGCACTGGTCTGGAAGTGCTCTGTAAAATGTTCAGGGGAAGGATTCTTCAAATTGAGAACCCAGAAGCTATTGAACTCATAAAAGTTGAGTGAAACTGCAACAGTGGCTTATGGAATGAAGCTGAAAAGGGTGCATGACTGAAAACACCAGACAACTGTGGTCTCATCTGTACAAAAGCAAGCATTGTGCTGAATCACAATGAAGTCAGCAGACAAAGTCAGATTCATTGTAACTGAGCTACATTCACATCAACACAGCAGGGTTATTTGGTATTGCATGTTATGGTTTTTTGATGCTTCTGTCATTTAAATACTTAGCACAGATACACTCATTTCTTGAGAGTTCCTGCAGCAGCATGGAAAAAAGCTAGGGAGCTGAAAACAGTCACCTGACCCAAAGACAAATTTCAGGCTTCAAAATGTTTAGCCGTAGAACCACTTTCAAAAGCAGATGACATAAATGTGAATATTTTAATGCTGTAAAGGAAAGGTCTGAGGTGTTGCACATCCATGGACCTAGAGATCAACAGAAATTCAAGGTTCATTAGCAGCCTTGGAGGATCAGACTTTCTCTGCAATTTCTCTTTAAATATGCAAACACAGAGGACTAGTTCCAAATCGTCAAATAAAACCAAAGTATTTACATCAGTTCTGACACACTTGCACAGGTCGTTTCATTCACAAGCATAGATTCATAAAGTATTAAGACTGAAAGGGAGCAGTTACTATGTAGTGTCTACTTTGTGTCTACTCAGACTTTCGACTGCCATCCAGTGAGTCTCACATGAAGTTCTAGCGTTTTAACTACTATAACCAAGACTTAAAGTCTTTGAAGATGGAGAATCAGCCTGAGCAAAGCTCTTTGTTTTAAGGGTTCTTTATCCTGAAAATGAAGTGTTTGAGATGATTTGCCACACCATTTCATACACTGAGCACTGTTACGTCAGCCGTTTGTAGAATTCCAACAACCTGATGTTTTCTTTGATACATCTGCAAATAAGCTTTAAAATATAACTTATTTTCTTCTCACCCAGGAAAACAGTTTATTTTCTCTTTGAGTGGATAAGTTGCTAAGGCTGCATAAGATGAAACAGAAAATGCAATTTATGTAATCTCATCAAGACCTCAGTTCTCATCTGCTGATCGTACAAAGTGAGAGAAAGAATCCAGAACTTCTTAGAAAAATCACAGAATAGTTTGGGTTAGAAGGAACCTTAAAGCTTACCTAATTCCAACCCCCTGCCATGGGCAGGGACACCTTCCACTAGAGCAGGTTGCTCCAAGCCCCGTCCAACCTGGCCTTGAACACTGTCAGGGATGGCGCAGCCACAGCTTCTCTGGGCAATCTCTGCCAGTGCCTCACTGCCCTCACAGGGAAGAACTTCTGTCTTTCAAAGTAACCTCCCTGTGGTCTATGAAGCTTTCATGATTTTCATTTCATCTGACCTCAATCACCCCTTCCTCTTACCACAGGACATACTTCAGAGGAATAAACAAAAAAGAGGAGAAAAAAAGAGAGGAGTGGCTGGTCAAGGGGAATAACGGCAAGAAGCCGTAATACCACAAACATGATGGTGTTGACAGGTATTCAAGGTATTATAACAGAAGTCACATACGCTAAAAATAAGCAGCAAAGTGAACATTTCCTAGTCATGAACATTCCCTAGCCCCTTGTAGTAACTATCAGTTTCCCTACAAGTCAACAATAAAATCATTCATCATATAAAAAAAAATTCACCAACCATGGAAGAAACCATGCACAGACTTGTCTGGCAACTGGGAAGTAATTATTTATTATGACTTACTGTTTGTTAGGGTACAGATTCTCCCTCTATTGAAAAAATGGTATTTTCTTGTCTTTTGTGCCTGCCCTCTTTGCGACACTCCAGAATGCAGACCTTGGTGAGGGTCATAATGCAGAAGAAGGGAAGACGTTGAGTTCAAACTTGGGCCCAAGAACAGCGAGCACAAGGAATGTTTTGGGCACATTTCTGGACAATAATGAGACACACTTACATTAGGCACCAAAAGGGATAGATGGGAGTATCTCTAAATAAAGCTGATTAAATACTGGACACCAAACGTAATACAGGGAGAACATTAAAGTGCTATGGGCTTTATTCTGCTTACTTTTCAGTTTGATACTGGCACAGCATTAGAGATTCAGCTTTGATTAATGCTCCAAAAAATGCCGTGGGGAGCAGGGAAATCAAGGCCTCTATTTGATACTAATACAGGGCAGTCTGTCCACAGTGGGACGCACCTACTGCACTGACTGAAACTGCATCTCCCATTAAAAAGATTCATACATCTGAATTTTTCTTCATTTTCAGCTGATAATAATAATGACCTCAGCAGAGGTCATTAATCATCAACTGCAATTAATGGCCCTCAGCTGCATTTAGAGCCATCCAAGCTCCTCCTAGCTTGATATTAATTCCCAGGAAATGCCTTATGCCTTAATTGCTATTGCCTGTGATTTCTAATATCTGTTGCATGTACTTATCTGGATAAAAGTCTTTCAGACTCATTCCAACCTATAAGAAAATGTATCATACGCATTTTAAAAGACCTAAGAAAATTCTCTCCCTTTCAAGTTTTGTGAATAAATTATTCAAGACTCATAATCCTCTCAATTCAGGACTTTTAGGATTCAGTATTCTTTAAATACTTCTAGAAAATGTGTCTCTGAATGTTCAGAATACTTAGAAAACTCTTGACAATAAAGCAATGTCCGAAGTTGAGCAGCAGCATTGCTACTCTTAAAAAGTCAAAATGCAGAAAGTCATGAGATAGGCATTTGTGGGATTTTGGACTGTCTCCATTCATCCCAAGTGTGTCTCTGTGAGACCTGATTTGCTCTGGCAAATGCAGTTTGTTTTCAGTTGACCAGTTCTGCAGAAGTTTTCTCTCTCATAGGCTCCGAGCCATCTCTTCATCTTGCTATTCCTTTGCTAACACGAGGCACCTTTCCCCAGTTCTTCCCTGTCACCTTCCGTCAGCTCTCATCACCCATCATTCACCACCTCTAGCAGTTTCTAAAGTTCTTTTATTTTTTCATTAACAGAATTAGCACAAAGTGCGCACACACTAATTGAGGCTGCTGGTTACTCAAGCTTGACTGTTATCATTTATGACAGCCAATGCAAAGGACAAACAGAGCACCATCCATGGAAGAAATGAGCACTGGTGTGATAGACATGAGCTAAAAGCTTCAGAGCACAAGGGCAAAGCTATGCACTCCTGGACTAAAAACCATCGGTACTACTAAAGGGGAGCTCACCTGGGATCCAAGATCCTGTCAGTCACATGATAGAAGTCATCAGTGAAATGCAGCCGTAAGGAGGCAAACAAAATACTGAATGTATCTGGAGAAGTATTTCCAGTAAAGCAAGGAAGCTATTGACAACATTGTATAGAGCACTATTACATGTTATTAAAAATGCAGGGTTTGTTGCCTGTATCCCAGACAGATTAAGCCAAACAGGAACAGACTCAGATAAAGGCTACAGGGAATGAAAGACTTACTGAATAAGAAATGAAAATGCTTGGCTTATTTAGCAAAACAAAGCAAAAACTGAGAGGAGATGGGACAATCATCAGTAGTTTACCAGAACTGTACAGAATAAAGACAAAGTATACTGTGCAGATTACAGACTAGGAGACTATGTCAGCATGAATCAGGTGGAAACAATTTACATGAACAGGTGTAGCTCAGAAGTTAAAGAAGGTTTCAAACATCAGAGTATTGATCCAGAAACAAACTTCCAATCGCAGCAGTGTGAAGAATGATTTTTTTATAAAGATTGAAATCAGTTAGTTGATGGGAGGGACTATGACAAAGTATCCCAACAAGCATTGTAAAACATGACTGCCTGAATTAGCAAGTGAATTGGGTTCTGACACAGCAAGTTCCTGTGATGTATTTCCAAACATTTCTTTCATGAATAGCTCCACTGGTATTGTGTTAATTCAGGACAAAAGCCAAGGCCTAATTCAATTCAATGGAAGTCTTTCCACAGACATCAGCGAGTGTTGGATTAGAGCCCTATAACTCAGAACACAAATTACATTTTATTATTCAGTGTGTTTACACTCATTATCACCCTTGTTACACATTTGATTTAGGAGATGGCTGTGATTTAAAACTTTCCTAGAGTTTTGCAATCAAGGCTGCCTGGAAACCTCACAGCAGCCTTCCTGGATCTGAAGGGGGCCTATAAGGATGCTGGGGAGGGGTTCTTCATTAGGGACTGTAGTGATAGGACAAGGGGTAATGGGTTAAAACTTAAACAGGGGAAGTTTAAATTGGATATAAAGAGGAAATTCTTTACTGTGAGGGTGGTGAGGCACTGGAAAGGCCTACCCAGGGAGGTTGTGAATGCTCCATCCCTGGCGGTGTTCAAGGCCAGGTTGGACAGAGCCTTGGGTGGCATGGTTCAGTGGGAGGTGTCCCTGCCCATGGCAGGGGGGTAGGAACTGGATGATCTTAAGGTCCATTCTAACCCTAACTATTCTATGATTCTACGATTCTAAATACAGCAAGCATTTTTCCCATTTCAGTTTTTCCTGTTCATTTATATGAAGATAATACAAGGAACTAAAGGTATACGACAGAGAAACAGTCATAATTTACAGTTATAGAATAATAGAACAGTTTGGGTTGGAAAGGACCTTAAGATCATCCATTTCCAAGCCCCCTGCCTTGGGCAGGGACACCACACACTAGACCATGAAACATGTTTTTCTTGAAATTAGCTCTGTACCACATACATATTTGCCTTTAAGAAATAAACTCATACCTCAGAGTGGAATGTGGTCTGTTTACACATAGCCAGGCTGGTGAAATAGCATAGATCCCCTCATGTGGCACAAGAAGATGGAGTTTGATAAAATGTTTGAAGGCCAAGCACTAAAGAGTTTAGTAACAAAACCAGTGCACAAACAGCTCAGTAAGGAAGACACACATACCAGTTAATTCTAGAGGGGATAAAGGAGTTACTAAAGCAGTGCACATTTGAAAAAATTAAAACTACAGAAACCTAGAAAACCTCAGCTGGAAGTAATTTCAGGACTGGGATGCATCAGTGCTACATGAAGGGTATTGCAATGACCTAGTCTGGGTATTTTGTATAGCTTTTCTCATCCAGGAGTAACGAAGATGGAGCAAGCTGGAAAAGCAATGGAAGAAGACTTCAAGGATGATTAGAGAAGTGCTGAGCATATCATGGGAGGTAAAAGTAAGTGATCTTACCTTGGGAAACAGTAAGTAAGGTATGGTGTGTTTCCTGCTACATCTAAGTACAAGGAAAGCAGTAGATGAAGTGCAGGGAAATGGATTACCTGAATTACAATAACCAACAGCACTGGTATGAAACAAAGACTTCCCATTAAAACGTTCAGGCTCCAACTGAGGTTATTTAGCATTAAACCTGTAAAATTTCAAAATGCCATTGGCCCAGGAGTAGCAAAAAGGGTAACTACTTTCGTGAAAGGGGCAAGAGGAAGATTACAGGACAGCAGTATGCATTTCTGTAGCTCTGAAATAAAAAAATAAAAGAGCTCTGATTTGTAATCAGAATTGGGTTCACATCAAGTGCTTTTAACAAGTCTTTCATGAGCCACAGAAACCAAGCAAACAGCTTGATATAAGTCATACGTGAAAATATCTTAAATGGCATGACCTCCTGCAAGTAGCCAGTATAAACAACAGCCTAATCAATGATCAAATTCACTGCTTCTAAAAAGGTGAAATAGGAAACTTTGGAGGCACATATGGAAAAGCCCTACTGATTTGCAGTTAACATTGTGCTGAAAAAGGAGGAAATACTTTAAACAGATTACGATGATGATCAATAAAGAGCTCCATGCTCTTGTTCTTATGCCTTTATGAAATGGCAGGAGAATAAATTACAGATTTATCATCCAGGGATACTAAGGCACAGGCCTCCAGGTCCTAGCTTTTTATTTTGCCTTTCACTGAAGGTAGCTGTAGCCTAGAGTGTGTCATCTTCCTACTCCCTCCTTACCAGTGGGATAGGATAGTATTTGAAGAAAATACTCAGAATGAATACTACTGTCTGAATGCTGGTTTGAAGGAAGTTTCTTCTATTATCAAAGGGGACGTCTCATACAATTCCATAGGTGGAAACAACAACAAAAAATGCAGTAGCAAACTGTGTCTTTCCATCTCTCTGTCATTCATCAGGGTACATTTTAAGATGGTAACATTTCTACAGGTGAGAAACTCTGAAAGGGAGAAAAAAAAAGTGGTTTTCACCTTGGTACTCAGTGCAAAGTTCTGTTCATCTCTTCCTGAAGCTGGATTAGAGCACTGAGATAGGGGTGAAAAGAGCTTGGGTTTATTTATTTGAATGATGCACAGCACTTCCAAAATTGCACAATAGCCTGAGTACACAAACAAATCAACCCAGATTCGCTACCCTGGTTCATGCTATTTGTTGTTCTGTGCTTGGCTTTCTGTTAGTTTTAAGGGGTGAAGGGTCAGGTAAATTATGAGCCAAAGATTAAACAAAACAGTATAAGCCAAAATAAATTTTGAGGTTGAACTTTGAGAGGAACAGATTAAAAAATACATTAAATCTTGTTGCCTTTGGTTATATCATGACCGATTTACTTGCATTATTGCAATCCTGTGAATGTTAAGGGGGGTCCTAATACCTTTTAGTTTTACTATGTGAAGAATACACATTTTGTATTCCAGAGGTGATGCCAAGTGACCTGGTTGCTCTGCTCTTTGCAGTGAACCAACCCTACACAGAAATGCAGTGACTACAAAGCGTGCCTGGCACACAGCCGTGCCTCATGGCTCACACATGCTGTCACGTTACATGGGCTGCTTTGGAGGCATCTGCACAGAACTTTTAGATCCTGAAGGCTGCAATCAAGGTTTTGCACCATCATTTTGTGCCAAAATCATTCCAACAGCAGAAATATTTGATGTAACGCTTACTGCTTACAGATATGGTATCTTGCTCCAGACAGAGACTTTGAGAAAGTATAACAGAGATTGCACTGTGGTGTAGACATTTGTACCTCATCATCTCACAAAAACTCATGACAAAACTAGATAGGAAACAGGAAGAAGCTTGATAAGTTTTACCTCACACCAGGACTGAGGCAGTAAGAGCCATCCCTCCCTACCAGTCCTCCTGCGCAAGGACAAGTCCACCAAGGCATGATAGCACTGCAGCAGCACCGCAAACCTCCTGGTGAACAAAACAAGACAGACTTGCGTCTTGAAAAATCAGCTGAACTAAATAAACCCCTGTTCAGCTTCCAACTCACCAGCACAACAAAAGGTACAGAGATAATATCTATCCCAAAGCTTAATGGAAACGGCATTCACATTTCAGAAGAGGCTGACAAATGGCAGGGGCACAGAATTTTGCTGCGTTGCCTTTTCTGTTTTTAACCAGCTCACATCTCTGTTTACCTCAATGTGACGCACATTCCTCCTGCTTAGCTCCACTGATCTGGAAACCAAAGGCTCCTTCAAGATGAAATAAATTGTTCCTGTGGCAATGCCAAGGGGGTGATTTAATATAGTTTGGAGACTTCTCAATTCAATTTCACACCCAATGACTGAGCTAAAAGAAAAATCCACACTTTATGTTTCTTCTTTATAGGAGCACTGCTATTTTACTGTATCACCAGAAACAGCTTTTCTGATCATCCCATATTTGAAGTACTCCAGTTCCAGATGCTGCATTAGCTCACTGAAACGCTGGAAGTGCTCTTTCAAACCAGCTGGCCAAATGCAAATTATATGACTACATCTATTAGTTTTGCCCCCAGTGCTAGGGAGTGTTCTATAGAAACATCATTCCTTGTTCTCAGAGAAGCTATTTCTGATTCCTATGCTGGCTAGCATTTTGTGCAACATCACTAGATACTTCCTTTTTTTCTTCTTGCTTGCATCATATTTGTCAGAGTAAAAAAAGCAAGAAGAAAGATCAGTGAAGGATTTAATGCAATTTCTGTTTTCCAAACAGCAGCCTTACATTTTAGCTTAAGAATGATAAAAATAATGATCATCATGAAGCCATGAGGAAAAAAATCAGACAGTCCTGAAAAAAAAAAAAAAAGCTTTTTTATGTTTATTTTATTTTAAGAATTCACACAATAACTGTGTAGATAATGTATTCAGTGAGCTCCAAGGAGCTCATCTGCATTGGATTTAAGAATATTCATAGTATCGATTTTATCTTGTTGCTGCAAACATTTAAGCCCATCAATTAATTGGTAGCACAAGAAACAAATTACTGTGTATATGTTTAGCCTGTTCCAGTAATTCCTAAAGTTCCTGTTATTGTAATCTGGCAAACAAAACTAAGGAAGAAAAACAACCTTAATTAGTTTTTACCAGTAGCTATGTTTCTGTCAGTAAGGGTGTTCCAAGGAGCAGATCTATACAGCAAAACAGCTGGTGCTGAGGACTTTCTGAGCAGGTTCTGTGGTCTGAATGCCTATCAGCAGTTGGAATATATTAGGCACATTACTGGAGTGCACCTTCTGTATTAATTTCATCTGAAAGACAACCAGCTCACGAGCTGCTCTGTGACGTGGATGAAAATATGGAGATCAACAGGAAAACTGCCTCATGAGAACCCCCAACTCAGACTAAAAAAGCTAATGTAGATGCAAGCCAGGATCTCTCATCAGAACAGTCGGTGGCACTCCTGGAAAAGCCAAAAAAAACCCCAACCAAATTCAAATGCTAGGGACAAGAATAAATAAGGGGCTGGTAGTCAAACTGGCACAGGGAACGAGGATTAGATTTATGCATTAGCTCTGTGAAAATATTCATACTAATTGTATAAACTTAGGGACTGTAAGAAAAGCCACATAAAATTCCATCTTCTTATTACACTATTTTTTATTGATCTTTGACAACTTAAGTTTCATCTCCTTAACCCTTCTGAGGTATACTACTCTCCTCCTCTGTGTGGTGACACTGAGGACAAACTGACTCGTAGTCACAGTGCCCACTTACAGGCAACCATGGGAGCTTAGTCTCAGAAGCTTAGTACAAAATCGCTGCTGAAATGTAGCTTCAAAGGAAAACAGCCTACCTGGAGACAAAAGCGTAGAAGTCAGATTTCACTAAAGGTGCTGCTGCTAAATGACTCTTGTAAGCCTTTAGATAAATACCATTGACCAAATCTGAGACCAAGACTAGTTCCAGCTGAACCTAGGCTCTGTCAGGAGTTTAGAAAACAACGGGGTCTGTTCTGAACCTCACGACTCAACAGGAGGATTTCCTTATTGCCTGTATTTTTTCCATTAGACACAAACTATTGTCCAAGTCTGAGACTGATTTGATTCAGCCTTACCCAGGCTCCATTAGGAGTTTATAAAGCAAAGGGGTCCAGTCTGAACCTTGTGACTCAATGGGAAGGTCTCCTTTACCCTTTTCATCCTTGACCTCTATAAAAATCATTTTAGCTTGATTCTACCTCGATATGCCTTTATACATTCCATTAGACACAGGCTACTGACTGAGTCTGAGAGGAGGGAGGGTCTCCCTCACCCTTGGTGTCTTCGGTCTCTGTATCAATCATCTTTAGCTTGTTTTTACAATTTTCCTTTGAATGCTTCATCTATAAATAAGAAAGTGAACCTTGCCATCAAATTATGTTAAGTCGTGCTTTTATAAATCATATTAAAACTGCTCTTCGTAATACCTTTGATGGTCATTCTTTAAGCAACCCTAAACCACTCATTTTGTAACAGCACCTCTGCCCTAAAACATTAAATAAAGAGCTATTCTCTCTTGCCTTTCTCCCTGCTACTGCAGCCCACGCTCAGTGGGCAGAATCTGCAGTGCTATGACCACTGTCTAACGCTTTGGTTGTACTATTTGACTGTTTCTTATTCTTGCCAGTCTGTCTCGACCATCTGTCATTCGCTGTCTTACACCTCATTTGCAAATTACTCAAGCAGGTCTGTCGTCTGTCTACATTTGAACAGCTAGAGAAGCTGCAGCCTTTGAAACTGGAGTCTGTCTGTACAAGGATACATCAAGGTCAGTGATACGCGATCCCCAGTTGAGCGACTGAATGGAGTCTGTTGCAAACCTACATAAACTACATGTGAATGGTGTTTCAGGCTTAATGGTGTACAAAAAAAGTATCAGAAATAAACATGTAAGGAAGAGGTACAAAAAAACCTCTAAAACACTAAGGAAAAAATCATCATTGGGCTGGAAAAGAGTAAAGGTGTGCATAAAGGGAAGTTTATGCTTCCTAATGTGACAAATAGAGGCATATGGGAAACTCCTTATAGGATCCATTTCAGACATATTCTGCCTCTTGTACATCCAGCACAGTATAGCTGATGGAATAAGAGTACGCTGGTCTGCAACACACCAGAACTGAATGGATGACACATGCAGCTAAACCAAATTTTACCCTGATGGCTGCATAAGGATTTGAGGGTGCAGGATCACACAAGAGATGCTTACACCACAGCACAGCTTTCTGCATTTTGCCCTTGGTTAATACAGCAAAGCCCTTCACATCCCACTAAACAGTAGAGATCAATACAGTTTTCTTAATAGACATTAACTTGTTCAAGTTCCTAATTTCACTTTAAAATAGAGAAATGGTCTAAGTGGGAAAAAATAGATAAAGGAAGAGGAAAATAAAGTGAAATAAACAACTTTAAAGCATAGTTCAGAAACTATGACAGCTCTTTTAAACTGAGAGGTCCAGAAAAAATGTGTTGAGTTGCTGCAATATCTTAAGCAAAACTATTTCCAGAAAAGGCTTTTATGATTCATGAAAGCCTCATTCTGTAGTTTGCCAGTGAAAACCTACCTTCATCATCAATTCTCTATGTACATTTTCTTTTCATACTGCTTTGCTCTATATAGACCTTCCTTCATTAATTGTTTACAAGAAAACATGTGAGCTTGATGCATTTATTTAAAGAGGAAAAAAGTCTTATTTTTATTATTAGAAAGGATACAGATTTTCCTTACAACAGGAGCTGTGCTGTCAAAAATAGAAAGACACCAGTGCGTGTATGTATTTTTATATATATATATATTTAAAAAGAGGATAACTACAGGTAACAGTGCGTTCCTCCTAACTTCAAATGGCAGAACTTCCATAGACCTATTTATACCCTGCACTGAAAGAGGCCACTATAAAAGACTGCAAGTATATCATTCTCCCACACTCACCAATTTGGTGCCCTCAGAGGAGCTATAATCTGTGAGGTACAATTGCTCTTAATGCTGTTATCACTCTGAAAAGTTGAACTGTGAACTTGATTTTGCAGATCATGGCAGAAAATGGATGGAAAATACCTGCATAAAGAGAGATGATACACTCATCCCTCCATGCTGCTTCTATACTGTCACTGTAATACTCACTTCAGCTCTGTCCTACAAAATATTGAAGATGCTTTCCAGTTTGAATAAGCTTCTGTGACAAAAAATGTGCTTGAAACATTCTTACACTTAAGGGAGGCTGTCTTGTCCCTCGTCAGAGGTCACAGTCTTCAGAGGACTGCAGGATCCCAAGCATCAAGGAAATGCCATACAGTAGTCTACCTGCCTAATTAAAAATCCAGCATATTTTCATTTCCAGTATAAACCACAATGCTTAATTAGACTCTAACAATTTTACAGTACTATAGTACCTAATGAAATCAAGAATTTAGCAATTTTCAGAAAACTGGGCTTGTGCAGGCCAGAAGAGGGGTTTTAGTTGACAAGCAGCCTCACAGCACCAGGAAGTGGTCCTGACAGGACAGCCCTGGTCTCTGTAACAGGTACATAAGGGCAGTAAAAGAAGCAATAGTTTTTATCTGCCTCAACAGCCACTAGTACTGTCCACTACCAGACAGAGTATAGGCAAGGGCATTTGAGTCTTACAGTGATTTAATTGTTTTATTAGGCAGATGGAAGAAACCCCAGGGTGAAAAAGCAAATATTCCTGACCAAACTACTCCCATGTCATTTTTCAACCAACTGGATAATTTCCAGTTGGCACAGATTTTCTTTAGAAACAAGAACTGGAAAATAGACTAATCCTATCTTACAGCTAAAAACAGCACTGCTCTTCATCAAAATCATTTTCATTTCCTGATGTGAAAAATTTATCAGTAACAGCATGATATTAAAAAGATACTGGACTGGCATCATGAAACTGAAGCCACTCATCATAGACACTGCCCTCTTACTGATTGCTCTGGATACCAGCAAGCCCAGTGGTAACTGCATGAATTTTTACTCATTTTATGAAAAGTAAAAAAAGTAGGACATATAAAAATAATTAGTACCCTGTAGCGTCCAGTTTCTTGCCCTGTGGCACCTTTTCACGCTGCCTCTGTGTCAAAGAATGGTGTGTGCCTTGCAAATGCCATCATGGGAGTCTATAATGTGTTTATCTGCAGTGTTGGAGGCGAATGTGTAAACTTGAGAAGTCTGGCTTTGAGGACAGTGAGATTTTAAAGCCCTGAACTTTGGTGCAATTAGATTCTAAGTGACATGAGAAGACATGGGAATATCAATTTTAGGGGAACTAGTCAGTCAAAATAATAGAATCAGAGAATAGCTCGGGTAGGAAAGGACCTCAAAGCGCACCCAGCTCCAACTCCCCCTGCCATGGGCAGAGACACCTTCCACTAGACCAGGCTGCTCCAAGTCCCATCCAACCTGGCCTTGAACACTGCCAGGGATGAAACAGCCACAGCTTCTTTGGGCAACCTGTGTCAGTGTGTCATCACCCTCACAGTAAAGAACTTCTTCCTAATATCTAATGTAAATCTACCTAAATCTAAAATAAAGGGAAGCAACCTGTTCGCTACTGAGGTTACATCTTCCAGACCACTCAGCCTGACACATGGACTATACCTGCAAATCACTACGTTGCAGAAGCAGTGCCAATTGTAGCCTTAAGAACAGAATTTACACTTTTCAATTCAATTGAAATTGAAAATTGTATACTTAATAAGTTTGGGATACTAGTATATCATTAAGGACAAATATCAACTATGAGTGAAAATTTCATCCTAGAAGTCCCTCAGCAGAGCCCACAGACTCTCTAAGGGACACTCAAATCAGAAACACAGTAGATATGGACTTCCTACATATATAAACCTTAAATCTGATGGAAAACATTTAGGGAAGAATAACCTTATCTATAGGAAGGGTACCTTCCTATAGATAAGTGGTCTCAAAATATAGTAGTTCAATATATTGAATATCTGCAGCTATTATCAGCCACTCCATTTTAGACACTAGTGCACACTCCTATTAATTATCTTTTTACCACATTTATAACAACTATTTATTCCCAAAGTAAATTCTCTTTATCCAAGACCTTTTCTTTATAAAATACTTAAGGTTCCTTTGCTCTGCTTCTGGTTCACTATAAAACCACATGAACTATAAAACAGAATAATATAGTTAAAGCTTTAGCAGAAATTTTAGCAAACACTGAGCCAATGACACTAAAAAATATTCTGTATTGTTGTTTCCTAGGATGCAGTATGCACTGAGTACTCTTCTGTTTCAGGACTGCCACTTTATGCCAAGCAAATGTTTTTATTCAGCAACACTTAGTGAAACCAAACTCCTTTCACTAGCCCAGGAAATATCTCACTAATCTGGGAGTTAAAATTTTGGGCAGGTAGTTTAAATCACTATAGTTTTATCAGTCTAGTTATCTGCTACAAAAGCAAGATACAGATATCTGAGCATGTTTCATTTTTATTCATTTATTTAAAGAATTCAGACAAAAATGCATCAACCTTCCAAACCTCTAAAAATAAGTATGCCAATAATTTACTGCTAGTATAAGCAGCATACTTATTACTGTTATGGCCCAGTGTTTGGCATTGTTCCCAGCTGTTGTGATTAATAAGAATTCTGTTTAATTCAGTGATTCTCAGATTATGGTTCAAGGACTAGCAGTCACCTGCAGAAAGCTTCCTGGTTGCACAGCCCTGGAATTCCTCTAATATAATCAGGTGTTTCTAAAGATAAAGCTACTTACTACCTTTCACACTTCAGTGGTTTTCTTCTTAGGATCTGTGAACAAGATGGCAACATGAAATCTCATTTTTAGACAAAAAACGTTCATCTGTAAAGTACAACCAGCCTCAAGAGACAAACATTGCACTAGCACTGGCCAGCTTACTTAAACTGACCCGCAGCCACATTAGCACAGAACCCAAACCAGGAAACCACCACTCAACAGGATTAATGCACCCAAGAAATCACAACAATATTCACAACTTGAGAGCTTTCAGTCAGCTTGACAACATGGCCAGAAAGCAGCAGGTCAAGGGAGGTGATTCTGCCCCTCTACTCTACTCTCATGAGACCCCACCTGCAATACCGCATCCAGCTCTGGGGGTCTCAGCACAAGAGGGACATGGACCTATCGCAGAGAGTCCAGCGGAGGCCAAGATGATCAGAGGGCTGGAACTTCCAAAGTACTTACAAACTTACTTCCAAAATTTAAGTCAGATAAAATTTCTATAATTTTCCAGACCCTTCCCCTCCTCCATTCAAACAGAAATGCTATTTCTTTCTAACAGCAGTCTCTCTGTAACCTATGAATTCTCAAAGATAATTTCAAATGGTAGCAAGATTATTTCAACTGTATACTAAAGCATTCTTTGGTAGATTTTATCAGGTCCTGTACACTTGAACAACTGTCTTATCTCTGCATTTTTAGCAGTTTATCTCTGCTCTGGCCGCTACTAGAGTTGGTTTTTTTCTATTAATTTAGCTGCTTATTAGTCAAGCAGTTTATATAACACTGTTCATTATGCATCTTGCTGTTAATGGATTTGCACATTGTTTTCCTCTCACTTTTTCTGCATCACCAGACTTTCCTTGTTCCTATTTAAATCCTCAGTTAACTGAAATCAATTTTGTAATTTTGCCCACTTGGTTTTCACTTTATATATAAAACCTTAAACTGCTGTAAAGCAAAAGTCGTATCTGATCTAGCCACAACAGTCTCCTAATGTATGTCCCATCTGTCCTTTGCATCAGGACAGATAATCCCATTATGCATTCAACAGTGCCTCCTTAAACGCTAGCTCCCATGCACTCCTCAATCTCAGATAATCGTCTTAGGAGACAGTATTTACCAGCTCCATAAAGGTGCTGAAAATGACTTTTTAAAACATAATAATTTTCCTTTCATCCGATCTCAGACTCTTCATTTCAAAAGCTTGCTTCAAAATAACTTTCAGTGAAAGTACTTGACATTATTAATTTCTTAATTGCCAAGATCAAAATCAAGAATCAAATACAAATTAGCTACCTCCACTTGCTGAAAAGAGCGTGCCCAGAACATTCCTTCCTGTTTGGATACTTCCAACAATTCAGAAATTACTGGGTTTTATTTCTAGTATCATCTACCACACTGGGCAGAAACAAGGGAAAAAACACCCTTCCTTCTTGCATTTTAGAAGGATCCAGCAGAAAGCAAGACAGAGAAGGTCATGATTCTATGATAAGGTAGGAATAAAGGGCAAAGATTTTTTTTTTTGTAGGGTTTACAAAATAGTTTCTGTCTTACACATGCATATGTAGCTGAGTCTTTAATTCCTTGTAAGACATACAACAACAACAAGTTTTGAGGAGGAAGCTGAGAACAGCAGTAGCCCACAGTAACAGTTCACAAAGGGATTTTGTTATGTGGAGGTGGAATGGAAGCCTGTGGAATGTTTCAGGACAGCAGAAAGCTGTCAAGATTAATGTACCTAAGGTTTCAATGATGCCAACACCTGACTGGTGACAGCTTTTGTCATGAAGTCCTCCTTTTCTTGACCACCACTGAGTTTTGTCAGCATCTTGTGTCAGCTTCCGCTCTCAAAATCCTTAAATCATTCCACTACACCATAAGAAGTCAAAGTCATCTGTTCTTGCCTTGGTCTTCCATTGAGCATTCTTGTTTTCGTCAATTCTCCATCCATCCTAACTTCTCTGCCTCTGCCATCACTCAATCATAAGGCCTGCCACAACTGACCTCCCTGCCACAAGAGTGTTCTCCATTCTTGGTCTTGCACCACAGAGGCACTTTTGAAGGGGGGAAAAAAACCCTATCATCATACAGGCTTCCCTCCTCTGAAACTTCTTCCTCATTTCAGCCACCTTTTTAAATGACCAACTGCTTTCCTTCTCCCTCAGGTTAAAACCACAGCTCAGAGGACTTCCACCTATGACCTGCTCCTTAAAGATAAGTGCTCCTTTTAATGTTCCTCTTTGAGGGAGAAAGGCCATTTCTGATGGTGGGTTGATTTTGGGTTTAGGTTTGGGTTGTTTTGTTTTTATCAGCAAATAAAATAATAACGCCCAAAACAAAATACACACACCCCAAACAAACAATACCCAGTTAAAAAGGGCACATGTCAAACCAACAGCTACAGAGAAGTGGTGCTTAAAACAAATTTCCCAGTATGATTCTAACTATTTAGACAACGCAAAAGTCTGTATTCTGATTGGTTATTGGTTTTCCCTGAGAAACATGGAAAAGCAACCAATACTGAAGGTTCCCAGGCAAGAGAATACACACCAAAGGATGATGAATACTTGAAGCTGGTAAACCTGGAATAAGACTTATACAGCAAATGAAACAATCATAATCTTATCTCCTCCATAAATGGAATTTCATTTCAGGAGAGGATCAGCAGTTCTTTTACTACAGTTTGTTCATCTGCCTGCACACCGGCATGTCCAACCTACATGAATACAAGGACAAATAAGATTTTGCAAGGTTACCACTGCTCTGGGCATGACATGGGTATAACACAGCAGAGCTCACCACAATGCTTGATTCAGCTGTTTGAGTGCCTCCACCTTTTATGGCCAGCGTATCAAGATTACTCACCACAATATATGAAGCAGACGGATACCTCTGCAAGCGACAAATTGAGCTGAAGAAATTACTGCATACAGCTGCCTGTTGATCCTGCTCTGAGCCAACAGGTTCACTGTGTTTCCCAGCTCAGTGATTGTTATTTCAACAGATAGGACTACCTGGTGCTGCAAAACTGGAGGATTTTTCATGCTGCAGTACATTTCTCTGCCAAATGTGAAGCCATGCTGCAAGATAAAGTCCATCTCTCCATCCAGATGCTGTTATAACCTCAGGCAGATTCTGAAAGGCAGCAAGGTTGGACCAGTTTCAACCCCTCTCTTCCCTTCCCAAAACAGACAGTAACTAAGCAAGGCTCCTTGTTGTCTGGCTAATGTCTACAGCTCGAACAGCATTTGAGGTTGAACATCTACAGAACCTGATACATTCTAATCCACTTTCCTAATCAGAAAACTTACTTCCTGGTTCCTTAGTTCTCCGTCTGCAAATGAGAACACTTGGAACTTTCTTTGTACAACACCACTTTGAAGTTTTTCACAACTCTGGGAGTACAGAACAGACAGACTGCCATAGAGATGCTGCTGCATGCCCCCCCCCCCAGCTCTGCAGTGTGCTGTGCAAAGGTCCCGCAAGGACAACGGGGCTGTTGACTGCTTCAGAGCTGCAACAACCAAGGGCTTCTCCTTGATTCAGCACCAACAGAAATTCCTACTGGGGGCAGTTAAATGCCTCACAAGAACACTGATGCTGTGAGAAGATGACCTGTGCTTTCAGGAATTAACATGGACAAAGCAGAAATCAGCCTGAATTACAGAGGGAAAGCATAGGCTGGAAACAAACTCAATGGCTTCATGTGCATTTTAGAACTGCTGTCAATGAGGAAAAAAAAGGGAGAAGTTTGTGTTTGGCCTGAAAAAAACCCTGCATATATAATATCCTATACTGAGGGCAGCTAAGCTGTCATAGAATCATAGAATAGTTAGGCTTGGAAAGGAACTTAAGCTCATCTAGTTCCAACTCCGCTGCAAGTATTAGAAGCGGCAACTGAGGCTCAAATCTATGATCTACACCAAAGAAGAGTCAAGACTCAACACTAAGAAGTCAATAAAAACAGTTACTTTAAGGAGGGTTAGACAGTAGAGACTCAGAAGTCTCCCATGGAGAAATTTGAATTCAGTTGGCATTTAGAAGAGGGTGCACACTGACAGCCATGTCAATGGGGAAACATTCAGAAGTCCATGCACAGGGTGCTGGCACCACTATAAATAGGTGGAAGGAAAACACAGAATCCTGCAGCAACTGAGCACTGACTAGAGACTGAGCTTGGCAAGTTTCTGGACCTCAGCAGCTTGTGTGTTAGTCAAAGGTCTGATAAACTGCGGCACTCTTCTTGTTCAGCATCTCTTCACCAAGGAAGAATTTACTGCTTGAGATCACACTGTCATGGTTGTTTGCATTCTAGCATATGATCAGATAATATCTTCCAAAGCAAATATGTTGTTTAGCACATGAATGGTCAAAACTAAGTAGATTATTTAATGCCTTTGGCAGAATCACTCCTAGAAAATATTAAAGAACTGTCCAATCACAAAGCACAGCCATTAGTCTATGTGCAAAATAATGCACTAAAGGGATACACATAATAAGGTTGGTGCAGACCTCTGCCCCAAAACTTGAAACTTCTTTCAGTATCAAAGTTTAGATCACGCTATGAAGCAGCCAACGGTATCAGCAAAGCTTGAGACAAAACACTGCACATACACATTACCTGCAGAGATGAATGAGGCTAGCCACTAGGGACATGAAAACAATGTGTCTCTGAAATGCTTTTTTTAAGAAAACCACAAAGAATTTGGGTATTTCACCTCTATAGGCTCTACTGGGAATTCTAAACAAAATAATTGCCTAAAAAACTCAGTATCACACTTGCATGTGTATTAAAAGTACCTCAATCTATAGCTGTACTGATTAATTCCTAAAATCTGCTGAAGAAAATCATCATCTCTTTATTGCTCCTTACATAGGTTGGGCCATTTATCAGCATAATTGCAAGCTCCCTCTTACCTTATTACCTGCCTTGGATTACTGCTGCATGTTCTAGCAATGCATTCTAGCTGTTACTTATTTTCATTTGATGACAAATTGCTGATTGTCTTGTTATCCTTATGAAAAGGAAATATCTTCATGTGCCTTCCAACAGAAAGGAGGATAAAAAGAATATAAAAACCTCTGACTTGTTCTGCTGTTCACTCTGTTAGTATTAAAAGGGTGAAGAATGAGAAACAAAGCATGCCATATTCACAGGTGTGTAAGCACCTGCAGCTGCAACTGACCTCCAGTGAAACAGCAGCATTCCCTTCTGAATCAAGAAAAAAGCAAATACAAATAACTGGAGGTAAAAAAAAAGCAAATACCAGTAACTGAAAGTTAAAAAAACAAATACAAATCACTGAAGGTTAAAAAGGCAAATAGAAATAACTGAAGGTAAGCCTAAAGGCACACCATGACACTTAGAAGTCTAACAACTGTATTACTTCTTCTTTGGAGATTTCTTAAGGAGTTCACTTGCCTTCACATGGGGCTGTTAGAAAGACAAAGGCAAAGACCAATCTATTCCTGTTAACACTGGTTTCCAGCAGTGCTTCAGTCTGCAGCAGCACTGGGTGCATGAGCCCCAGGTTTGCTGGCTCAGAGTCTCTGGACACTGACACTGAAGCTGTGCAACAGGGTCTATGTGCTGGAAACAGAACTACATCTGGGAAGCTATGAAGACCAGAGTAAACAGGGCTACCACAACACTGAAAGCAAAAGGTATCTCTTTGGACAGGGACCTGCTTATTTAGGTCCTAAATATTTCTGTTGCTTTTGAAATTTTTTATTTAGAATATAGTAACTACTATGAGATACATATATATATGAGAGAGAGTGAGACATTACAAACCTCTTAAAGGTGGTATCTTTTATCTTTCTAACACCCTTATTCTACATCAGTTATATCAACATTACAGCTTTTTGAAGGCTAGAAAAAGAGGTTATACTTTTCTCTCCAAACCAAACAGTCCTATTTTAAAAGCATTATTACAGGTGGAGTAAATGAGCAAGAAAGCTAAATGTTTTCATTCTTCCTCTTTGTTACTTACTCTAGATGAAGACAGACAGTAAGCAGAGATCAAAAGACATACATATCTATTTCTCAAGCAGAACTACTGGATCTTGAAGATTTCACAGATGCAACATTATTTGCAAATAGAAAGAACTATCAAGTGCAGGAAATACTAACAGAAATTTTAAAGCAATCCTTTCAAGCCATCAGGGTATTTTCTGTAGTCATGCCGCTGTTTGATTTCCTCCTTATGCTCCCAGTCTATGGAGTCTTACTGAGCAACAGTCTTCCCACAAATCAAGCTCATGTGACTAAGCAGAAGAACCTGAAGAAAAGAAACCCTGAAACTTTCACAAGAAGTCATGATGTTTGCCACTGGGCAGCTGGCAGCATCCAGAGGGGTAGCAACACCCCTCCAGCTTGCTTCACATGACTCTAATCTTCGAGCACTTGAACTTTAAACCTCAGAACATCTTTATGAATGAGCCATTTTCACAAATTGGAGGGTTTTGTAAGTGGAGAGCAAAACCCACAAGAACTTAGCATGTTTTTGCCCTCTAGACTCAGAGGTTTAGATACAATATCACCCTGTTAAGCCTCTTAAAGGCAACTGCAGGGCAATGACTGATCTCCAAACCATCCATCCCAAACAACTAGCGTTATCAGTGTGCTCACCAGAGTGTCTGAACTGAATAATGAGTTTACAGATTGACAGACATTCCACTCCAACTGGAATTAATCCTCCAAAGCAATAAAGTCACCACAGTGAAACTATTTCTCCTATTCCCTTTTGCTGCCTGGCTCATGTCCACATTGTTTTTCCCCTGCATTAAGATAATGTTCCTATCCACATTACTTTACATTATTCTCTTCAGATACAAATTCAATCGGTCTAGATCATAAATATTTCTTCTGTGTTACAGTAGTGCCTTGTAGCCCCAGTCATACCTTGATGCCAAGAGGAACAGCGCATATGAACTGAAGAGAGAACATGAATTATGAATAATATATGACTATCTTACTTAGAGTAAGAAGTATGAGTTTAAATTCTCTTCCACAAGTTTCAGTGATGTCTGTAATTTCTCTATTAGAAATAAACAAGATATTCATTAATTGTTTGCTTATGTAACAAAGATCATTACATAAAATTATCACCTAGAGGCACTGACAGAAGAATTGTAATTATCCAGGTGAACTTCAAAGCAGAACTGCACTTTTTGAGCTCTATGGTTGCCTTCTCACCTCTGCTATTCCCGATACACAAGCCCGATACAGTTAGCAGCATGTTGATTAGCCTGACCCTATTTTGAGATTATAAAACACAATTCAAAGCATCAGCTGATCAAAACCAGAAGGCCTGCTTGATGAATTCATGGATGGTAAACCAACGGTGTCAGTGCTGCAGGTCAGCTGCCAGTTTCAGGGCATCCAAACGTGTGTTTCCTGAAAGGATGAGCCATTCCCAGTGCTGAAACTAAAAAGCTTTGCCTTCAGTACTAAGTAATCACTCACAGGCCAAATGGAGGAAAAGAGTATTTCTGAGCTGTATGCCAAATGGTAAGAGCCTACAGAATAAGGTCACTTCCACAGGTGGAAAAGCATTAAGACAAGCCGCTCAACTCTGCCCCAAGCCCTGTGCCAAGCAGCAGGTGTTGCTTCTCTGTGTGAGAATCCTCCAGCACTTCTCTTGAAGAGTAGCAAATACAAGGAATGACCATTGCCACCTGCTGTGAGAGCTCCTGCTCCACAGCCCCAACACAAACCCTGCTCTTCCAGCACAGGTCTGGCAAATGGGGCAGCTCCTCTCCAGCCACCCACCATAAGCAGGACAGTGGTGGCTCAGTACAGCCAGCATCTTTCTCTGGAGCCCCACATCAGTTCTAAACCTACATCGAAATGAAAGCCATCTATGCTGCAGGCAAATCTAAACCACAATCCTTGCTCACATTAGAGAAGTACTTCTACAGTGCTAATAGCTCATTTTAGAAAATCTCATCGAACAACACATGTATCATGAGATCCTTAATACATATCTTCTACCACTGAAGGAACATTTCCTTCGCACTGCCAGAAGGTTCTCTACAAAAACAACTTTCCCCTGCATGAAGAGCTGTATAGCAGAAGACAACTGGAAGGACAATAGCCTAGATTTCAGTTTCCAGTAGTACTTGTGCCTCCCAGTTGGCTGGCAAAAGGGCTGGGCAGAGCAGTACTCACAGAATCATAGAATGGTTTGGGTTGGAAAGGACCTCAAGATCATTTAGTTCCAACCCCCCTGCCACAGGCAGGGATGCCTCACACTAGGTCACATCGCCCAAGCCTCATGGGAGAACAGAGGAAGGGGAGATGGCAGGATTGATGTGCTTGCTTTTGCTCTTTTACTTCAGTTTCCACATCCATCTCTTCTCAGAAACAGCCTCCTTCCTTTTCAGACTTAAAGCTTGATGTTCTCTTTATCCTGCCAAAGTCAACACAAACATTATCATATTGACTGTGACCATTCTGTCAACAAAAACCCAACATCTTGAAGTGAACCCCTTTTGCAGTCAAATAAAACCACTGTATTTTGCTGCAGTTCTCCTAGGAGTGAGCAAAGAGCAGCAGATGTCTCCACCTTTGGATTATCAGTAGTGCTGAAACTTTGACAAAGGGGATGCTACACTACAGCCTGCTGTGTAGCAACTGGGGCTGAGAGCAGGGCTGGTGAGGCTCGAGCATGGGCAGCAGGCGTGCTGCGGCAGCACTGCACACAGCCTCCTGCAGTCGAGTTTGGGCACAACTAAGTGAAAATTAGTCTGCAGTGAGCTGTGGGTCACCAAGGACAGGCTGCTTCTAGCATCTAAGCCAAACAACTTCAAAGTAGGCTTTGCGTCTAAGCTGCACTGCAGTCTGCAGTGAAGTCCCCATTGGAAAAGTACCCAAAGTCTTTGCACTCAACATTTTAATTCAGACATCAGTAAAAAAAAAAATATAAAGGCAGTTTTAACTATAAGTAATGAAAAGGATTACAATTTCTGTAATGTCTCTGTAACCCTTTTGTTCTCTTTTACCTGTGTTCCTGGGCCACACTTTCCAAATGCTGCAGCTTAAATCAGGCTCCTCTAAGTCTAACCAAAGTCCATGGAAGGCTTTCTGCTGATTTCATGGAAACCAAAACTTTACTTTTTCATTGCTACTGTCATGAATAAGGATACAAGAGATCACTACAACTCTAACATCTGGCATAGTCTTATGTTGAATGTCGACATGTCACTAAAAGACAGTTGCTCCAGATACAAACTCATCACAACACAGATGTAACTCCTAAATAAAAATATATATTTATGTTCTTAAGGAAGAATTAAAAAAAAAAAAAAAAAGGAATAAGCAGACAAACATTCTACTACTTCAAAACACTACAGAAAACATGTCCCACTGCAGGCAAGGCTGCTCACCTGAACCATTCCTCTGAATTACTCTCTATTTCATCTATTCATCTATTTCATCATTCCTCTGAATTTCATCTCTAAATCCAGTTTTAAACTGTTAAGAAGAAGCTTTTTAAATTAAGAAGAATCTCTTGCTGGCAACACAAAAGCATCTGTACAAAGTACACATGACAGCACCTGGTAACAAATTAACAGGGAAATAAACCCCATACTGATCTCTTGCAAATAAAAGTGGTGTTATTTCCAGATACTTCCATTAGCTTCAATGTTTGACTCAGAATTAAACAGCACAGGGATTCAAAATTTGACCTCCAATTAAATCCTTTTCTTCCCTGTTCCATTTTTTGAATACTAAGAGCAATCAGATTAGGAACTAGCGTTGTCTGTATCTCTGTCCTTTAAATAAACTGCTGGATATCACTGTATTATGCCTATGAGCTCTTTCAGATGATCTGTGAAAAGCATACTTAATATTTCTCTTTCAAACTTAATTTGCAGTGATTTTCTTGCAGCAATATGAGAATAAAAGAAGATGGTAATTGATTTCAACAGTAAGCAATTACACAGGATGACTTTTCTATGGCAATTGTCTAATTAAGAGACAATTAAGAGCCCACCTTATCAAGCCTTTAAGCATTGCTTCTGAGGTATTCATAAGATGCGCAAGATGCACAACTTTCTGTATTCTGTTATATTGCAAATTCACCAAAATACTGGCTCCAAACTTTTAACCCCTCACAAAAAATTTATACTTGGACACATGATCTGGATCCAAAGGAAAGAAACAGCTTCTGTTCAACTGAGAGAAAATATGCGAACATTATGAACATTGATAAATAACATCAGTGGCAAGGCTGACACTGGGCTAAAAATATCTCACCAAAAGTAACAATGAATGTTTTTTTATGAGTATGAAACATGCATATACACAGATGTCAGTTATATAACCCATTTCTTATATCATTAAAGAGTAAACACCAGCCTATTCTTTCAGCTTATGAAAACACAGTAAAAAGCAGGCACATTTCTCTCACATATTCCTCTCCCCTAATTAACAGATTTTTTTTTAACTGCGTGACTTTTACTACTGCAGCAGAATCACATCTGCCTCCTTAGTCTGAATTGCTACATACAAATGCCTATTGCTCCCAAAGGCTTTTCTAAGAAGCATCTGTAACAAAAGAATTGTAGGCGCATACCTTAACCTCTTGGTTGGCAAAAACCTCCACATCAACCCCACAGGCAACCAGAGTGGAGATATCACAGTCCATGCTACGGGCTGGCATCCCCCTCTGTTGTACAGAGAGTCAGGCAACCTCGGAGTTACAAATGATTAGAAGGAAAAAAACAAATCTTCACGTCAGTATTGCAGTTGAACAGTCCAAGATCCTGTTTCAATGCTGACAAGAACTGCAAGCTTCCGACACAAGCTCTTTGCACTTAACTGAGTTGCTCCTTGCTTTTCCCCCGTACACCCACCAACTGAGCAGGCACAGCATAGTAACAGCGCTATTCCATCTCTCATGGCAATGACATCACCACAAAGACTGACATAATCTAAATCTATTTTTTTCAACCCTTTTATCTCTAGGCAGCACAGCGGATCAAATTGAACATGATTATGTGCTAAATCTGAACTCAGACTAAATCAATTCAAGCAGCGTTCACTGGCAACTGAGTCATAGCTGTTGTTTCAGCTGAGTGCTTATGTTGGCAAAAAAGATTGCCTGACGCTGAAAGGTCCGCTCGGAGTGTAAATTAACCCAGCATTTAGAGCCACTAAGCTCAAGGTAATGTTTGTTATACTGCAAAACCTACAGCAGCATACTAATAAAAAACCCTCAAAGAAACAACCAGCAAAACCCCTAGCATTCTGTTTTTAATAGCTCTAACTCCTCTTTTTTAGCAATGCACGCTTTATAACCCCACACATGAGATCATCATGGTCCTGTCATCAGGAGTGATCAACATACTGCAAATGTGATCCCAGTGCTTAGATATACAAGTTGAACTGTGACTCATCTTCAGAAAGATCAGAGGCATGTACGCGTGTGATTTGGTAGTCAATAGCCCTTCAAAGAACAGAACATGAAAATTTCCCTTGAAAATAGGACTTTGCACTAGGCAAACCTTTATACCATCTGTCCTTAGAGCTGCTCCTCCATGAAGGTAACAGTATTCAACTGAAAGAAACAGATTTAGAAGGGGAAGATGTTTTACACCTGCTGACTCAGTGGTCTGTTTATTCTTTGCCATTTTATTTTTTAATGATAGAAATAAAATACCTACAAATTCAGGAATTATAAAGTTGATCTTTATCCCAGACTTCGCTGTTTTTTTCAGAAGCACAGAATCACAGAATGGTTTGGGCTGGAAGGGACCTTCATGACCATTCAGTCCCTGCCCCCTGCAATGAGCAGGGACACACTCCCCTAGACCAGGCTGCTCTAAGCTCCATCCAACCTGGCCTGGAACACTTTCAGGGATGAAGCAAGCACAGCTTTTCTGGGCAACCTGTGCCAGTGCCTGACCACCCTCACGGTAAAGAACTTCTTCCTAATATCTAATCTAAAGCTCTCCTCTTTCAGTTTAAAGCCATTCCCCTTTGTCCTATACCTGCAGGTCCTTGCCAAAAGTCCCTCTCCAGGTTTCTTGTTGGGCTCTTTAAGCACTGGAAGTTGCTCCAAAGTCCCCCTGGAGCCTTCTCTTTTCCAGACTGAACAAGCCCAGCTCTCTCAGCCTGTCCCCATAGCAGAGGTGCTCCAGCCCTGAGGATCTCTGTGGCCTCCTCTGGACTTGCTCAAGCAGGTCCACATCCCTCTTCTGTTGGGGGCCCCAGAGCTCTAATGTTTTATTTTGTGATCCATAAATTACTTTTAATTGTTGCAAGCCTAGCGATGACATTTTTTCCTAAATCAGATTAACAGGTGGAATTAAAATATTTAACTATTGATACAAACCTAGCAGCAGCACCTAGCTCAATGTAAGAGGCTGTTCTGCTCAACTCCGTTTCACTGACAGATACTGCACCTTTTTTACCATGGTTCTGTGATGCTGCCCATAGTTTGCTACTGATACTTTTAACTAGGCTGCCTAAAACTGTATCAGGTACGTATGCTGAACTGTGGTCAGTTTGGGCTGCAGACTACCACACCCTTAATGAACTTCAAAATCAAGACATGTGGAGAAAATATATCAAATTCTTCGCATCAAAACTGTGCATTCAGACACCTAAAACAGAAGTGGCTCCAGATCAGACTCAAGCCACCCAGCTTCTTTCCTTACTCTTTTTGCTAGCACTGTAACTGGTAAGTGTGGGAAATTCCAGAGCAGGTGATAACAGAACAACTTTTGTGGAGTAACCCACCCTTCACCCGTCCGAGCTGGCAGTAGGGTTAGATGCGGATACAGAAAGGCTGAGATCTCTTATCAGAACATTCTTTTCCAAGTTCTGTTAAATTAATTTCCCACTTTTTATCTTGCTTTTTTAGTAGCCCCCTCACCAGTGATCACAAACTAAGATCCAGAACCAGGACACAAACACATCGCAGCAATAATGATGTTACAAACCAAGAATATACCAGCCAACAGCCATGGACAGGGCAGTACAAGGCAGCAAGTTAATATGGTTTATCAAGATAATCAACTGTTTTGCACACCAGCAACTTAATCACTGTCAAGCTTTTTCATAAACCACAGGAAAAGAAAGAAATTCGAAGTTAACATTTTTGTGTATGTTTAGAGGAACTTTTATTTGCATATTTGAATCACAGAATACCACATCATAAGGAATCTCAAGGATCATCTGGTAGCAACCTTTCTTGGCAAAGTATGGCCCAGACTAGATGTCCCAGCACCCTGTCCAGCTGAATCATTAAAGTGTCCAGTGCTGGGGAATCCACTTCCCTGGGGAGATTATTCCAATGGCTGATTGTTCTCATTGTGAAAATTTTTCCTCTTGTGTCCAACCAGAGTTTCCTAAGGAGTAACTTGGGCTAGTCACCCCTTGTCTTCTCCATGGGACTCCTTGGAAAAAAGGGAGTCTTCATCTTCTTTGTAGTCACTCTTTAAATACTGGAACATGGTGACAAGGTCTCCCCTGCACCTTCTTTTCTCAAGGGTGATCAAACCCAGCTCTCTTAGCCTTTCCTCACAAAGGAGGCTTCCTAGTCCTTTGGTCAGCAATATCTGAGTATTGCATATACATGATATTATAGAAAAAAAAAGCCCTAAAAATGCCCGATTGAAGCTCCAAGTAGGCAGGATTGGAAAAATCATGAGATTTTTCATGAGAAGTTAGTAAGCAGTTATCAAAGGCCTTGAAGGAATCAGTGAAAGCAAAGACAAGTCACATATATCTGAGCCTAATGAAAATTCTAGCAGAAATGAACCAACAGGATGAAAAGCTGAAACAAATGTTTGAAAAAGATCAAGAATGACATGGTGGGGATCATTTAAGATCTAGAACAGCATCTGAAGTGATGCTTGTCCTAAGTATGGTTTCATAGCAGTGATAGAAAAAAGATCTTACAGTACAGAGCTACACTGAACAGTTCCATCAGAATTTATTTCATTTTTTCATTTTTAAAACTGTCACCTATCGATTTCAATTGCCTATCTCCTTAATCTTCTTATGAAAACTGGTATGCAGTATGCAAACTGACCTGTTCCACATCATCATCATTCTTGCATGTCTACTTTCATCTTCAAAACAGAAACACTGAAATTTTCCCACTCCATCTGAGTAAAGAAACTGTACTGAGATCACAATTACTTTTCATTTCTAGTTTCTTCTTGCCTAAGCACAACCTATTTTTTCCCGAGCTCACTAGGCTATTTTAGTGAGCTCTTTAGAGAGACAACCTATTTGGATTTTCTTCTTGAAAACAATGGTTAAATAGCAGAAGAACTCTGCAGAGTGTTTGCACTTCAACTTATGTCTTTCAATATACATCATATTCTGTTTATTACTACTCATTTCTCATTTGAAATCAAGACATAATCCTATGGGAGATTTTTTATCAGAGCACTCTACAATTCCATATTGTGTCATCTAAGGTTAATAAAAATAATAATATCAGATTAATAAGTTTTTCACTATGAGGTTGCTGAGGCACTGGCAGAAGGTGCCCAGAGAAGCTGTGGCTGCCCCATCCCTGGCAGTTTTCAAGGTCAGGTTGGACAGGGCTTGGAGCAACCTGATCTAGTGGAAGGTGTCCCTGCCCATGGCAAGGGGTTGGAACTGAATGATCTTGAAGGTTCCTTCCAACCCAAACCATTCTATGAGTCTATGATAATTTAAAATTGATTGAGTGCTTTCTCCACATCATGAGACTTGGCTTTCAATCAAATTTAGATTCTTCTAAAAAAAAAATAAATCTCAAATCAGGTTCTATATGGTCTTGCTAAATTCAATTCACCCAATTTGCAAGAAAAAATAAAGCCATATTTCATGCATACTTTAAAGTATCACATTCAATAAACAGAAATTGCTATAGACACACATGCACTTCAACATACACATAGAACTCTTTCAGTAGGTTCTCCAGATCACAAACTGCTGCAAATCACAGCTTTTGTACTAACACGTGCATAAGAAAGTCACAGTCTTTTTGGCACACGCTAAGCCAGAGGATTTGTGGATCACATGTATACCTCAAGGCTTCACCTGGAAGTTAAAGGCTAGACAATATATGGAATATTAATACTGACAACTACAAGCCAGTATTTTCCTTCCAAGAAAACAGTTGGTGCTGAGGACCCAACATCAACTGTATACCTATTTCAAGAGGAATTATTTTAGGCTAGTTCTAGTATGCCCTGTGGACTGGTATACAGCAGCAGCCCAGGAGACAGTCCTGGAGGTTTCCTCTGGTTGAGGTTCATCTGAAGGGAACCCACATACAAAGCACTCTGCGATGTGAGCCAAAGCACAGATGGTGGAAGGCCGTTTTAGAAGAAAATTACCTGAACTAGAACGCTAATACAAGTGCATCCAAAAGTACATAACTCTACTGCTGTTCCCTACCAATTTTATATTTGGCTTAAGACTATGACCACTAGTTCTGAGAATGGAGAGAGAGCAGAGAGTTTTGAGCAGTCATTCAGAAGTTTCTGAATTCATTTCAGGTTTTGTCCAGAGTAACAAATGTGCACAGAATTAAAAGGGCTCTATTCACTATATATGAATATTCCAGGGGAGCAAATTTAAGAGCAATTGAGACCCACTTGTATATGTAGGCTGAGTATGGAAATACCAAGTTTTTACAGTGCTGTGTATAGCCATCAAGTAGGGTAGAACACAGAATACTACTGATTAAACATAATTCTGGGTGGTATTCACTCTTGTGAAGGCACAAGAACTAAAGTCATCTCATAGCATCACTTGACTCTCTGATGATCAACACTGATGATGATCATGTCTTATACTTGAATCAGCAATCCACTTCCAAAAGGCAAAAAGTTCCCCATATCAGAAGGAAAATAAGTCATGCTGTTCCAGCAAGGGACAATCTTGCATTCTGGATTTGTACAGTGCCTGGGATAACACAGTCGTAATGTATAACCTTTACCCTGGTGCATGGAGCTTTTGTTTTTCTACAGCGTTAACAGAGTTGCAGCTGTGTCTCAGCTCGAGACATATAAATAGGACTACAGATTTGAGAATTTTCAAGCTCAATTGTCAAGTTATTAAAATAACTTGTGCAAAATCCTGACCCTCCTTTTGCAAGCAAAATACTGCTGACTTAGCCTTAGGGAAACTTCACTGTCTAGACTTCACAGTAACATCAGCCACATTGTAAACAAAAATACCAGCTGAATTCAGAAGCAAACGTGACATTTTTTGTTCACCTGATGAAGCTTGTGCTCATCATTACTAGTAATAGATTAATTATTTCTGTAGCAGCTCTGCCTGCAGGTGCAAACCGTATTAAGGGGCTGTATAAATCCCAAACGACAAAAAGAACCCCTTCATCAATGACCCCTTGACACCTGAGAGAAACACCATGAATGGCTTCACATTATGCCCAACTCATATGTTTTTAATGATGAACATCTTAATTGAACTCATTCAGCCAACTACACAAGTCAGAAGTATTTAAACCAGGCTCCCTTACGCACTTGTGCTAGGAATACACTTTTACAAATATAATCCTATTTTCTAACAGAATTATGGAGGATAAATACTTCTAAAAACCCACAAAAACTTGGTAACATAAGAGACAGGCCTGAAAAAAGCCCAGGAAAAAGGTTCTTCCAATGTCTGCATCTGCAGCAGAAGATAAGAAAGGCCAGGCACACACATTCTTCAGGAGCAAAGTTAGCTCCTTCAAAGAGGTCTTTCATAAAGACATTAACAGAATCTGGAGTACTGAAGACTGCATAGGGTTCAGCTCAGCCACAGAAGGAAAAAGAACATGCACAACTATTTCTTTGCTTATGGCAGTGAGCATTGACTCATGCTCAAGTAGATTACCCTCAAAAGGACGGAAGTAACAGATAAACCCAGCGAGACGAATGCACAAGCAGCACATCAGACTGCTGGGCCAACAACTGGGAACTGAGGGGAGGGAGGTCCTCTCATCTCTAGCCACCCTGCAGATTATGTTCTGATTTATGAAAGGGTGAACAATTGGCACTCTGAAGACACAATTCAGAGAGAGACGTCTGAACGCAAATGACGGAGATTTGAAAGCAAATGAGATAAAACAGATTGCTTAATGCTATGAGCTAGCATTAACAAACTAGATAAATACACTGTTACCTGGAAGTAACATTCTCACTCTATATTCCCAAACAGAACTGTCATTAAATATTATGTTGTTAAATTATGCCCCTTTTTTTCAACAACATTGTGAGGGTTTTAACTCTTGGTGTATACCCTTTTTAATAGATGGAAAAGCCTGGAGATTCCATTAATATCCACTAGCAAACTTCTCCAAGAGAGGAGTCAAAAGCTGAAACAATAGTGTGTTAAGCCAGAGGATGCCTATCTGCCCCAACTTACTTATTCCTAGGTTCTAAATTACTATCCAAACTTCCTGAATTTTCAGAGGCCATGAGACACAGCAGTACCAAAGATATAAAATAAGGCACCTACAGCATCTCTGAACCACCCATCCCCTGAAGATGAACTATACATTAAATAAAATACTTTTCAGATAGAAAATTTAACTGGCATTTACAGTGAAGAAGGAACAATGAATTATCCAACAGCTACAAAAGCACTGACTTCTCCAAGTTGAGTTTGACCCCCAAAGGTGAAGTTTCTGTAAATGCTAAATTGGCAACAAGTGTGGAAAAAAGGACTTGGATTCATCCCTTCTCATTACAAATAATCATTCCCGTGGTTTGAAGATTTTTAGAGACACAGAATTTTAGCCATAGTAAAAAAGAAAATGAAAGTTTAATTAAACTTAGAATAACCCTAAATCAATAAATTCCTCATGCATGCAGAGAAAATCCCTAGCTGAACCATGCCTTGGCTGGCCTTGATTTTTTTTGAAAGGTAACTTTTCTACATTGTGTTGATATTTTGTGTTTCTGTAGGCAATAACTTTCTGTTAGTCACACTTCTAGATCTTAGAATCTGAGGCTCCAAGAGTTATAAAATAAAATAAACCATAAACATTATGAAGGATTTCTCCCTCCTTTAATAAGGATAATATTAAGCACCTCAAAGACCCACATACGCTAATGTGAGAATACTTCAGTGCCTGAATAAATGACTATGTCGTTTAAGCAACATCATTTTGCTGTCTCATTTAGCTACACACGAGTTTCAACTCTGAGTCAGAAGCGTTCAATTACTTTAACGTAGCAGCATCATTCATGGTCCTTAGCTTCCAAGTATATGCGGGGAGGCGTGAGGGGGTGGAAACCAGTGCATGAGTCTTCTGTCTGCTGGAAGCGATTACAGATCATTCCATGTGCCAGATCCACACAGGATAAGAACCATTTTGGTTCCCAACTACAGAACCCTCTCTCTTAAAATGAGCTGCCACAGTTCAGAAGTCAGGATATTCTTGATTCATTTTGTAAACATATGACCACCCGTGGAATACACAGAATCATAGAATAGTTAGGGTTGGAAAGGACCTTAAGATCATCCAGTTCCAACTCCCCTGCCATGGGCAGGGACACCTCCCACTAAACCATGCCACCTAAGACTCTGTCCAACCTGGCCTTGAACACCGCCAGGGATGGAATACGTAACACATGCAGGAATCCCTGATAAGAGAATGAGATCGTAACCCTGCAGTGTAAGCGAAATTTATTTGCAGTCTGTCTGCATAGTATAATAGATAAACTGAAACCTATGCAATTTTAAATTAAAAGAACTAAACATAGATCCTCACATCCTGGCATATACATTGCCATTATAAGCGACAAATTTGGGACTTGATTTTGTTGCTTCAGCAAGGATAGCTAGTGCAACTTGAGATGCCTTAACAGGATCCATGCATAGGGTTGACAAATGCGATAAAAGACCTCTGGAAGACTCTTCTCTTCTGAACCATCAGCCAAGAGGCTCTTTAAGATATTTAATTAGCACTAATTCGGGCAACTGAATGCCTCTTATACACTCAATGGACTCTAGAGTGGAATTTTGCTGACCTGTCACTTGATGTGCAGTTTAACATGAGCTGTATTGCCCTCTAACCTCTGCTGACAGCTACAGAAACTTATATAGTGCATATGTACATACGTAAAAGATGACATTTAAATTTAAGTGTTGATCTTTAACTGAATCCTACACATAATGTTACCACTGTGCCTAAATTTTTTCAACAGCAAGTTAGGAATGGTGATACCTACTATGTAGATGTAAAGCAATGTTAATGTCACATATAAAATACATTTCTAATTAATAGATTCTTATGCTAGCCCAGTGCTCCGAAGGCTGCAAGAACCTCTTGAAACCTCAGGCACCTTCTCAGTTCACACTGGGAAGATGGAGATGCTCACAGGCTGGCACTGAAGCAAGATGCTGAAGAGATGGATTCAGTACCTCACAAACTACCTTTGTGACCTTGGACGAAGAACACACATTCAGAAGAGCTCAGAGCCCTTGTGCTTTATTTGGATTTTAAGTGTAAGCTGGGCAAGACAGGTACTCTCCATTATTAAATGGTTTTTAATGGATGATGGTGCTTGGGATAGGCCTGTAATACTCCTGCCAAAAAAACCCTATGATTTACAGTTATCCATGAACTCTGTTAGCAGTTTCAAGATGTATTTTTAAATCATTTCCATGTACTCTTGCTTGTCTCAGACTAGCAAGGGTATTTAACATGCCTGTATGTTTTCCTTGTCATTTCAGACACTTCATCACAGCAAAATGCCCTTGAAGGAAGAGCCTGGAATGCTCACTGCTGTGAGAGACCAGCCTTATCTCTCAGCTGCAGCTCTGCACAGGACACACAGGTGAGAGATTTAATGGCTGTGCTGAGAAAATAGTGCTTATTGCCAAGCCAGCAAAAGCAGTCAAGTTCAAAGGAAAAAGAAAAAAGGAGTAAAATGTCAAGCAGCATGCAGCCAGCTAATAATGAAGTGATGAATAATAGATTTCTTACGCAATTGCTATTTTATCCTGATATTGCAGGGTAGGTATTTAGTTTGCTGCAACACTTTAAACCACATAGTTTCTTGATCTGTTAATTCCCTGATGCAGCTGCAGACAAGGAAGAAAAAATGTTCATACTTGAGATTTACCATATACAAATACCCGTTTTTGTCTTCATTACAGACAGAAGACACTGTCTTCTGTTTTGATAAATTCTTTGCTATCATTTTGTTATTTATGTTCAAAGGACAGATTAAGATTAGGTAATAAGGGACCCAAAAGTCAGATACAAAGCTTCCCCAGTGGCTCTCAAGTAAAATGTGAAATCTGTTAAGGAAGTTGTGTTCTTTTCCCCCCTGCAGCATGTACCTTATGGTTGGGAATAAAAAAAGAAAACTGGGTAATTCTAAAATATCAGTGAACTTGTAATTTATTTATAAAATCACCAGAGTCTCTCCCCACAAGGCTGATTTCCTGATTTCACAAACAGAAGAAAGAGACCATGTCGGCACATTTAATTGCCTGTATCTTACATGAAGATGTAAGAGAGCAGATTTAGTTTCTCCCTTCTTCTCTCCCTAAAAAAACTGACTTATTTTCCCACCTAGAACTTGAGAAATAGTCATTTCATTGACCCAGACCAGGAAAGGACCAAACCACACTTCATTCTTCTGTTTTGCACTCTCAGTTTACTCAGTATTTCAGTAGTTTTAGAAAGTGTGATACAGCTCTAAACAGATATTAACTAAAATAAAAGAGCTAGTTCCCATACAGTCATCTTGCACATGAAGTATCAGTACCATGGTTTCAGAAGATGTGTATTCAATATAGTTGTAAATAATTCAGTCATTCTATATGTTAGTTCACTCTAAGAAAAAAGGGCATTACAATGCATTGTAAATATTCAATTGTCAGTAATTAAATTGCAGATACGTTAAAAATATGAGTGACAGAAAACTGATCTTATTTCAAAGCAACCTATGTATATTTAAATGATCAGCTTCTATCTGAAACATGGAGCTGTGAACAGTGCTATTACACAAAGCTACATATTTTTCTAGTAGAGGAACATTACCATACAAAAATTCTAACTCATTCTAGTTTTTAAAGTCTCCAGGAATAAAACCTTAAGTTTTTCTGACTTGAAGTATATCTGGCCAAATTAGAGCTACCACTATGATGCCAAATACAGCAAAAGCCCCTATGTGTACAAGTGCAGATTTCTCCCACTTTCAAAGAACAGTATCTGCAGTTACAGGAGTAACCTAAATCTGTAAGAAATACTCCAAGTTTTGATGTAGAATCTACACCTTCCCCTTATACAGGGAATTAGAGTTTATCACATAGCAGTAGACCACTTAGTTTTCTCTTTAGTCAATTTAATTAGAACAATGTAAATAAGATATGCAAAGAGATAACGTCAGCACTGAAGCACTCAAACCAATCAAACCATTAAGAGTTAATACAACAGCCTGAATTTACATATAATGTACAGGATCCCAGTTTAGGGGGGAAAAAGATCTCACTAAAAACCCCGCTGCTCTCTACCCTGTGCCCTCTGATGCAAGGTGCTCCATACTGATGTTTACCATAACATACGAACTGGAGATAGTATTAGTTCGGAGGTCACTACTGGTTTCACAACTTTCCATAAAGCAAGTAGGGCTTGTAGAAAGGTGGTTGTTTCCTCATTGTTAAAAAGACAAAAAAGTATTAATTTGTAATTTAATATGCAACTCTGAAATAGTATTATATATAAATTTTAGCCATAGGCTGAGCTTTTACAGTCAGAACTTTATACCCTTCAATTTAAGATGGACAAGAAAACTTGACTTCATTTCACTTGAGATATCACCAATTGCATTACAATTTCCTCAGGCCACAGAGATAAAATTAGGCTTAAGTACTGTAACACATAGCAAGAGGCAACTTGGGTGTACCATCTTCTCTCAAAGAAGCACTTGAAACTACTTTATTTTATTCCATGGCACCGGTTTCATCAACTTGAACGAGAAGAAAATCATGGTCCAATTATGTGCATAAGAGGAAGGTCACAATTTTAAGTTAGCTTTTAAAAGACTGCTAAAAAGTATTCTAGCATTGGATGATATCAAATGACAGCAACTACTTCTTACGGAAAGGCTATGCTCTGCAGCTAACAGATTTATTCCCACTCTAAATTACTAAGTGTATCTCCTAAGCATGTTCATATTTCTGTGACACACAGAAGCAACTGAAGACATGCATAAGCCAAGAAACATTCCTGGAAGATAACCGAATTAGAACTTGAACAAAAACCGATTTCTTATCTTTTGGACAATGCAACTGAAAAAGTTACATATTTCCTGTTCTGTCAATAATTTTAAAATATTATTGTAATGTCTGGTTGCTATTTACAAAATATTTTACATAAACCAATGAATGCAGCCAAATTTCTGAAGGGACATGTACCATACCATATACAGTACGTAAGTTTTGAAATAAGAACAAATTCCCCAGTGAAACAATTCCTATATCAAGTTGCAGATTGTTTCAGGGCTCTCTGCCCCATATTAGAGAATCTCAAGAGTAGTCCACTGAAGTTTTCAAGGCATCATATTCACTGTAATGATGGCCAGGGTATAAAATATTTGCACATAAATTTAAAGACGATCTTGCTAACCACTGAAAGACACTTCTGTCAATCTAACATCTGAATATGAGCCAGGAAGCACAGTGCCTGTGAAACAGGGACAAGGTCCCGTCACAGTCTTACATACATTCCACCCAAGCACAAACATAAACCAAAGACATTAATTCATAAAGACACATACTCTGACATCTACAAAAATAGTCCCAGCTTGCTGACCTGGTTCTGTAAAGATCATAGAATGGTTTGAGCTGTAATGGACCTTAAAGCTCAGTCACTTCCAACCCCCAACCCCCTGCCGTGGGCAGGGACACCTTCCACTAGATCAGGTTGTTCAAAGCCCCATCCAACCTGGTCTTAAACACTGCCAGGGACGGGCAAAAAAATCTCATGGTATTTTGAAAACAGAGATCAAAGCTTTTCTGGAAGGCAGACTAGTTACCAAGTACAAAATGATACCATGAAAAATCTTCAAGGCATTGACAGGTTTGAAGTTGTGCAGAGTTTTAAAATGTCAACTTAAATTCTGGAAAAATTATCTGAATTTTAATGGCCTGCATCCTTGACTTCTAAAGCCTTTGAACCCTAGTTATGACAACTGCTGTATTTAAATTTGCTAAATAAATTCTTCAGTTTGTTAGTATAAAGACAAATAATTACTGATTTATTACCATACAAATTTCTGGAATAAAATATTTACTCAAACTTCATGTACAAAATCAAAAGTAGCTCCTCTGCCCCTAAATGCAGAAGGAATTACAGGTTAAGAACTATTTTAGCACTACTTCTAGAGAAAAGCTGAGCAATTAAATACTACTTTGTAATGCAAAATTTAAAAGGACAGAAAAAGAACGATGCTTTCCCACCATTTTAAAATCAGCACCCTCAAACAGCAATTTTGCATGCTGCAACTAACAGAATAATGTGTTTTTAATTTACATTTCTGACTTTATAATTTTATATGTAAAAGTGATGGAGAATTCAGTTGTACAGAATTTGCTTTGTCTGGAATTGAAGTATTACTTCCTTCGGTGAATGGGAAGCTATAGGTGCTGTTATTTTCAACTTGAATTTATACAAGTGATCTTGTATAAATTATTTATACAAGTCCATGTAGTTTTAAATTCAAATGGAAGAACAGAAGATATCTGACAGATACTTAATTTTTTAAACAGCAGATACAAAGAACCAAACCCAAGCTCTTTTCTTCCATTACCTCAGATCTTCTCTATTTATGACTGTACAGGATCTGCTGTAACCCAGGAAGCCACTGAAAATGCCTGAACTGGAAAAAAAGAGTCTCCTGTGTTCCCTCTACAGCCTGTTTTTACAGAGTAAAGTTTTCTAACTGCTTCATTTTTGTCTCTTACATTACTTTTGGGATCTCATTATCTGAGTGTTTTCTTGGTTTGGTGCATCATTTACAAACTCTAATAAAAAACATCTGAAACTTTCACCTCAAATCAAAGCCCGTGGGTTTAGATTAACCTCAGATTTGAACAATTTGGGGTTGTGTCACCAAGTCATAAAACCACATGACTGGACAAGAATAATCACAGCTTTCCTAAATATAGGTACAAGAGCAGTTGGCAAGCACAAGCCTACACAACTTCAAGAGATTTGTGGAAGATGTTTTTAAAGAGATCATTGTAATCCATATACTCAAATGCTAAAAAAACACAGCAAAAGTTTCAAGCTAGTATCTTTTTGAAGAGAATCTTTAGAAGATTTTGTCTAGCAGGTTTATTTCTGATAAATTTGGGATCATAGAATAGTTAGGGTTGGAAAGGACCTTAAGATCAAATATATAAGTTATCTGATACATTACTAGCCAACAAATTGTTAATGCAGAGAAAATGAGATTGGTATAGGAACTGTTAAGTATAGGAAAGGATAGCAATGCATTCAGTGCCAACAGAGGAAGTACCACTCCAGGAAAAGGCTATTAATACAGCTTCCATTGAAACAGATTATTAGCAGTAATTTTATGTGGCATATTAATGCCAACCCACACACAACCCATACAACAGACAAGCACTAAACAAAACTGCCAGTGGCTTAAGGTTTTCAAAGCCCAGAAGGATCAAGATTGGGACTACAATTTATCACAGACCAGCAGCATAGGTAAGGAAAGATCACCAGCACTTGGAAAAAGCCAACACAGTCCCAGGTCTCAGCAGTATACTTCCAGAATAAAGACAAATCATGTCACTTCACCCGAGCTCAACACTCAATACAGTTTGAAGAAAAGATAGATGAAAGATGACAATGGTATAGCAAACAAATAGAGCTTTTTATTTAATGGCAAGTCTGTAAGATGTCTGTGGGAATGCTAACTGGACAGCATGATTGCCATTGTTGTTGGAAAGAAAAGGACAGGAGTAATTTGAAAGATTTTTAAAGCTAAGTGTGGGAAGGAAGAAATGCAGAGCAAAGGTGGTGATAAACTTCAAATGGATCCATAAAACAGTGGCATGAATAAGTAAGAGTGTCTGTACTGGAGAGAGGAGAAAGGAAGCCTGGGCATACTCCTATTTCATATTATTCTGCATCATCTGCTAGTTTAGAATCATGATCACAATGATTCATAAGGAAGAAGCTTAACAGCAACATTGAATAATGAAATAGCATGGGAGAAAGTGTGGGAGTTGTGAAACACAAGCTCAGCTAAGAGATCATTATGGGTGATACATTTCTTTCAGCCATAGAAGCAGGGGGAAAGCAGAGTTCTTGAAATTTGCTGAGCATGGATCAAATTAGATTGTCTTGGTTTGTCACCTGGAATCAGGACATAGATTGCAACATAATCAGCATAAAAGAACAAAAAGGACGTCAGAAAAGGAACAGGAATTTGGTTTCACTCATTCAAGTTTTTACATTGCCAGCAAAGCACACGTAAGTGTCCATTAAAATGGGCCAGCTGGATTTAAGGAGCCAGATAAGAACTGTGAAGCTGAATCAACTCCAGCTTTTGAGCCGATTACTGAAATCATGTGAAAAAAGCAAATGACCCAAGGCAACTTAAAGAGGGTTCCTTCCAGGAGAGACAACAAAGCACAGAACAATGGGTTACGTTTTATTAGTAAATTGGGAATACAGTATTAAACCCAAATCTGACAGAAGCCCATTAATAACTTACACTAAGATCACACTGGAAGCTATTTTACTTCCATAGAGCCCAATTTTAATTTGGATAAAAACTTCAAGAAGTGCCAGTTGAAGAACTGCCCAAATTTGTGTGATAAAATTATTCTGATGACTTAAATCAGCACAAGCAATTGACCATTTTAAATTAACTGGTCTGCAATGATAAATTTAAGTGTGGGCAAACAGGAATCAGCAGAATCCTGATCATGGCTCCACTAAGGGCAAATTGTGCCTGACAAATTTGGTGGCCTTGTGCAACAGGGTTACAGCTCTGGTACATAAGGGAAGATCACGTACCTGGACTTGTGCAAAGTATTTGACACTGTCCCACACAGCACCACTGTCTCTGAACTGAAGAGACATGGATTTGGTCGAGCTATGAACAGCACAAGTACTCAGTCTTCACATTTTGTTCAAAACATATTGCTAGTTTACTTAAATAATTGACTACTGAATGTTTTAGCTGATCCCATTCCTCTAAGCCAGGCTGAAACTGTACCCACCTTATGCATTACCTTGCTTTCCAAGCAATCCTATATACCTCAGTAGGGCTTTGCCAAATAAGACAACAAACATACACATACATGAGGCAGACTTCAATCATAATGCAACGTCACTAGCCCTGGCCACAGAAAGCAACGGGAACAAGTCCAGCTCTAGCCAGAGAGTCAGGAGGAGGAGATGGGACCAGAGGTAAAACTAGAAAGGCTGCAAACTAAGTCCAAGGCTACAGTGCTAGTCCAAAGACAGGACTTGAGACAGACAGACCTATGTAATTCAAGCCAGAAATAAAAGCTCCATCCTGAGCTTAAGAGGAGTTCCTGGATCAATAAGCAGGAGGTGAGACAGGTCACAGTAACTGAATCCTGCTGGTGATACAAACCAGCATGTGCTGGCCACACATGTTATTAGGCAATAATTAAGCTATTTCAAGGAACCTGTTCTGAAATGGCTGTTGGGAATCAGAGCTGACAACATGGAGACTTCCAGACTCTGTGTGGAAGTTCTTAGGGAAAATACTGTTTGTCCTCAGCCAAAAGTGTGTCATGGGCCATTTTAACAAATTGGTTGAAAACATTCTCTCACATTATAGTGCTGGAACCCTTGCCAGAACATTATCTGATTTACAGCAGCAACACAGCCTAAGACTATAGCATTAGATATTACACTTTCATGTTTATTAGGATTGAATTTCTTCTTGGTAGATACTCGCTGACATTCAGTTGAGTGACCCACAGCAATACGTCAATTTAAGTTTTCAAGAAAATTATGACAAGCCAGGCAAAACATAAGTTTCCCTTTAAAACCAATTTAATATACAGGCTATAAACTGCACTAGGGTCTAGCTAAACTGCACTCCTTCAGTTTGCCCATTCTCTCAGCTTTGTTACTAAATCAGGTATAGCCAACTATTTATACCACCTTATCTGGTAGCACTGCCAGTTTGCTCACTGAGGACAAAGAAATCTATTTTACTAGGTTTGCAAGCAAGCACAATGAAAAAATTATTTCAGGCTCATGTCCTAGCTATATACAGGATACCACAGATGGCATATAACAATGACAAGCTATACCTGGAATACTGTGTTCAGTTTTGGTCCCACTATATAAAAGATGTGGTCAGGCTGGAGAAGGTCCAGAAAGGCCACAAGGATGATCCAAGGACTGAGTAGCCACGTGAAGAAAGGCTGAAAGAGCTGGAATTGTTCAGCCTTGAGAAAAGAAGGCTCAGGGAGACATTATCATCATGTTCTACTGTGTAAAAGTTGGCTAAAAAAAACCAAAAAAAAAACCAAAAAAAACCCACGAGACTCCCTTTTTACAAGGAGTCACATGGAAAAGATGAGGGGTGATGGGCACCAATTACTCCGGGGGAGATTCTAGCTGGACACAAGAGGAAAAATTTTCACATTCAGCCATTGGAATAATCTCCCCCAGTACTGGACAATTAAGATTTGGCTGGACAGGTTGCTGGAACATCTAGTCTAGGCCATACTTTGCCTAGATAAGTTGGACCAGATGATCCTTGAGGTCCCTTCCAACCTGGGATTCTATGATAGGGAATAAGGAAAGAGTTCAGAAATGTAAAGAGGTTGAAAGCTAAAAAAGCACATGGCTAGAAGCTGAGTTCAGATGAGAAGCCGCAATACATTGCAAAAATTAAGATCTAGGTTCACCCTAAGCAAAAACACTGCAAAGTAACACTGACAGTAACAATTACTCTGTGAAACTATTTTGCAGGTCTGAAATGAAACTGAAATACATGTAGGGTGACCACTGCTGTTCACATTGCACAAAACCAGGGAGGATTAAAAACTGTAGTTTGTATTTAACATTCTAGTGGTGGGGTATTTAAAATGACATTACTTAATACATGTTATCTCTTTCAGTCCTCCCACAGCTGAAGAGTTGTGTGGTACCTGAAGGAGTCAGCAGATGGCACCCATGGCACTCAATACAACCAGAGCACACGCATTCTGACGTCCTTTCATTCATATACAGTAGACTCTTCACAGAAAGTGTGGGGTTTTTTTTCTGCACCAGCCAGGATTTTCCGTAACACAGCATAAACGTAATTTATACCCACTTAGACTGTTTATCTTCAACTATCAAGGTGACTTGCTGCATGATCATTAGGAGCAAGGAGAGATCAGAAGCAAAATAGCGCTTTTCACTTACAACGTTTTAATCTCAAATTCCACAATATTGGTGGGTTTAACCAGTTTTCACAAGTGATGCATCTGTGTGAGAATCCCAGTTTCAAATACTCTTGTACCTCATCCTACATATACCTAAGATATGACCTCAAGAAGAAAAAACAAAACCCAACAAATAGTCCACATACATACAGATGATGGTTAGAGATGTATTGTAAAACACAAACACAAAAGGCATTAACAAAAATCTAAAGCTTGCCTAAAAACCAGTATCACATTATAACTACAACTCATGTATTACAGGTCTGGGGTTAACAGCAGTCCATACTCTACAAGGATAGCTGAAGATCTTTCAAAAGCAACGATAAGCAGTGAGAGCATTAACTGCTAATGCAGAATTAGAAGGAAAAGCAAGATAGGCTGATCTCTTTGAAAGATTTGGTACCTATCCAGAAACCATATACCACCTCTTTGCAGTACATAACACACAGAAAATCCCAAACCACTGTCCTCACATGACTTTCAGCTTATGAAGAATTTTCTGAAAACCAAGTGCCTCTTAATGTTTGCATTTGGACTCTCCTCCCCACCATTCAAGATCACAGAATCATAGAATGAATAGAGATGGAAGGGACCTTAAAACTCATCTAAGTTCCACCCCCAGCTGCAACAGCAGGGACACCTTCCACTAGACCAGATTGCTCCAAGCCCTGTCCAACCTGGCCAGGAACACTCTCAGAGATGGGGCAGCTACAGCCTCTCTGGGCAACCTTTGCCAGTGCCTCACCACCCTCACAGGAAAGAGCTTCTTCCAAATATCTCATCTAAATTTCCCTTCTTGAGGACTGTATTTTCAGTCAGGGATACCATGGACCCAAAGCTTTCAAGAAGAAATATCTTGAGAAATAGATAAACAATCTGCATACAAAACAGTCATGAAGAATAAAAATGGGAGAGACATAAATTACGTGACTCTTATCATGGTGTCTGGAAGCCAGCCCCATGGTGCACACCAGCCTGTTACCAAAGCCTTAAAATGGGGAAAACTTCCTCTCAGTCAGGGCTGGGACCCCATTTCCTCAGCATCTTCTGAAGTTCTCAGTTCTGTTCTTCCCTTATGAGCCAGCCAAACACCAGAAATGCAGGGAAGAAATGATCATACATCTACCTAATACTAGTTCCAGTAACATTAAGCTCAAAATTTCTAAGTGACTGCATGCCACAGTCTAACAGTATCTTTATGCTTTTTAGACTAACTACAAAACCAATTAAAAGAAACACATACCAATTTGCATCCCCCCTCCTGCAGTGTAATAAATGCCTTCATTACACTCTTGCCAAGGATACTGTAATTTCTTTTTCCCATAATGCTATCATCTTAACTTCCAGCTCATTAGTCTCTATCACATGAAAAAGGTTTGCTCTTATCCCTCTGAGACACACACATAACATCTACAATAGCTGCAATGCCTCTGCTTCTGTATTAAGTTTCAAAGCCTGGTACAAAAGTTACGTAATTTAAGCAGCATAAAGCACCTATAAAATGCAATCAAATTAGAGCAAGACAGCCTACAGTTAAAAGTGATCACATTAAAGCAAGTCAATAAAAAAGTACAAGATACATTATTGCCAAAGCCATTCACACACTCATACTACACAGGAAACTAAGGATTTGAATGAACTCCTCAGCTGACCGAATGGTAAAGTTCATCAGCACATCTGCTGCCCGAGGAGTGGACCTGAGAACATAGCCATAGAGAAACCATTGCACTACTGCACCAAATGCTAGAACTTCCATCAGCTGCAAAGAAGCATGAATTAATCTGAAGAAAATGTGTTTTCAAATGTACAGAAGTAACTGATTATTCATTTCACCTTGATTCAACTCTGAATATGATCTCTCACCTTTGTGCTCAAGTCTGTGGCAGAACCTGCCTTAACCAATGCCACAATCCTAAAGCTGCTGCCTCACAGTTTTCCACTCCATTATTACCTCAACTTGCCTTCAAGCATCCCTCATTTTTCTAAGACATTTCTACCCCTATTAAACACTGACATATTAATTACATTAAATTCTGGTGCAGTGTTGTTAATGTAGATTTTTTTTTATGAAACATTTGAGAAATTCACTTAAATAACTGGTAAAGTTGTAGATTTACTGTTTTGAATGACATTAAACCAAAACATGACTTCTGTAAATGCAATATCCCTATGCATTGGTAATGAAGGCTGACCTTCATTTAGAAGCCTTTTCCTTGGTCCAGAAAACTGATATCAGCACTTGTGGATGGATTAGGAGCTCTGATGGTATTAAAATAAGGAACAGCTGCTGCCCTAACCACATTAGAATGGCTTTACTGCACTTTTTGATTTCTATCAGCTACAAAACCAGTAGTTTTGTTGACTTCAGAATGACAGCTTGCTGGAGGGAGAAGGGCAAAACTGTGTTTGATTATTAGCAGATATCAGCCAATAAGAACTACTTAGTGGAACAAACCAAAGACTTTTCTATAAACTGCATAAAAGCAGCTTTTCCCTTTTAAAGATGCAGCTCTTGCTTGTGCCAGCAGATATAAGAAAGGTTGACTTGCTTTAATACACACTGTGCCAAGATACGTTTCACTTAGATATATGGAAGCTCTTGTAGAAATGACTGCTGTGGTTTATTCCAAGTGTGACCTGGTGTCTATCTTCTTGCTTTTATATCGCTTCATAAAAACACACTGCACCTTAGATTGCCTGATAAGCAAAAAGGCAAAAAAAAACAACCCACCAGGTATAACACTGGTCAAGAATAACAAGTATCACCAGTTACGATAAATCCAACCCTCACAAACTTGGTAGACATGAAATAGAAAAAAGCTGCATGAAATATTTCTGCTAGGTTCTCTTATCATCCCCGAAAGCAACATATCCTACTATCATCCTGGGGAAGAAGAGGCTCAGTATTCCACGTATATGCAGTCAAACTCGCAAATATCTTCAAGCAGGATAGTCAGGAGGAGAAAAATACAGCCAACAAAACTTCTCCGTCAGCAAAAGTCCTTGGTTGAACTCAACATCCCAGTTAACAGTGGTAGGGAATTCAGAGGGAAGACACACTAGCCTCAGCATTCCAGGCCAAATCTCAACTTGCTCAAAGATTAAAAGGCATTTGAGCCCAGGAATTTAGTTCAACCAATTAGAGGAGACAGATGAGTGCAAAGTGGAACTTTAAATCTAGATTTGTACAGTGTTTAGGAGTAACTAAATTAGACCTTCCCACAGTTTATCCTTCTATGTTCATTGTGCTAGAGAAACTGACTTACAGGTAAGACCTCTCAATTCTCTCTGGCTCCCAGAACCTGTGTTTTCTCATGCCACAATTGATAGTCCCTAAACCTTTACATGGATTTACCAATACCTTTGTTAAAATCTTATTATTCAAAATTTTATCTATAGGAGCAGAAGAAAATAGCATCCCTATACAAAAAAAAAAAATTACTCTGAATGTCCTTTCCCAGGAAAGATTTCCCACCCACCCTGATTTCTTGAGATAATGCATTCCCTCTAGGCTGCAGAGCAGAGCATGAGCACAGAAAGCCAATGCTAAAAGAATTTTTCCATAGTTGCTCTTAAGGCGAAAAGTACATTTCCAAATTTAAAAAGCAGACAGTAACTGCTGTCTTGTGTGTTCTGGAAAGAATATTACTCAGTTTATTTTTGTAATTTACAAACAACTAGTATTGCTTGATGCTCTGAAGCACTACTGAAAATTTCAACTGCAATGAACACAGGCCTACCTTTAACCCAGTTGGTCTTTTGCCAGGCACATTCTCCCACCAAAACAAGGGCATTTGTACTACCAAGCACCCTGTGCAAGGATGGGAAAATAACCCCAACTACTGTATAAATTATTAGACAGCATCCACATTACAGACAGTGGTGTTTCAGGCCCAGAAATTCTTGGTAGTCTTTTTTTTTTTTATAGGTTGCTTCATTTTTTTTGTTGCTTTAAACACATTTTCAGAGCAGGAATCAAACATTGATTGAATAGAATAATATTTGGAGCTTTGTAACTCCTGGATAATCACGTCCAAATATACCTTCTACTTGCATGGCATGAAATAGGCATATGCACAGGTTCAACCTGACCATACTGTTACAGCTGCACAGTGTTCTTCTTTGTGTTTCTTCAAAGGTTATAAAATCATAAAGCTTATGCACCTTCCCAGAAAGACAGCAGAAATGCTGAAGCCTTTCAGTAACAGCCAGAATTACCTAAGAAAGAAGATGGAAGGAATGCCAAAACCAGACTAAGCTAACAACTCCTTACAGTTCCATTAGAAATTCCGCAGATCACCTCAGAGAAAATTGGTGTCAGACCCTTTATAAACACGTAAATGCAAGTTGTCTGAACAGCAATAAGAGTAACCTTAAAAAATCTCCTTATAAATATGTATTAAAATTCTGAATACACAAACCACACCAAGCAAAATTCATTTTCTTCCTCCCAACCAGAAAGAATGCTCAATAGTTCCCAAATGTCAATGAAAGTTACCTTTGCTACTGTTCTTAGATATAAAGAAGTTCTTTCCTGTGAGAGTGGCGAGGCACTGGCACAGGGTGAGCCCAGAGAAGCTGTAGCTGCCCCATCCCTGGCAGTGTTCAAGGTTGGATGGGGCTTGGAGCAATCTGGTCTAGTGCAAGGTGTCCCTGCCTGTGGCAGGGAGCTGGAACTAGACAAGGTTGAAGGTCCCTTCCAATCCAAACCATTCTATTAAATATCTACACCTCTTTTAGGGTGCAGAGAGCACTTGTATAATGCTGCTGAAAAACCTGGGATTATCACTCTAACAGTCAGATGGGAACTCAGATGCCAAGCGCAAGAGGTCATAGGTGTCTTCAGCAGAAATACTGCATTAGACCGAGATGGTTTACGCTGAAAGTATTTGAAATTAGTTACAGAATAAAATATGAATGCCATGGAAATGCATACTTGTCATAGCAAGAACAGCCTCCTATATAGCTTTTAGTTCTTAGATGTCAGTAAACTACCACCCAGGGAAGAGTACAAGACAGGATTCCCAAAGGGCAGCTACAATTCATGAACTGCTGAAGGACACTTCCTTGCAAGCTGTCTGTATTTTTATTTTAGTAGATGCAAATACAGTATGTAGTAGAGAAACACTTTTTTTTTTCCCCAGAATGACAGGGAATAATCCATTTATAAAGCAGAACAAACCCAAGTGGGTAGAGATTCCACAGCTCAAGGCACAGTCTGCTTCAAGTGGCAGTTTCTGATACTGTTATCATATCGACAGATGAAAACCTTACAAGGTAGAAAAACTGAAAGTAAAACAAAGCAGCAGCAAGTGTACCAGGAAGGCAGAATGAAGCCTGCATTCCTTTCCAGCCTTGGAGCGGTGACTTCATCTTTGCTAGGGTGACCTTCCACTGAGACCAGGCTTGAATACTAATATTAGACTAAAAAGAAGTATGCCACCCTCTAAATACAATGATGACTCAACACCTAGAGGCTCCAGTGATGTAATGTTAAGTCAGAACCTCTTTGATCATAATCGAGATTTTTAAAAGTGAAGGCAAAAGGCACAGATCTTCCCTTGCAGGAAGACTGCCTCCTAGAGCATCTTCTTGAATTAGCCTGTAGGAAAAGGGAACCAAAGAAACACTTCACACATGGCAGCAGACACACTGGCTTCCCTTTGTTTAAAAGGAGCGCTGAAAAGACACATTTCAATTACATGCTTCAGAGTCAAAGCATCAGTAGAAAGGTTTGTGTTAATCCTAGAAGTGAGAAGTTAACGGTAACCCAGCAGACCACTGAACTGTCCAGTGTCTTTTACTGCACCTTAAAAATAAAAATAGCAGCATGCAGATGCGCTTTGTTGCGAAAGCCAAATTCCAAGTATAAAAGAAAAAAGCCTTTCCAAGTAAGGCTATAGAGTTCTCTTAAAGCATCAAACTTGAACAAATATTCCAGCACTCACTTGAGTAGCCTTAGATCTTTTTCAATGCCCAAGCTCAATAATACATCTTTTTAAAAAAAAGGTAGTCTAACACGGACTTCTGTAGTAAAAGCAAGTCATCATCCAGTATATGTGAAAGAACCCCTCATGAAGGAAGTAACCGTTTTTGTAATAAACACCATTAAACTAGAATTATCTTTTCCATTGATTTGTTAATTTGACCTCTTTTTTCTTCCCTTTCCCACTCCATCTCCATTAACCTCCCTGTTCAGGAAATGCATTCCCCAGTCTTGCATTCACACACTGACCCTCCTCTTCAGAAGAACTTTTTAGGATACACTTCATCATAAGTTCCAAGAATCACAAACTGGTGGAGGTTGGAAGAGACCTCTGAAGGCCCATCTTGAACAACCCTCCTGCTCAAGCCAGCTGTCCAGGACCATATCCAGAGGCTTCTGAATACATCTGTGGAAGGAGACCACACCACCACCCTGCACAACCTGTGGCAGTGCTCTGTCACTTTCACAGTAAGAAAGTGTTTCCTTATGTTTCAGTTTGCACCCATGGCCTGTGGTCCTATCACTGGGCACCACTGAAGAGAGCTGGGCGCCATTTTCTCTGCACCCTCCCTTTAGGTGTTAATACACACTGATAAGATCCCCCAGAGCCTTCTCTTCTCCAGGCTAAACTCTCCCAGCTCTCTCAGCCTTTCCTCATAGGAGGTGCTTCAGTCCCTTCATCATCTAAGTGGCCCTTCACTGGACACTCACCAGTATGTTCATATCTCTAGTACTGAGAATCCAGAACTGGATGTGTCTGGTCACTGTTTTCTCATGCAGAAATAATAATTTAATAATTACCAATAATAATCTCTCCTATTGGTTTTAATTAAGTTAGCAAGAAAAAGCACTTAGTGGACTTCAGCTACCATTTCCTTGTCAGCTTCACCATACCTAAAATGCTCAGAAACTGGTTTTTCATTCTTTATCCGAAATACAACTATCAAGTTTAATAGCTGCTCCTCCTGATTTGAGCCAAAATAGTGGCAAAAGGAAGAGCATACAGCCTCTAAACAGCTTGAGGAAACACATCCTTCCCTCACATAAGCATATTCTAATAATGTCAGTTTTGTGTAAGTAGTTCCTGAGGCATTACAGCATCTGAAGAAACCATCTTAAGAGACAAAGATGCTTCACTTTGACAGTGGGCTTACCAGTTTCAGCCTGAAGGAAACTACAGTCATAATACAGAAAAGGATGTTTTTACAAAACAGTGATATATGCATAACAAATTTACAACAAAAGGTTTACTATCCAGAAAGCCCGAGGGGCTACGTGCAGCAATTAACTGTTAAAACACACACACACACATCCACCCTTAGGAGTAATCAGTCATGCCCTTTGGCTCCCCACCACAGTTGCTTTTTCAGGAAAGATAAAAGGAGCAGTGCCTCCCATTCAGTCACACCATCAGCCAAAAATAACAGTCTCAATTTTGCCATATCTTAAGTAGTCCCAGCAGTTTTTCCAAGAGACATGTGGTAATTATCAGGGTTTAGAAGTATTTTCTATTTAGTTTCTTTAGAGTAGGATTTCCATGACCCAACAAAGCCAGCGCTGCACACTTCAAAAAGCCTCCCCCTACCATGAACAAGTTATATGCTAAAATAAATGATCATAACATAGAACGGTTATGGGGCACAACTGAGTGTGACCCCAGATTTGGAACAGGGTTGTTAAGATAATCTACTTCTCCACACCTTTGTTGGCCTTTAAAAGCTAAAAAACTCAGTATTTTCTAGTTGCATTGTAAAGAAGGTACAATTCTACTTTCTATATGAAGGAGAAGGCTATCCATGATAGGAGTGGAGATAAGCAAAACCACACCCCCACCTCAGCTGTAGCAAGCTGATAGTGTATTGATGCTGCTAAGCCATCATGTGCAAATCCTTAAATGCCTGTATCATTGACCCAGATAGGTCATTCTCCTGACCAAGAACACAGTAAAGCAAATGTTGAAAGCAAGTATTTTTTTTACTAGATACTGTTACTGTAGCAAAATCAGATATACACAGCCAGTATAAATTTATATTTCCCCTTTCTTCTTCCAGTGTTTAGGATCAGGCAGTGACTCCTGAGCAGCTTTCTTTACACTAGATGGCAATGCTCATCTTCAGATTCAGGGCCCGCAACTCTTCAGACTCGCTCTGTGTTGAGACCTTAGGGTGCCAGCCAGGAGAAGACTCGAGCCTGGCCTGATACAATTTCTTAATCTGTAAAGAACATGGCCTTCAGCTGCAAGAATTCCTCATCTTCAGAAAAACAAAGGTCCAAAACTCAGGTTTCCTGCAGATGCCATAGTCACTCTTGATAAGGCAACACTGAATCCTTTCCAAGAAGTGCTGTACAGCCACGTGAGGTTGGTGAAAGTGTATAAACAATACAGAATGCAGTAAGATCAGACAATGTGAATCAGCTTATCCACAGTGCTGGCATACATGCAGGTAAGTGTTACCCCCAGGCTGCTGCCAGCCCGTTCTCAAACACAAACTGGAACTTAACCTGCATCTGACACAGTACTTAAGTGTCTTCAAATTAAAACACAAAGTAGTTAAGGCATTGGCTTTTAAAAACCCATCTTTGGAAAGAATATTGCTTAGATATTTGCATATTGAAAGACTGAATTTGACAGTTCAGCCTCTTAAGGCACTTCAGCAATGTAGCTTTAATATTGTTGCATACCAGAGCCACTTAGAAGCTTATACATTTAAGTATTATTTATACAGCACATTCACAGACCAAACCTAAACAACCTTTCAAAATGACAGGTTTCTCTGGCTTTCTTTACCAGCTAACTTGTAACTTCCAAACCAATCATACCTCTATTTTCCTCCTAAAAGCATGGGTCAGGAGTAAGAGACAAAAGATACACTGCAAAATCATTACTTTCTGTGGAATGGATAACACAATGAAACTACTATAAATACAACCACTAATGTAGTATGTTTTTTAAAAAGTTTAGTGTACCACTACTTTTACACGGGATCAATATATAACTGAAGATATGATTATCAGCAGCATTTATGGTGTGAGATTTTAAACTTCAGCTTAGTAACTTGACAATATTTTATACTGAATTCATGTATGCTCTTATCATGCAGCAATGGTTAATAATAGAAAGGATTACCAGTATTAATCAACTGGGAACATAAGGGCATGTTCTACAGGAATAAAAATCATAATCAGCTCCCCAGGTCCTTGGATTTAATGAGAAATCTGAAGGTAATCCCATCTAGTTAAATACAGATTTATGGGGGTAACTACTTACCTGCCAACAGAGCTATTCAATCTATGTCATTGACAGCTAGTTTACAGAAATGCACATGGAACAGAATACCCACCTCCACAACCCAGCTGCTATTCTTAAGACATCCTTAAGCCCTGCAAGTCTTTGGGGATTGCTTTCCCACGTACTTACATAATCATCCACTCCATTTTCTAACTAAGCCACCAGCTAAATGCCAGAATAGAGCTCTCAGCGAAGAAAGCTCAGGAGCAAGTGGGGATAGAATCTCTGCAGGAGACAAAGAGATTCTCTAGTTCTGGGCACACTTCTTTTTTCTTCCTTTAAAATTATACTTTCAAACCCCTTCAACTTAAATGAAGCTCATTACTAAATGGTTCTGAAATTCCACAAAATGGCACAACATAAGTGCAGATGTGCCTGTAACAATTAGCCTAGACTACTTCATCAGACAATTAAGCACAAAGCTATCAGTTTTCCATTCCTGACACCTCCATCAGGAAGAATACTAGGTTAAGAAACAGGAACTGAACACTTCCTGCAAAAAGTTGATTTTTTTTAAATTATTTTTATATTAAGATATTGTTTTCAACATTGTTTTAGTCAAACTACAGAGTTAAAAGTAATCTCGCATAGTTCTTGTCTTTGTTCTACTATCATTCATTTTAGATTTTTCAAATAAAATAGTATTTCAGATAACTTAAAACATTTGAGACCCTATCATTCATACAACTGCCTGAAAGGAGGTTATAGTGAGGCCGGGGCTGGTCTCCTTTCCCAGGTAACAAGTGATAGGACAAGGAGAAATGGCCTCAAATTGCACCAGGGGAGGTTTAGATTGAATATTAGGAAAAGTTTCTTCACCCAAAGGGTTATCAAACATTGGAACAGGCTGCCCAGGGAAGTGGTGGAGTCACCATCCCTGGAGGTGTTTAAAAGATGCGTAGATGTGGCCCTTAGAGACATGGTTCAGTGGTGGACACTGCAGAGCTAAATTAATGGTTGGACTCCATCTTGGAGGTCTTTTCCAACATAAAAGATCCTATGAGAAGATACAGTAAAGGCAGCCTCCCATCACAGTGGTACGTGATCAGCAAGTGGGAGAAACTTTCACACGTTTAACTTTGCCACCTCCATCACAACTGCAGCTACAATTCCTATGAAGACCTGTACCCACATTTCAGTATTCTACAAATCTGAACAAAAGAAGATTTTTGCTCACCAGAGTTGATAAAACCTTTTTAAGCTATTGAAATAGATGTCATGGCAGAATATTGTTGTCACCTTAGAAAGAAAGCATAGTTTGGATCCATTTTCTTTGTACAAGAAAGATTAAACTGTTTCACTGAAACTGCAGTAAATACAAACATAAGGCATATGTTTCTCATGTATTGAAAATATGGAAAGCAACACTTTACCTTGCTGTTCTCATCTTCAAACACAGACTGGTGAACATTACAAGCAAAGAGAGAATTCGGGAGATCGTTGAAGTCAATTATTTCATGAAAATCTTCCTCTGCAAAGCACCTCTTTAAATCGCTGTCTCCATTTATAGAGTAGAGCAAGAAGTGTGCTCCATCCTCTGCGATACAACCATAGTGACCCAGGCCACGCATTCCAAAGAAGTACGAGTCTCCCCTCATCCCTGGCAACAAGAAGAGACACAGTTACACTACACTTCAAAAATATCATACGCACAAGTTAACCAGAAATCCTTAGTTTGGGGGGTTAGTTCATAGAAAGCATACTTAACAATATTTTAAGGCAACAATTGGACTCTGAAGCAGCCACTAAAACTAGTTTCACCAAAGGGTGAAATAAAGGGGATCTGCTTTAGTTTTAATTATTAGCACAGAAAAGACCTAAGCATACCAGCACAAGCTGCTGAACACAACCAGAAGCGTTATTTCAGTGCCCTTGCCCTAAAGGAAAATACTGGGTTGTATTTAGGTTTAAGAGAATCATGTTTGCTACTGGGAAGGCAGGCTGGTGCTTCTGAATTCACAGTCAGCTTAGAGAAAAAGTGTAATGCATTGGGTAAGATGAAAGTGAAAATAACTTCAACAGTTAAAAAAAGCTAAGGGAAGAGTGGACTTGAGAGATGATTCTCAGCACGCTTTAGGAAAATCCTGCTGCCTTTGGAGCCTTTACTCCATCCAAATCTATCGCATAGAAAGGTAATGTTATGACACATAAGTAACAAGCCCATACATCAAATACTATGCCTACTATTGATAACAACAGTAAACTTCATACCAGCCAAGAGGAATAAGTAAATGTCCAATTAATTATTGGTGTGTTAATTAGCATAAATTCAGGTATTTATCAATCCTTAGTACAGGTGTAATACACATCAGCTACAACCTCTACAGAGCTCCAATAAGCTGACTAGAAGTCATGGAGAAGCATAATAAATCCCCTGATGCTTTTGTTTCTTTTAATCACAATATGTAATCATTGGCTGGTTTTCCTCCTCATAATGAGTTAAAGAATTACATAAACAGTATGCTCATCTGTTTCTGATTTGCTCTACTGCATGCTTGCTATTCTCTATAAATAGTTGTAAATATTAGTTCAAATACACTATTTAGGACTAGTGTCCAAAATTAAACTCTATGGGCTTATTACACTTAATCTTGGTAAAGCAAAGCTAAATTAGTTCAAAGCTTGATCCATTCATTTAAGAGGTCATGGGATCAAGGCCTAATCAGGTCATATTTAAGAGACCAATACAGAAGACTTATTTCTGAAAATTAAAAACTGAACAGAAAGACACAGGAATATTAAGTCATTGTTAATGTCTTCTTGATTCAAAACCTACCAAAACCTGTTTTCTTAATCAGTGCTTATGCAGCTGTGCTCAAGTAATGATTTTCTTAGGGGAGCAGGGCATTGCTTTGACATTCTGCTCATTTTTAAAAGTGATAAATTTAGCCAAAGAAGATGGAAAGGGACATGGCGGCAATCTTTGCACCCCAAAAGGCAGCTGCAAATGGAAAGAAATAACTTCTTGCTGCCAGGGCTAAGGCAGAGAGGCTAAGAACCACACTGGTACCAACACATCACCAGACAAAGCCATGATAGCCCTTGACAGTGGTAGGTAAATGGTTAGGACTTGATGATCTTAAAAATCTTTTCAAACCTGCACAATTCTACAGAGCTAGTCTGCCATGCCTGTGCCTTTCATATAACTTCATTTCTGCTGCTGCTCTGAAATGATACTTGGCTGATAACAGCACATCATACCGTGACATAAGGTTACAGAAGTGTCAGTAATTTTATTGCTGAGGTCTCAGGGCTAACAACAGAAGTCCTCAAGAAAACAAGCTGAAGTCATGCTCCAAAAGTATCAGTTTAGAGCACAGAGTCCACGCTTGCCACACTCTGATCACATAACAGAAACAGATTTACTAGCCAGTATTATTTCTCACAACAGCTAAGGCTGGAAGGGGCCTGGACTGGGCACCTAGTCCAAACCACAAGGTCAGACCAGGATAACTCAGGACCTTATCCAGAGATAAGCGCTGTACAGCAATACCACTCAGAGCACATGTAGCGATCTGCAAAGAGCTGGCAGGTCACAGGATCTTAACTGTCCTCCTTTTCCAGGTACCAAAGTATGTTACACAGCTAAAACCAGAATAGTTTTCTAGTGCTTTATTCCATGCATGTGATTTATGAGGGAGGGGTTGAAAACAAGCAAGAGTGCAGGGCTGTAAGGAAGCAGGTATAGTATGAAAGCCTCTGGCCAATTACCTCCTTTTACTGTATCAACCTAAGGACGGGTTTTTAGACTATCCCATGCATACCAGTAATTTCACCAGCTCAAGCTGGTATTAGCACAAGTATCTCCAACTAATTTCAGTTTAGGAATTTAACTGTACCTGAAAAGAAAGCCTAAATAAGTGGCAAAAGAAATGCCTACTTCAACAGTAGGCATTAATGTAGTAGGAACTCAGTATCACAGCAATACTGCCTCTGGTAATTGAGCCAACTCACTTGAGCCTAGTATTACCATGAATTTCTGTATAAATGTACCCAAGTACGTACCATGAAAAATAAGCAAAACTCACAGCAGCCACTACTGGGGAAGACACTTAAATTCACTCTGGCAGAGAATATTAATAGATCTTCTACTCCAAACACAATCTCTAAACATGCTTACCATCATGTCTAGCATGTGCTGAGATTCATTGCTTCTAGGTTTATAAAAATAAAATTCAAGCCCAATATGTTACAAAATAAAGTTTACATGCCTGAGAGTATGAAGTACTTCATTCACAACAGGCAAAGTTCTTTCAGTCAGTGAAAATGCTGACTATTTTAGAGTCATACTGGCCAAGAACCTCCCCCCCCCCAAACATTAAGCTGGAGGAGTCCAGTCAGCAGAAGGGGATGTTTCAAGCCAACTTTACACAACAGACTCAAAAGTACAAAGATGACACAAGCTGATACTCAAAAGTTGAAGGAATTTGGATTATGAACGAACATTCAATAAGCATCCTAGCGAGAAGGGGAAAATTAAACCAAACTGGGAATAGCGAAGTTTAGGACCCACAAGAATGTCCTAGGATATAATGAAAGCGGGATCTGCTGGTTGAATGGAACTTGGAAGGGACAAACATACCTGAATCAGCAACATTTGTCAGCACACTTCAATGCTTTGGGCTGTAAATTCAGACTGAATGGACAAACAAGCACTTCTGCCAAAACATGCAACATAATCTGTCAAGTACTTCAGGCTTCTTGCCCCAACACCAGTCGTTTTCCTATACAGAGGAGGGCCCCACGCAATCTTTTGTAGTAAAGAAAGCATCTCCTGCTCCGATTCATGGCACAACCAAACTGATACAGTTAAAACACCAGGCCTAAGGAAAAAAGGTTGGGTTTAATTCTATGCATAAAGTAGGTAACTGACCTGATCAACTTAACAGCTGTGTAAATATCTGTAGCAACCAACTTAGGCCCAGTTTGGGAACAGAGAGACAACAGCAGAGGTTGGAATTGTACTTTTCAGCAACTAACCTACTTAAAGAATTCATGAAATTATAATCTTGAGTTTTCACAGCTCCGCATGAACTTCATAATAAGTCACATATGGGACATTATCTTCAGCCAGTCATGAGTTGGAAATCTTACCACCTTCTGCATCATAAATAACTTTACATATATATATAAAGCAAATAACTACACATCCTTTATTATGTCTGTCAAACTACTTAAGGCTCAGGTATTTTTTTGTTGGTAGCATTTTGTAGCTTCTTTGAATTTACTTAGCTACAGGCAGTCCTCTGTCAAAAAATATTATCTTCCTGATTATTCTACTAATTTGGAACAAAAGAATTTACATTTCAAATCCCTTAAAATAATTAATTCCAAATCATGTATAAACCATGAACTGCATTGTCATATAAAATAAACCAAATTACAAGTCATCTTTTATGTAACTATAATACAATCATGTGATCACATTCCCATTTATATTAAAGCTCCTTTCCACAACTGCTGACAAAATAAGCTAACTCCTCCTCTCCTGCTGTCCTTATAAAAAAAACCCAACAACCAGAAAGACATCCAAATAAGAATAAACCATGGTCATCTTGCCTTTAAAATGTAATGACTCCAAAGAGAGCTGTGCATTTGCTTCTCCCTTCCCAAATCAGGATATTTTTAAACACGTAAGATACCAGGAGTTGTCATCCAGAATTTCAAAAGAAGTAGCAACACCGTAACAGCAACACTAAGGCATCATCCAGCACCAACACTGATGCTAAATTAGTTCACCAAGATCTTAACAGGGACCACACTAGTAAACTCCATATCAGAATTGCTCCCCTTCAAAGAGAGAAATATACACAAACCTGAGCCCAAGTCCAAGTAACCTAATCCTGATTGTTTGCCACATCCCTTTATCCCCTGTAAATAAAGTTCACCCATATGCAATCTGTGTTTCTATACTATTTCTGTATTTGGTGTAGGGTTTTGACCTTAAGCCTTCACATCAAAAAAATAGTAAATTACTTGAAATTTCTCCTCCTGTGGTCAGTGTGTGCAAGAGCTTGAAATCTGTGACAGCTCAAACCACGAAGCAAACACCCTTCCCATAGGAACAATTAGGTTATGTCAGTGTTCAACCCTACAGATACTGTAACTGAAAGCTCTGTAGAGATTCCAGGTGGGAGCTAAGCATTCACTCTGTCACCTCCCTATTTTTAGACATGCTACACCTCTAATTAAAATTAACAGAGACTAGCAAAATTTCATATTCACTGGCAAATAGCTTACTTAAAACTGTTATCAAAAAGTATTGCTTTTTTAGTGTTAAACCAAAAAGGCAAAGAGGTACATCCTATGATGGAGTCAAACCCCTACAGAGCAAACAACTGCAGCTGAAATTTTGCTAAATTAAGACAACTTTAGCACATAAAGTGTCTGAATGGACCAAAGCTTTATATACCACCAAGCACGTATAGATTTATCCACTGTTTCTTATGGAAACTAATAACGCATTTCTTTGGTGACCATTTTCCATTTTTAAGAGGTTTTAGGAAGAGTCCCTGAGGGACATCAAGAAACAGGGACAAGTCTTTTGAAATTGCTAGGAAACTTTACTTTTTTTTATTAAACACTGCTTGCCATGACAAACATGGCTAAAAATAGACTAAAGCAAACAAAATGGTACAAATAGAAGCTTTAAATATAATCATTATAAACTAAAAGTATTATTGAGTCCCAAATACAAACCTGGAAACCATAATTTACAGGAATTAAGAAAAGTTTTGGAAAAAAGAAAAAGGGGGGAGGCAAAAAAATGTTGAAGTTGTTTTTCTAGAAGGGTCCAGAAAAGGTACAGGGATTCTACCTCTGCTACTGAAAGTACAAAACCAAACAGCAAGCTATACCATAATTTGAAGGGGGGGGGGGGCAGGGCACGATCAGTCTTTGAATAGTCACTGAATTAATGACAGCACAGTCACCAGTTCCTGTCATGTCAGCCTAAGGATGTAGCTCCTGCTGAAGCACTCGGACCCACAGTGAAGACTTCAGCAGAAGGCACAAGGATATCAGGGTAGTTCAGATAATAGTAGCCTATTAAAATTTCATTCCATTCTGCAAAATTAACACTGGAGACAAATATTATTTTTATGGGGTGGTAATTCTTCACTGTGGAAAGCTCCCATCCACTTAAATTGAGGTGTTTTCCTCAGAGAGAGCAGAACAGGACCTCATGTGACAGGATTAATGAGCTGTTGTAGTCTCAAAAGTAATACAGACTATAGTCACCCCTTCCCTCAATCTGCACCTCAGCATCTCACACCTGGACATGGACTACTCCCCTTACAGTAATAAAAGTTACTGGTACTGTGGAGTCCACTTGCATTTTTAACTCCAGTTTGGCTAGCACCACACAAAAATAGCCTCAACCTCCACTATTGCTCTTGCAGAAGTGGCAGATATGAGGAAGAGGATTTTATTATTATTTTTCCAAACACTATCTGGTGCAAATCCCAAATATTCTAATCCTTTCCATTGACATTCTAGTCATATTAAATTTAGCTGAGACTTTGTAACTATTTTTGGAAGCTTTTAGCATCCAAAGGGACTATTCAGTTTTATTCATCTAAAGCAGGGCTGGCCAGCTCAAGCAATTCAAGACCTGCATATTGCTGTGCCTCCCATGCCAAGGATGTATCCTAAGACTAGTAAAGGAACTCTATTGGCCTCGGCTTGCCAAGTAGTCTGTACCTGAACCCCTGGAGAAAACAAGCCAGCAGACACTGGTGCTCAACCCTACTAAGCCAAGACTCCAGCACCATTCCACAATGGGAAGATGATACTATGAGCAACCAATGCCAGGCATGAAGATTTTACACATGGTTCTTACAGCCAAGAGCTGAGCCATGATTAATCGACCACTACGGTTACCATGGTAACATTAAGGCATTCAAAGAACAAAAATCCCCAAACCAAAGAAACCAGAACAAGCTTTTGGATTACCTTCACTTGGCCTCTACACTACACTATTTAAAGCAAGCCAGTTTTATAAGGGACACACAGCACTACAACATTGCTGGCCTGCAGCCAGACCTGTCACCTCACACAGAGGTCAGTGGAACACATTTAATAGCCCTCTAGATTGGAATGTGAAATTCATAACTATACCCTAATTCCTACCAAGACCTACTTCCCTTTTCCCTGTTAGGAAAAAAAAAAAGGAAGAAATCCTGTATGTCAGTACCACATGCAACAGGAGCTGTTCACAGTGTTTAACTCCTAGAAGGTACTCACTGATGACTTGGAATAAAATGTCATTGTTTCCTTGAAAAGAATTTTCTTCTGGTACACACAAGTGATTTAACATAAAAAAACACCAAGGACACCAATGCACTGACAAGCATTTTCAAGACAAAATAAGCCACCGAATCTAAGTAAGAACTGTAATATCTGGAAAGCAGCAAAGAAGCTATATCACATAGCTGACAACCTTCTGAGAAATTTAAGGAGAATGGGACAAGAAAGGCAGCACTTACTAGATAGCAAATTTGATAATTTCTATAAAGTAACCTTCTGTCCTTTCAACTGCTTGTAGTTTTTGAGATTTATACTCTCACAGTATCCAGACTTCCATCTGTTCAGAATGATGTGCGACCATATCATTCAGTTTTACTGCAAGAATAAATGCAGTAGAGTTTCTTTACAGTAATTATGTATTTCCAAGGAAAAAGAGCTTTCCTTTTCCACAGAGCAACCATTCTAAGTAGGTAAACAACACTGAGCAAACCGATTTGTAAGGGCAGAACTTGAAAGTTTAACACAGTGGCACAGCACAGCAAAGCATAACCTCTGATTAAACTTTAGTTTACACTTGTGTAGTATGATTTCTCTCAGCTGTATAAACCTACCATGCATTTTCCTGTTAGGAAAGTAGATTAAACTCCAAACTCAAGCAGTAAAAAGACAAAATACTTTAAAGGGATACAAAAGAATCTAGGAGAGGCGTGTAAACAACAAACCAACAATTTCGGAGAGCTACATGGCCTATAGACATCAAACATCGCTGCGCGACACTGGACAACTTTAAAGCAGCCCAAGAAGATTCTCCCTCAGACATACGGACTTCGTTGCATGCACCCCAGCTTTAAGGTGCACAAGTAGTCGGGACAGGTCCGCAGCGCTGCGAGCACCCACCTGTCCCGAGCCGGCACTCATCGCCTCCCGCACGGCCGCGACCCGCTTCCCGCCTGCCCCATATAGCGGGTACTCCAGCACCTCACCAAGCTGCTCCTACCCGCACCGGCCGGTCCACCTCCCTCAGCGCGCGGCTCCCCACCGCCAACCGCAGGAAAGCCCCGGGCTCGCCCAGCATCCGAAAGGCCTCCGGCGAAAGGAGCCCCGAGGCAAGCGCGGGTCCCGAGGTAGGGGGCAGGACAGCGGGCGCCGCAGGGAGAGCCGGCGGGGCGGTTACATAACCCCGCCAAGGCGGGCGCACGCCGCCAGGTCGGCAACGCAGGGCTGCAAGCGGAGCTCCTTCGCGGCAGCGGCCCTACCCTTACCTGCTGCGGCTGGACCGTCCTGCACCTGCCCGCCCGCCTCCCCTCAGCCCCGAGCACCGGAACGCGCTAACAACTCCTCACCGAACAACACACACCTCTCGCTACCCGCTCCACTACCGCGGGGCCACAAGCCAATCAATAAACCCCCCCACCCAAACGGACAAGAGGGAACCACCAATAAGAATGCGAGGAGCAAACTGGCCCCGCCTCCTTCGTGCCCTGGCCACGCCCCTCACCTCCCACCCCTTCGCGCCGGGTCTGGGTTATCGGTGCCATACCTCTGCTCCGTGGGGAGGCAGGGGAGCCTAGCGGGTGTTTCATGGCGGACCCGGTGAGGCAGGGGAGCCTAGCGGGTGTTTCATGGCGGACCCGGTGCACAGCGAGGGGTGGGAATCCGGCAGCGACTTGTGTCGTGTTACCGGTGCGTGGCAAAGCTTCCCTCCCTCAGGGTGTTGGTCCCCCCTGCCGTGAGGTGTGAGGTGGTGAGAGGTGAGGTGGGGTGAGGTGCAGCGAGGAGACGTGGGATGGATGTGAGAAGGGTGGGATAGGTTTAGATGAGGTATAAGGAGGAAATTCTTCCCTGTGCGGGTGCTGAGGCGCTGGCACAGGTTGCCCAGAGAAGCTGTGGCTGCCCCATCCCTGGCAGTGTTTAAGGCCAAGCTGGACACAGGGGCTTGGAGCAGCCTGGTCTAGTGGAAGGTGTCCCTGCTTGTGGCAGGGGATTGGAACTGGATGAGGTTGAAGGTCCCTTCCAGCTCAAACCATTCCGTGATAGGGCAAAGTTAGGTGGGATGGGGTAGGGAAATGTGGGATGCAGTGTGGTGGGAGAGAGGAGATGAGAGTTGGGGTAGGGTGGGATGGGGAGAGGTGTGGTGGGTTACAGAAAGAAAAGGGGGGATGGATGCTCACACAACGCCAGCGCACCTCAACATGGTGACAAACCTCTGAATGCCCTGTGGTGCCTCTGGGGGATGGAGGTCACAAGCACGATTCCCACCTCTAACCCCCAACCAGGAAACTGTCCCTTGAAGTGAGCTCCATCTCGAATGGATCCAGTTGTCATCCCTTCTTCAGGTTAACAGGTGAATAAGGTGTACCTCCCCCTTAGAGATGGGGCCAGAAGGTACATTTGTAGGACACTTAAGGAACATCAAGGTTATAGCAGAAAAAGGCTTGTCACGCTCATGATTTTAAAAAGAAGAGAAAGCATTCAGATGCCCCCAAGGCATGCTTTATTAAAGGAAGGTCTATTTTCTCTCTTCCAGCCATGTGTTCAAGACTACTAAGCATCAGAAGCTAATGCTGATTTTCTGCAGTCTTCACGTTGGAATGTAATAGAGAGAGATTTAATCAATAGGGTGATACAGAAATGTAAATAGGTTTTTGTAAAGCTGGCTTTGAAAATCTATAGAATATAATGGAGAACTAGAAGACTCCCATATAATTGTTAAATACCCTATAAAAGATCTATGGAAGGAATAATTCTCCATTAGTTAAAAATATATGAAAAGAAGTATGCCATTTATAGCAGCATTTTCCAATAACAGCATAAAATAACTGTTGTAATGAATGAGATCAATAGCATATCCCACCTGATCTCTGCAAATATGTACGAGCAATGCATTGTAGGTTGTTGTATTTGCAAAAGAAGAGTTTCTTCCTGGTCCCATTAACTAAGAACTGACTTATACCTTGATGCATATCTGGTTTAGATACCTTTCAGGCTTTCTTCTTTGGTTCTAATTTTATTTTTTAATATATAATAGGTAACTGATAGTTATTATTTCTTGTTTTAGCCTTGTGCCTAAAATGTGAATCCCTGACCATGGTTTTATTGCTTTAGGCACTGTGTAGAAGAGAAAGCAAGCTATAAAACCAAGATACCACAATACAAACTAATCAGGTTTTAAATCAAATTATATGCTTGTCATCTTGGGTTTTGTTTTAGGAATTACACCTGGTAGGATATCTTCCTTTGTCTCCATTTACATGTGTTCCCTTTGCATAATGTCTTATTTTAATATTCTGAGTAGGAAGAGCTTTTACTGTCCCAAGTCTTATGTTATAAAATTTCCTTGTGTCTTCTTACCCCCATGTCTCTTAACCATGTCTTGTTTACAGTAGCCAGTCTCAAGTTTTATTCTTTTTCATATTTTCATATTGGGAATAATATTTTCATTGTGATGATATTGCCGTACTGTATGCTTTCCTTGTAGTAAAATGGGAATCTCGACAGTTATGGAAACAAGCTAACCCATGTTCAGAAAAAATCAGGAATGCCTAAATCAGTACTTTGGCTTTTATATGCATCCAGACATTATTTCTAAGATGAAGGAGGAAAAAAACAAATTCCACCATTTGCAGTAAAAATGCCTTCAGATTAGATAATAATGAGAATGGCAACAATTGCAGTGGCTTTAATATCCCCTGTTGCAAGCATTAAACATTTCTATTAGGGAAGGTCACAAAATAATACATTATTCAGACACAGAAAAATGGCACTGCAAAAATAAGAAACTAATAGTATCTAAGAGACCAGTCTCTTTGGAGTCACACCATTTACTCACTTAGGCCCCAGTAGGCAACCTGTGCTTCCTAAATGCTGTGGGTATTGTCCCACAACCGAAGTGGTTGTAGAGTGCCAAAATCTGTAGGAAGCTGAAATTCTGGAAAGAATACCAAAGGAGGTGATGAAACAGCTGCTACTTGCAAGATTTGCAAGCAGTGCTGTAGTCCTGCTCCCACAGAATGAGTGGGAGTTTTGTTACTGATACCTTAGAGCACAGGCTTAGCCCATCTCATCCAAATCCTGAGCTGCTCATTATCTTCACTCTGCACCTGCTTCTTATCTCCAGATTGCATCTGTAAGCAAAAGTGGCCTCTCAAATGTACTGAAGTAACACTGGTGAATTTCAACGCAACTGAAGTACTGCAACCAAAATGTTTTTCCCCTCTATGTTATGCTGGCTTCTCAACATCAAAATACAAACACTGACTCAGTCCTGCAGCCTTTGCAGGAGCTTTGGTGACAAGAGCTTTCTCTTTTCAGCAGAAAGGAGTAATATTGCAAAATCTGTAGAGTCTCAAGAAGTGAATGCTTCTTTTGTATTTGTACTCACTGAGATAATCCCAAATTCTTTGGCCAGATATGGATGATGATTTCGTGCAAATGTCTGAGTCTGGAGATTAGAGTGGATAAAGTAAGTAAAATTAGTGTTGACTTTATCAGCATTAGTGTACCCTTGATTGTTTCAGTTACTTTTTTAGCGTATCACAATACTGTTGGATTCCACTTTTTTAGCATATAATAATACTGTTGGATCCCTCTACTCTCTATTTTATCTCCAGCAGCCAAGACTAGATGCTTAGTAAAACAGAGTAAAAAAAGAAGACCATGTATTCTTCTTCTATTTACCTTATGATTTTCCAGCAACTAGTGAGGTAGGGAATTCTGGAATTCAGGATTGTATCCAACCTACTATGCTTAGTAGCTAAGAGTGGTCCTGTTCTCTAGGAGTTTGTCTTTAAGTCTTTTTGAGCCCGTTTTTGCTTTTGCTTTCCTCAGTGTGCTGCGATAATTCTTAATTGTGTAAGAACATTTTCAAGTCTTCCTAATTGTTTTATTATGTTTTTTTTTGTTGTAGAGTCAGTAAATGAAATTTCTTATCTGACCTTCTCACCATCATTATTTTGCAGACTTTAATTGGATTTCCTTTCAGTTATTCCTCTTTCAAGCTGATGCATTTTTCTCTATTTGCAGTGTGAAACTTTACCACCATCCTCTCTATTCTTTCTGATTTTACTAGAAAGCACTACTGTCTTTAAAACTTTAGTTCTACTAAAATGACTTGAATTTTGGTGGATCTGGAATAGGCAAGAGCTGTGTGGCTGAAGGACTCAGAACTCTGAGCGTATGAGTCTGATGACTTTGGGAGTCCCCTTGTCACGTAAGAGGGGAGCTTCTAATTCTGAATGTTCCATTCCCCTTTTTGACCACTTACTAGCCCCACATAGACATTTTTAGAGAGCTTTCCACTTCAACCTCCAGATCTCCTTGCTCTCTTGAGCAAGGTGATAGCTCAAACCAGTGTCTATGTATGCTGAGCTAGGGTTATTTTTTTCCCATGTACATTACTTTGCACTTATCACTGCTGAATTTCATCTGCTATTTTATCACCCAGTCACTCAGTACAGTGAGACAGCATTGCCTCAACACCTCTTCAGTTCTATCCTGCATGCATATAGCAACTGCAAAGCAGCTTAGATACAACATATTGCAGATGTTTAAGTAGAAATGTGCAAAGCAAAGACTGTCTCTTCTCACCCCTCACCCCCCTTTTTTTTCTTTTTCATTTCTCGACAGATCATTTTGCAGTTTCGGGTACAAGAATAATAATTGCACAAATGCAAAATTGCTGCAAATGAGAATAGCTTGCTGTAAAATTGCAGTCCCTGTAATGCCCTTGCACATGACACTCCATGAGCAGGTTTATCACGGAGCAGGGCTGTTTCCTTCTGTGGGGGTCTGGAGATGCAGAAGAGCACAGGGATGCTGCTTCTCTCCAAATCTGGTATGTGGGGGTCAGGCAAGTGGGGATAACCTGCGACACCACTCTGGGAACCCCTGAGCTCCCAGCCTTGCAGTGGTACAGGCCCTACAACTGGCTCTGTTGCTCCCTAAACCCTTTCTCTGGTATGACCCTTTTGTTCCTGAGCATCTTCAGGGCCAGGCAGGAGGCTCGTATTTTTTAAGGCAACGAGAATAGGAACAGAGTCTTCACATCTTCCATCCACTACTGAGAGTGAGGATTGCCTGAAGAAAAGTCTTTCTTTATGACTTGACATTGCAAAAATTCCATATCTAACATAAAGTGCCACAAAATAGAGCTTTATTACCTTACAGCTAACCCTCAGTTTTGAAAACAACAAAAATGCCATGTCCCGATTTCTGGTTAAGGAATATTTTTAACCAAGAAATGTTTTTTTAGCCTAGATGCATGATAGATTGAAGGAGAAAATGGGTTTCATTGACTTTTGAAACAATCTCTATTTCAAGAAATTAAAAAAAAAACAACAAAAAAAGCCTTTTGTTCTGTAACAAAGAACACCTTTAAGTACAAGTACAGTTCTCTCAAATCTGAAACATTATGGCCAGATTTATATTCTCCCATTTGAATGAGGACACTGGAAGATGAGGAGGGTTTAATTTTGTTGAAATACATGAGGTATTTAAGATTATTGTTTTCACTTATGTGCTTTCTGTTTCTTCTCAGTTATCATCATCCCTATACAAAATGAAGGCAGCGCTGCTTCCATCTCTGTACATACCTGCTCCCAAAGCTATGACCATCTCACTCTGGGGAGAAGAGGGATGACAAACTGCAGAGGTGGAATGGTAAGGAAACCGATTTCCTTTTTTCTTTAAAAGATTATTTTTTCCTCTTGATGTCCTTCTTTCCTCTTGATGCCCTTTGAGATTCTGCAGACCTTCTCTCTGCAGAATCTCAAACTGTTGTAACTGCTTCACTAAGGTCAAGGCCTGTGCAATACCATGCAAATTCAAAAGCAGTCTTGAAGCTATAGTCACAATTCAACAGCGTGACTGCTAATGTCAGCTCCAGTTCCTCAAGAATGAACTGTGGTTTGTTGCCCCATATTAACAAGTACAATCACTTGATTTCTAGGATTTACCTAATCAAAATTAAGGGAGCTAGAATATCTGACTTGTCAAAATGATCATGAGGTTATAGAGGAAATGACAAAAATGCCAGACAAGTAAAATCCAGGAAATGAGCACAATTTAACCAGAACATAAGTTTAGCCTCTGAACATAATGTCTCATCTTTCTGATGCACTGATTTCTTTATTTTTTAGACTGAAATTCTCGAAGCAGGAAATGTCATATGAGGAAGTGCTGAACATCATGACGGTATTTAGCAAGTAATTCTTACCACCTCTCCTGCTAGTTCTTAGATTTGTGAAGAGAATTATTAGGAGTGACTTGCCCATTGTGACCCAAATGGAAATAAAAAAAAAAGCAATGAGCCATAGCTGTGTGACCTCAAGCCAAACACTTCAAACTCGTGGACCTAAATATAGACACCTAAATAAATGGCCTGATTTTCAGAAGCAGTGTGCAACTCTGAGAGTTCTAGGTGCTCTGAAAAATCAAGATGCTTATGTAGGCATGTAAATACAGACTGAGCTGCTGAATTTGTTATTTAATCTGCTTCAGAATGTAAATAATTAAGAAAACAAAGGTACTACAAATACTGTTTTTACATGTTATTTAGGAAGCCACAGAGTGTAATTAACTGTGAGAAACTAATAGCTAATAGCATGGAAATTACTGTTTATTAATTGTTGAGAAGTGGAATTCCCCTAGTTCTGGAGCACAGCTAGACAGCTTTGATGGAGAAGTCCATTGTACTAGATTTCTTTGCCTTTTTAGTAATCTTTATCCATAATTACAGAGATTGACATAGAAACGCATTTAAAAATGTCAGATTAAGGAGTTTTGTTTATATTGAGAGAACTTAAAAAATTATATGTTTCATCCTCTTAAAGTGTGATCCATGGTCTTAAGGCTTTTTGTATTTTCTTCCTGAAATCATCATTCCATTATTTTGACACTTCTAGGTGACTTTTGAAGGCATAACTGGAACATCACCGGAAGCAGAGGACCTGATCTAGTTGAAGATGGCCCTGCTCGTTGCAGGAGATTTGGACTAGATGATCTCTGTAGGTCTTTTCCAACCCAAATTATTTTATGATTCTATGATTGTGAATTATGGGTTATTGGTCAGCACATGACATCAGATGCACATTCAGTTAATAGAAAATAAGTAGCTCAAGCAGGTAAGTAACAACCGAGACTGTATTTTTGTGTCTGAATTATGCCTAGAAGTAAAAACTTACACACACAGCCTGTTTTGACACTTCTACTATGCCATGTTCTGTTTAGACACATTATGTTAGTGTATGCTTATATATAGTGTTATTTTTATGTATTATGGCATCAGTGATTGACAGTTGGCCCCTAGATGGTGCCAGTACCTACAAACTGCCAGCCCTTGCGCAAGGTGAACACTGGAGATGGCAAAATGGAAATGGTCTTTGTGACACAGATATTCTTAGGCAGTCATACTTTCCACGACACTGAGTCACTGCATCAGAACATCTCTGAAGAGAGTCCTTCTGCCACATCACCCAGAGGGAAGTCTCTACCCCTTCCTTCTGCTTTCTCAGCAGTGTGACAGAGCTCCAAAAGAGATAGCTAGTCCATCCAGTCATTATTCCCTACCTAAGCATCAATCTGCCAGTCATACCCTTTTAGTACTGCACTCCAACTTTAAGCTTTCCAGATATCGGGCAGCCTGGATATCTGAAAATCCTGAAGGAGAGAGTATACTGGGTTTACAGCTGAGCTGGGAAGGGGGAAAAGGGCATTAGTGAAATTCCCAGAGAGGATGGGAACAGTAAAGGGAAGTTTAAAAGGAGAGAAGAAATGGATCCTCTGGTCTAGATTCTGCTCTTGGGCTGCTCCAGGGCTGCTCCATGCCTCCTCTGGAGGAAGAGTGCTCTGCTGTGAGTTCATCATGTAAATCTGCAGAAAGGGCCTTGCTAGAGGTGTCCCATTCAGCAACCAGCCTGCCAGCACCAGGTTGTGAAGTACTCAGTCCAGAAGGTCAGACAGCCCCAGCTCAGACCTTTTGCCCAGCTCCCACCTTTGACCCCTGTACAAAGTTGCCAACACTGGCACATCTCCATGTGGAGGGATAAATGTATCTTGTCATGTGCAGATCAGTGCTGGCAGGTGTGGTAGCTCAGGATGCTTTAGCGATTGCAACTTTTGCTATGTTCTGTCACTTGCATTTGTCCTGTCTTGTGGGTATGTGGAGAACTCATTACCCAGTTTATTCCTACAGACCCATGTGCCTACATGCGCTGACCATTCATGTCCAAAAACCTCAACCAGACTGCAAGGCCAGAGTCTGTAAGAAAAATTTAGCAAAGCTGAATATGTTGATGAATACCCAAAGGACAGAATATAACCATCTCCTGCTGATTCAGGTCTTTCTGTTATTTTAAGAAACAACCAGATCATTGTGATGAGACTGGCTTTTAACAAAGTGGTTCTTCATTTCAGTTCATGGTAAGCAAAGACCAGTTGCCAGGTTTTCAAACAGTAAAATATTCTTTGGTTTACTTTTTCAGAAAAATGAAATTCAAACCTCGTGTTTAATGCCTGAAAACACCCCTGTAATGATCCTTTTTTATCTGTGTATTATTCCAGTTGTATAAGCAAACTTAAAATAGTAAATGATAATACCATGATTTGGGCAGTACCTTGAGCTATAATGAATTACTTAAGGAGTAATTAGAATTAAAGTAGAACTCTTTAAGTATCTTGCACTGCTCATCTATTCATTTTTAACCTGGGAATCACACTTGGGCAGGCATGTCACGATACTGAAAAGCACTTGTTTTTCTTTCAGTATCAAGCAAACAGAAGGACACACAATGCTTTTCTGAGCAATGATGGTTTTCAGAATAAAGGCCAGATAAAAGGCCAATGCCTTGAAATTGCCTCTGGATGTGTGTCAGCAGTAACAAAGACCAACACTATGAACCCACTGAAACTTTTGTGTTTAATCTGGAAGAGTCAAGTCTAGCTATAATTGAGACCTTTGACATGAGGAAAAGTGACAGAACTCTGTCTTCAGCCTGGAGCACACTTTACCAGTGCAACACATCACAGCTAGAGGAGTCTGGAAATTCCATTTCCTGATCTGCATTTTCAGAATGAGGCAAAAATCTCATTTCAGGTGGGAATCTGCTCGTTTTCTCTTCAGTCCACTGCAGAAAGGTAGAGCAAGCTCCAAATGCCCATCCGTAGTCAACTTTGGTATGCTAAGCTGGTGCTCAAGTCACTTCTGAGCCGGAATTCCCTTCCTTAAGCTAACCAGATCAACTCCAAGGCTTCACAGGCTTAGCAACATTTTCATCAACTTTCTGATGCAGCTCTGATGTGTCTCAAATTTATCAGCAGCCTTTTGGAGTCACAGCCAGGGTGGTTACAGTGCTATCAGTGTGAGATGTAGTTCCTCCTCTCCAGCATGGAAGTTCTCGTTTTCTCATCCAAAATCCATGTTATCGCCTTCAGGCATAGTATCCCACTGGAGCTTGCGCCCGATTATTTGCTTATTTGCCATGACTCCTTCCTCACTTGTCCTTTTCAAAGCTTCAAAGATTGAACAGCAGTAGTTGCACTGTACCTGGACATTAAAGCTCTTTTTATGCTTGTTGCTCCAGTACTCTGCTTGGTACTTGGGAAAGCTGATGTATGAAGTTTCTAACGCAGTAAAAGCAGCACGTGAGTGAAAAAGCCTGGTAGACCTTTGGAAATTTAGAGTATAGATGTAGTTTCTATCTCACAGGTAGCTGCTAGCAACCTTCTAGGTAACACTCCTCCAGAGTGGTTGCTCTATGAAAAGATGTATTTTTACTCAATAGGAAACTTGTCCATAGTGTTTAAATTCCAAGCTTTGCATTAAAACTAAAATATTTCTGAATTTCAGCATCCTAAAAAGAGTGAACTAAAAGATTTAAAATATTTCTTCTGAATATTTTGACCGTAACTCTACAATGTCATTTACTAGTAACATAAATATGACAGTTCCAATTCAGGACAGCACATAGCTTATGCAGAGTCTTACAGACATACCTTACCATCCGTAAGCAGGCTTGAGTGCTCTGATGAATATGAGCAATATTTACAGCTTTTAATCCATATGGACTTTACAGCAGTGGGTAATTCTCATTGTCACCCCAATGCCTAGATGGGGAAATCGAGTCACTGAGGGATGAAGTGATTCGCTCAAAAAGCACAGTGAGTCAATAGGAGAGCTGGGAATAGAGTGCAGAATTCCCTGTGTTATCCATTGGAGTCCTTAGATAATATCATTTTATAAATGCTCTATCTTTGTAAAGACTTCAGTGCTAAAATTATCTTCCCAGGACTCTCATGGAAACAAGATATTTATAACTCCATTAAGCCTTTCCTAGTAATTTTATGATCAAAGTGAAAAAAAAAAGTAATGCTGTGCCAATCAGTCACATGTCCAATGTCATTCTGAATGGCTGCCATGATGAAAGCTTCTCCTTGGTTGTCTCCATTAAACACTTGCTGTCTTTTGAATGCCTTTCTTGTGTCTAATTCCTCTTCCACTGCATACCATGGAGGGGAAATATTTTTTGCCATGTGATGAGCCACACATTTAGAATGTACCATATAACTGGGAAAGATGCTTGCTGCCAGTAGAGCCTAGTGGTTTATGCTGTAAATGTGACTTTGTTGTTTGCCAGTTTCACCTAAAATGAGCAAAGCTACCTCAGTATTTCCACTTTCAAAATTACAGCACAGATGCCAAGACCAACTATAAACAGCAGGTTAGTGACTGAGGCATTTGGACCCTGGTTCAGCAAAGCACTCAAGCTTGTGCTTAAACTGAAATCCAGTCTCATTCTGCAAATCCATTGGAAGTGTTTGCTTAAAGCCAAACACATGCTTAAGTCAAGTTTTGTTTGGCACAGCCTTAGGCACAGCACAGAGCTAGGGCCTTAGAATTAATTTCTTTTTGAAAGGAAGTCATTATTTTTAGCTCACCTCTCACTGGCTACAGCCATATCTTTTAGTCCCCAGATATCTATTTTCAGGAGGTATACGTGCTAAGCCTAAACTTCTGGTTTCTGTGACAATCAGTGGCACAGAAAAGATATCGAATACCGTTACTGGTGTAAAGAAAGAGACCACTTGAAATACTTGACTGCTAAGTACAGATGAGAGGGGCCTTCAGTGAGGCTCATTAGAGGGGAGACATAAAAGAAGTTGTGATTATTCTGGGAGGTGGCTGCTGATAGCAGGGGTGATCTTTTCACTGTGCTGACTGAAAAAGATTCACTTGGTCAACAATTTTAACTCAAAATGTTTACATGAGTTTTCTGTCAAAAATTTCCACAGTAAATTTATGATTTCAGGGAAGATGTTTATGTTCTCCTCAAAGGTATCAAAAAAAGGTTTGGCAGCAATGTGATAGTTTGTGTTGTTTTATCCTGAAACTCTTTCTTAATATATAATAAAATTATTAAAGGAAATTTGATTTCAAAGAGTTTTATAGCTCACTTCTAGCTTTAGATTTCTTCTCTTGTTAAGCAGACTCCCGCTGTTCGTTTTTCTGGCTTAAACATGGGAGTTACTTATCCCAACATAAATGGTGACCACCATACAGTCCTGGCCAGCTCAACCGCACGTTTTGCTCAGGTAGGTCTGGCCTATGGCACATCTGGAGGAGGAGCAATTGCATTTTCGAAGATGTTTTTCTGAGGGATGCCCTGATGTATTCCCTTTAACTTCCACACTTCCTACAGAAGGTAGAAATACAAGGATAGGTCAAAATAAATGATTTTATTTCTTTCTGTGGGCTTAAAAATCTCCTGCTTCATACGCCCTTGTGGTAGTGGAATGAATAAAACCTCATTCTGACTCCTTCTGCTGAGCTGTAGAAAAGCTTTCTAACAGTGGGGAGAGTTGGGTAAGAGGACAAATTCCCAGGGAAATTCAGCACTGTTGTATTTGAAAGCAGACTGCACAAACACTTCATAAGAATAATTTAGATACTGTTAATCCACTCCTGAGCAGGGTTTCATGATGACCTTTTAATACCCATTTAACCCTGTCCCAGTGGGAAAGTCTTCCCCTTCCCCAGAAGCTTCTGAATTCCCAAGTAGAAGACCCCATTTAGATCTATCACTTGGCCACCACATTGCTTTACTAATCCACCTCTCTTCTTTTTTTCTATGTAGGAAAGTATGGTGAGTGCATGGAGCTGTCATCCCTTACGTGACAGCCACATAGTGATGGGATCCCTGAGTCAAGCCCACTTTTCTTCACTTGCTTGCTTGGTATCTCTCTGGCTGTCAAGAACAGGTACTTCTTTCCTGCCAAAAGCCCACACTTCAATGAAAATATGTCCTGCCTTTCAGGACAAATATTCTCATGATTATTCTAGACTGGCAGGGAGTTGCTAAATCCAGTGGCCCAACAGAGGAGAGGCTTTTCCTTTTCTGCTCCTCTGCGTATGGTGGGGGGGAACACAGTTGTTATCACACACTCCAACACTATTCTTGTGAGATGTGGAAGGAAGAAGGAGGTACTTCTCAGCAGAAACAAGATCACACCAGGTCTGAAAAATCCAGCAATATGCCAAAGCTACACCAGACGTGTGACTGTATTTAGGACAGGTTAGAACCCATGTGCAGTGGGGTGTCAGTAAATCTTCAGTAATGCCTTCAGATGCCTTTAATTCATTGTAAACACACTGATGTTGACCTTTAGGTTATACTTTCCTTTAGGGACCTGTTACTTTAAAGTCAAGCTTGCCATTGCAGAATTTTGGTTTTTTGAGTTATACATCATTGTTGTATCCATAACTGCAGAAAGCCAATTGTGTAATCAATTATACAATGTGTTATTTTCCTATGGACGTTCTTCCCATAGTTTTACTGCTGCTGAAAGCCCATTTGTGTTTTGTTTTGTTTCGGTGTGGTTTGGTTTGCTTTTCTTTTTTTTTTGCAAATACTTCTAAAATTATGAATAATCTTTACTTAAAAGACTAAAATTACATGCTAACTATTATCATGTATGAAACCTGACAGCAGTTAAAGTGTTGGTATCTGAACTTACTTGACAGTTTCTTTGAACAACTTTTACTAGGTATTCTTCATAGGTTTAAATTTTTTTGATTTGTGCACTATTTTCTGTAAGTAAGTCATGCTAAAGTGAAAGCAAAAATGTTCCAGATATTAGACAACATTATAATGAATAGCAATAGTTTTTCTTGCAATCACTTTTCATTAGAAACCAAATATCAAAATTCAGCTTTTATTCATATTCATGCAAGGACTGATTCTGAATCCTGTGGAGCAACTAAAGCTCTGTAGAAATTCTAGGTGCTCCAGTGGAAGAAGTCCCCAGTGTTTCCTCTGCTTGCAATTTTTCCATTACAAATGCATTTTATCTGCACCGACTGCAGACAGAGCAGGCCATGCAGATTTCCAAACACAGCAGCTTTTTGTCCTGAATGCCCGGTCAGTGAATTTAGTTTATACACAGCTTTGGACCATCTGTGAATAATTGGCCCAAAAGTTATGAATGCAGCAAGAGAGCTTGAATTTTAAATACTAGGAGGTAGGCAACCAGGTGAGGAGCACAGCTACAACTATACTGCTATGGCACACCACATTTAAAGTTGAAATTAAGAACTGTTAAGGTAGAGAACCTATCTGAAGATGTAGGACAGGGAAGCAGCTCAGTAGCTTTCATTCCCGGCATTTATACTGGACCCGGAATGGTGCCATGGGTTGCTGCGTCCCCACCAAATGTAAGGGGCTCTGCAAAAAGAAGAAAATGGGTAAAAAAAAATTTAAGTTAGTTCAGTTAATGGAATTATCATTGTGTTTTAATGCTAAGATATAAACGTATTCTTTGGTCTGAAGAGGATGAAGACCAAATATTTCTTGGCTTTGCTGAAGCTACTGTGTAGGGCCTTCATGATGACTTTTTATTCCACTTATTCTGATAGAGGATGACACATGAGATCTTAAGAAACTCTTAATGATTTTGAGTATCTTCACCAGCATAATTGCCAATTTACAGTGAACTCCATTGGGAGCTGGCATGGCAACACCATCGTCAGAAAGAGGCAACCTTCCTCATATTCTGGGTGGATTCACCACCACTGCTTGAGATCACAATCTTCAAGGAGAACAGAGGACTGAAGTTCTCTGAGCTGCCAACTTCCAGCCTAAAGGGGCAATCCTACAAAGCCCATGCCAGTCTAAAATTCTCCCTCTTCTCCTTGGCAGTTTAGCCAAGTAGTGTCCTTTTAGGTTGTGACAGGCAGACATGCTCATTTAGCAGCAGTCCCTGTTTGTGAGGAACTATGAATTTTAGAAAGTGCAAAGGACACAGTGCAGATGAGAAGGAAATGACTGCTGAGGGTGGAGACTGCACCATTCTCCTTCAGTGGTAAAATCTATCTATTTCACATCTTGTCTTAGTGTAATCCATTTATTCTCCCACCACTGAATATGTAGTGGAAGAGCACTATGAGGGCTGCATCTGATTTCATATCTTTAAAGTATTAATAATCCAGATGCTAACTGGTTTTGTGAGTGGCAGAGAGCAGTTATAAAATCTCTTGTAATGTTTGGGCAATGATGAGACAAAATACTCTTGTAGATGCTTTTTTTGTATAGGCAGTGCAGCCCCACAGCATTGCTGGAGCTGCTCTGGATTTTCTGAATTACAGCAAAGATTGAGTTATTTGTTATGTGTTTTATTAACACTCCCCTCAAAATTCTCCTTCATTATACATAACCACAGCTGAGCACGGCTGTTCAGCTGAGCATAATGAAGGAGGAATATAAAGATGTGGAATGCATAGAAAAGCACGGGCCTTTTACCTCCTTTGGTACTGCATCCAAAAGCACAAATTCATATCTGTATAGGAACAGCACAATGAACAGCTGGATTTCCATGATGGCAAACCACCTGTAAAAAAAGGGAGGAGAATGTTGACCATTCAGCCTGACCATCTCAAGTGTGTTATCATCAGATAAGAAACAGGGTGTCTTTGGCACGTTACATTCCATTATTTAGTTCTGCCTGGAAGTTTATCTTCAGTTGGAAAATGTGCTGTAGCTTTGTTCGGCTCCATTACTCAGCAAAGAACATGGATGTCATGGCTACCCCTTCTTTCTGGTGAAACGTTAGACTGACAGCATCCCCCTGACACCCTATTTTAAAACAGACCCTTATCATGATGCGTATTTTTTCCACTGTAAAAAAACACTAATGTTCTAGCACTCACTGACTTGAAATAACTTCATAGGAGCGAGAAGACAGTCAATCATGGACAAGACTATATGACTAATGGTGCTATATAAAGTTATATATACAGCTGGGAGCCTGATGACATCAGAGTAGCTGTGACAGTGGGAGTTACTATTTAATGCATCACCATCAGAATGCAGCATGAGACACAAGGGTGTGATTTTTGCTTCTGCAACACTCTCAGAAAGGCCCTTTTCACTCAATCCAGGGAAGATTTCAGGTAACTGCAGTGAACTCCTTCAGGCTATTATTTTTTAAAGCTGACATGTACAAGAGCTTTCAGCATTCAGGCGCTAGGATGCACCTGTGCCACATCATGGGATTACTCACTTGCAGAATTTAGACTGAAGTCTAAAATACCTAGTGAAAATGAGAATACTCCCTTGCTGTTCCACACAGTTTATTTTCCATCATCTGAGAGACGCTGGAAAACTTGAACAGCTATTGGGGAACTCACCAGGGAAAAGACCACATGACTGCACATGGCGTCAGCCTGGATTTGGCCTGGCAGGTGTGAAGAGGAAGCTAATAAGCCCCACGAGACACAAGCTGACTTCTGCAGAGCCATCCAGATCTGTGCGCTGAACCACCCCCTGCTCCAGAGTGGGAGGATCTGTGCTTGTTCTGGCATGGCTTCATAACTCAAATTATCTCTGTGATTTCACTTTGGAATTACCTTGAGATAGGGAGCTTTTGCTGACCTTGAGCTTGGGGGAACACAGTGCAGGGATATTTCAATGGAAATTAGCTTGGGTCAGGCAGGAATTCCTAGCCCAAACTCTGTGCCAGCAGCACTGAGCAAAGGTGGGCTTCCTACCATCACTGCACCACTGGCACAACACAGCCCTGGAGCCCTGGTGCTTGATGTCCTGCCTCTGAGCCATTCTCTCTGTTTTGGCACAGATGTACCATGATGCAACCAAATGCCCAAATGTCTCTAGGTTGCTCTGCAAGTGGAAGTGCCTCATTTACAGAGGGCTGTCCTTCAAACCCAAGCACAGCTGGATGTGGGCTGACCAGCTCCGACACCTCTGTACCCACAGTGGGGGTCATCTGCAATGGGTATAACCAATAACTGGCTGCAGCACTTCCCACCACTACAGCTCCAAGTGCTTTTCCCAACAGGCTGCTGCTGTTATTCTGCTCGGCACACACCAATGCTGAGACACAAGGGTGATAAGCAACATGCATGTCTGAGGGTGGCCTGAGGGACAGCCCAGGAGTGAAAGGCAGGACTGCAGAGTCCCTGTGCATCCTTCTGTCCCACAACACATCATACTGAGCAGCTAAATGCCCCCTACTTCCCACCCATCTTACATATTCTTGACTGAGTCTTAGACCAGTTTTCCTGTAAAAACTCTGAGTTGCTGATGCATTCCCATTTTATTTAGTGACAAGGGGGCTGGACAGATGTGTGCTTTCTGAAATAAGACCCCAATGCACTGCTACATATTTGTGTTGTGCTGGAACACTGGCACCCAGCTGTGGATTGAGGTCCTACAGTAAATGGAGTCTGAGAATGAAATCACAGCCATTGTGCTGAAGGATTTACAATGTCAGCATAAGATAGGAGACATCAGATGGAGCCATGCAAGATAAGCACAGTTGCACAGATAGTAGTCACCTGGTTAGACAAAAGTAGCTTCACTGCCATCAAATTTTCCTTTAGGTAAAAAAGATAGCACAGAAATGGCTTTGTGGGAGCTCTTCCCACATCAGTTTTCCAGAAATTTGCCAAGAAAGTTATTTTCTAGCTTTCAGTTTGATTAAATTAGCTTTAATTTTATGATGAACATCTGCAATGGAGAAATTAAATGTTTAATACATTTCATTTATAAATCCCAGTATGAATTAAATGGAATTAAATGAAAATGCATCTTAAACTTGAAATATCATTGTTTCATTCAGCCGTACCAAGGAAATCTGCAACCTGGGATCTGGAAACATCTCTTGATGTAATGTTAGAATGATGCTGAAAAGCATGAAGGTGTGTCTTATGATGTGGGCTGCCACAGGGTTTGAAAGGACTTTTTTGCGTGTCAGCAAGAAAAAGATTCTCCATCCAATGTCTATGCAGAAATGTTACAATTTTATTTCTAACCACGAATGTATTTTAAAGATACTATCAGAGTACAGAGAAGAGCCTGAACAAAGAAATATGTCAGTATATATAAACAAGCAGCTTTCACAAACATCATTTTGCAGCTTGTCCTGGACTGGTGGATGCCTCTTGTGAATCGTGCTGCCGTCCTTGCTGGGAATGAGCCTGTGCTCATATTTAGCTCAGGAACATGGTACAAGTCACGGAGGTGAGTGAGCACTTTGGCAGGCCTAAACCATGAGTGCAGTTTTGTTCATATTGTTTATGTCTTTAATGACCTCACAAAGTTTGTCTGGCACTCATGTCCAGCCTGCTGTAGGGTGCAGATTCAAGATTGCAGATCCTCTGCAACACCTTCCAGATTCCTTGCTCCACATGGGAGTTAAATTGACTAGCTCTAGGGATATGTGGTTACTTGCTTCATTGAGAAGACCAGGTTTTGAAAGCAGAAGATTGAGCATAGAGATGTTTGAATACAGAATTGAGGAGCAGCTGGCTCCCTGGGACTTGTTCCAGGAAGAGGGACAGCAGAGAAAAGAGCAGAAGGAATGCAGGAAGCATCGAGGCAAGCATTGCTGGAGGAGTGAAGAGAGACAAGATCTGCAATTTAAGCCATCAGACAATTGCGTGGGCTTTAATGCAAAGACAAGATTCAAACAGAGGGGAGCCATTTAAGATATTAAGATATTCGTAAAGATGTCAGTGGCCTCATAGAGGATAGAGAGTCTCAGAAATGTTCTTTAGATTAGTTTAGAACTTTTTAATGGCAACCTAAATGCCCATGTCGCTAAACTGGCACGTTGGTAAGTGGAAAAACTCTCCCATAATGAAAAGATGCCTCAGCAGCAGCAGAGCTAAGCTGACCTTCCTCCCTGGAGAATATCCCTTGATACACTAGTCTCAGATTCTTTTATATTGTGACTTAACCTGTATTTTCCAGGAATGAAACCACTTTCAAATCAGTTTAAACAAGGTCCAGATAATACTGAACACTAACGGACTGACAAAGAGCAAGGCAATGAAAACACTTTATCTCCAAGTGTAAGAGGAGCCCAGTTGAAGAGAGTTGTTCTCTGCAGGGTTTGGGAATAAATAAACCCCAGCTGTTTCACTGACCTTCCTGGACACTGATGCTTCCCTCCTCCGAATGCCACAAAGCTGTCCAAGAAAGCATTCTTCTCTAAATTTGCCTCTTTCCAACGATCCTGTGGGAAGAAACTTTTTTTTCCAAATCAGCCTTATATAAATAAAGCTTAACTTTACTTCTCCAGGCTAAAAATGACCTTGGACAGCTAATCCTCAATACGAAGTTGCACTAATGCCATTTTTTGGGTTTGCAATTCAACCTGTTAAAGTCTGGACTCAAAAGTCAGCACCAGCTCAGGAAAAGAAATAATCATACTCAGGTGCCTCAAAGCGCTGCAGAGTTTTTCAAGCTTACGCCTAACACATACTTCTTACACCTCCCCATTTTTCTAAATCCTGTGTCTTGAGCTATTGAAATGTGTATAAAAATGTAAAAGCATAACTTTCTCCTTTTAAGTATATGCACATTCAAAGCAATTGCTCAACCAGTACCTTCCCTCAGCCACAAAATTGTATCATGGCACACAAATGGCTCATGCACATCTTGCACACAAACCACTTCCAAGACACTGTGAACAGACAAATGCAGCTGTAACACAAGAGAAGGGCAAGGATTGCACAGCTCCATTCTCAGGTGTGAGCCAGTGTATGTGAGAAAATGGACCATTCCCAACAAAAACAGTCTGTCTGTTCCCAGAAGCCTCTTTGCTCATCCTAAGTTGCTTTAAGAAAAAAGGAACAACATAAGGAATGAAGCAATAATGGAAGTTTGGGTGGGTAACACTAACAAAAGTAAATCCTTTGAATGCTGGGTGACAAACTATAGCACCCTCCAGAAACAAAGTGCTACTCCACTAAGGCCTTCAAATAACACCCTGTCAGGTTTATGGTGGCTAACTCCTCTGATGAAGCTGTCTTAGAGACGATGTAATATTGTGTTTGCTTATTTTGTTTATATTTCAGCCAGGGCTGTTTAGAGCTTTCTGAAGAGGAAATCTGTTAGAATCAAAATCCAGTAAAAGTGATGAAGCAAGGCAATACACTTGGAACGGTAGTGTCCTCTTCCTCACGGAAAAAGGCTAAGTTTCTAAAAAACAAGGTAGTTTGCTTATTAGGAATAAAGTTCCTAAAGAAGTAAGCTGCTGCATCAGGGTTTCAGATTTCAAACTGGCAGGAACTGTTATGAGGGATTTCAAACTGGTGAAGAGTTTGCTAGAAGGGAAGTTTTGTTTAAATTACTTCTTGATGTATTCCTATAAAAAAGACAAACTGTTCTATTTCGGTTGGTGCTAAAAAGAGCAGTTACAAGCCTGCCCACACAGCCACCTGGGGTGGAATAATAATCAAGAAACTCTAGATGAACTACTGAATTAGCAGAGCTAATACCTACCAGAAATCATCTGACTGGAAAGACCAATGAACTGGGTAAATATGTGGAGATGAGTTATACAACAAACAAATGACAAGGAGAGGAAAGTACCTGGAATCAAAGAATCACAGTATTGTTTAGGTTGGAAAAGACCTTTAAAATCATTGAGTCCAACCATTAATTTAGCACTGCCAAATCCACTACTAAGCCATATCTCTAAATGCCACATCTACACATCTTTTAAATACCTCCAGGGATAGTGACTCAACCACTTCCCTGAGCAGCCTATTTCAGCACTTGACAACCCTTTGGGTGAAGAATTTTTCCTAATATCCAGTCTAAACCTCCTCTGAAGCAACTTGGGGCCATTTCCTCTTGTCCTATCACTTGTTACTTGGGAGAAACAGCTACAACCTCCTTTCAAGTAGTTGTAGAGAGCAATAAGGTCTCCCCTGAGCCTCCTTTTCTCCAGACTAAACAACCCCAATTCCCTCAGCTGCTCCTTATAGGACTTGTTCTCCAGCCCTTCATCAGCTTCATTGTCCTTCCTTGGACCTGCTCCAGCACCTCAATGTCTTTCTGTAGTGAGGAGCCCAGAACTGAACACAGGATTCAAGGTGCAGCCTCACCAGTGCTGAGAACAAGGGGACAATCACTTTGCTGGTCCTGCTGGCTAGGCTATTGCTGATACAGGCCACAGTGCCACTGGCCTTCTTGGCTGCCTGGGCACAAGCTGGCTCATGTTCAGCTCCGTCAGTCAGCACCCCCAGGTACTTTTCCACTGAGCAGCTTTCCAGCCACTCTTCTCCAAGCCTGTAGCATTGTATTGTTTTGTGACCCAAGTGCCAGACCTGGCACTTTGCCTTGTTGAACCTCATACCACTGGCCACAGCCCATCTAGCCTGTCCAGACCCCTCTGCAGAGCCTTCCTATCCTTCAGCAGATCAACACTCCCAGCCACCTTGGTATCATCTGCAAGCTTCTGAGGGGCAGTTCATCCAGGTCATCCCTGAAGATATTAAGCAGAACTGGCCCCAATACTGAGCCTTGGGAACACCACATGTGACCAGACACCAACTGGATTTAACTCTTTTCACCACTACCCTTTGGGCCCAGCCATCCAGCCAGTTTTTTACCCAGCAAAGAGTGCACCCAGCTAAGCCATGAGCAGCCAGTTTCTCCAGGAAAATACTGTGGGAGATGGTGTCAAAGTCTTTACCAAAGTCTAGCTAGACAACATCCACAGCCTTTCCCTCAGCCACTAAGTGGCTCACCTTGTCATAGAAGGAGATCAGGTTAGTCAAGCAAGTTGGGTTCAATAAGTAGAGTCTTTCAGTGGTGAACTTTGAATCAAGATCGAACAGATATAAAGAAGTACCAAATCATTTGGAAAATATAACTGAACTTTTGGAGTCTTGCTTATTCCTGCAGGCTCCACCTTTTTGTGCACATCTCTGTATACAAAACCATCCTCCAGATGACAAATTTAAGCCAATTTGTCCATGTGCCTTTGTTGTGAAATAAGTAGAGGAAAAACAGCAGAAGAGGACAACTTACAGGTTTGAACATTTCTGGGTCAGGAAAGTATTTTGGATTCCTGTGCAACCAGTATGGTGACAACATCAGCATGTCACCTGCAGGGATGATGAAATTCTGAAAAGGAGAAAAAAAATCTAAGAAAAGAGAAAATCACAGGTTTACATCATAAAACAGTCCCTCCTCTTACTACTTCACAGCTCTTTCACAGCTACAGGTTGGGCAGAGAAGAGATTCAGAGCAGCCCTGCGGAGAAGGACTTGGGGGTGTTGGTCGATGAGAAAATGAACATGAGCCGGCTTCAGTGTGTGCTCGCAGCCCAGAAAGCCAACCGTATCCTGGGCTGCATCAAAAGGAGCGTGACCAGCAGGTCACATGAAGGAGGTGATCCTGCCCCTCTACTCTGCTCTTGTGAGACCTCACCTGGAGTATTGTGTGCAGTTCTGGTGTCCTCAACATAAAAAGGACATGGAACTGTTGGAACAAGTCCAGAGGAGGGCCACGAGGATGATCAGGGACTGGAGCACCTCCCGTATGAAGACGGGCTGAGGAAGTTGGGGCTGTTCAGCCTGGAGAAGAGAAGGCTGCGTGGAGACCTCACAGAAGCCTTCCGGTATCTGAAGGGAGCCTATAAGGACTCTTCATTAGGGACTGTAGTGACAGGACAAGGGGTAACAACTTAAAACTTAAATAGGGGAAGTTTAGATTGGATATAAGGAGGAAATTCTTTACTGTTAGGGTGGTGAGGCACTGGAGTGGGTTGCCCAAGGAAGTTGTGAATGCTCCATCCCTGGGAGTGTTCAAGGCCAGGTTGGGCAGAGCCTTGGGTGGCATGGTTTAGTGTGAGGTGTCCCTGCCCATGGCAGGGGCATTGGAACTAGACAATCTTAAGGTCCTTTCCAACCCTAACTATTCTATGATTCTATGATCCTACTTTTATCAGCAGAAGATCCTAACCAAGGATCAGTGAATGTCATACATCCACTGTGGGCACATTGTGTTCAGACAGATTCTTCTTGCTGTTGCTGGTTTTTTCCCATGAGAAAGATGTGAACAGTGGAGAATGGGGAAAGACTATTTCTGTTCCAGTTTGTTTTTTTCAGGTATTGAAATAATAGGAACATTATTTCTGTCTTTCCTGCTTTTTGAGGTACCCATGTGAGCTGGGACTTTTTTCTAAATCTTTTGTTAAGCACTTCCTTCAATGCAAAGAAATTCATAGAATGTCTTATGTGACAGTAGATCTTTATACGACTTCAATAATTTCTTAAATAGGCATGAGCACTAATTCCTTGAAGTGTTTTTCTCCCAGACTTTTATTCGTGAGATTCCTGAATGCTGGCATTTCCCTTCTGAATGGCAGTGAAGAGGACAATCAGAACAGAAGTTTTATCCATTACTAAATTGTGATCCCTTCTCCTGTATCAGTTGTGTCTGATTGCTATTTTATATACGGTCATCACAGTATCTCCAGCTCAATTCAAAATTGAAGGTAAGACTGTGAGAAAGGGAAGCAAAACTACTCTTAAATTCTTGATGACTACATTAATGATGATTAATAAATCTTTCAAACAGAATATGTATGGCAGATTGTGGAATATCTCTACTATCTTAATTTTATCCAGATCTATTGGGAGGCCCCTCTCCAGACAAATCATACAGCATCTTTTTTGGGGGGGAAAACCCACCAAACCTCACCTGAATTCTTACTGGGTTTACTACTTTCTTGGTGATTGCACCTGGAGACCTCAGCCTGATGGCTTCCAAAGTGCACCATTTCATAAAAGGGAGCTTCTTAAGGTCCTCTTCAGAGACATCTATTTTATCTTTACCTGTTGTGGCATGAGAAAAAGACTCTCTAAATATGAGATTTCATCCTTGTTTTGATACATGCTTATATGTCTTGCTTTAGAACTGCTGATAGAATACTTCAAAAATCTCATTTTCATCCAGAAATTTTCTTTATATTTCAAAGCAAATTAATGGACCAAAATCCATCTTAAGTACAACTTAAGAAAAGCCACTGAAGATTATTTAATAACTCCAAGGAAGGTGTAGATGTGGAATTGGCCAGAAGAGGGAAAACAAAGGTCAGCTTGTAAATTAAGAGTTGCTGGACTTTTTCTGCACATGTAGGGATACTACATGGAAATCTGAGGGACTGTAGACACCAGGATGAGAAGCCACGGCTTAGCTCTTGAGCTATGTTATCACTAGCAAATAAAACAGGTCCAGGAGAAAGGCTTAAATTAAGCACTGGTTTGTGATTTGCCTTATCAGTTAATTATTGCCATGTTTCTTGATATGGTTTTGACTCATGTCAACTCAGAGTCTTCCATGAAAGTCTAAGCATGGTTCAGGGGATGGCAAATGTGAATGACTGCTCCCAGTAGGTGACTGTTTTTTGAGGGAAAGAGATTAGTCTTGTGGTGGGTGAATCATGCTGGACAAATTCACCTCAGATGAGAGAAAAGAGAACAGTTCCTGGCCTGTTTTTCTACAGAATAGCTGTCAATCTCGTGAACATCACACCATGAAAAGCAGCTGAATTGAAAGAGCTCACCTGACCCTATCTATCATAGATGCATGAAAGAATCACAAGACTGGCTAATACAAATCTAGGTCTAAATGACAAGTGTGGAATGAAGAGACAAATACATGCAGTTCTTCTTCTACCTTCTTTTGCTAACACCAAAGGTGGTTTTGCTTAAAAATATGTCTTCACCATATGTTGAGTAAAGAACTCAGAGCTGGATCTATGTTACCAGTAGCACTGTTAGCAGCAATATTCATTAATCTGATTATTCATTATTATTATATTAGAATAATTATTATATTATTGACCCAATGTGTCCTGTGCTGGGCCAACATAGAATAAATGATTTCTAGGTTACAGAAGGACCCTGCTGGATTTATTACCTGCTTTGCCAAAAACAGAAGCCAGGTCTTCCATGATTTTCTTGTAAATGGAAGGATAAGTGAGTATGAAAACAAGGGTCCAAAAGGCAATCTAAACAGAGACGAAAGTACTTTAACTCAGGACTATGGAACAGAATTACAGCATCTTTGTAGAAGATCACTGGGGCAGGTGAAAACATTTGCACTTTTTTGCATGTGCCTGTTGTAGTTGGGATGCACAGGGAGCTGTGCTTCCTGGTTAAATCCACATGTAAAGACTCAGACCTTGGGAGATTATGTCTAGTCATCTTCTGTGTACTTCAGTGAATATTATATAGCTTTGGCTTTGAGCTTTGAAACACTAACTTCTTTAATTACAGATTACTAGGTGTTAAAATGAATTACTAAATCATTGAGTATGATTAGATTTATCTGCATGAATGGGAAAAAGAATCAATAGTAAATTCCTACTAGTATTAGCAGAAATGAGGTTAAATAATTTGCAAAGCATTGTCACTGAGTGGCACTAAAACGAGCAGGAAAAGTTTTAATTAATGGCAAAACAAGCAGTAGCATATCCCCTTTAGAAATAATTAGCTAACTGATTATGCAATGAAGTTGAAAATCAAGACATTTAGGAAAGCAGAAAATCCTCTTAAGTAGGATGAAACCAGAAGGACTTGCAGCACCGCCAGGAATCGCTTTCTCGTCTTGCTGAGCTAGCAGGAGGTGAGGTCTACAGACAGATCTGGTCATGGGCCATCTGTGCTGGTGAGGGATGAGAACTCTTACTGGTATTTCCCAAATAGCCCCACATGGATGCTGCCCTCCTTCTGCAAAACAAAGCTGGTAGCTTAATTTTCTTGTACAGCTCTTGGATGCTGTGGCTTCACTCCATGGGCCAAGGAGGGATGGCTAAATTGTTTTAGGTAAAAGGGTTTAACATGCTTGTAAAAATACCCCCTTGGAAGGTAAAAGGACCTTTTTTTGTCATTCCCATCACCAGAACTGTGGTTGTGCTCCTCAAGGTCCCTTCTAACCCGTTATTCTATGATTCTATGACTATTCTGAGAAAGAACAAAATATCTGTATGTCTATTTGCAGCTGAATACTACAGGAATAAGTAATGATAGTGTTGTGGAAGGAATGTCAGTTATCCTGGTAACAGACAGCAGGCTATGCCTCTCACTTATGCCACCATGTGAATCCACAAAAACCTCACTGAAATGGATGAAATTCCTTTAGGGTAAATTGTAGTAACATCCAATCTACAAACCCCACAGATAATATCCATTAGCAGTACATACAAAAGTAACTTCTATCATTTGTTTTCTAAATCACATCTGTAACAGGCATAACTGTGCTGGAAAGAGCTTAGTAGTCATGCTAAATAAAGGATGTTTTTGCTACTATGGCTTTTTCATCTGAGAAATTCCTATAAATGTCTTTGGTCAGCCTAGGCTGTGTTAGACACATTGGACTTGTTAGCATGCTTATATCTGTACCATTAATCCATCAAATACATTTCTAACACAGACAAAAGTCAAGTGGCAGTAGAATCAAACTACCACTTTCCTTCACTGGAATCAGCACTGGCATTTGTACAGCAGATCCCGCAAAGTGAAAGAGCCAAAATCACTCAAGGTTTTATACACAGATGAAGTTACTCTATATTATGTTTTAATATTCTTTACAATTGGTAACATCAGGCTATGTAGAATAGAGTCTCAACTATAATACAGCCAAAGTGCTTCAAAATAGAGCTGAATGCTCCTCACAGCTGAAGACTGTGATCTTAACAGCTATGAGACATGATCCTGAAATGCTATGGTAGGGGACATCATAATTTAGGAAAAGTACAAGAAGAACTTTCCTTGTCATGGCATCTGTGACATTGCAGCCTGGGTATATTTTGAGTGATGCATGTGGGCGTGATAATCCCTTCTTTGGAATACACGCAGCGTGTGTGACCTCTGGTTTGAAGGCTTTGCTTCCCAAATACAGGCATTTGAACAGGGTAAAGTGTTTCTCTAGCTGAGGTACTTACGGGAATAGCATTTGCTTGGGAAGCCCAGAGCATTAGAAGACTGTAATTGGGAGCTAGGTGTCTTCCTTGCAAGTTATCCAGGAGATGTTGCAGTAACGTCTGTTATAAATAAAAGATAGTAATGTGCATTTCCAAAAATATATTAAAATCTAGTTTAGGGTAGGGCTTATGAGAATTCAAGGATATAATATATCCTAGTTAACATAGGACTAGTTTATCAAAGTAATGTTAGTTATGGGGATTTTGCAGTCACGAAGTAGAGATTACAGATGTTAAGAGAAAATGAGACTCACTTTCAGCAGCAGCAGGCCAGAAGAAGTCAATGCACTACATGAATCCCTACTAAATACTTTCACTGCCCTCCATTTTCTTCAAGTTTTTAGGGGATTTGGTTCCCTCACTCCCAATTGTTTCTCGTATATGGAAGAAAAAAGACATCTCTATTCTAATTCCTGCTCTACTTCTCTAAAGAACCTGAAAATGGGACTGAAAAAGTTGAATGAATGGAAATAGAGAAAATATTCTCGCTGTTCCTGCCAAAATGGTGTTTATTATGAAGAGATGGTCTGATACATCAGCAAACTCCCTAATTCCAGGTGCTTTGTTAGTGACCAAACCAGTGACTGCAATTGCTTGATATTTTTTGAAACTATAGCAACCGTGTAATGCTCTAGGATCAGCTTTGTTTATAGTATTTCCTTAAATACAGGGCAGCCATGCATTCAAGGCAAAGCTTCCTGCCTGCTTTTCAGAGGGGAAAAGGTTGAACTTGAATAAAAAATGACCACTCTTTTTCCCAGATTCCCACCCAGTCTAAGACACCAAGTTTGTGCCTCCTGCTTCCTGCAGTTCTTTACCTCCCACAGACCCCTCTCCAGCCTTCTCTTCTTTCCCCAGTTTTGCTTTACTTTATGAAAGAAATTGTGGCATGTAAAGCTTTTAAAGTCTAAATAAAACCTGGTTTGTTTAATCGTCTGTTCTATAACCATTTGGTAGAGCAAAATTCCCAGGCCAGTCTGCCGTCACGTTTGTCAGCTGTATAGACAGAATTCCTGCCATAGCTAAGGAGAATAACCAGGGAGACAACTTATCACAGCTTTTGCACAATTGGTATTTAGGGTACTTGGCTTCCAATCCAGTAATCTGCTATTTTCTACTAGTCTGGCTGCTGGAGGATCTCCTCACTCCACACAAGGGTTTAAAAATAGCACCTGCAAGGTTTCGAAATTTCACAGCACAGTGCCCTCAGAGAAACAACTGAAAAGGTCTTTCACATCTTTCGACTGCTCATTGCAACTGTGATACTGGAGCCTGGCAATGGGTCACAGCTCTGAACTCTTGGCTTTAAATTCCCCAGAGGAAGATGCCGATTTTCACAATTGCAGGAAATAAAATACTTTGAGGAGTGGGACTCAAAATTATGGGTCTGTCCTAATGTAGGTGACAGCAATACTGCACAATTAAGGTAAAGCTATAAAATCTGAAAGGTTTAGTTTGTTTCTTCCAGTACTGAAATAACTCCTGTCCTCTATCACTTCAGTCAGAATACACATGAAGTCATGTTATTTCATAGCCTTGGATGTTTACCTTGGATGTGGTCTCTGAAGGGTTGGTCCTTTCAGCATCCAACACTACTTTCTCAAATAATTTTAGAAGCCATGTTTTGGATTTAGACCAGTTCCTGCAAAGAAAAGCAACAAAACAACAAGCACTTAACCGAGGCAGCACAAACTAACATTTCCTTTTCCATGAGAAGGACTCCTTGTTTTTTTTCCAAAAGCCCTGGGCAGCAGTCAGTCGATGGATAGTCAAATGTCAGTCTGACTGACATGAGGAACTCACTGACATGAGGAACAGTATGTCCGGGACCTTCACCTTGGCCAGACCTCATCTTGCAGCCAGGACCTGTGACTGCAAGACCCCTAGATTTTCCCATCTGTTTCACTGTGGCTTTGGACAGATTGCTTATGCCAATCTTTTCAAGAATTATTCTTTCTAACAAAATCAAGGCCCCATTTTTGAAGCATCCTCAATTCTTTCTTAAGGCTATTTTGAGGCGCTTAAGGTGCTGTCGTGGCCCTGAGGGCACTGAAAGGCTCTGTGAACACTTTCCTCAGGGTTTGGTTGCCTCTATCCAAAGTCAACTCTGTGACAGTAGAGTAGTGTAACCTGGCATCAGTCTGCTGGGAAAACAGCTATGGTGTGGAAAAGAGCAGAGAGATGCCTTGTTGGGGAGCCCCTCAGCTTGGGACTTAAATTTAGGCTCAAGCCTTTGCTCTTTGCCCCATTCTGCTAGTCCCTGACAGCTCCAAGGACCCATCCCACCTAAGCAAAGCTGTTTCTGCTTTATGCCAGGAAAATGCACAAGACAAGGTCAGAACTGTTTTGAAGCATCTAGCCAAAGGCCTGACCCAAGGACATGCCGTCAATAAAGACAGTGCATCATCCTCCAGGGAAAATGTCTCTCGTGGCTGATATTCCAGTAAGCAAAATGTAATGGGTACCTGTAACGGGTACACCACAAGCATCATCTCTGCTCCATTACCTCAAGAAGCATTCGGGCATCTGAGAAGCGTATTCAAAGTCCTCATCATACTTCTGAAAATGTTCTTCAAACTCCTTGATTTCACTCTGACCTGTTGGGCAGATGCCTTTCCCAAACAGAGTTTCCACCACTGCTGGATACATGACATGCCTGCAAAGACAAGTTCCCTATGATTTACAGGCTATGGGGAAGCTGTTGCAGCAGGTTTAGGTCAGAACGCAGCATGCTGAATTGCCAGCACTAGAAGGTGTGGGACTCAAGGGTCATGCCAGTATGGAAGGGCTGACACAAAGCTGATACCTCATGCCCTCATTGAAGATTTTAAGCAGAGGATGGGAGATACATGGGTCTCAGGCTAGTCCTCTTCACATGGCTGAGCTTCGTCAGTTAGTGTTTGATCGCTTGAGCAGTGGCAGAAAGGCTCTGGGCACTGAGGTCCCTTTCTCCCTGTTAACCACCCCTCTTATTTCAGGTTAGCCCATGCAGATCTTCTGGGAGTTGCACAAACCCTTCTGCAACCAGGCACCCCAACAAACCCTTCCTCCGGCTGCAGCTTCGCTGGACAGAACAATGCTCTTTTGTTTTCTTTTTGTCTCACACCTCCCCTGAATGCTCCTCTGTTATCCTGACAAATCTGAGCTCCCTTTTCAGACCACTTCACCTCTTTAGCTCTGAGAAACCCTCATGCAGTCTTTGCTGGGTTGCAGCTACTGCTAAATATATATTTCAGGCAGTGACTCTTTCGCTTTCCTCCTTTTCTGAAGATCACAAGGACGTTGGAGCCACCTGCTGGCTCTATGGATTTAATTCTGAGGCAGATAAACAATTATCCGAGGCATTGCATACCAATTCTTTTCCCCTGCCTTGTTTGGCAAAACCATAAGAACAGATCACACTGTGGATGATTTTTCTGGATTCTGCAATCTATCATATAACTGGTTTTTTTTGAAACACTTTAAACAAGTAACAGCTGATTTGGATGCTATGACAGACATGGCAGTGGGAAGAACACCATCTGCCTGAGGCTGCATCAAGGATGTAGCAGGATGGGGTGATTTTAGATGAAACCCTGTCCACTCCGTGCTCCACCTGAAACTGTGAAGCAGTGATGAGCATCATAGAATCATAGAATAGTTAGGGTTGGAAAGGACCTTAAGATCATCTAGTTCTAACCCCCCTGCCATGGGCAGGGACACCTTACACTAAATCGTATCACCCAAGGCCGTGTCCAACATGGTCTTGAACACTGCCAGGGATGGAGCATTCACTACATCCCTGGGCAACCTATTCCAGTGCCTCACCACCCTAACAGTAAAGAATTTCCTCCTTATATCCAATCTAAACTTCCCCTATTTAAGTTTTAACTTGTTACCCCTTGTCCTGTCACTACAGTCTCTAATGAAGAGTCACTCCCCAGCATCCCTATAGGCCCCCTTCAGGTACTGGAAGGCTGCTATGAGGTCTCCACACAGCCTTCTTTTCTCCAGACTCCTGACAGAGCTTTTCTAAGGCTGAAGAGCCTGAGCTCTACCTGCTTTACAGTAATGAGGGAGATTTAGTTTAGATATAAGGAAGACATTTTTTACTGTGTGGATGCTGAGGCACTGGCACAGGTTGCCCAGAGACGCTGTGGCTGCCCCATCCCTGGCAGTGTTCGAGGCAAGGCTGTATGGGGCTTGGAGCAAGCTGGTCTAGTGGAAGGTGTCCCTGCCTGTGTCAGGGAATTGGAACTGCATGATCTTTAAGTTATTTTCCAACCCAAACCATTCCATGATTCTATGATAATATCTCTGCTTCCATACAGGATACCCATACGTTAGCCATGAGCTGCAGAACTCCCTTACCTTACCAGGTCATTGAGGTCACCTGTGCCCTCCGTGCCGAGGTGTGTCATGTGCTCATATAGCTCCTTACACAAAGTGCCCGTGAACATATGCAGATTAGAAGGAGCCATTTTTCCCTTCAGCATGCTGTAGAGGTTACCGTGGTTCTGATAAAATGCTTCTGCAGGGACAGAAACTAAATACAAAAAGAAACAGAAACATTTTGGAAAGCAGATGTACTACAGGGTAACAACTAATTATTACTACAAGCTGATTTTCAACTCAAATGATGGGACAACATACTATTGCTACAAACCTGGTACGCATAGGTGTGATACCAGGAAATAAAGGGTTAACATTGTGCCTGCTTGCTTAAGCAGTTGCTGTGCTTGGTGAAGCAGAACCGTAAGAGTCAAAGTTGGTAGAATGGTGAAGCAGAGTTGTAGGAGTTACAGCTGCTAGGCAGAATTGCAGTAGATAAGATTCCTAGCTTAATATTTAAGACATTCTTGTTCAAATAGTATCTTTAGAAAGAAAAGGAACAAAAGATAGCCAGAGTAACAAAATTTGCAAACTTGACAGGTTTCTTCTTTAAGGTACATAAAACCGGCTTGTACCGAACCTGAGGTTTGGATAGGAGCCAAAACCCTATTGAGTCTGCGTGAAAGCAAGAGGTTACTCACGGTGATGAAGAGGAACTACAGGCCTTCATCCTCACGACCCCATAACAACCACCACCAGGAGGCACTACGCAGGTGCATCAATGGGATGAATGCCAGAAAACTAATTATAATACTAGACGGGAATAGGCTTTGCGTATGTATTAGGCGTGAAGCAATCTCATGTTTAGGTAATCATTACATGTAATAGTAATAGTGGCAAAGGAGGGTGTGCATGGTTTTGGAGAAGCAACCCCCATGCGCCTCAGCGCTGAATAAAGCATACCTACTTTACAACTCTAACGAGTTGTGGAGTCAACCCGCATATCAGGTGGAGTGTCTAGACACAGAAAAGGACCTGATCTCAAACTGGGAGTGACTGATGATGAAAGTAATAACAGTCCCTGCATCAGAAAGCCTTGATCCCTTGAGGCTGAATCCAAACCACTTTACAGGTTTACAGTGCTGGATCCACGTGAATAAATTTAATTTCACCTTCATTTTGTAGCATGGGCTTTGGGTAGGGCAGTAATGTCCCTGGGTATCCAGATTTGATTTCCATTAAAAAAGAGCACGGTCTCATTTACCTGCATTCTTGACAGCTTGTTGGACTGCCTGTTCAAAATTTAAGTCTTCAGATTTAAAAAACACTTCAGCTCCTTCTTCCTCAGTCACAAAAGTGTACCGCTTTCCCAGAGCAAATATTGTGAACACAGGCCCATGCTGGAACAAAGAAAGATTTCATATTACTGTATTGCTAACACGTTTGATGGGAGAACGGCACTTTGGTGCTGCTGAGAGCTCAGGAGGGAGGACCTGGTGCTTCCTGCTCTCTGTACACCTTATCTCAGAAGTGCACAAAGATCAGCATGAACCAGACCAAGTTTGTAGTCTTATGACCCAGAAGGGAACATATGTGCCTGCCTGACCAGACCTCTTGCAGATTAACATTTTATATTTGAATTACATTACAGTTCAAACAATACAACCTACTTGGGGTTTAAGAACCCAAGTGATGGATTATCTACTGCACCCCTTGGCTGCCATAGCGAAGTACCCACATTGTAAAAATCCATGATCCTACCAATTTTAATCTGCAATTTTTTTAACAAAAAACCTACTCCTGCCTATTTTTAATATTTTGGTTTTTCCTTTCCCTTTGTTTTCCCTTTCCTTATTTAAAGGTTCCGCTAATACCAAGGATTTATTTCTTGTACAGGTGTTTAAAGATTAGTATCTAAATAACTAGCAAGCTTTGAGCAGAATAGATGGAGTTTGCTGAGAGTTATATTCAGGGAACGTTTTTGATGCCATAAATCATTCTTTCATTTGCCCTTAATTTAATAGCCTAGAGCTCTCTTAGAACTTTCAGCAGTAAGTATCCACATAATTATTCTGAATTCCTACATTATTTAAAAGATTGCTGATATGTGTAGATACTCTAAGCTAGGAAACAAATGCGCAGTGTCTGCTGGCTGTAAGATTTAGGCATTAAAAAAAATCAAAATTATGAAATAGAGCATCTTTAGCATCTTTTTCTTAGTCAAGGCAATTTCTGCTTGCAGGAGAAAGCCTTGGAAATAAAAACCACAGCATTTACATTTATAGGCACACCATCTTCTCTTGGCAAAGTTACTGTGCATAGGGAAAGGTTTAGGGCTTTCATAACATCTCTAAGCACATGAAGGAACTTGATTTTGTTTTCCAGGTTACATTGCTAAAAAGGGTGAGAAGTTGTTTTCTGTTGATTTGTTTGGAGCACTGAAAAGCCTTGAATCCTCCTTGCTCACGTGGTTTATGCCACTGACTTTAACCATTTCTTTTATTGTCTGTGTCTGTATTGTAAAGCCTGCTCCATCAAAAGCTCTTTGAAGGAAAAGATTCCTCTTGGCATCAGTTGACTTTTGAATGTGTCCTTCAACTGTAAATTATTAAAGAATGACTGTTTAAACTCTGTGCAATAATAAATAAAATACTGTTTAATAATAGCTGAGGTTGCTTTCTTAACAGGTAACAGCAGGTCTTCACCATCAGGCTGGACAAACCCCAGTGAATCTGTACTTGGGCTTAAATTAGATATTTTAAATTTTATATTAACACTAAAATGTACTTAAAGCAATTTTAAAATAAAATTAAATTTGAATTAATAACCACCTGCAATAACAATTAATTATTCAATTAAGGTCACACTCAATTAAAATTAGAACACTTTATTTTAGATGATTACATGTAAGCAAGATGCCTAAGCTCCCACTATATGCAATCAGGGGAGCCTAAAACATGATTCACCTGACCACCTACTGCACCCCTCTATTTCTGAAGGTGAGCAGAACTGCCCTTAGACTCCACTGACAGGACTGGCTTTGTGTCCACTGTTCATCAGTAAAGCTGGATGTTTTACCTGTAAACATCTACACAAACAATCTGATTTGGATCTCACCAAATTTCCTGCAATCTATTTAGAATAATAAGAATTAAACCAATATTGAATGAAACTGCAATAAAATAAAGCCCTATAAAGACCTCCTGAACAAGTCAGCTTCATTGAACAGTGCAGTGATGGTGGATATTCACAGACATATCTTTCAGAAGGGAGAATTTTGTGTCCCAACAGGAAATTACAATAAATATGATAGCAGATCAATTACATTTAAAATTAAAATGCTAAAGAAGGTTTGAGGATCAAACCACTAATGGCAATCCCCATCCCCTGTAAGACAGACTTTTCCAAACACTCAAGATGCAGGAAGTTTCGCAGTGTGTTGCTGAGCCTGATAAATGCTCAAGGTGCAAAGAAACCACATGGGGAGGAAGCATTTATGTCAGTTTAACGCAAGTCCCACACTGGAGCCTTTCACCCAGTGTGATAGATGGAGACTTTGTATCAAAGGAAGTATTAAGTAGAATAGACTTAAACAAGTGCTCGGTAAAACAGTGATAAATATTTCAAGTTAAAACTCTAGAGGATTTGAAATATGAAGTCACAGAACTACCTACTATGATCTGTTAAATCACCCTCAGCAACAGGAGGATGGACAGGTGAACATGGTGCCTTTCTAAAGGGCTCCTGAGGGAGGACCTGGGAAGCCTCAGAGTCATTCCAGTACTCAACATATTTTTACAAGCATCATTAAAGATAAGGTTTAGCAGTTGATAAATAGGATGTACTGAAGGAGAGCCCAATACAGCTCTTAGGAAGACATAAGGATATGTGGCCTTAAGCATATTCCTAATTCATTACTTAGAAGAAGGAATCAAAAGTTTTCTCATGATCTGGACTCATTTGGAAGTTTAAACTATGAGATCTAGAAACATTACAGAAGAAGGCGGCCTAGAAAAATCACATTCTGAAATGACTCCAAGATCTATTAGCACTCCAAGTGGTAGTAATTAATTTAGAGCTCTCATCTTGCTAGGAAAGGAGAGGAGAAAGGACAACAAACATCTAAACTAATCCTGTGCCCACATCTTCAGTTTAATGTCTCATTCCATCTCAGCAAGATATACTGAGGGAGAAAAGGCAAAGGGATGCACAGCAAGCATGAATGAAAGTTTCAACAGAAAGATACTTATATCCCATGGAAACGTGAAAAGAGAACAATTATTCCTGGGTTCTCATAATGTAAAGGCTAATGGGCACCTATTTAATGGTTTAAAACCAGACAGGATACTTTATATCATTCATGGTTAAATTATGGATTCACTGCTGTGGAATGCTAAGAAACAAAAATTACACACACAGTAATAAAAGAGATTAGGTTATTGTAGTCAGATCTGGATGCAAATTCCGGCCTGGGAAGTCCCTCAACCGTTGACAACCAGAAGCTGGGAAGAGGGAGTAGAATGCAGCGTATTCTCATCTGGGCGTGCTCCTTACACTGTTACTGAGCATCTACCAATGGCTGCTATTCGAGAGAGACACTGAATAAACAGGTTTTTCATGTGTCCCAGTATAATTACGCTGTTGTTCTAATGCAATAAAATCAGCTACTGGAACAAGCTGTGGGGGAGCTCTGCAGTTACCATCTCAGTGGTACGGGCGGGTAACAAGAAAAGCGTGGGCGCCGCCTGCCAACACTGCGTGCCTGTTTACTGTTCTGTCTGAAACAGTGTTTGAGGAGACATGCTGACAGAGATATGGAAAGCAAAATAAAAATGCTCTTAGGAGTCAGGGCCTATGAAGCTGCTTTCACTCCTCTGTTTTTCCCAAAGACTGGGAAACACTGCACAAAGCAGTGCCGTGATGAGGCACAGATCTGAGCCTATACAAAAGTAATACTCCAGAGAAATAAAACTTCAGGATGTTCTCCAAAGTTCCAAAGGAAAGAAATTGAGGAAACAGCCTGTTTTCCCAGGGGTGCTGCAAGGCAGGGAGCAACCACTCTCAGCTGAGACAGCTGTGGTTAGAATCACAGAATCAATGAGGTTGGAAAAGACTTTTAAGATCATCAAGTCCAACCCTTACTCCATCACTGCCAAGTCCACCACTAAGCCATGTCATGGCCTCTACGTTTTTTTGGAACCTGTTCAGGAACGGTGATTTCCCCACTTCCCTGGGCAGCCTGTTCCAATTCCTGATCACCCTTATGGTGAAGAAATTTTTTCTAATTTCAAATCTAAACCTCCCCTGGTGCAGCTTGAGGCTGTTACCTCTTGTCCTATCACTTGTTACTTGGGAGAAGAGACCAGCCCCACCTCACTACAATCTGTTTTCAGGTAGCTGTAGAGAGTGATAAGGTCTTCCCTGAGCCTTCTCTTCTCCAGACTAAACAACGCCATTTCCCTCAGCCGTTCCTCATGAGAATCGGTCTCTAGTTGTGTCAAGAGTCACGTTGGGAGCTAGGTGCACTGGGCTGGTTTTCTCTCCTCTGGTGTACAATCACAAGTTCAATGTCATGTCCCCTCTCTATCAAAGGGACTTTAGAATTTTGGTCTTCAGTGTATGGGACCAGGCTCACAGACCATTATCAACTCAGATGTGGCCATGGTCTTTGGAAACACTCTACCAGAAAACCTGTCTTCTCCTCCAGCCTGTTTCCCCTACACCAAACCTCATCCAGGATGCGTGTCCCTTGCCAGCTAACACAGTGAGCCATCCCAGACGCAGCCACACACAGACAATAAACCTGGGAGGCATCCAGCTGAGTCCTGGCACCATGTCCCAAACACAATCAACACACAGAGAGTGATGTATGGATCCATAATCCATACAGTAGTGCAGAACAATCTCATGGGTTTCATTGAGCTTTTCTTGTTAGCTTAATTAACAAACTGATGAAAAGCATTTGAAATTCCTGGTTTGAGCAAAACCTGGTCTAGTGGAAGGTGTCTCTGCCCATGGCAGGGGTTTTAAGCTAGATGAGCTTTAAGGTCCCTTCCAACTCAAAACATTCTATGATTCTATAATTCATAAACTCTTACCACGTTTCCATGGCAAAGTGTGGAACCACAGCCATTGAACCCCTCATTGAGCAGCTCTCCCTGTATTTTGTGTGGCATGGTGTCTCCAGTTACCCACCCTGCCCATCCCAGATCACTTGCAAAACCACTTTAACCAGGCAGCTTTAGGAGGAAGAGGTGGTATCTTTTATTAGACCAGAGATTAAATATTTTACTGGACAGGGGATCTTTCTTTTTTTAGACCCACTGATGACACAAGGGGAAAACCAGACAATTCTGCAGCCCACGTCTTGCTCTGTAGGAGGAAAACAGAAACCGTGAACTTCAAGCAAATTGAGGCTGGAAGCAGTGGAAGGAGAAAAAGCACTGAGGGATATAGACAAAAGGGCCAATAATAAGAAAGCTAACTTTAAGAAAGAAATGAGTGTCACTTTGACAGAATGAAGAATTAATCCAGGGGAGAAATTTTCTAATTGTGAAAGTCTCCCTAGAAGGTAATGACCCTACCAAGCCAAAGAGGTTTTACACTGCCCAGAGCCTGCTGTTTCTGCACTTTTATGAGAGCAACTTGCTTGTACTAAGGGCACTTAACCTTGTTCTGGCAATATTAAGGAGTGTGGAATTATTGCAGATATATTTTGCAATCCTTGTAATGACTGTTAATGACCTTTTGGCAGCAGCACTTGTTTTATTTGGCTGCACTCTGCTACAGTGCCTACTCCTTTAAAAGGGAGCAGGCAGGAAAAGGCTTGTCTTTCCAGGCCTCAGCACAGCCCAGTGTGGGTTGGTGGGAAGGGAGGGAGAGGTGCCTGGGGTGTTTATAGAGAGGAAAGGAAGAACAGGAGAGCAGGGGCAGTAAGGGTAAGATCCTGCTGCAGCCAGCCAGCCAGGGAGTGATGGATGGAAAGGTCCCTCCTGAACCAGGGGGACCACAGGGAGAGGTCAAGTCACAGGGATGCTGAGTTGCTGGACTAAGAAAAAAGCCAAAGGAAAGGTCCTGTCTGCAAACAACACACAGTAAAGGGGAGAAATGTAATAAAGCCTCCTCTTCCTGCTTTGCCTTATTCAGAGTTTTCTCCCATTGGAAATGTTTTTTACTCTAGTTTCTGTCCCAATAAAACCTGGGGTTTATAAAGTCCTTCAGGTGTCTCTGGTGTGTTCAGAGGTGTCAGCAGCTGCCTAAAGGGCAAGTGAACATCAAAATTAACCAGAGACCCAGTGCCACCAAGCTTGCATTTGTACTTCAGAGTATGTAACAGTTTTTGCTCATTCAATCTGTGAATGAGTTCCCAAAAGGACTCTTCTCTCAGGTTTTGTCTGTTGGATTTTGGTTGGTTTTTTTTTTAAGGATTTCTTCTAAGAGATTTTGTTAAAAGCTTCCTGGTGAAGAAAAGGCAACTAAAGGAAGCTTAAGTCCCGGTGAAACATCTGTCCCCAAAACGAATTGCACTGAAAAGGAGTCTGGCAAGCTGCTTTAATCTGTTTGCCACCAGGATGTTTTCAACACAAGCAGATTTCTAACAGCCTTCAATTTGAAGAGTCAAACAAATACTATCATTGGGGTTTTTTTTAAGTGAGGCTTGACCAGATTGTTTAAAGGATTATGTGGCTGGTTTCTGCTTTCATTTAACACCACAAGTTAATCACAAACATGGCTGAAAAGAAGTATTTAAACATATGAAATCGAATAGCTCAAAATGAGAAAGCAAATTTTAAACATCCTTTTTTTTTTTCTCAAATTTCAGGATGTTGCAGAGGTTTCATTTTTAGCTAGTTTGTGCAAGAAATGGGCTGTGCAATCCTTCAGTATCGGACACGTGAGGCTGACCACATTGCAGTAGCAGCTGCCATCGCTGACTGAAAATGGGAAATGGGTTTTACAACAACTAGTATTAGCTACCTAGAAATTAATCATTTAGGCTCTGTCTATCAGACAGACAGAGAAAGAAAAGCACATCTAGTGGGTAAATCTTCATACCTGCGTTTGGTAAGTGCATCAGGATGGAAAGAGTCACTTGCCAAGCATACCTGTGTCTCCTGAATGCAGGGGGACAAGCTGGCACCAAACAATTTCACCTAACTTTAAGCATGCAAATAATTAACTCCCGGTCCCCGCGCCCAGCACAGGACTTTCCACATTATCTGAAACCAAGATTAACATGTAGCCGGACTGCAAGAGCGAAACAGCAGAGGGGCTGGGTGAACAGAATGATCAAAGCACACAGATCACGCCTGCATCAGAGCCACAATTTAGCAACGTTACTGGGATAAAGCCAATCCTTCACCAGCTAAATGCTCCTCACGTTATAAAGTGTGACAGGAAAGGGACAAACTTAATGTGGGAGTTTCTCCTCAGCCTTCCCCTGCACACAGCCACCCTGAGCACACGCCCATGAGCAGGCACACCGCCACAGCCATTACCTTGCTTCTAGCTTGCTCTATGAACTCCAGAGGAGCCTTCCCGAACTGAAACGCAGCTCCAAACCAAGGGATCCAGCCCCTGATGCAAGGAGGGGAGCTTGGGTTTCTCAGCTGAAACAAAACAGCCTTGACAACAAGAAGTCCCAGGATTGCTGCCAAGAGGAAAGCAAGAGCCATTTTGCCTCTCTGCTGCCTGCCACAGCACCCGTGCGGTCGCGTCAGTGAATAGGGCGTCCTTTATCAGTTGCCAGCTGATCACTGCCACGGAGACGAGATGTCAAAGCACCAACCAGCCCAGTCTGGGGCTTGTTTTTTAACTTGTGCTGGACAAGGCAGAGTCCATTCTCTGCTCTGGGATGAGGATCAACTCCACTGCTTGCGAAACTTGGATGCTGCTTTGCCAAATCCCTAAACTTCGCACCCGTTGCTGAAGGCTACCCAAGCAGGCAGGGACACAGCCAGGGGCTCTGTGGCAAAGCAGTGTGTCACTTTCTTCAGTTAAAACAAGTATTTTTGGCAATATCAAGATCACAAAGCAGAGAGGCTGTAATTTGCAGACATCTGGTTTTCATTAAGTCAGACGGCAAGAAACTTCTGCAAGTGTCACCTGAAGCAGTAAGCCCTATGAAAGGTATCTTTCACCTGCCTGATACAATCTCATTAAAGGCTGGATGTGTGTCCAGTGTCTGAGGGGCACAGAAAGGCTTCGGAGGTCAAACTGATAGTTAAAAACATGATGGTGGCCCCTTTAATATCACTATAATGTCAGTAGACATTTCAGAGAGGTCAGGTTGATTTGTGTGTGTAGAAGTATCACACTAACACTATGTACAGAATTCAGTAGTATAAAAAAGCCTAGGAAGTGTGCTCACAGCCTGCCCCTGCACACACTCAGCGTATGTGAAGACAATACAAAACTAGGAGGAGTAGTTGATAGACAGATGGGTGTGCTGCCATTCAGAGGAGTCTCAACAGGCTGGAGAAACAGGAAAACAGGGGCTTATATAGCCACAGAATACAAGGTTGGAAAGGATCTCAAGAATCATCTAATCCAACGTTTCTCGGCAACAAAGTGACCTCATGAAGTTCAGCAAAGGGAAATGCCAAGTCCTGCCCCTGGGTAGGAATAAGCCTATCAGTACAGGCTGGGAGCCACCTGGGTGGAAAGTAGCTTGGCAGATCTGGGGTCCTGGTGGACACCATGTAGAGAATGAGTCAGAAATGTGCCTTTGCACTCAACAGCAGGCTGGGCTGCACTAGGAAGAGCATTGCCAGCAGGTCATGATCCTCCCCTTCTGCTCAGTGCTGGAGATCCATGTGGAGTGCTGGGTCCTGTTCTGGGCTCCCCAGTGCAAGAGAGACATGGACAGACTGGAGTGAGCCCAGTGAAGTGCCAAGAACTTCACAAAGGGCTGGAGCATCTGTCATTTGATGACAGGCTGAGGCAGCTAGGCTAGTTCAGCCTGGAGAAGAGATGGCTCTGCTGGAGCTGTCTTCCTCAGGATTTGGGAATATATAAACTCCAGCTGTTTGATAGACCTCTGCGAGCAATGGCCCTTCTCTGCTCCACAAATCACAGCGATGTTCACACAAGTGTCCCTCTCCAAGCCAGGCTTATTTCAGAGATCCAGTGGGAAGAGAAAATTCTTTCATCACTGCCATATCCAAATCTGTCTGGTTTATTTCCTCAGACCAAAAATGACCATGGAGAGCTGCTCTCTCTACAGGATACAATTTTATGGGGTTCATGTGAAGGAGAGATCTAGTTGGTTTCCACCCCCTAAAGCACTAGGTTAAAGAGAAGAAAGTGTGAGACTGTTTGCAGAGGTCTAAGGGATGAGAAACAATGGACACAGGATGCAACATGGGAAATTTTGACCAAATATAAGGAAAAAAAAAAAAGATCACAAAATGGTTAAGCACCAGAACAGACTGTGGGTGTGAAATCCCATCCTCGGAGGCTTTCAGTAGGTGTCCAAACAAGACCCTGGGCAACCTGATGTAACCCTGAAGCTGCCCCTGCTCTTGGCAGAGGACTGTACTAGGGGACCTCTGAAGGTCCTCTCCAATCTGAATTGTGAATCAATGATACGCAACACTGATACACAGTGGCACAAGCTGACCCAAACCCAGAGAATAGCTATGGAGAGAGGCAGAAAAGTGCCAACAGCAGCCTGCATAAACTGTCTGGAATAAGGTTGTGAACCACTCGTACCCTCAGTGCAGCCAGGCATGCTAGCATTAAACTGGAATATGCTTTATTCCCATTTAATCAGGGGTTTGTTGGTAATTTATCACTGCATAAATTCTAACCCAAAGAAGGATCCAGTTTAATACTCATTACTGGTGACTGGTGAGATAAATTCATCTGACTATAGCCGCATATTGCAGTGGTCCCTTCATTTGTCTGAATAGCTGCGACCAGGACCAAAATGTTAGGCTGTTAGACAGGGAGGTGTTCTGGGATAAGTTTGTGACCCAAAAACTCCTCAAATCCTCAGCACGAGGATTAGTGATTAATGGCTAATGATTAACTTAGTGATTCAGCTGAGCCTTCATGATAAATGAGATATTTCTCTTGAACAGCACATGCCTTTTTTCATGAGAACCTAAATATGCTTACATTAATTTAACAGAAACGAGGGCTGGCACACAATTAACAGGGCTTCAGCATTTGGCCAGGAAAAGCTTAGAGCTTTTCACACAGGGGCTTTGGGCAGAGATCTGCTTCTGCCTTCCCAAGTTTGTGTGCCTCTTGCTCAAACCACACTCCTCTGTGCCTAATCCTCAGGAGACGGAAGTTGCTACAAGCACTCCAGCACTCCACATTGACATGGAGCTGTTGCTTATGCAGCTTTTGTTACACCAGATCTGGATCAAATCATCTATCCAGATTCCTGTGCAGATGTTTGCCACGGGGATGCAGTTTGGGGCTCCCTAGGCACTGCTGACAGCACCCCATAAAGCAAACAAACCCCAAACATGTTCTCATAATCTTGAGGTTTCAATAATGATTTTTTATACATATACACATTGGGCAATTGGGCAATAAGAGTGTGTGTGACCGTATCTGCACTGACGGTTTCCTGCCAGACAGCAGCGCTGGTGACAGACTACATTTCCCAGGAGGCTGTTGTAGAAGACTCTCCTGTGTCACTGCACCAGGACCCTGCAGCTCTGCAGGAGGCACTTGTGCTGCTGCAGTTCTTGCTGCTGGCGCTGGAGGACCATGACCGTCGATAATTAGTCAGGTAAACGACCCAGAACAGAGCTGGGCTAGGGTCTGCTTTTGCTGCAGACCCTAGCAGGGCGGCTGGTTCGCCCTGTTTCATGCTGGACGCTAGATGTCACCTGCAGAAGAAGAGAAGAGCTTACCTCTTCCAGAGAGATGGCCCCGAGCCAGCAAATTCGCTCTGTCAGCCTGTGCAGCCGCTGTGGCAGAACTAGGTACAACTCACTCTGATTTTCTGAGAGGGAAGGGGGTCCACATTTACTTAGGGGAGGCAGGGGGAACTTCAGTCCCCAAATACCTCGTTCCTTGGCATTCATTCCAGCGAATCTGTTTGTTCCGCTGTGCTTGTCACCACTGTTCAATGATTTAAGGCTTGTAAATATTTTGTGCCACCTGACTGTGGCTGGAGGGAAGAGTTTTTCAGGTCTAAATCTCTGCCTCCGAGGCTGAGGGGCTGCAGTAATTAACACAGAGATGCTGTCACTGGCTTACGCTTTGCACTTGCTGGGTTTCTGGAAGATGACTATAGAGACAGGAAGCTCTAGCAGGGATTTGTTTTTCATAGTTAATGCAGCTTAATAAAAAGAAAAAAAAAAGAAAAAGAAATCTTAGAGTTTTGGTTACACCGGGGATGTCTGTAAAAATGGACTATAGTGCATTTCCTTCCTGAAATGAAGGAAGGAGGCACCCTGGCATCTGCATAGCCAGGGTGAATAGTAATCAGTAACTTGGAATATTTCTCAGCATATTCTACATATTTTCTACAAGAGCATATTCTATAATTTCCCCAAGCTCTTGCAGGCAAATCTGTTGCACTGCTCTAATGATTTGTAACTTCTCAATCTTTGCTAATCTTTAAATATGGATACCAAACTTAATGCACAAATATACCAGAAATCTGCTGAGGCTTTGAGTGTTTCTGCATTCCCTCAGCACCTCCAAGTCCTGCTCTGGAAGGATGCTGTAGCATAGTGTGTCACAGAGGTATACAGCCAAAGGCAAGCCCTGCTCCTGGTCCCTCGCTGCCGGAGACAGGCTGGGAAGGTCCACCACCCACTGAGACACTCCCTGCCTGGAACTGAAACTAGGGGCAGCAAATACATACTCACACTGTTTGAGGAGCAGCCCTAGGAAGCTGAGATCAAATTGGAGCACCTTCCCTGGCCAGAAGATATTTCAGTGAAAGAAATAATAAGCTAAATGTGATTTTGTGTCTAGATCAGAAAAGCAGCACGGTTAAGGGTGGTTCGTAGAACAGATGCTCACCTGTGTGCCTGTACTGCGATGGTCACTGTAGGGTTGCTCCTGACTGTAACATATGCTGCCACTATGCTGGGTAGAACTGGAGAGGCCACACGCTCCATGATATTTGATTGATCTTTATTCTTGAGGAGTAACTGGAACAAGATTTTAAATCCAGAGTCTCTTGGAAAGTACGCACATTGCATAACAAGCCAGCAAAAAGAAATCGGGGATCAAGAGATGGTGTCTGATGAGAATTTTAGTTACTCCTGCCCAGAGCCACTTTCAGCAGATCTGGACATGAATAGTCTGTTCTCCACCCACACTGGGTACAGTCTCTGCTGCCTACTGCTGCTTGCACAGCTCTCTTGGCCAACTGGCAGGGGGATGTGGTGCAGATGTTACCAGCATGGTAAGTCTCCCTGCAGCTGCACTCGTATTCATGTTTGTTCCCTGCTTTTTCTCCTCAGTGACATTTCCCCTTGACCTGACAAAAACTCGACTGCAGGTCCACGGTGAAGCTGCTGTTCGTGGCAGTGGAGCTGGTACTGGGCAGGCGGTCCCTTACCGCGGCATGCTGCACACTGCAGCTGGCATCGTTCAAGCTCTGGCAAGGAGCCACGCCAGCCGTCTACTGACACATAGGTGATTGTCTGCTCATGACGGGATTAGTTTGGGTCCTGCCTTCTGTGGCTAACAGCCTTTTGGAGTGTCAGCTTGTGTCTTGGTATTGGCTGGGATAGAATTTTCTTCCTAGTAGCTGGTGCAGTGCTGTGTTTTGGCTTTAGTCTGAGAATAACACTGGTAACACAGATGTTTTATTTGTTGCTAAGTAATGCTTTTGCTGCTTATCAGCTTACCCTGATCAAGGACTTTTCAGCCTTTCATGCTGTGCCAGTGAGGAGGGGCACAAGAAGCCAGAGAGAGCAGAGACAGGACACCTGACCCAAACTAGCCAAAGGGGTATTCCATACCAAGCCACATCCAGCCTGGCCTTGAATGCTTCCAGGGATAGGGCAAATATGGTAACAGCAACAAAGCTCAAAAGCACATGTGTGAGGTTTTGTGCTTGGCATCAGCTGAGAGGGAAGCAATGCGGTCACATCTCCTTAGCGTGGAGGCATAAACTGTGGTGCCTCCTGGCAGATGTATGGCTCATCCAGATACATCTTCTGATGCTAAAAGTCATGGCTCTGACATTGCTACCAGGTAGCTTCCTCCCTTTCCACCCTGTGATCACGAACGTGAGAGCAGTGACCAGCTGACCCAGGCAAGCTCCGGAGTGTTTTACAACCAGTTTCTTGCTCTCTCTATCACAGGGTGACCTACAGAAATGGCAGCCCCAAGAACTGTTTCCTGCTTTTATTTCCAGCAGTGTACTCTGGTGTTCGGATGGTTGCATACGAGCATCTCCATGACTCTGTGCTTGGCAGGGCTGAAGATGGGAGCTTTCCCTTCTGGTAATATTGCATATTTATACTATTGCCTGTTTGGGGACTATCCTTACTGTAGAAGTCCTGCAGCCCTAAAAGCTGTCTGCCTGGGAATAACCATTTACACTTGTTTCATCTGGGCTGTGCTGCTGAACTCTTTAGCTCATGCACTGCCATTTTCAGTGTATCCTGCAGCATGTTTTTTTCCCATTTGGCAGGAAAGCTGTAGTTGGAGGCATGTGTGCGGGTGCCATCGGACAGCTTTTTGCCAGTCCAACTGATCTGGTGAAGGTGCAGATGCAGATGGAGGGAAGAAGGAAGTTGGAAGAAAAGCCGTTACGGTCAGTTCCTCTCGAAGCTGGTGTTTTCTTCCTGTTAATGATTACTCTTTGGCCCATGCTGTGGTTCTCCCTGTTTTCCGACACCTCTTTTCCACAGCTGCTCTGTGTCCTCCCAGAGGCAGGGCACTAAGATGCCTGGGAAGCATGCAATGGCTCTGGCCAGTGGGGAGGGTGGGGGATTCAAAGATGCAAAGACTTCTCCATTACTGGGCTCTCTACCTACTAGTTGCATATTGATTGCAGGTTTCAAGGAGTGCACCATGCGTTTATGAAGATCCTGTCTGAAGGAGGAGTACGGGGGCTTTGGGCTGGATGGGTGCCAAATGTCCAGAGAGCTGCTCTGGTGAACATGGGAGGTAAATGTAGTAACTTGGTCTGCCACACTTAAGACTGCAGCTAAGCTTTAAGAAAGACGAGCTCAGCTGCTCCCCTGCTCTTAGTCGCTTGCTTATCTACATTGGGGACCTGTTTGGAGTGCACTGCAGGTGATTTCTGCCTTGTGCACTTCTGTTTCAGTCCTGCAAAAATCAAGTCACTTAAAAAAAAACAGTCTGTGCCTGAGCCTAAGGGATGGTGAGGTGGGAGCTGCAGGGTCCAACAGCCAGAAGAGAAGGGACCTTGCCAGCTACAACACAGCCCCTGCTGCCCAATCAAGGTGAGCAGGGCAGAGCCTGCACTGGCAGCCAGGTCTCCCAAAGATCCAGATCCTCAGGAAAGAGTGTGGTGATGAGACAGATCTGAGGCCAAGCTAGGAAGCTGTGCCAGCATCAGGCCTGGGTAGGGTGGCCAGGGTCTGACACAGCTCAGTGATCACAATGTCTGTGGTGATGACACAGGTCCAAGCCTGAGCTAGGGAGATGGTCCATGGGTCAGTGTCCAGATGAACAAAGTGTGGGGTGAGTAGCTTGAGGGAGGACGCCTGCAACACCGGAGCGGAGTGGGGCGAGATCAGCGTCCAGGAGCCTCACCTCAGAGCAACAAGAGCCACCGAGGAGGGAGCCTCAAGTCCTCGACAGGACTTGCCCAGGAGCCGGCAGCTCAGCTCACGCAAGGAGCTGACACACCAGGAGTGGAGCCAGGAGGAGCAGCACCAGCTGTGACTGGTTAAAGACCTGCCCAGGGAGCGCAAGCGACCAGGAGCGCGGCAAACAGAGCGGGTCGAGGCAGTTTGCTTGGCAGTTCACACAGGCAGGCGAGTAGGGTGACCGCCTGATCAAGAGGACTCGCCTGGAGCGCAGGAGGAGGAAGGACTGCTTGCTTGTGCAGAGAGATGTAGACGGACTGATCGACCAGATAGATCATGGTCACCACTCGATCAAAACCTGTAGTGAGGAATAATGTGGGTAGCCAGACTGAGCCTTCCTGCAGACATGTGGCCGTGCAGGTCTCTGGCTGCAGTGAATGCCTGAGCCTGGCACTTGTACTGGAGAGAGCCAGTGACACCGCTTGTGTGAGCGAATAAATGATCTGCTCAGGCAGGCGGCTGAACTGAGGGAGGAGGTAGAAAGGTTGAGAGCTATCAGAGAATGTGAAAGTGAAATTGATTGGTGGAGCCACACCCTAAGACAAGGGCAGAGGGAAGTGGTTGAACAAGTGATGGATCCCCTTCCCTCCTACCATCAGATAGAAGGAGTGAACTTAAGGGACAAGGAGGTATGGAAGGAGGTCCCTCCTCAGAGAGGTAAGCGAAAACCCTCGCAATCCCTTTCTCCCTCCCACTTGCCCTTGAATAACAGGTACAAGGTCTTGGAACTACAGGGCCAGGTAAACGGAGATGGAGGGGTAGATCCATCTAGTGAGTCACCTAGGGCTTGCCACTCACCCCCATGCCTTAGAACTTCCTCAACGAAGAAGAAAAGAAGAGTAATTGTGGTGGGTGACTCCCTTCTGAGGGGAACAGATCCATCCCACAGGGAAGTCTGCTGCCTACCTGGGTCTCAGATTAGAGATGTTAAAAGGAAACTCTCTGATCTGGTGCAGCCCTCTGACTGCTATCCGCTGCTGGTTTTTCAGGTTGGCAGTGATGAAATTATTACAAGGAGGGCAAGGGCAATGAATAGCAGCCTTGGCTGCAGTGACCATGAGATGGTGGAGTTTAGGATCCTGTGTGGCAGGAACAGAATATCTAGCAAGGCCATGATTCTGAATTTCCGAAGGGCCAACTTTGGCCTCTTCAATCAATTGCTAAGGGAAGTCTCATGGGAAAGGGTACTAGGTGGTAAAGGGGCTCAAGATAGTTGGTCAGCATTCAAGGACCACTTCTTCCAAGCTCAGGATCAGAGTATCCCAATGGGTAGGAAGTCAAGTAGGGGAGCCGGAGACCAGCATGGTTAAACAAGGAACTGCTCGGCAAACTCATACGGAAAAAGAGAATCTATGGATTATGGAAGGATGGGCTGGCCACTTGGGAGGAATATAGGACAGTTGTTAGAGAATGTAGGGAGGCAATTAGGACAGCTAAGGCCTCCTTGGAACTTAATCTTGCAAGTCAGGTTAAGGACAATAGAAAGGGCTTTTTCAAATACATAGCAGATAAAACTAACACAAGAGGCAATATAGGCCCACTGCTGAATGAGGTGGGTGCCCTGGAGACAGAAGATATAAAGAAGGCAGAGGTGCTGAATGCCTTTTTTGCCTCTGTCTTTACTCCTGCAGACTCTCCCCAGGGGACCCAGATTCCTATAGCCCCAGAAGGAGTCAGGATAAAGGAGGAGTTTGCTTTGGTAGATGAGGATTGGGTTAGGGATCAGTTAAGTAATCTGGACATCTATAAATCGATGGGTCCGGATGGAATACACCCGCGGGTGCTGAGGGAGCTGGCGGAGGTCATTGCCGGGCCACTCTCCATCGTCTTTGGTAAGTTGTGGGAAACAGGAGAGGTGCCTGAGGATTGGAGGATGGCAAACGTCACGCCAGTCTATAAGAAGGGCAAGAAGGAGGACCCGGGTAATTATAGACAGGTCAGCCTTGCCTCCATCCCTGGAAAGGTGATGGAACAACTTATTCTTGACACCATCTCTAGGCATATCAAGGATGAGGGCGTCATTAAGAGCAGCCAACATGGTTTTACCAAGGGGGAGTCATATTTGACCAACCTTATAGCCTTCTATGAGGAAGTAACTAGGTGGATGGATGATGGTAGAGCGGTAGATGTGTTTTTTCTTGATTTCAGTAAGGCATTTGATACTGTCTCCCACAGCATCCTCATAGATAAGCTAAGGAAGTGTGGGCTTGATGATCAGGTAGTGAGGTGGGTCAAGAACTGGTTGAAAGGAAGAAGGCAGAGAGTTGTGGTCAATGGGGCAGAATCTAGCTGGAGGTCTGTGACTAGTGGAGTCCCTCAGGGGTTGGTGCTGGGACCAGTGCTGTTTAATATTTTCATCAACGACCTGGATGAGGGAACTGAGTGTACCCTCAGCAAGTTTGCTGATGATACTAAACTGGGAGGAGTGGCTGACACACCAGAGGGCTGTGTTGCCATTCAGCGAGACCTGGACAGGCTGGAGAGTTGGGCAGGGAGAAACTTGATGAAATTCAACAGTCTTGCATCTGGGGAAGAACAACCCCATGTACCAGTACAGGTTGGGGGCTTACCTGCTGGACAGTAGTGAAGGGGAAAGAGACCTGGGGGTCCTGGCGGATAGGAGGATGACCATGAGCCAGCAATGTGCCCTTGTGGCCAAGAAGGCCAATGGCATCCTAGGGTGCATTAGAAAGGGTGTGGTTAATAGGTCAAGAGAGGTTCTCCTTCCCCTCTACTCTGCCTTGGTGAGGCCTCATCTGGAATATTGTGTCCAGTTCTGGGCCCCTCAGTTCAAGAAGAACAGGGAATTGCTTGAAAGAGTCCAGCGCAGAGCTACAAAGATGATTAAGGGAGTGGAACATCTCCCTTATGAGGAGAGGCTGAGGGAGCTGGGTCTCTTTAGCTTGGAGGAGACTGAGGGATGACCTCATCAATGTTTACAAATATGTAAAGGGTGAGTGTCAGGCTGATGGAGCTAGTTTTTTTTTCAGTGATGTCCAGTGATAGGACAAGGGGCAATGGGTGTAAACTGGAGTATAGGAGGTTCCATGTGAACATCAGGAAAAATTTCTTTACTGTGAGAGTGACAGAGCACTGGAACAGGTTCCCCAGGGGGGTTGTGGAGTCTCCTACATTGGAGATATTCAAGGCCCGCCTGGACAAGTTCCTGTGTGATGTACTCTAGGTTACCCTGTTCTTGCAGGGGGGTTGGACTAGATGATCTTTTGAGGTCCCTTGCAACCCCTGGGAGTCTGTGATTCTGTGATGGAGCTGCAGAGTGGCTGCCCGAGTGCTTGGCTGATCCAAGAAACACTCGCTTTTTCCACATATAGATAGATCTTTCCTATGTCTCTCCAAAACTGCTAGGATATGTTGGATGGTCTTTGTTCTCCTTCCTTTGTAAAGTAAGGAGGGAGATGTCTTTGAGAAAGACACTGCGTGCAGGTTCCCACCATAAAATACTTGGTGCTTGGCACATACTATAGAATTGCCTTGGCAATTTTTTCTTTTGGATGTTTCATTTCCTTTGACATGATAGCTACCAATTTCTAGGTCATTCAACATAGGGTTATGTTAGCAGCATGTCCAAAAAATGTCTTTGAAGGTAGAAAATGAGAGATACTGTAAGCTTACTTTCTAAGCACCAGTAAAGAATCACTGGATGGATAATGTTTGCAGCAGGAGCTGCTAAATGAGGCTGCAGGATGACTGTTAACTAAGGTATGTCTCTCCATACACAACATTAATATGCAGTCTTATTTTGCAGAATTTTCCATTTGGCATCATTTTATCATCTGTAGGGTAAATCTGGTAAGAAGGTAACAGAAAGGAGCATGCATTCACATAGCTAAAGAGAGGACTTAGATGCCACAAAAGTCATCAGAAACTGAGGACAGAGTACTAGCCATGCCAACAGGGAGGAGCAGCAGTGGAAATACAGGTCTTGACAAGCCTCATCCTATGTGGTGTACACCACAGATACCATTTACTTCTGACCGTGCTGTTTTTTCTCATTATCCTCTTTACAGATTTGACCACTTATGACTCAGTGAAACACTTCTTGCTTCTGAATACGCCACTTGTGGACAATGGTGTGACTCACAGTGTTGCCAGGTGCCTGTTCCTCAATTACTGCTTTTCTCCACTGTGGAGCATTTCCAGCCTTGCTGTCTTGATCCTCCTCTCTGTGCCAAGAAGCCCCTATTTTTTGGTTGTGATATTGCTGATGAAATGCACCTTTATAATTTTGATGGGTTATTTTTTGCCTGAGGGGGTATCACTTTACAAAAGATACAAGAGAAAGGATGCAACGATTGCTACAAAACTGCCCTCAGTAGAAGTACCTTGCTGATGCACTTAAACATCTTTGCTGTCATCTGTGAGTGCATAGGAATTTTCACTTTTCTAGAATTAGTACTGTTTTATCTACTCTAGTTTCAACTTTAGTGAACAATAAGTGATAGAATCCCTGCAGAACAACCTCTTTTACTGCCGTAAATTATGAAGAAATCTGCTTTACGTAAACAATATCATAAAGTGCCTGTTGTGGGTCCTTCATCCCTGCCTCAGAACTACATACAGAGGTGAGGGCATCTTTGCAAGAGCAATACTAGTGAGCCTTCTCCCAGATCAAGTTTATGTTACGAGGTATTACTCATGATTTGATAGTAATGGTTTTAATGTATCTTTATTATTAGAACTGGAATCATGATGCTTAATCATTGTGATAAATCTTAGTTTCTTCTTAAAGCATATGTTGCTGTTGACAGCTGCTGTTCTGGCCTGGTAGCTGCTGTCCTGGGAACTCCTGCTGATGTGGTGAAAACCCAGGTAATGAACCAGCCAAGAGACAAGCAGGGAAGGTACAGACACTCTGGCGATGACTTTTCAGTAGAAAACTGAAACCCGAGTTTCACCCATTTTGCTGGGAGTGATAAGTTTCTAATTTGCTCTTCAGCTTTTTGATGATCATTTTACTGATTTACTAAATGTTTGGGAGGGGAAGCATTATTGTGATGGCCACCTGAGCACACCCAGTTACTCCAGTGGATTTCAGTTCTGATTAGACTCCACTGAGCCTACAAAAGCGCCTTTGCTTGTAAAAAATTAGCAGATACAAATCATTTTTCAGGAGAGATGAGTATTTTTAAAATTGTGTATTTGTATTCCTAACAATATTTGTTCTCCTTGCACATTTCTAGAGGTCTTCTGTGTAAGTCTTCCATGGACTGCTTAATTCAAACTGTACAGGGTGAAGGGTTTATGTCTCTATACAAAGGCTTTATACCAACCTGGATGCGAATGGTAAGTGCTTTTTAACTCTCTTCACTAGACAATTTAATTATTTGGCATTAAAATGTGAGTTCTTTCTGTGCAGCACTTTTTAAAAACTATGTGGATCTAGATTTATTTACTTGCAGTTAGCATCATTGAATGTGGTTCCTGATGATGCAACTGCACGCAGTGTCACTTCTCCCATGTTGGAACATACTGTCCTCCTTAACTACTAGGGATTTTCCTTGCTTTTTTTTTTCTAATTTCAGGCTCTCTGCTTTCTCCCTTCCCCAGACTCTGTTGTTCCCTTCTTACTTCCAGCACTGGACTCCCTTTGAATCCCTTGTACTTTCATTCCTCATTCTCTCCTGATCCCAAAACTGCTTTATTACTTTTCCACCCTGGGGTCTCGCTTTTACCCGATTTCAGGCTGGAAGCTTTCTGCTGCATGCTGCTGGGCTGTTAAAGCTACATCTGTACAATTAAGCCAAGCAGCAGTTGAAGCCTGGGAACTGGAACTTGGCTTTTGGCAAGGGACAATTCCCAATAGCAAGTTTAGATGAGTCTATAAGAATTAAACAGCATGACTGTGTCTAGACTCTGCCAGCTGGCTGTAACCTTTAAAAACGTTAAAAAGCATTCAGCCTGAAGTAGTCCCCAAGTATGAAACATTTCAGGTCATTTATGGGTTGACAAGCCGAAATCAAAAGAGTTTTAGGTGTCTTGTGAAGGACTGGGAAGCCCTAACCACATGCAACACTACGATGTTTCATAATATGAGATGAAGCTTAAGAATATGATTTTAAAGAGGAGACAGTTTAATCTAATGGGTTTATTTATTAGGTCACATCAGTTTTAATTTAAAACACTCTAAATTCAGTGTTTGCTTTCACAGGCTCCTTGGTCACTGGTATTCTGGCTTACATACGAACAAATCAGAAGGATCTGTGGAGTTAGCTCTTTTTAAAATTGTGAAACCACTTCAATATCCACAAAAAAAAAGAAGAATCAGAAAACTGAATCATTCCACAAGGCACCCCGACCCTACAGGAAACTAATTTATTTAGGACACTGGCAGTAGGATCACATCTATAGCTTGCTGCCCCAAATCCAGTCCTTATGGGTGAGGAGTAGCATGACTTAAGGACATCATTTGCTTGTCATACTGCTCTATGAAATTTAAGTTATCCACAGGATAAAATTGTCACAGTATTACTTCAATTTGCAGCCAGTATCAGCTTCCTGAAACAGTAAACAGAGGTAAAAAGAACTCTTCCAAGCAAGTAGAATATAATACTCTTTGATTGTGTGATAACAGATGGTTTCTATTGTTAAAGGACAAGAGCAGGTTGAACAATGCAGCACTGAACATCTTCTGTGACTCAGCAGTATATAAAATTATTGGGGAATTTTTATCACTACATTTGCACACACATAAAGAGCCATGTCTCATTTGATGCCTCAGCAAACCAAGTCCATAGTGCTAGATGCTGAAAGAAAGATTAAAGTAGTTTAACTGAGTTCAAATTTGCTTTGCACAAAAGGTGGAAGGCTTTGTGTTCCTCCTCTTACTTCCCAGAGACCGCTTGACTTCTTCACTCAGCCATCTGAGTAATAGCCAAAAGTGGAATACAGTCCTGTGCCCAGGAAATAAAAAGCCTGTTTGAAGCCTCTTGGAGGGCTCTAATACACATTGTCCACAGGACCAAGCTAAACTACTTGTCCTCTGAGAGTCCCAGTACTGATGTAGCAGACCAGGTCATTAAGGTGCCACTTTTCCAGGGAAATATGTACTCTGCCCATTTTAAATCTTGGTGGAAATACAAAGTTCTCTTCAAAACCACTAAATATTTTAATGTGATTTTTATTTTCAAACCGAAACCTTCCAGATTTCATAGGGAAGGGGACTGCTGCTTTGTCTCTAGGCTTATCTTTAGTAATCATGAGGAAAAAAATGCAGTATAAAAGCAATCATAAAATAGGCAGAACAAAGCTGGCTTTCATTTAGCAATTTCTAATAGTGAAATGTCTATACAAGGCTTAGTTCTCATGAGCCTTTTGTTATATTTTCTCTGCCCTGTCTAGTTGAGGAGGAAAGTGACGGAGTGGCTTCGGTGCGCACCTGGCCTCCAGCCAGGGTCAATGCACCAGTTCTAGATAACTCTTTGCAACTAGTACCTTCAATGCGACAATATCCGATTAAATGCAGTTTAGACGTCTTCTTGGCTTGTATTTGTACTTTCTAATTGCACTGTAGGTTTGTTTTGGTGGCACGCATTTGTATGATTCCAGCTTGGAAAAAATTAGCCTCACCAATATTAGGAATCCAGAAGTCATTCAGAAATACTGTTATTTTTCTAGTTGTCAGACTGAGAAACTTCTGAGTTCCCTCCTTCCTGCATCACCAGCAATTAGAAACCAGCAGCCAAAGCTGCTTCTTCAGTTGCATCCTAAGTGGTCCAGGCTGCAGTCCTGTTACTGAGATAACCCTGGTGATGGATATGCAGAAGTACCTCATCTACTGAGTTAAAAAAAAAAAAAAAAAGCAATTTTAAGTCTTGTAGAGAAAAAGTGAGAAAGAGAAAACTCATCACAAAACTTTTTTCTTTTGATCACGGCACACTGAAGAGATTCATAACCATGCTGATTTTACTTGTATTATAAAATAAATCATTTGCACAGCAAAACTTGCCACTCTGCATTACTTCTTAGGTGTTCTGTAACTTCTTCTTTCAAGAAGTTTCCACCACCTAAAGTGCCTGGCCATACTTAACAGTGTCAGTTTCAAAGCCAAATATTAGCCAAAGGATGCCACTGAGGTTCCTGGGCTGACCCCTCCTGCGCCTTATGAAGGGCTCAGTGAAGCCCTAGGCCTTCCTCTTCCTCACCCACCCATTTCTGCTCATTGTCCCTAAAGGCTGGAAGGCATCAAAACCTCAAAGGTCCGCTGGAAACCAGGGAGGAATCTCATGCTTGCAGAGCTGAAGAGCCATGTGTCAGTCCAGGCTCTCCGGATGGGGCCACCAAACAGGACGCACGTTTGCCACTTCCCCCGAGAGGCCGTGAGCCGTGGTGCTGGCCGGCGGCTGCCCCATCCATAGCCAGCACAGCCGCGGTTGCTGCTGTCCTTCGCCCGCGGGGTGCGCGGATCGGACGGTGACCGGGGGACGGCGACCTCTACGTGGGGGGAGCGTGGGGCAGGCTCGCGGCTGGGCGCTCGCTGCGGGCAGAGGGGTGGCCCACGCGGCCCTGCCACGGGCACACCCGCAGCCCCGAGCCGCCAACCCACGTCCAGCAGCGCCCAATCCCACCGCCCGATGGCGGGCACCCCCGCTCACACCGCCCTCACACCGCCGCTCCGCGGTAACCAATAGCCGCCGAACCCTGCACGCACTGCCCGCCCCCGACACCCGCCCTGACCAATAGAGGCTAAGCGGGCCTCGAGGCGTCTCCCTCTCACTCCGCCCCGCGGCCGTGCCGCTACCACACAGGCGGCGAGGCGTGCTTCAGTTCGGGGAGAAGCAGATCCAGCGGGCTGTGGGCTTAGCCCTGCGGATCCAGCGTGCCGCGGTTATCTCCTCTTTGTGGCGCCTCGTTAAAGCAGGCGCGGCCCTATGTATTAGCCCGCTCCGTCCTCCCTGTTCCCTCCCCGGCCCGCCCCCCTCCGCGGGGATCAAAGTGGACTCGACCACGTAAGTTAGCGCTCAACGGCTCCTCGCGGGTCACGTGGGCGGCGCGTGCTGCATGAAGGCGGTTGCTGGCGGCCGTTCGGCGACGCGCGGGCCCCGGCGGCAGGATGAGTTCCGGGCGGAGCGGGCGGCCGGGGGTGCTCAGTCCCGGCAGCACCGTGACCCTGCGGGTCTGCACCGTGGGCCTGCGCCCCGAGGTGCCCGTCGTGCGGATCTGGGGGCTGCTTGGGGAGCGCCGCGCCGACTACATCCGCCTCCGCCGTCAGATCCAGGCGGCGGCGGCGGGGCCGCGCCTGGCGGCTGCTCCGCGACCAACCAACCCAGTGGCTGGCGGGGTTGAGCTGTCCACGGGAGACCTGGGCCTAGTGGAGGTGGTCGGGCTGTGGTACCGCTGCTGCGTGGTGAGTCGCTCCGGACAGGACTACCGCGTGTTCTTGCTTGATGAGGGTTGCATGGTGGTTACGTCCGCCTGTTACCTGGCGCCGGGCCGCGAGGAGCTGTTCCGCCTGCCCCCGGAGGTGTTGGGATGTATTGTGGCTGATGTTGTGCCCTTAGGAAGCCCCGGGGTGGCAGCCTGTGGGGATGCTCCCTTCTCCAACTGGACGGTGGAGGCTATGGAGTTCCTGAGCTTCCTGCATGGCAAGGAGATGTCTGGACGGGTGAAGGAGGTGATGACTCCGCAGCTTATAGTGCTTGAGCTGCCCCAACTCGTATCCCAGATGCATCACCTGGGTCTAGCCAGGCGGGTCACTCCTAGCTGGTTCTGCCAGATGCTCAGGCAGTGCCTGGCTTATGGCCACCCAAGGAGCCATCTCAAGGTACAGCCTTCAGCATCTTCCTTTGTATCTTCTGCAGTGCCACAGCTTCCCCGTGTTTTGCTCTCGTATCAGCCTGTGTCACCTCCTTTGGATTATGTTTACCCACAGCTTCACTTGGATGTGACAGAGCCTGTCCTAGTGACCCATGTCTCTGACCCACACCACTTCTACTGCCAGTTGAAGAGCTTGTCCCAGGAGATCCGTTGCCTTTCTGATACCATGCACCACACTTACAAATCCTGCTCCTGCTTGCCATTACCCAAAGTGGGCTCACCCTGTGCTGCCCGTGGCAGAGATGGCCAGTGGTACCGTGCACTCCTGCTGGAGCTTATTGCTGGGGAGAGAAACCAGCAACTGGCTCTAGTGGTCTTTGTGGACTATGGCAGGAAGGAGACTGTGACCAGAGCTAACCTGTGCCTTTTGCCCCCTGAGTGTTTCCACATACCTGTGGTAACTTATGCATGCGCTCTTCAGGGTGTCTCGGATGGGGGTTGTACCTGGTCCCCACTGCAGATCAATAAGCTGAAAGCGTTAGTGCTAGGCAGAGGAGTGAATGCTCACATCAAAGCCTTTAACTCCTTTGAGCATCTCTATTATGTGAATTTGTATGGGGAAAATGGCATCAACTTGAACTATGTTTTCCGGCTGCAGGCTTGCTGCCTGGTCAGCAGCCATACACAGGTGAGCCAAACTGAGGGCTGGGAGCAGCTGGAAGTAGAAGAATCCACAGCTGAACTGGAATTGCCTCCAGGAGCACCTCCCATTGCTTTAGTGCATGGAGATTTGGCTTCTGCTCCTGTAGTTGATGTACATGTGAACTTGGGCGCATTCTACAATGCACAGGTCTCCCACCTCCGAGACCCATCTGAGTTCTGGCTGCAGCTACATGAACATCGGCGGCTCTTTGGGCAGTTGAGGCGGTGTATGTGTGATTTCTATTCACATGCCATGAAGCTGGATGGTGCTAGGTGGGATCTACAGCCTGGATCCCTTTGTTGTGCCAGTGGGAAAGAGGGTGTCTTTTATCGAGCAGTGATCACCAGGGTACTGGACAGTGAGGTAGAAATATACCTGGTGGACAGAGGCAATACAGAAATTGTACATCGGTGTGCAGTGAAGGAGCTGCTCCCTCAGTTCAGGGAACTGCCTGCTTTAGCTCTGAAGTGCTGTTTGGCAGATGTCTGTCCTCTGAGAGGGAGTTGGAGTGAAGCATCTGTATCTGCATTTAGAGAGATTGTACTGAACAAGGGACTAAAGGTTCATTTTTTGAGTGTGCAGGGTGACAAATATATAGTTGAAATTTTTGACCAGTCCCAATTAGGAGAGAAAAGTGTAAGTAAACTCATGGCTCAGGGAGGGTATGCTGAATACCAGAGGTCTGAAATACCCAAGAGTGTCCAGAAATCACCTAATATGGCTATGAGCCTGGCCTCAGATGTTTGGGAAGAAAACCAAATAAAAGCAGAGAAGAGGCTGGGAGAGGAATCTGATCTAAAGAGAAGTGATAGGGCACTTAATTCTTATGCAGCTGTAGTGGTCAGAGGGAGCCCTGTTGCACCCATTCACAATTCTGCAGGTAGTAAATCTCTTACTGCTCAGAAGTGTGAGGGCAAGGATAACCTGCCCATCTCCTGTACACAGAATTATGACAAAATGAAGCTAAGGTCTTCTTGTGGAGGTCAGTTAGAAGTGGGAACTACAGTTAATGTTGTAGTGTCATATGTTGAAAATCCGGGTCATTTTTGGTGTCAGCTAAGTAGGAATTGCCAAGACCTTAAGTTATTAATGTCTGAAATTCAGGAGTATTGTGAAGATTCATCTCACCCACATGCTTGGCCAAATTCTCCATGTTTAGCCCAGTACTCGGAGGATGAAAAATGGTACAGGGCTTTAATTATTAGTGAAGTTCCTTCTGCAGAAAAAGTAGAAGTCATACATGTTGACTATGGCAACAGAGAGCTGGTCTCTCTAGCAAACCTCCGCTCAATTCACAAACGCTTCCTTAAGTTAGAAGCTCAGGCTTTCAGGTGCAGCCTTTACAACCTAATTCAACCAAATGGTCAGGATCCTTTTGCTTGGGATGAAGCAGCAATTCGGGCTTTTCAGGAGTTTGTTGATACTTCTTCATCTCATCTTGAACTGAAGTGTACGATATTTGCCTTGGCTTCAATAAGCAAGGAGTTGTTTAACATTGTAGATTTAATGACACCGTTTCGGAGTGCTTGCCAGTTTTTGACTGAGAGGGGTGTAGCCAGACCTTTATCTCCTCAAAAGCCTCTGTCATCCTTGGTTCATCTTCATTCTTACTATTATTCTATGCATGGTATCAAAATTGGGAGTGAGGAAGACGTTTATATTACGCATGTTGAGGATCCATGGACATTTTACTGCCAACTCGAAAGATGTTCAGATGTCTTAGCACAACTTACCGATAACATTGGTCGCCTGAGTGAAAAAATGAGCAGCTTAGAAACCTTGCAGAAGTCTGAGAGCTTGTGTCTAGCCAAGTATACTGACAGTCACTGGTACAGGGGAATAATTATGAAAAAGAAACCTGATATGCAAGTCTTCTTTGTGGATTTTGGGAACACAGAGACAATAGATAAAGATAACCTGCTTCCTTTACCCACTGATGTTTGTGATATCTTGCTTTTGCCAATGCAGGCCGTAAAGTGTTCCTTATCTGATATCTCTCGTGTTCCCGAAGAAGCTATAGCATGGTTTAAACAAGCTGTCCTAGAAAGGCAATTAAAAGTGATCATTGTAGCAAGGGAATCTGATGGTAAACTGTTGGTTGAGTTGTTTGATGGTAATACTCAAATTAATGCAAAACTGAAGGAGTTAAGCTTAATGAGCAATACAGGAATCAGGCCTATAGAAAATGAAACTTTGTGCTCTAGAAATACGGATGTGATAGAGAGGAATGGGAGTGCAGAATCCACTTCAGATGCACACAGGACTCTTGAAAGGAAAAGAAGCAGATCTGAAGCCCAAGGAAAAAGGGGGGGTAGCAAAAGGCACTTCAAGAAAGAAGATGAAAACCTTTCCCAGCCTGCTACAAAGGGAGATCTGGCAGCTGGATTACTAGAATCTGATGAAGTGATTAGAAGTAAGAAGGATGCTTCCCTGTTGAATAAAGCTGGGAAGGAGTCTTTGCTTTCCATCCAGATGGATACACAGTCAGATATTAAGTCTGATGCTGAAGGTGGGAGTATAGTGCTTGAAAATGTATCTGATCTACTGCAACAGAAGATAATGCCAGGTCTTAAAGTGTCAGTGTATGTGTCTTATGTAAATGATCCACTGGATTTTTATGTTCAGCTAGAAAGTGATGAGGCTCAGCTTAACAGCATTTCAGAAAGCTTAAATGTTAGGACACAAAGAAAGAACCCTTGTGGACAACTTTGCCAAGTGGGAGACTTAATCAGTGCTGCTTATTCAGAAGACAGCCTGTGGTATCGAGCTGTAGTTAAAGAGAAGACTTCTGATAATTTGATAAGCATACAATATATTGATTATGGTAATACCTCAGTAATTAATGTTGGTCAAGCACACAGACTCCCTGAAGGCTTGTCATCTATTCCAGCAATAAGCATTCACTGCTTCCTAGGTGGACTTAAATGCAAAGAAAATACAGACTGGGCAGAGAAAGCTGTGCTTTACTTCATCAAGAGAACAAGTGAAGTTCTGCTAACGTGTGAATTTGTGGAGAAGGTTAAGGATAAATGGGAAGTTATCCTCAGTGACCATGAAGGTATAATAACTGTGGATTTAGGTGATGAAAATCTTGCAAGTAGCAAAGGATCTTGTTCAACAGAAATACTTGATAAAAGAGAGAACAGTGACATAATAACTGAGTGTGAGCCTTTGCCGCCTCAGGCACAAAATAAAACTCCTTGTATAAGTAACTCTAAGTCATTTATCTGGAAATTCCCAGAGGCAGGCCAGACTGTAAAAATTTATGTCACAGTGGGAGGTGGTCCAGAATACTTCTGGAGTTGCAGCGCTGATACAGAAGACATGAAGTACATAGAGGGAAAAATAGAAGAAGCTGAAAGCACTGGACTAAAATCTTTGAATGATTGTGGAGCTTGTATTAAAAGCGGTGATATTTGTCTAGCAAAATATAGTCAAGATGGGAAGTTCTACAGAGCTAAAGTCAGCAGCGTAGAAGGTGACAGAGTAGTTGTTAGACATGTGGATTATGGAAGTGAGGAAACTATTAGCATGGAGTTGGTCAGGCAGATTCCGTGTGAATTGATCCAGGTACCTAATCAAGCATTTGCTTGCTGTCTGTCAGATTTCAATTCGTCTGAGGGTTCGTGGCTTAGTGAAGCAAAAGAGAAGTTTAATGATATGACCCAAGATGTCTTATTAGAAGCAAAAGTAATAGAAACTCAAGAATGCAAAGCTTCTGAAGTCCCTCTGTCTGTTGTCAAGCTGGAAGCTTCTGGTAAGAGTGTTAATGAAGAGATGAAGTCTTTTTGGAAGGCTAATAAAGGAACTGGTGACCAGTCTTTCTTAGACCTTGAGAACCCCTTAAAGGAAAACAGATGTTCAAAGAATGATATGAATCCTTGTCTGGAAAGAGGAACTTCTGTTGCTTGTGGATTAGCTCAAGAAGAAAGTGAAAGTGCTTTACATTGTTCTGAACCTTTCCTGGGTATAACTTCTGAGTGTTTCAATACTGTAGAAGCAAGTATGTCAGTCGAAGCTGTTGAGCATATGTCTGGAAAGGCTGGTGGATGTGAAACAGCTGAGCACCAAAGCAACTTTGATGAAGACATACCTCTATCTGGAGGAGACAGCAGTAACAATGTATTACTAGAACCAGTGAGAAGCTGCAGTCTTCATATTTTGAAGAGTGAAATGAAAGCTGAAGAACAAGAATTATCTGAAGAAGCATTTCAAGAGGATGCTGAGCTGAAAGAACCGACAGGTAGCGCTTCAGCAGCCAGTCTTCTAGAAAACAAACAAGAAGAACTGCAAAGGGAGCCAGTGCTACAGTCATCTTCAAGTGATGAAACAGAGATATTAGGAGCACTGGATCAATTACAAAATCAATGTTCATATGATGATCTAAAAGAGTTAATACTGGAGCTAGAGGCACTTTCAGTTCAGCCCTTCTTTGCTGAAGTAACAAAAGAAGCTCTGGAAACAGAGTCAGCTGAAATGCAGACAGCTTTGGGTGTTAAAGCAAGAGAGAAAGTGTTTGAACAGGGATCATTTGAACTGCCAGTCATGAGTGAGGACACAGCGGAGTTGTCAGCTCTGAACTTTCCTGAACTCTTACCGTCACTTAATGAGGGGAAGAATTCAGTGCCTTTGGTTAGAAATGGAGAGAACACAGTAGAGCTGATTCCATCTGATGCTCAGCCTTCTTTGGGAGAGAATGCAGAGAAACCAGAATTGAATTTGTCTGGAATTCATAAAGCAGAGTCTTTGCAAGAAGACTGGGTAGAATTAGAGCCTTCTCCCCTAAAGCTGCCTTTGTCTGATGGCAGATCTGAGAAACAACTGGACCTGAAGACCCATGACATGCTGTCATTGCTGGGTGCTGAAATTGAGCAGCTTCTGGAACTGGTGCTGCCTGATGTGCACCCATCTCAGGAAGATGGGGATGAGGACTTGTTAGAGTTGGAACACACTGCACTGCAAAGTTCTGCAAATAGCAGAAGTCAATTTTCATTTCTTACAGAAGAATTAATGAATCAGAGGTCTGTTTGCACTGTAAAATCATGTGACTGCAATGTTGAGAAACATAAGGAGTGGCAGGAGAAAGATGACTGTTATGTGGAAGAATGGATGAAACGAGGCTTGACTGACTCATTTAAAGAATGTGGAAATACACATGTGCGGTATTCACCCTGTAAGCCTGAGGATGAAGATGTAGAAGAAAAGCAAAACAAGAAGTTGGCTGCATGCAATGCAGGTAAAGTATCTGAGTTTTGTTTTTTTTTTAAGGAGTTAAATGATCAAAATACTGTGCACATTCAAATGAGAATCACTTTCTTATAGGAACCTGTTTTTTATTGCCTAATAAGTTACTATTTTAGTGTTAACATCCGTATGCTTCCATGGTTTAAGGACATCAGATTAAGTGTAGTATCTAATGGATCCTGTGACAGACTAACAACAGCTAATCTTTGAGAGGTTAATTATTTTATGATTGAAAATCATAGAAATGCATATTTAAGACTCTGCAGGATGGCAAATTTTCAACTTTCAAATATTAAATAAAAGTTTGGAAGGGGGTGGGGAGTTTGGGGGCAAGGTTGTGAGGCATTTCTGGGTTTCTGTTTTCGGAGGGGTTGTTTTTATTGTGTTGTGGGGTTTTTGTTGTCTTTTTTCCTGTGCTTTTATTTTCTTCCTCCTTCACTGATATGATTTTTATAGGACACAATGAGTATACTTGTCATCTGAAGGGCTTTGCTGTTGGTTCCAAATGTGTGGTGAGGACCTCTCTAAAATGGTGCGAGGCTCGCATTTTGGAGGTATCTGAAAAAGGTACCAGGGTAAGTATGGTTTCAGTACTCCTTCTGCGTACTTAAGATCTGGTCATTTTTTGGTCTTTCTCCAAGTTTTTAATATTTTAGGGAGGTCTATTACAGAATTTAAGACTTAGTATTCCCAAGGTTGATTCTGCACTTAGAGACTTCATACAAACAACTGAGCTACATGTCAATACTTGATATTCCCTTCATAGGAAGACTGAAGGATCAGGCTCTAGCTTGAGATACATATTTCTGTGTGTGTTTGTCTGGCCTCCAAGTTAATGTTCTGCTGTGGAGCTGTGTTAGTATTAAATGCTTATGAAACTTGTCATTATTTTACTGGTGTTTTATACTGAGGAATTGGTGCTAGAACAGTATAAACTTGGGAAGAAACCTGAATTACATTGTAACTAATAATATATGACTATTACTGCTTCAGTGAAATGTATTAGATTAGTGATTGGTGGTAGTTAACAGATTATAATCTAATGGGTTGTGTTGTTCTACTTCTTTTAAGCTATGGGATAAATAGTCTTCCTCTGGTTCAGGGGAAGTGTGTGTGTGTGTGCATGTACACAAATGCACAGATGTTATACTTAACATAAAAGAGCCTTTAAGTTGTAATTTAAGGTTGCATATCCAAAAGATCACTTCACAGAAGTAACTTTTTGAAAGATGAATGAATGCCTGAGATCATGAAGGCCATCTCTTTTACTAGTGGATTCCTTGGGTATCTAAAACTAACCTCAGCCTATATTCAGATGAGTGTTGGGTATGTAGCGATATCTCTCCTGATTTATTTCCTTCTTCTTCTGACCTAGTACATGTTTTCCAGCCTTCCCCTCTCACTATACTTGAGTTAAAAGTTCAGGAGAACCTTGAGCAGGTTCAGTAGTGGTGCTCAGCTTTATTAGAGGTTAACTTGCTCTTCCTTGCTAGATACAGACTGAAGACCTTCTCAAAGGCAGGGAATCCTCAGCTGTGTTTTCCTCCTACTAGATGTCTTATTTGCTGAGTGTGTTCTCAGGATCGATCCACTGCTGTGTTAGATGTGGTTTGGCTCCGTCTGTACAGGTCTTGAATCTCTCCAGTGGCAATGAGGAGATTGTGGATCCTGAGAATGTCTGGAATGGTGTTCCTGACTGGGCTTACAGGTCATCTGAGGTAAGGCAGTGTGGTAGTGGACTGGGCAGGACACTACTGTCTTTTAGAAAGGGCTCTCTGAGTTTAGTTGTGCTTCTCCCTGTGTCACCCTGAGAATAGAAAGGCAAAGTCGCATTCATCTAAATCTGTGTATTCATGCCCACTGCTAGAAGTGCAGTATTTTACTTTAAGACTTCATATTATCTTTCCTCCTCTGTGGATCACTATGGAGACTATAGAAATTTGTATTAATGTATTATATAACAGATATACAAATCCATCTAAATAGTTTACATAAATTATAAATTAATAATTACATAAATTATAAACTGTCAGCCATCTGGCCTGAGGACTGTGAATTCAGGCTGGGAATAGATTTATGAAAACAGCTTGAAGGAAGAAATGTTACGGGAAGACTAGTATTAATCAAGAACTGTAGAACAATGCTGATATGTGGCTTTTGACAGATCATGCTAGTAGAGCATGTCAGTAACTGGTAAATTATGAAAAATACTTCTATTATTAAGTAATTGGGAAATTATAGTAAGATTTTTCACCAGTGCTCTTCATGACATACCAACAAATGAAAAACTCATCTCTGGAACCCGCAACTCAGGTTGTCAGCCATCCTCCTGATGATAGCAGAATGAATTTCCAGTTTATTCCTCACATGCAGTTCTTCCATCAAAGTAAAAAGTGGGCAGAAGACTTCTGTAGTGAGTTGTAAGGGGACAGAGCAGTGGTAAATTAGAGTCCCACAGTGCTGATGAAAAAAGTTAGCTTTCAATTGAGGTGATTCCTTTAATACTAGACTATCTTGGCAGTAGTGCCAGCTTCCTAACAATCCCCTTTTGTTTAGGCAGTAACCCCTGTAACAGGAAACTTGCAGTTATTACCGGAGGAGTCCTCACTTCAAGGTAAGACTACCTTAAACTCCCAAAGAGGTGGTGAGCTCTGTGTTTGGATGCTTTCTGATTTTCTAGGAAATGCTTTATTTAGGAAACTGCAGTTGAAACTTTTTTTAGCTTATGTGTTTACTATTGTTGTTCTGATTTTTTTTCTTAGCATTAGCTTACATACTGTCAGTTTAATGGTGAATATCTGTAATGTAAGCTGCCACTGTCTTGATTAGAGATCAGTTTAGTACTTATTTATTCAACCTAGTGGATTGAGCCTTTTGGACAGGTTGGAGTGGTACACCTACGTTACAGATTTTGGTAGGGTTTTGAGCATTGGCCACCAGTATACTGCTCTTGCTTGCCTTGCCTCAGAAATGTGGGCAACTACTAGGCAGACTCTACGAAGCATTGTAATTTGGTTATTTGAATGCCCCAGTTCCTTAATAGGTCTTCATCTATAAATCTAAAGCCATAATAATACCATCTTAGTTGTTGTAAGGGTAGTTTGTGAATAGTGCCATGTATGTCTTTATTACTTAAATTCTGAAGTGTTACTAGCAAACACCTATTGTGTACCAAAGAAAATAGTACAAGTTCTTTCTGATTATATACTATATAAAATATATTAAAATCTATGGAATGGTAGAGAAGTTCTGGTTGAAATGGACCTTTGAAGATGCTGAAAGGAAAGTCAACTAGAGCAGGTTGCTTAGGACCTTCCTTTCAGGTGTGGAATCTATCCAAGGATGGAGACTCCAGAACCTCTCTGGGAAACTGGTTCCAGTGTTTGACCAGTGGTTGCCTGATGGAGACTGAAATAAGCTTGAGTAGAGATTGCATTTGTGTTTTCAGTGGTTGAATTGGTAATTTCATTTTGGCACACCTGTACAGAAAGTGGACTGGTTCTCAGGTAACAAATTATGAAGCCTGCAGTGGAGATCTAGTTACCTGTTGGGCAAACAGCACAGAAAATGTGAGTTAAGGTCGTGCAACCATGTGGCATAGATACAGGTCTTGCTGCACATGCAGGCCACCACCTGGAAAGGCAGTTAGAGTAGAATGTACCCAATCCACAGGATGCAAAAATCCCTGCAATGTGTTACCCTAAGACCACTGAGGAATGGAGTGGCTTGAACTTGTAACTAAAATCTGGGAGTACTGCTTGCTTCATCTTGGGCTGTTTTGTTGTTCCAACTGTCTTATCCTTACAATGATAATTTTGCCTGAGTATAGTCTTTTAATATGGTGCAGTATGTTGATATTTAGTCCAAAGCCTTGTTGAGTTAGACTTTAAATATTAATGCATTTATATGTTTACAGAAAAATTCTGATGGATCTAACCTATTTCTACTTTCTGTAGAAAAGCAAAGTGGCTACAGTTCACATTTAGCTGAAGATCCCTCATGTTCTCCAACATTGCTGAAAAAAAGTGATGTGTTCACCACATGAAGCTCAACAAGTACCTGTGTCCACAAGCGTTCCTCTGAAAATGTGTTTTCATGGGAACAAGAATACAGGCAAAGCACTGAGTGTTTCTTCAACATAATGGAGCAAATGTCTGTCACTGACATACTTCCCTGTCAAGGAGCAGTACTTATTACTAGACTCTTACTGTCTATTTGGCTTCTCATTTCTGTACTTTCTTGTTATCTAGCTGCCAGTGGGTGATTCTTCAACAGAGGTTTGAGTTGCTGTATAGGCTACTGTGGTGCACAATACTACTTTCTGATGTTTGAGGGAAGTTGCATTGTTAAGTGTTTTGAGGTTTTTTTTTCTCTAAAAAATGGTTGAGGGTATGTTTTTTTTTTTGTGCAGGGAGGAATGTTGTGGGTTTTTTTGTCAGGGAACATAGTTGGTTCAGGTTGAAGTCTTGCATTTGGTGCTGTTATAAAGCAATGGAAAAAGCTGGAATAAAGCTTCAGCTGGTGTATACTGTTTTGTTAATGACTTGTGTTCTTTCCCTAAGCATAAGCCCAAATGTTGTGTGCATACCACGTATCTTTTTTCAACACTACTACTGCAGTTAGATGTAGCTATGCACATTCTGCAGATCCTGGTTCTGTTTTGACCCTAACCAGCTCTCTAGACCACTGAGCTGTGGTGAATGCTTTGAAATATCAGAAAGTCATGTACAAAACAGAACTTGTATTTATGACATGGCCTTAACTGCACTAATGAAAGATAAAACTTTTCCTACAACTATGAAGCAGACCTAGCAGAATGGTTTTGCATGTGTACAGTGGGGTAAGGATTTGTTAAACCAGCCACATCTTATCTTGCCTTTTGTTTTCCTCCTCATGTGTTGAAAGGAGGTTTCTGTTTCATAGTCCTGTTCTGTGTCAATATCTCTGACAATGTAATAGTCTGGGTGAATATCACAGATGTCAGTGTTAGAGCTTACACAGTAAGAAGAAACAAGTGTGTGTCTAGTCCCTTAATAGAGACAATACATATTAGTAGGCTGGAGAGAAGTTTCAATTCTGAAAACGGGTCATAGATGTTGTAATATCATGTTAAGATCACAGATTATATAAATATTTACTCTGTTAACTGCTGTGCTTGTTCTGTTTGCTTCAGTTTTGTCATGTGATTTTGAAACAAATAGGCTACAGTTAGAAGTACTCCCCCTTTTGCAAGGTTTATTCATTTAGAAGTCGCTCTTCCAGGTGGCAGCTTCAAGGAGTTTTCCTCTAAAAACCAGAATTTCCATTAGCAAACCACATAGTCAACTGCTTCTACTGACAGACAGCAAGTACTTGTACAAAGATGAGTGTCTGAGTAGTACATCCATGAGAGAAACATCAGGATGATCAAGCAATGCTTAACTACTCCTTTCTAAAGGGAGTGGTAAAAGGGACACATCTCTTCTGTAATTTCACCTACAACAGTATGACTGACAGTGGTAATTCAGACAGGAACAGGAGGGGCACTGCTTGGAGCTTTGACTAAGGGGAGTTATAGTTGCTACAAGAAGAGTGACTGTTTCAGCAGCTTTTGGAATGGAAACAGCCTCAGAGTATGGTAGTAAACACAGATCTTAAAGGTAAGTGGATTGAGCTCATATGAGAAATCCTGTCTCTGAACAAGCACTTCTGTTACATTAAGCTATTTCCTGTAGCTTTTACTGGGGCTTACTAAAATAAGACTGTTGAAACCCTTCATCTGGTACTTCTCTGACTTAGGAGGAGCAAAAACCTGCTCCAGCTTTCAACTGTTGTCAGAGCACAGCTGAAATACCAAGTGGTTTAATAACGAATCAGAGATATCTTTTTTTTCTTATGCTGCAAAACAGTTTGCTGACTTAAACCTTGGTAAGCACAACTTCAGGTGAATTCCACAGAGCTTAACTGTCTCTCTGCAAACTTGATTCTAAATCAAAACCAGAGAGTTTAAATTACCATCAAATGATTTCCCCTCTGCTTCCTACAAAGCAGAAGTTACCCTGTTGCAGTGTTTCAGAGAAATCCCACTGACTCATTTGAACTAAAACCTCTCTGCACATTGATGATAATATAACCTAATGCCTTATCTCTTTTTTATTTATTTTTTTTGTTCCACACCCCAAAAGCTGCGTAGGTGGCCAGCATTACCATGTGTCTGAGCAATGTTTGGCCAATATTAGTGTTGTGATGTCTGTAGCATTTTCAGTACTTCTTTGTATTCCTTATTCAGGTTCAGCTGGAGGTAAGTCAATATTAGTACCAGGAATAACATTGGGTCCTATGCCATCCACAAGAGAATCCCACTGATCGAAATCTTTCTTAAGACCTATAAAATGGGGAAAAAGAAGCTTGAGTTGCAATGACTTAAGTAACTGGCTTTTTTAAAGCTACACTGAAAAATGAAACCAACTTGGCAAAGTAGGGGAAGCATGATGTTTCAGGGAGGGAAGAATAACATAGAATCATAGAATAGTTAGGGTTGGAAAGGACCTTAAGATCATCCACTTCCAACCCCCCTGCCATGGGCAGGGACACCTCACACTAAACCATGTCACCCAAGGCTCTGTCCAACCTGGCCTTGAACACTGCCAGGGATGGAGCATTCACAATGTCCCTGGGTAACCCATTCCAGTGCCTCACCACCCTTACAGTAAAGAACTTCCTCCTTATATCCAATCAAAACTTCCCCTGTTTAAGTTTTAACCCATTACCCCTTGTCCTGTCACTACAGTCCCTGATGAAGAGTCCATCCCCAGCATCCCTATAGGCCCCCTTCAGATACAGGAAGGCTGCTATGAGGTCTTCACGCAGCCTTCTCTTCTCCAGGCTGAACAGCCCCAACTTCCTCAGCCTATCTTCATACAGGAGGTGCTCCAGTCCCCTGATCATCCTCGTGGCCCTTCTCTGGACTTGTTCCAACAGTTCCATGTCCTTTTTATGTTGAGGACACCAGAACTGCACACAATACGCCAAGCGAAGTCTCACGAGAGCAGAGGGGCAGGGTCACCTCCTTGGACCTGCTGGTCACGCTCCTTTTGATGCAGCCCAGGATACGGTTGGCTTTCTGGGCTGCAAGCGCACACTGAAGCTGGCTTATGTTAAGTTGCTTGCTTCTGTTCTTGTTCTAAACTGAACGGTTATATAGAAAGCCTCAGAGGAATTAAATATTAACTTCGTACTCGGATGTAAACAGATACTTACTCAAATGTTTCTGCAGGAAGGCTAATGATGCGTGGTTGCTTATATCAATAGCTTCATTTGGATCTATTTCTCCTTTCAGTTTGAAAAACCTTCCAATAAGTCCTCCACTCACAAAGGTAAAGTCAGGAAAGCTCTGATGTACTGACCCCCTGCAAACAGAAAAATGAGCCCCAGGCTCTTACAAATGTCGGATTAAAAGATGCCATAGGTTGCACAGGATTCTTCAAAGACAGTCATGCATCTTATACTGGGTTTTTCTTAGCAGAAGATAAAGCAGGTTAATCTCATGAGCATGCAAGATGAGTAGTGAATTCTGCCCTAACCACAGAAGGGAAGAAGTTCTGTACATGTTTTACTGTAGTCACTGCAACAGCAATCAGAAGTGGGCTTGGCAAAACTTCAAGTTGTGTCTCTGCTCTGAGTATAAGGTTAATTATAGAGCGATCAACTCTGCTGCACACAGTACTTTAATGAGGCAAGTGCATAAATGCACCCAGAAGGCTATTTAAAGTGTTCAAATGCAGATTTGCATTTGAGCAAAACTTGTGGCTGGGGGCAGGAATGCACACCTTGGGGTATCATAAATTTAGGGTTACTGGCAGCTTTGAGAAGTCTCTGGCTCCAGTGTGGGGACGTATTGCTATCTATTTTAAGTACGCAGTGAAAACCTGGGCCATGAGAAAGTATTGACTGTCTTTTTGCAGTTATATAGAACTATTGAGTGCTTTGGGTTGGAAGGGACCTTAAAGATCATCTAATTTCAGCCACCCTGCTGCAGGCAGGGACAGCCTCTACTAGACCAGGTTGCTAAAAGCCTCGTCCAAACTGGCCTTGAACACTGCCAGGGATGGGGCAGACACAGGTCCTCTGAGCAACCTGTGCCAGCGCTTCAGCACCCTCACAGGGAAGAACTTCTGCCTAAAATCTCATCTCAATCTCCCCCTTTTTAGTTTAAAGCCATTCCCCCTTGTCCTGTCTCTACAGGTCCTTGACAAAAGTCCCTCTCCAGGTTTCCTTTCCCTTTTAGGCACTGGAAGCAGCTCTAAGGTCCCCCCTTAAGGAGCCTTCTCCAGCCTGAACAAGCCCAGCTCTCTCAGCCTGTCTCCAGAGCAGAGCTGCTCCAGCCCTGTGAGCATCTTCATGGCCTCTGGACTGGCTCAAAAAGGTCCACATCCCTCTTACGTAATTGGACAACATCAACAACAGAGTAACAACCACAGGAATGATGGATCCTGGACACTTACTTGATAGTGATCATTTTCTTGTTTGTGTCATTGGAGCTGAGCTTCTTCATCTTTAAGATGTTATCAGCCCACTGGAATTTTTCAGAGTTGATAAAAAGCAGCGGTTGCTGGACACTGTTTTGGTAAATGTCATCTCCTACTGGAAGCATCCACGCATCGAGGGCAATGCCACACCTGTCAAAAACAACTGGGTACTGTCACAGAAGCAGGAAGCTTTGTATGGAAGTTCTCAGCATGCTTTGATTTGCAGGAGACATGGCAGAGAAACGCTCTATGAAACTGAACAGGGGAACAGATGAATGAATCACTTTGTTTCAAAATAATTTCTCCTCTGGGGGCAGAGAATTAATCCATTATTGCAGTATCCATGGTCTCAGCTGCCAGGTGCAGCCCAGCACAGGAGATTCAGCAGGGTGCCACAGTATCATGGTACATGATACAATATGATGCAGCTATGGTGTTCCACCACATCCCCATGGTTGAAAGAAGCACAACTTAAGAAAACAAGACATGCCAAACAAGCCTTTTCTTCAAGAGCTAATCAGCAGTTGGGGGATCTTAGGCAAGGTCCCCTGCTCCAGACCTCTTAAGTGCCAAATGTCTCTTGCCTTGTTTTGCATACTTACCTGAATCTTATTTCTTTGCTGAGACTCTCAATAACTGTAGCACCACCAAAAGAGTGTCCCATCACAGCTATTCTGCTAGTATCAACAGAATCCTGTCAAAAAAATCCAGGTGCTGTAAGAGACTTTCTTTCCCAAACTTCTGTTTTCTGTTTGTTTTTGTTTTGTTTTTGTTTCAATGGAATAATTTCTTAGGCAATAGATCCTACTGAAGTAGGAAAAGCATTATTTAAGCTCCATTGCTATCTAGCTGAGAATATTTTCACAGATCTACAGTGTGATCTTCAGAATAGTTTACAGGCACCAGTTTAGAAATGGAAGAGGGAAACCAGAAGCATTATTAGGTGTTTTAACAAGATGCAGTCACAGCCCTTCACTCACCTTTAGGCTATTCCAGTCAAAGTTTGAATTTAGCACATTTGTTACTTCCTCTCCTGCGTTGATTTTAAGAATGAGATTGAGAGCTTTGATACACTCCTGCGCTCTCTGCTGCACCTGGGGAGAAAGAGAAGTTGGGACAGAGCAGTGGAAGGAATTTTCAGGCAACCACTAGACTTGCAGGCCCTTTGGACACAAGACTGCCTGATTTCCCCCTACCCTTTGTGTCTGATACCGTAAGAACTATTCTGAACTGCAGAATGGAACTCTGATGTCTGATCAACAAACAAAACTGACTTTTGGAGGTCCAAAGAGTTGAAGCTCTTGTATAGATCCTCTGCACATGGAGGATCTACATGCACATGTAGATCCAAGTGCCAAGACCTTCAATCGTTCATCCTGGCACTACTAGGAGAAGGAGTTGCTGGGATGTGCAAAAGCTTAAGTTACACAGCTACAAGGAAAGCTGACTTGCTACTCCTCCTTGTGCTCACTTTGATGAGCAAATGTCAATACATCACTAGTCCCATATGCACAACACCCCTGAAATCTTTACAGTGGATAAACCCAAAATACGAAACACTCAAGAAGCCAGTCTTCTTGTATATATATATATATATATATTCTTGAAAATTGTACAAAGCTGTTGCAAGTAAAGGTTCTCATTGTTCAGAATAAGAAGTGGTTTTGACCAGTATATCAGTAAAAGAAAAGCTTCAAAAGTAGCCAGAGAACAGTACTGTCCTTGGGAACGGCAGTGTGTAGGCAGCAGCAAGATGTCTGTGCATCACTGAATTTCAAATAAATCTCAATCTCCTGACTTATCCATTACTGAAATTTGCAGGCAACAGCTTCTGGAGGCTATTTGCAAGCTCAGACACCATGCATTTAGACTTGTAAGTAGGATGTTATATGCACACAGGAAATGACTTGTACTGCTGTCTGTACAGCCCAGGGAGATAAACACCTCCCTGGCTGAGTCTGCCTTAGTGGGAAGAAAACACTCCCATTATTTTAAAGGTCAAGTCTATGCTTGGAGGAAATCATCAGGATGACCATTATCACATCTAGTATGGATGCTACTTATCACCAGGAAGTCTGTATTGTCTACATTGCTATAAACCACATTAAAGTGGTTTTGAAGATGACGAAGCAAACATGATTCATCTTGCTATCCAACAGTAAACAAAAGCTAAAGCAAGCCTAAGGCTACACAAACATCTGAAATGAATTCTGTGTCACTTAAAGGCTGGGCTGGGCAGCAAAAGTGTGAACACAAAGAGAAGAAACAAAGTTGACTGGAACTAGGGGTGAAACAGCTGACTATGCTCAACAGTGCAACTTCACAAGAAAGCTTTGTTGAGGAAGCAGTTTATGCTCTGAAGAAAGCTGTTGTTTGCTTTCTCATCTTCAGGGACACAGGACTTGACGTACTTTTGCATATGCCCTAAGTCATGGCAAAAGACTGCAGACACAGTCAAAGGGAAAGAGTCTGCTGGTTAGTCCTCAACATACTACTCCTGCCTCACTTCCTAGAGCCCAGACTTAGGACGAGTACCTGCTTATGGCGCAAACAACGCTCTTCCTCTCCAGTTTTTAGTTTCCTGTAGTAGATCCACTCCTTCTCCAGGCCTGACACAGACTCTTTCTGTGGTTCAGAAATGGACTTTTTTTTACAATAATACGTTGCTGAAGCAGATTCATCTCTGTAATATCAACATAAGATTATTTCTGGGGATGTTTGAAATGAAGTTGGCGGAAGTTTTAGATTTCACTTATCTCAAGAGATTCAATTACCAACCAATGCTGCTGCAATCGCAACAGAGTGTTGACAGACTTTCTAAATAATGCATTAACCCCACCAAAGCTCTCACTTTCTTTATATTATAGAATCATAGAATAGTTAGGGTTGGAAAGGACCTTAGGATCATCTAGTTCCAACCCCCCTGCCATGGGCAGGGACACTTCACACTAAACTGTGTCACCCAAGGAAGTTATTATCCAGGCTCTAACAGAGAGAGAAAAGCAGACTGCCTGAAGAATGATGAATTATATCTACCTCAGGGCTTCTCATTCAAGGGCTTATCTAAGCAAATCCCCTTTAGAATAAACTAGGTTGGAAAACACCTTTAAGATCAAGTCCAACCTTTATCCCAGGAGTCCAAGTCCACCACTAAACCTGTCACTAAGGGCTTCATCTACATGTTTTTTTGTGATTCCACAACTGCCCTGGGTAGCCTGCTCCAATATCTGAACACCCTTTTGGTGAAGAAACTTTTCCTAGTATTCAATCTAAACCTCCCCTTTGCTTAGATAAGAGTTAAGCTAAGAAACAGAGAGGCGGTGAAGAGGAATAGCATGTGAGGAGGGTGACAGGGCTGAAGAAGGTAAGGTAGTTTTTCTTTAAAAGTAAACATAAGTTCTTCTTTAGAACTTATTTAACGTGGGAAAGTTTCTTTCCATCGGAACTCAGGAACGTGCAGTATACGCACCTGTGCTCCACAGCAGCCACTACAAAGCCTTGAGAAGCCATCTCTATGCAAATAGCAGAATAGATGGTCCTGCAATCAAAATCACACCATGGTGAGACATGTGCATAGGTCATTATTTCAGTTAGACTTCCTCTTTAAACATTGACCACACTATATATGTGTGGTTCACATAGGTTCACTATTTCTTCTGTTTGAATTTGCTAGCCAGTAAAGCAGGCTTTTGTATACCAGGCACCAAAGCCTTTTCACAAAACCCTGTTACTGTTTTACTATCTGTTCAGAAGAAAAAATGTTAATGATTTTAAACAAGGAGCACATATCGCACTTTACATCTTCAAAGAGCAATCCAAATATCAACTAGTTAATCTTCACACAAGCTCATGGATTAAGAAATACCTTCACCCCTAAAATACACAGGGAAAACACAAGTACACCAACCCTGCTTTTATTTACTGCTGTTGATTTCAGTGGAAGGGTACTGATACACAGAGCAGCCTGTTCAAATCTTTTTCAACACCACAGAGATCTCACCCCCCTACTGAAAATCTGTTCAGAACCATTCTTGGAGGCTGCTGTCTACATAGACAACAAAAACAATTTGTCAGCAATCTGTGGAATTACCGAAAAGCTCCAAGTCCATGGGAAAAAATGAGGAGTGGGTATTTTTCTCCCAGTTTAAAAGCAGCATTTGACTTTGCAGGACAGGTCACTGAACCTAGATAAAAATTGAAGCATGTCATTATTACTGAAATGAGAGAATCTGGTGACTGCTGATTTCATAGTGGTCATCTAAAGATACGGTACCAAATCTCATCCTTACAATACAGGAGACAGATACAGAGCTGATTCTGAAAACACTTTCTACTCGGGAAGTTACTTTCTTCTGCTCCTCCCATCCAAAGCCTAGCACAAGCCCTACATATCTCCTAAACCCTATGAAAACAGATTTATAGGGATAGGCACGCATCTAAGTCTAATTGGTATTCAGATCTTAGGGTCTATCTGACCTTTGCATATCTATGCATTTCCCAGTGGAATTTAAATCCCAACACATAAGTGCAGTTTATCCAAGCTCTTCCTAGAGAAAACTGCCCAGCCATTCCTACTTAGAGCACTGAGACACTGCAGATCTGCCTGAGAACTGGGTCACATTCAGCACTGAGCCTCACTACATAAACCCAGCCCAAACAAACACACTTCTTTGAGAAAAGCTGTTTTTCAGTCCTGCAGCAGTAACGCAGGGCTCATGGAGCACTGAAATGACAACTGAGTGTACAGAGCTTGTGCCCTTGCACTAGTCAAGGAATAAAACCAGAACCAGTCTTACCAATGTAGTACTGGAAAAGCCTTTCTCCTACAACTCGATACATGTTAAGGAAGTCAGAGAGTCCCTGATAGTATTCTTTATCTGGAATCCATGGTGCCTCTTCATTATCTGTGGCACTGCATGATGGATAATAGAGGCGCAAGAAGCTTCCCTGTGAAGAAAAAGTAGAAACATTTTTGCCAAGGGCTTCAGATACAAGAATGACAGCTTGTCGTGGTTTAAACCCAGCCAGACAGCTCGTTCACTCACTTCCTCCCCTTCTTGCCCTCCCCCTACTCCCAGAGGGAGAGAGAGAAGAATTGAAAAGAATGTAACTCCCACAGGTTGAGATAAGAACAGTTTAGTAACTAAGGTATAACCCAAATCACTACTGCTACCACCAATAATAATAATGATAAAGGAAATAACAAGGGAAGAGAATACAACACCTCACCACCAGCCGACCAATAACTCGCCCCCAGCCCGACCAAGCACTGACCGATACCTCCTCCAACCCTGCAGACTACCAGCCCTTCCAGGTAACTCTCAGTTACCCCCTGGGCATGATGTGCTGTGGTATGGAATACCTCTTTGGTCAGTTTGGGTCAGGTGTCCTGTCTCTGCTTCCTCCCGGCTTCCCCTCCTCCCTGGCAGAGCATGAGGCTCACAAAGTCCTTGGCCAGACCAAAACATCATTGTTATCAGCTCTGTTCCCAGGCCGAAAGTCAAAACACAGCACTGCACCAGCTACCAAGAAGGAGAGAAATGACTGCTACTGCTGAACCCAGGACAGTATCCACCCCTTGTTCCATACCATTCATGTCATGCTCAGATCCCACATTTTCAATATACCATCATTCTTATCTCAGTGCACTCTTATCTTAGTGCATGGACCAGTCTCTGTAAAGCTGCTGAGTCCACCTGGTCCATGATGTCAGGCTCCATCTCTTGTAACAGTCTTCCAGAGCAGGAGAGACTGTGTGCAGTGTTCACACTTGTGAATAACCTGGGCAATAATGTCCATTGCTAAGTCCACCCCTCGATCATGAGTTCATCTCTATGTTACATTTCTGCCCTGATGGCCTGAATGTCATGGGCCCACCAGGCTCAAAATAATTCACTCTCCCCTTCAGCAGTTACTGCAACTTGTCGCTGGGAAATCCATACAGCTGCCTTCCATCTCTGATGCTTCCAAAGCACTGGAGGGGCCCAGTGGACTAGATACTTGCCCATACTGTCCCACACACCCTGCCACTCATGGCTGTCCAGCCTTGGGAAAAATCTCCTGGTCCTCCTATATCGTCGTCTAACCCCAGACAAGACCCAAACCTGACTCTGCTTAACTTTTGAGATCAGACAAAATGGTGGTGGGTAAAACACAGTCTGTGTGTGTGCCAACATGCTGATCCCCATCACAATCAGCAGGCAGGTCCCAAGGATACCCAAAGGCCATTCAAAACCTTCAGAACTCCCAAACGATGCTGCTGTACTTGTCACTGGGGCTGGTGTAGCTGCTGTGCTTGCCGGCTCTCCCACCACCAGCTTCTCTTTTCCTGAGTCCAGCTCTTCCTCCTCTGCCTTGCTGGGAAATGCTGCGTGGTCTCCTGCATCCTCCTGGGGCTCGGCGGGCGGCTTCCAGGGAATGCACTCGGCCGTCGTGGGGCTGGGCTCGGCCGCGGGGCTCGGCTCCTCCGCCGCCTTCTCCCGCTGCTCGGCAGCCGCCTCCTTCCGCTCCTCGACCGCCCCGACCTCCTCCACCGGCAGCCGTCCCCTCGCGGCCTCCGGCCCCGCTCCCGCCGCCGCTTGGTCCCCGGGGCCGCTCTCTCGGGCTGGTTCGGCTGCCGCCGGCTCCCGGGGCCGCTCCCCCTCGGCTCCCCGCAGCCTCACGAAGATGGAGAGTAGGGTGAGGGCCAGGACGGTGAAGAGCAGCCGGACGGCCAGGTACAAGTCCACGGCCACGTCCGTCCCGCCCTGCTGCTGGAGCCCGCCCGTGTTACAAGCCATTGCCATAAAGCACAGTGAGACAAGAACCTTAGCCCAGGCCCCACACTTGATTAACACAGCAAATACCGGCTCTAAGTAAGTTACAACATTCTGAAACTGTGAGATCAAGAGGAACAATTCTGAGAGCCAATAAATCAGCATTGTGATGAGTGACTATTAAACCAGTCAGATCTGTCGTTATCTCAACCCCTTGTGCCCCACGTTGGGCGCCAAAAAGAACTGTCGTACACACTCATCTGAGTTACCCCCTTGATTTAAACAAAGTCAGCCACAAATCAAGCAGCCACTCTCTCACTCTCCCCCTTTTTTTGGCCTCCCCCTGCTCCTGGAGGGATGGGAAGGAGAATCAAAAAGAATGCAACTCCCACAGGTTGAGATAAGAACAGTTTAGTAACCAAGGTATAACACAAATCACTACTGCTACCACCAATAATAATAATGATAAAGGAAATAACAAGGGAAGAGAATACAACATCTCACCACCAGCCGACCGATACCTCGACCCCCCAGCCCGACCAAGCTTTGACCGATACCTCCTCCAACCCTGCAGACTACCAGCCCTTCCAGGTAACTCTCAGTTACCCCCTGGGCATGATGTGCTGTGGTATGGAATACCTCTTTGGTCAGTTTGGGTCAGGTGTCCTGTCTCTGCTTCCTCCCGGCTTCCCCTCCTCCCTGGCAGAGCATGAGGCTCACAAAGTCCTTGGCCAAACCAAAACATCATTGTTATCAGCTCTGTTCCCAGGCCGAAAGTCAAAACACAGTGCTGCACCAGCTACCAAGAAGGAGAAAAATGACTGCTACTGCTGAACCCAGGACAAGAGAATTAACTCACAAGAACATAGTTATATCCTAGATAGGCTTTGATGCCAATCCTATGTCACTATCTTTCTGTCCCTGCAATGAATTTAAAGTAGCATGACTGTTGGCATCCAGGCAAAGATACGCATCACCTTCTCCAGGTTATCCTATGGCTAGTTCTTAATGCTCCATTTCATGAAGTTAAGCATTACAAACACTACCTATTTGCTCAATTTCTGCATACTGCTGGATCATTTTTTCTGTGTTCCTCACTATGCCTCCCCTTCCGGGAATGGCACAATGCTGCAGTTTGATCAGTTTAACAGGGGTGACTCTTCACGCTTCCAGCTGTTACTGACCCAATTCAGCTTGCTAACGGGAAAAAAAAGAACCCTCCTAGAAGTATACCTTTCCTCTAGGTTAGCAAGACAAATTACCCTGAGACTTGTTTCTCCAGCAGAGATGTGGGTAGAGTCATGGGCATGATCTCAATGTGGCTACACTATGGCTAGCTAAGCTGAGCAAAAGGCAGTCAGTAAAGCTCTTGGGTAGCTGCACAGCAAAGGACTGCAATGTATTGCTCTCCTTCCTCATCCAGATGTTTACAAGTCTGCAGTGGTTCATCTTTCTAAACACAACTTTGTTAACCTGTGTTTTATCTGCCTCTGTTTCTTACCAGTTTGGATCTTCTTTTACTGTCTGCACTCCAGGTCTCCCAGGAAACCGCCCAAGCTTTCCAAATTTACACAGATCCTCCATAGCCCCTTGCCAAGATTCCTTCTACACAGACAGCAGCAATGTACCACGGCACACCTTAGAGCAGACCTCTCAGCAGATAAGCTGTGTGTAATTTGTATTCTTACTTCCTGGTTTGCGAGGAAACTTGTAACACTATTCAAATTCCCTGTCTTGCTGAAACTGTACTTTTGTTTTAACAAGTTAAGTCTAGGGACAAAAAGAACATGAGCTTTGGAACAAACTCGGGTTTCTTGAACACTAATTTATCAGTTTCATACATAACGCGCACCAAAACTTGTTTAATGAAGCTTGATTCTATTTAGCCATCAAACTTAAATCAAGCTTTGACGCAAAGACCATTACAGAAGAAATCATCTTCATCCACACAGGAAGTGATACTAATTTGATTCCAGAATGATTCCAGTGAACTTCCCCAGGTGACTAACTGCATACCAGAAAGGGGAAGAGGTTCATTACCTATACCTGAGAGAACTGTAATTACACAGATTGCTTATCTCAGAAAAACACACAGGCTGATTGCAAAGAGAAACTAATCACTTATTTTGTACTAGAATGGAGTAAGCTCAGTAAAGAAAAACATATGAATAACCACTACAGACTGATCACGAATTCCACTATACCTGGCTAACCTGAGGAATAAAACCACAGTGTAGATGCAGGCACATTCTCATGGGAAAATTAAAAAGCAACAGAATTTGAAATGGAAACCCACAAATGAGTTCATTAGCTGCCTATTTACTGTCTCCATCTCCTTACTGTGGCTTCTCTCTGTAGTAACCACTTACAGAATTGACATCCCGTTCTTCTACAGATAGATAAAACCTTAGGAAGACACCTCATGCTTTACCCTGCGGCTGAAACACTGCCTACCCTCATCACCCAGCCCTGCCAAACCCTGTTGGGATCTTTGTGATGAGAAAACAGCTAGAGTCTCAGAGACTGCATGTGGAGTCCCTGCAGCAGTCAAAGCAGAAGGGAGCAGTGGGATGGTTGGGAAGAGCCCCATGGGTCCCAGGAGGACACAAGCTGGTGTGCATTATCTTGCCTAAGGGAGCCAGAAAGCAAGGATGTTAGGAAGGAGGGGGGGAGTAGCTAAGGGGAGACTTGTAGCTTACATCCATCTGGTAAAGGCCCAGTACACATGCTACACTGGGACAAAGAGGAGAGGAAGCTCAGCTCTGAGTGTGTGCCATGGAGCATTCCTGCACACAGACAAGACCTGTTTGATTCATCTGTACAACTATAGCAAGTCATTTCACTAACACTGTGGCTTTAATCCTAAGAAGGAAGTACCGAGAGCTTTACCTCAACTGCATTTTCTGTCATCAGGTCTGTGCATCCAACCGAGTGTGGTCCCTTTCCTTTAGGGATCCTATAAAACTTCTCAGCGCTGCTGCTCCCTGGTTCCATTGCTGCGTTCACTGACAAACCTGGGGAAAAACACAAAGCAAATCAAAAAACTGCAACGTCCTGTGCGACAGATCACCTACCCTGACAAAAATGCAGCACGTTGAAGATGCAGGAAATTCAAGGTTGAGCTGATACAAGAACCTGCTGATGAGAATCAGAGATCTGAAATCCTGAGTCACCAACCTGACCTGCTCTTTTGGGGGGTTCCCCTGGAGCAGTATCCTGAGTCCCAAATATCAGAGAACACCATGCACTGAACAGAAAGGCAGGCAGGAATCCTTTGGCTGTGGGCGCTGTGGGCTCGATTCAGGAGGCCGAGGTGCTGCGGTGCGGAGCAGCAGCAGCAGTCTCACTTCTTGGGCACGAAGAGGGAAGAGCAAGCTCAAGAGCGGCAAGTTTCAGTTGTGAAGGCAGCTCCCTCCCCACCAGGCTACGACATGGAGCTGCTCCTCCTAGTCTGACCGGCAGAGAGCGGAGCTCTCTCAGCTCCTCGGTGAGCAAAACAAGCCTACGCATCGGGGTAGAAGGATGTCACGGAGAAAACCGAACGCCGGAGCCGCTCCTCAAGAGGGAAGATGAAGGCTGGATCTGATCACTGGAGAGAAACGGCCTGTCCGTGCAGGGGACGCTGTTGGGAAGCCGGCCCGTACCTGGGGTGAGCCCTCGGAGCCAGGCCCGCCCTGGGTACCAGCTGAGAGCAGCGGGGAACAGCCGCATCCCTCCCTAGGCAGCGCCCCGCCGCTCCGGCAGCCGCCGCGGCTCTGACCAGCCACTTTTCCTTCTCCTGGTGGCAGCGGCAGCCCCGGCACGGTGTACACCAGACCGCGAACCAAACCCCTGCCGCCACAACCGCTTCGCCAGACCCCGGGCCCTCCGGGGCGGACGGGGAGGGGCCGCGGCGGGCAGAGCGCGGCCGCTCCTCCCCGGAAAGGGCGGTGGCTGCCGGCGGCACGTTCCCGTCAAGATGGTGCGGAAGCTGAAGTACCACGAGCAGAAGCTGCTGCGGCGGCTGGAGCTGGTGAGCTGGGAGGCGGCGGCGGGGAGCTTAGCTGAGGTGAAGGCGCTGCGGCGCTACCGGATGGGCCGCCGGGAGGACTACGTGCACTACAAGGCGCTGGCCCGCGCCGTCCGCACCTTGGTCCGCCGCCTCCGGGACCTAGGCCCGGCCAGCGCCGCCTTCCGCTCCCGCTGCGCGGCCACGCTGCTGGAGAAGCTGTACGGGCTGGGGCTGGTGAGCGGGCGGCAGTCCCTGGCCGTCTGCGAGAGCCTGTCTGCGGCCGCGTTCTGCCGGCGGCGCCTGCCCTGCCTGCTGGTGAAGCTGCGGATGGCGCAGAACCTGCGCCACGCCGTCACCTTCGTGGAGCAGGGCCACGTCCGCGTGGGGCCCGAGGTGGTGACCGACCCCGCCGTCCTCATTCCCCGCGCCGTGGAGGACTTCATCACCTGGGTGGACGCCTCTCGCCTCCGGCAGAAGGTGCTCGACTACAACCAGGAGCGCGACGACTACGACCTGGCCGCCTAGGGATGCGCTGCCTGTGCTGCCCGCACGCCTCTGCCCCGCTCCTTAGGACACGATGGGCAATAAAGACACACGGCGGTACCACTATCAGATAGATACCCTCCCTCAACATACCTGAAAGGGGAGCAAAGAGGAAACCTGCCACTGGTACCGTGCTGCTCTGCTCCCAGCTCCCCTTTGCACCTAGCAACTCCATTCATCAGCATAGAGAAAGTTCCACATCTGTCGCTCTGAGAAAACACTGGACAGCCCACCTCCACAGAATCAGCTAGGTTGGAAAAGAACTTTCAAATCATCAGGTCCAGCCATTCTGCCAGGACTGCCAGATCACCACTAAACCTGAGGGCCTCATCTACACAGTTTTTGAACGCTTCCAGGGACAGTGATTCCACCACTGCCCTGAGCAGCCTCTTCCAATACCTCTCCGTGAAGAAATTTTTCATACATTCCCATAAAGTGAAACTGCTTGGAGGGAGCTTTACCTCATGGCAGGAGAGGATGCAGTTGGGTTTAAATGCTTGGCTGCTACTAATAGCAGTTGGAAGAGGGTTTAAGCACAGCTGAGGATTGAGTTTAAGACTGAGCTTGACAGCTTTGCTGCTGCTCTTTGAAGAGGTGGCCCTGCCACTTCCTCCTGAAGCTGGCTCAGTGACTGGGGGAGCTGCTCCTGGGTTTCCTCTTGATACCAGGGAATGTGCATATGGGGGAAAGGCAGAGATTGTGTGGGGTCAGCAGTAAACAGGGAAGCCAAGTACTACATTTCTGAAACTGTAACAGTTTTAGCCAAAAACAGAATTAAAAAAAAAAAAAACAAACAAAAACCTGACTTCATTTTCATGTGAAATTGTAAAGGGAAGTTTGATGCTCTGGGCTCAGCATCTTTGCTGTACAGGGTTCCAGCTGACAATTAAGCATCATTTATGGAGCCAGATCTAACTGGAGAGGCGTCTGGGCAAACGCTGTCCTACCTAGAAGTGCAGATCTGGGGGGAGCTTTTGCATTTAGCACAGAAGCCAAACGGTATGTAAGGGGAGGCTCAGGCCTTCTGGGGCTGTTGGGAAGTTTATTCCCCTTTGAAATAAAGAAAACAAAACCAAAAATTCAGCAGTTATAAGTAACTGAAGAAATGTCTCCTGTTTTATGATACAGTTTCTCTGAGAGTTTCTTCTCATTTTTAAATATTCTAGTAAACCCTTTTTGTCAAAAAGCTACAGACCTTTTGTTTTTTGTTGTTTTTTTTTTTTAATAGGTACAAGGCTATTGCTAGGTTATAAACTGTTTTGTTTTTTTTTTTGGTAGAAATGCCTTCTTTCTCCTGCCCAAGGCTACAAAAGGACTTGGCAGTAGGTTTAAGAGCAGAGCTGTGACTCTCCATCCCAAGTCTAGAGGGCTGGAGTTCATCTGCAGCCATCACCCTGGGTCTGGCTTTTCTGAACAGAAGAGGGGTGTTTTGGGGGCATTAAATAAACATAAATATAAAATATTGTGGCTGTTTTTTAAAAAAGCAAACAGTTAAAATTCCTTCTAGTCTCATAAGCCAAATGCATTAAGCAGAGCATTAAGTTTTAAAGCACTAATAGATATTAAGAAAAGGACACAAAAGAGGTGGGGAAACCCCATGGCTTATCTTATGACCTACTCCTGTTTATAGCTTAATTTCAGTAAAACATCACCTGTAATACCTTAGCATTTTTCTTGGGGCATGCACCTTGCTTATGGTAAGAAATGCAAATTGAAAAGATGTTTTGCTTCTGGAGCATGACTTTCCTTAATCTAGACCAATGTAATTTCTTGTGAAATCCTAAAGGTGCCTAATTCACGTGCAGGTAAAAATGGTGTATTTGGTCCACTTTACTCTTTTGGAGGGATCAGAATCACAGAATGGTTTGGGTTGGAAAGAACCGTAACATCATCCAGTTCCAACCCCCTGACATGGGCAGGGACACCTTCTACTAGACCAGGTTGCTCTGAGCCCCATCCAACCTGGGCTTGAACACTGCCAGGGATGGGGCAGCCACAGCTTCTCTGGGCAACCTGTGCCAGTGCCTCACTTCCCTATTAGGGAAGAACTTATTCCTAATATCTAATCTAAATCTTGCCTCTTTCAGTTTAAAGCCATTCCCCTTTGTCCTGTCACTTTGTAAAAAGTCCCTCTCCAGCATTCTTGTAGGCCCCCTTTAGAATTAAATAACAGCACAGTGACATGCCCTGTACAGGGCATTTTACTACTCAGATGGTAAACTGCTGCTCTGCCCAGTTTATCTACCTCTGAAAGGAACAGCAGAAAAAGAAATGTCGAACCTGCATCCTGTCAGTCTCTGTAGTTTACACCACACACTTGTTCTTTTTGTCCTAACCCAACTTGTCATCATTCATGTGTCTCCAACACCTGTGGCAGAAGAGAAACAACCCCAAAACCCTACAGCTGTTAAATTAAGTGCTGGGAATTGATTTTCTTATGGATACTGTGAGATAACAGCATCAGGCTGTTTATCATAGAATGTTATGCTGTATGTTTATCATAGAATCACGGAATCAGCTAGATTGGAAAAAGACCTTCAAGATCATCAAGTCCAACCTTTACCCCAGTCTGTGTATGTCTTAAACCTGGAATCCTGCAGCACAGCTGGTTGTACAATAGGTGATGTCTGAGATGAGTGTCCTGCTCCTAGATTTTTAACAACTGGAGTCCATGCATGCCCCGGACAATACTGGATCCACCTCAAGTGCAATAAACAGGGTGTTGTCTCAGCGTGAAAATGGAAGTTGAAGTTGCACCTGAAAGCAGCATGCCCACATTGGTGCTTATGAATGCTGTCAAGCAGATGATGGCTTTCTCATGTGTAATGGTGGTTTTGGCCTGTAGTTCATGGGTTTGAGTTTGTTTGCCAGAGCCAACATGCTGTGGCTGTCATCAGGCAGTTCCTGCAGCAGCTCTGGAGCTGGGGATTGGAAGGGTGCAGGAACCAGCTTCAACAGCCTTTCCAGGTATTTAAATTCCAAGGCTGGATGCAGTGTTGGTATAAATTGGCACTGACTTCCCTGGGTCTGTGTAAGCTGGCATGAGGAGGCAGTCTGTGCTTTTGGGGGACAGATCCTGCAAACTCTCCAGTGCTTTGGGGGCTTGCAGTGGGAGAGCTTAGGCACATGAGAGCAGCAGGACAGGGTTGTGGGTATTACTGTGATTCTTCCTGGTACCTTCCCCACTGAGTTTGCCATTCCTCAGGCTGCTCAGCATCTCCATGAAGCCTGTGGGGAGTTACTGGTGGAGGAGAACAGATGTGGGTGCTGGTGTTGGGGTGATCTCTCCCTGTGCCTGAAAAAAACTCATCTTTGCCACCTCTATAAGTATCCATCCCAAGAGCTGGGGGATGGAGAGGTGCCAGCTTCTTCAGCAAAGGAGGACAAAGCTGCAGCAGGGTCTGGGCAGCGCAAGAGCAAACAGGGAGCAGTTGCTATGCAGGAGCTCTCACTTGGACAGTGGGCAGCAGCAGGGGAGGTTTTACCAGCGCCTGCAGTTTTAGAGGGGTTTTTCGCTCCTTGTTTTACTTTTTTTCCTCTTTGTTTTCCCCTGACCTTGGCTTGTCCTTTATTTGAAGGCTGTGAAAGTGGGGGAGTGGAGCCTGGCCAGTGTGGGGGAGCAGAAAGAGAGAGCTCTTCACACTGAGCCTTTTGTGTTGCAGAGTGCAAATGGCTGAGGCTGTCACTGAGATGCAAATGTGTATTTTTCCACTGATGTGAGACACTTCTTTTTTTCCAGTAAACAAGCACACAGCACTTTTTAAAGGCTGCTTCCATCCAACAAGTGCTCAAGGCCAGGTTGGATGGGGCATGGAGCAACCTGCTCTAGTGGAAGATGTCCTTGCCCATGTCAGGGGGTTTGGAACTGAATGAGCTTTAAGGTCTCTTCCAACCCAAACTATTCTGTGATTCCATGATTCTTAACATCTTGGTGTGGCTTAGTGCAGGGGTGGTGCTGACCTCAGTAATTTGGTGACAGCGCGTCACCATGGGCACAGATGGCACATGAGGCTGGGGAAGGAGGGTACATGCTTCTCAGGATGAAAAATGGAGATACAGAAGCAAAGGTGGAGCTGGGTGATTCCCAGCCTTTCAGGTGATGCTCCTACCCCAGGTTAGGCCAGGTCCTTCCAGCCATGTCTCCATGTGCTCATCTCAGTAGCACTCCTCAGTGAGATGCTCTGCAGCAGATGGATGTGTCACTGCCCCCTTCGGTAATTTAAATACATTCCTTGCCTGATTTGGCACTGCAGATTGAACCAGAGCAATTTCTCATCACTGGGGCATGGGATCACTGTAGACCCTGCCCCAGATATCAAAACATTTCAACATTCACTGGGTCTGGAGGGGGAAAGCACTCTTAAGAGTTATGACAGCATTTACCTTAAAGCTCCAGTTCTGGCCGCTGCTCTTAAGTGCCTCATTTTAGTCACTGAAGCAACTCTTCGGGCCTGCAGCAGGACTTTCATGGTGGAAAACCTGTCTGCTGTGTGGTTGGGAAATAGGGGTGGGACATGGGGACTTAGAGTGGAAGCAGCAAGCAGCAGCTTTGGAATCAGCAGGAGGAGGCACCTGGGTTCAGTCTTCCCATAAACTGGAGCTTCTGGATCCAAGGGCTAAATTCAAGTGTACCTCCTTCACAGCAGAAATGACCACTCTCACTTCCCTGCAAGCACAGCTCCACTCCAGATAGGTCCCTTCCGCCCTTATATTATCTGATCTTGAAGACATACATTATTTCACTTCCAGCAGGGAAGGCAAAAGGGGAGGCAAACCAATAACAGCCTCCAGAGACAGAGATCTGAGCATCTCCTGTTTCCACCTAGAGCCGCCCATTAGAGGACCCTGCGTGTCCCCAGTAGTAAGTCACAACAGCTTCTCAACTGCTGTAAATCATGTCAGCAGGGCTGGTAAGTGCAAGTCCAGATGGCTTTGCCACCCTTGGTTCCTGCCCTGAAGAGCCACTGCCTACTGCTCCTGGAGATGGTTGTGTCACAGGCTAAAGTACAGGAAGGCTCTGTTAGTGTCTGACTAACGTTACAGTCCACCACCTTGTCACCTGTAGCTGAGCTCATTGGGCTTAAAGTATACCAGGGGAAACCACATCCTAAAACCACCATCTCTCTCCCTTCCAGCTCCAACAGCAGCCAGGGTTCAGGGCCCCACCTTGTAGATGCTGGGTCTGGGGGAGATGAATGCCATACTGCAGAGCACCCACAACCTCATGCTCTGTGTCCCTCGCAGCCTCCTAGAAGAATTTAGGTTGGGAAGGACTATTGGAGGTCACTTAGTCCAAAGCCCGGCTCAAAGCAGGGTATGCATAGGTCTGCCTCGGTTTTGCATGTCTTGGTGTCAGACACATGAAGCAGAGTTTAATCACCCTTGCTGTGAATTATTTTTTCCCATCTAGTCTGAGTTTCCCTTTGTGCAGGCTGGGACTGCTGCTTCTCATCCCCACGCTGGGCATGTCCATGTCAGGAAGTGGGCTACTTTTCCCTGCAGGAAAACTCCATTCACTTTTCCTCTGAACACTGGCTGCATACACAGCAGGAAGCGGCATGTCCACCGTGACCCCCCATGCAGCTCACCCAGAGCAAATCTGACCCCTCTGCAGGGACACACAGGGATTTGGGGTCGGATAAGGGGCTGGGAGGAAGTGGAGAAGCTTGAGCCTGTGAGGATTTGGAACAGGCTTTGGGAAGAGCAGGCTGAAGCCAGAAGCGGGAGCACTGGCAAGCTGTGCTAGGGACTGCACGGAGACTACCGAGCTCCTTAAAATCCCCCTCGCACCACGGTTGCTCCTCCCCACGCTGTCCCCGGACCCTTCTTCCCCGTGTAGCAGTGCCTGGCACTCCACATACCTGGCGTGCAGTGTCCCAGCTGCCCTCCGCTCCCGTCCCGCTGTTCGGAGGTGCAGGACGGACCCTTGGGCCACCGTCGTCTCTCCGGAGCCCGGCGGGAGGCGGCTGCTCCCGCAGGAGGACGTCTCTCTCGCGGGCAGGCCGGCGGCCGGGCTCTCCCTGAAGGGGAGGGACCAAACTTTGCCTTAGTGTTCAGACGAGAGAATCTGCCTGGGAGAGACCGGCGCTGGGCCTGGAAAAGCGTCTGGCATGGAGCCATCCCTGAAAATCACTGAGCGCCGCACAGGACCCCGCTGCTGCTTAGGCACTGGGCTCTGCCTTTGCACGGCGGTGGCGGGTTTATGCATGGGATTGCTGGCATGCGGCTGTGAGCTTTCCCGGCTTTCCTCCGGTGCTGCCGAGCGTGGCTGGGCAAGCACTGGGATCCCAATGAGGAAATCCACCCAGCCGGGCTGCAGCATCCTCCGGAGCAGCTGCGATGCTTACGGAATGCTTTGGGGTGAGGAGGGGGATCCTGCAGAAGGGAAGAAGAAAACACTGCCCTTTGGATCAAGGTCCCTCCATCAACATCCAAATCTTTTCCTCTGGCCTCGTGAAAAGGGGTTAACAACACCCCAGGGAAAACAATATCACTTTTGGGTCAACTTGAGCAGTTTAAGATGGATCAAGTGCAGGGCCCTACCGGTTGGGCACATCTGCATGTGCTCCCCCACTCCTTGACACAGCCCTGGCATTTGCCCCGTGATAACGCCGAGTTTAGGGAATTAACCCCCAAACAGCACCAAAAATAAAACGGTTTTCTGAGAGAGCAACAGGTTGATCCAGCTGATGAAACAGCCATCTGAGCTTCAAGGCCAGCAAAGGGAGGCAGCAGGGGAGAAACTGAAGGTAAAATTTGGCTTATGCAGCTTCATCTTTGGTGAGCTCTGGGGGTGGGATTGTGGGCTTCTCTTCTTCCCCTTTGCATATACATGTGTGGATATAAACTGAAGCTAGCAGACTGCAAAGGTGCTTGAAATTTAAGTTATATTTTTATACTAAGAATTTTGTTGGCAATTCATTGAAAAGGAACAAGAAAGTGGCATGAAAAGGTCCAAGATTATTACTATTTTTCTGGATGAATTAAAGCATAACATTTTCAAGATAGATTTAATGCTGATGAAAGGTCTTGAAGAACAACTCTGAAGACCTTTATTTAATCTAAAGGGACAGGTTCTTCAAGGTTAGTGTGAGACAACGAGGAGGAGATAGTGCGTAAATGGTTAAAGCAACAGAGACATGCCAAAGCCAATGATACTTTGGTAGCCCACTGAGGAGCTCCAAAATTTATTATATCTTGTAATATATTCAGATATTCCCTGATGTGCAGGAGTTAAACTCAGTAAATGTCATATATGGGTCTTTGTCTTGTATGTGGGCTGCACAGTCCAGCTACATAAGTCAGGGGACCTGCTTGCTGATTCCCTCTGACCTTTTTAATCTCATCCTTTTCTTACAAGAAAGCAAGGTAGAGATGCTTGTGTGTCCCTCCAGCCTGTATTTGGGATGTGTTTGGGATGTTTATGGGAGTTGGGAGCAGGGAAATGGCCCCATCCACCTCTGGCTCCCAAGATGTAGACCCCAGGATTGCAAACCTTCCCTCACATCAGCCTCTGAAAGCTCCTACGTTGGTCCTTTCCAACATGCTGAATGTGGAAATCACACTCTTTTCAATCTGTGAAAATGACTCCATGGAGTAAATGCAATGCAAACGCAAAGCAAGGCTATGGAGATGGGATTTTGAAGCAACATGCCATAGCTTGATTATTTGCACCAAAGAGCTTCAGGAGTACCTTCACAGACATTTCTTTCATTGCAGTAAAGCACCACAGATAATGGATCTGCAGCTCTGGCAAGGGAGGAGCCAGTTTCTATGGTACTGAGTACTAACAGACCCCATAGCAAATGTTTGGCCTGAGCTGGCAGTTTGTTAGCAACATCCTTGAGAAATGCAACGTGGTTTTATGTAAAAGTCCTTTGTTTAAAGGGCTGCACTTTGCTCCAGATTTCCGTGACTACAAACCAAGCATCACTGTCAGTCTGTGATCACTAGTTTGGATAAACTGTTTTCCTTTTTCCCCACTCATTCCTTTTTCCTTATTTTTGGATAAATCCTGGTTTCTCACAGTGTGTGTCTCATTTTTAATATAGATGCTGCTTGATCTGTTAAAATTACTCTTGAGAGAAGCTGATACATCAGTGAACACCCACTAATCAACCATCACTCTTTTACCAGGCACCTTTCTGAAGTGTGCAGCATGACAGAGCTCCACGAGGCTGTGGCTGTTGGGGACTACGACCTGGTGGATGAGATTTTGAGGACAGGGCGCTGCGACCCGAATCACAAGGATGCCGACTGGCACGACAGGACCCCGCTGCATTGGGCTGCTGCAAAAGGTAAGGGTACCCCCTGCTCTGTTACCTCTGCAAACTGGCATCATAGGTGATGCTGATTGTAATTGCATCTCACTAGTGGCAGTTAACGCTGGTAGTAGTCACAGCTTGTATCTGATTGTTCTGTCCTTAATGAGTGAGAAAAAAGAAAATAAAAATTTAAATGGGAAATTTGCCTCCAAAATAATTTATGGGATGGCCATCAAAGTGTTTTTTAGGGCTTTTTCCATCATGTGAAAATTTAGCTTACATGATACTTGCATATAGCATGTCTGCTTGTCCCCCACATATTACTTTTCTAAGAGGTGTCTTCATACAGCGCAGAGGAGTGATTTCTCATGTACATCTGCCTGAGTGAGCAGAAAATCAAACCCACTATATTTGTACCAGGTATTTATCAAACCCAATAGGACAAAATAATTACAGTGTGTTTTACATTGCCCGCCCTTTATCCCACCTGGTTGAACAAACAACACAGGACCAGAACTGTTTGCAGCTCCCATTTGGTCTTTCACGGTCAGAAGTGTCTGTTAAAGTCAAATATGCCTTTGCAGCCCAAAAAAAGAGATGAATGCAACAATATATAATGTGTAATAGTACACAGTGTCCTCCTCCATGATAGGGCATTTGTTACACATTGGGATCTCACATCACGGTGTCTGTCTCTGCTCAGAAATCAAGTATGTGATTTGTTGGTTTACATTTGACACCATGTTTTACTTTTGCCCTGGTGGATTATTACTTGTTTGAGCATCAGCAAAGGGAACTGAGCTGCTTAAGAAAATGATGATGGGAGACTGGCATGGCTTGCTGCCATTGGGAACAATCTAGTTCAGTCAAGGCAGTGTGAAGCTGGGTAGAAATAACTTTTTTTCTTCTTTAAGCAATTCCACAAGTTAGAAAAATGTGAAGGTGAGTGAGAACAAGTAATTTCTCCTATCAAACAAACCTTTGTTTTAGTAAAGATATTCACAGGTTTTCCAGTTTTTTAATGTTTAAATTTTAGTTTGCATTAAACTAAAACCCAAAACAAAACAATGAAATAGTAGGTAGCCAGATGGTCCATGACTAATTGAGGTGTGCTGTTCAGAAATTAATAGAAATCATTTTGATTGTATTGTTGACTTGTTGCAAAATTCTTCTGGAAACAGTCTAGTTTGGGGGGAAAAAAATCAGCATTTTCTAATGAGTATCATTAATTTGATAAATGATGGCCAGGTCATGAGTAAAATCCATCATTGCATGGTAAGGTATTATGATCAGTTGTGTGTGACCATCTTCAGCATCCTAAAGGTATAAAGTCTAATGCATGTGCATCTTCTCTTCCTGTTTTGTGGTCCAACACAAGGGCAATCGGAGCTGGTCAAGCTCCTCGTGGATCATGGCGCCCGGCATTGCCTGCGAACTGAGGTGGGCTGGACTCCAGCTCACTTTGCTGCCGAGGCGGGCAGGCTGGGTGTGCTTCGCACCCTTCATTCCCTGCACGCTGCCATGGATGCAGCCGACCTCTTTGGTGACACTCCCAAGAAGGTTGCAGAAATCTATGGTCACCAAGACTGCTCCAGGTTCTTAGAAAGGTGAGTAGCCATGGTCAGTGCTGCTGCGGCAGCTGATGGGGCTTGTGACGAGTCCCCATTGAGGATCCTGCTGACTACACCTGTAGGTCACAAATGAGTGGTTTAGGGTCCCTCAAAGAATCACCGCCACAGGTATTAGCAAAAGTGGGTTTAATATTAACTTGTGAAAGTGTGACTTAAAGCTCAATGGCAAGGTTCACTCTAGTACTTGCTACGTGGAAGAAGTTCTCCCCTGTGAGGGTGGTGAGTCACTGGCACAGGTTGCCCAGAGAAGCTGTGGCTGTCCCATCCCTGGCAGTATTTAAGGTCAGGCTGGACATGGCTTGGAGCAACCTTATGTAGTGGAAGGTGCCCCTGCATGTGGCAGGGGGTTGAAACTGGATGAGCTTTAAGGTCCCTTCTGACCCAAACCTTTCTGGGATTCTATGATTCTATGACTCATGCAGCTGATAGAGGGGTTTCTGAGGTGGCTGACTGAGGTAGAAACTTGTCTCTCAGACCCACGTGCTGGCCTCACTCACCCTGTTGCTGCATGGCTCATCTAGGGGCATGGCTGGAACAATTTAACAACTGGGAAGATGCTTTGAGTACCCATGCCTAGGACATTGTATCAGACACTTGAAGGCTGTGAGGTGATTTCACATAACACAGCCTGTGGGCAGCCAAGAGTTATCACTGGGGCTCAGGAGCCCTTTTTTTTAAGTCAAACCACTATAATTTACAACCACAGTGAACACCTTCACCCTCATGCAGCAGTTTCACCTCCTCACGTCAGCAAACTTGGAGTTAATCAGGATGAATTACTGACATTTTGTAGTATAATCACAATTACTTCTGCTCTTTCAGTTGTCTAGAACATCTCAGAGGTGATGATGCCCATGGTCAGGCAGCACTCTGTGGCTCCAATGGGAGCTGGGCAATACTGTTGGGCACTGCAGACAGAAAATGAAGTGTGTGTCTGCACACTAATGCTGTGCAGCAGAGTAGGTCTGCCCTCTGCTCATGGTGTGCGTGTTATTGGTATGTAAATATGAGTGATATTTTGTTACAGAGCATCACTTTTGGATATTTGCCTCTCATGCAAAAAGAGAGAAAAGGCAATTTTTTAAAGTCTGAGGGTCTGTGCCAAATGCAAACGTGTGTATTATAACAGGGCTCTGAGCATTCAAATCCTTCCTAAACCCCGGTTCAGGGTTAGGGGTTATCTAGCACCACCATGGTCCTTGCACACTGTCTCTGACCCCAGGTGTGCCAGCTGCACATCAACATGGAAATACTACATGTATCGACATGTAAATATTATTAACATGCAAATATTAATAATATTTTGCTACAGAGTATCTGCCACTCACAGAGGTTTGCATGGGCATGCAAAGGACAGGAAACAGCCTTCAAAACACAGCTGATTCTGGATAACAAACACATGATTTGCATCAGGGTTTTTTTGCATGAGAATGGCTTTACCCTGGATGCTGTGAGACCTGCTGAGGATGGGGCCAAGCTGTCACAGAGACGCTTCCTGTGCCTGCCACCAGCTCTCTGCAAAGTGCTGAGTGTTGAATGCACCAAAGGCTCCAGCTATTCCAAGTCCAGGGCATATATACATTCATAATATGTGTGCACATGTGTGTGTGTGTGTGTGTGTGTGTACACCAAAATACATATATTAAAAAGTGCCCAGAAAGAGGTTTCTTGCCCTTGGTAGCAGATACTTTAGAACAGAATACAATAGAATATAATACAATAGGATAGAATAGTTCAGCTGGAAGGGGCCTGCAGTGATCATCTAGTCCAACTGCGTGACCATGTCATGGATGACCAAAAGTTAAAGCATGTATTAAGAGCATTGTCCAAATGCCTCTTAAATACTGTCAGACAATGGGGCATTGACCTTCTTTCTTACGCATATGTGTGTATAGACAGGATTTTTCCTGATATCTACTGGTATTTCTGACAGAGCTTCATGAACACTGAGTACCTACAAACATCCATCCTCTGCAGTAGGACGAAAGGGTTTGTCTTCTTTTGGACAAGATTTACACTTAAGAGTGCCCAGTGAAAGAGAACTAGTGACTTAAATCTTGGTGGTTGACATGATCTTCAAAGGTCCCTTGTGACCCAAACCATTCCATGATTCTATGTTGTATGACTTGGAAGTGAAGGATAGATGTACTTGTCATTTGGCAGTAAGAGTTTCTAGTACTTACGAATGAGCAGTACAAAAAAAAATAAAAGAAATTGGGAACGTTGCAGTGAGTTAATATACCGTGTATAGTTGCGTTAAATGCGGTTAAGCCTATTTAAAACCACAGACATTCACAAGATCAGTCTTTCAGAGCTTTGATGGCTAAAATTATGATTCCAGTGGTGAAAGTCCAATCTTTGATCCTTACCAAAGGTTTCCCACTTCAACCCAACTCTCAGTTGAGTACCTGATTGCATGGGGTGAGGAATGCTGTTAGATTTGGGATGAACCTCAGTGTTTTCTTATGTATTGCTGGCAACAGTGTTGTGAACATACCAATATACGATGTAGGTGGGCTGCTTATGAGTGGTGGTGTGACTGTGCTGTGCCCAGTATTGTATTGAACATGCTCTCTCGCTTTCTTCTCCAGAGCAGAGGTGGAGAGCAGAAACTATCGCAGGACAGCTGCAATGAAAGGAATCCCATTAGACCAGGTTGATGAAGACTGGAAACTCAAGAAAGAAGAGCTTAAGAGAAACCCACCATGTTCCTGGAAGAGCTATACATCCTTTGCGCAAAAGAAAAGTCCCAAAAAAAGGGAGAAGCAGTAGTGTGCCCTGCCTATTTGGTGCCACTGACAACTTGCAGTTGAGAGCAATGACCCTGACAGACCTCAAGTGTACCTGCAGGGTGAAATATGGATGAACAGGAGCAGATGGCCACCAGGATGCATCCCTGTGATGTACTGTAAATACTCTTGTTCACAGTGAGCACGTACAAGTGCCTCTTTCTGTCTGTGTGTCTGTATGTGTCAGATCACAGAAAACTGCAGAGGATGTTTAAATACACTCTTATATTCGAATTCACTGAAATGTATAAATTTACAGAAATGACAGCCGTTTCTTACAGTGTCTGAGAGGGAAATGGTTTTGCCCCTAACTGATTAATGAAAGTACCTGGGACTGTTCTGCTCACTCTGCTGATGTTCATGGCCTTTGCTTATTTGCTCTCATCCTGAGTCACCAGGAGGCTCTGTAGGGACTTGTAGCTTCTGGTGGTGCCTCTCACTTTGAGAGTGGGGTGTAGTTGTTTCTTCTGGCGGAAGGAGAGGCGCTGATGTTGACCTTTTACTCTCGTTGCTGCTTTCAGACATGTATGGCTGCCAAGACAGTTAGAGCACTGCCTTATTTTTAGCAGTGCTCCCAGCCATTTTTATATCTATGCTCATAGGAATGCTGTGGAGCTGGTGCTGAGCTGTCCCTCTGCACTTCAACACTCTTCATGGGAAAATACTTTTTAACTGTTTCACTTCTCAATCATAAAGAGTTTGGATTTGACCCAGAGCAGTTTTCCATTCCATGCTAGCAGTGGGCAGCCATTTGTTTTGAGTTCTGACATCTTTTATGTGTCTGCTTCGCCTGCTCTTGTATATCTGCCTCCTTTCCCATCTGCTTCCCCTCCATTACCCAGACCTTGTGCTTCTGGAGTGCCTTAGTTACAGGTATCCTTTGCCCAGCACTTGAGCACTGCAGCTGTAACCAACAGTGCTGTGATCCATCTCCCTCTTGCAGATTTCCAGGGATTAATTCAGCCATCTACACAGAGGTGTCTAAGCCATGAGGGATGCTCTCAAGTACCCAGACTGACCCTGCAGGTATACAGAAGATCTTGTGCTGTAGCTCCCAACCCCATGCAGATGTCTCGGGTACCCTAGGCATCCCAGATGAGTCAAGATGCCTATGGAAAAAAAGGCAAGCTCCCAGCTTTGTCTTGATCTTAAGGTCCTTTCCAACCCTAACCATTCAATAATTCTGTGATTTGTAATTCCCAAGCCATGTGAGACATCAACTCCATTCACAGTTGGCCTGACTGTTGAACTGGTGACAGTGCAAGTGGAGACACATACTGGACAGAGTACCTCTTTCCATACTGACAAACTAAACAGTGCTGTTTCTAGCCCTGAGGCCAGCTGGTGAGTGGTGTGTAGTTGAGGAACACTTTCCCTGGGGCTGGGCACATCACTGCATCTCTCCAGAGAGCACCTTTACCGTATGAGCTGTGCAGTGCAGCTGTGCTGTTTTAGAACCTATCTCCTCCAGTGCCAGCTGGGTGGGGCTGGATGCTGGAAACTGGAGGGTGATGCTGCATTGTGCATGATGTTCACAAGGGGTTTATGGAGGGGAAAGAAGGTATCTTCATCATGGCTTAATTGGGTGCATTCTTTTTGTGCGATAACATCTGCAAGATATTGGTTTTGCCTGCTGAGTTTTGTGGCATGTGACGTTTTGAGGGACGATGTTGCATGGGTTGTAGGGAGTAAGATGGTCTTGTGATTGGGACTGTCACATTAAATGATCAACTGCATGAGCAACAGAGGGAAAGAAGGGAGGTGTGGTAGTTCCTGCCCTTTAAAAAGGCCTTTAAAGCTGGAGACACGTGTCTGAATGAGGTGTGTAAGATCTGCCTCTGTCTGGACACAGTGTCTCAACAGATTGAGTGGTGTAGTGTCTCCTGCTGTCAAAGTGGGACTCTGTGGAGTTGGGCATCTGATCTAAAAAGCGCAATTACAGCTAAAAGCAAACAGCTATAGGCAGTGTCCTCTGAGTGTCTGATTTTGATCAGATGAATCAAACCCTTTGAACCCATCTTTATTACAGAACAACAGAAATGTAAATTTTTTGGGTGGGTTTTTTTGTTTTGTTTTTGTTTTTGTTTTTTTTGCTTTACTATTGCAGGAAAAGCCAGAAAAGAGTGAAAGCTGATGATTTGGAAACAGCTCCTTGTACTTTCCTTTTAAGCTCTTCCCCTTTCATTTTTGTGGGGATGGAGAAGAATAGGGAAGAGAATAAGGGAATGGTCTTTTGCTCACAGGTGAAAAAGCTCATGGGTCAAGATGAAGACAGGGAGATCACTCACCAGTTGCCATCACGAGCAAAACAAACTTGACTTAGGAAAAATCAGTTTCATTTATTGCCAATTGAAAATAAAAGTAGGGTGATGAAGAACAAAGACAAAACCAAGACACATGACTTCCACCCCCTCTTCTCAGCCTCATTTCTTCATTCCCAGCTTCTCTACCTCCTTCCCTCTAGCAGTGCAGGGGAATGGGGAATGGGGATTCCGGTCAGTCCATAATTTATTGTCTTTCCCACTTCTTTCTCCTCAAGCTCTTCCCTTGTCCCAGCATGTGTCCTTCCCATGGGCTGCAGTCCTTCAGGATAAGCCTGCTCCGGTGTGGGCTCCCTACAGTTTTCAGTCCTTTGGGGCATCCCTCTGTTCCAGTGTGGCGTCCTCCATGGGCTGCATGAGGATATCTGCTCCACCGTGGACCTCCATGTGGTGCAGGGGAATTTCTGCTCCAGTGTCTGGAGCACCTCTTTCCATTCCTTCTCTGACCTTGTTCGCTGCAGGACTGTTCCTCACAATTTTCCTCACTCCTCACTGCTGGGCAGTGGTTTTCCCCGTCTTAAAGATATTTTCCCAGTGGCACCACCAGCACTGCTGATGGGCTGATCTGTGTGCTGCTGTGGTGGGTCCATTGAAGCTGGCTTTCCCTGGCATGGAGCAGCCTTGACCTTTCCTCAGAGAGGCTCCCATGGACCCCACAACTGCCAGCACGTGGCACAAACGTCGTGTACAACTGCAGTGGGTCACTGCAAGAAGAAAGCTTGACTTCATCCGAGATCACACCTTGCACAAAACGCACTGTCCTCGGTGCTTTACTGCTCCAGAGTCCACTGGTAACAGCAGATGTCATGAGAAACAAAATGCAGAGCAGGGGCGCAGTCACACGCAGAAGAGGAAATCATGTTTTCACGTGAAGTGTGGCAGAGAGAGGACACATAAGGCTGGTGTGGTACAGGGGCTTTCCACCCCACCTGTCCACCCTGTGGCCAGTATTTAGCAATACTGGCTGTATTGCTAAAGCCAGTTGGCACCTCTGGTGAGTAATAGTGATCAACATATTCACGCTTGTGCTATAAACCAATGCATGATAGTGATACAGCTCATATTATTATGGACTGTGAAAGCAGAAATAAATGTAAAACAACAAATAGATATAAACATGTTTAGTTCAGTAGTTTCAATCAGCAGATACCAAATTTTTAGGAGGTTTGCAGTAGTGTTATTCCGCTTTTGCATCTAGCCCATGTACCAGGTCTGATTTACTTTGACAATAACTTACACAAAGAATTGTATAAATGATAATAGTAACTTATTTAACTCAGAATAATTGAAAGAATTGTAATGAAGCTTTCTTAACTTAGATAGTGAAGGTAGAACATCTGTATCATCTACACTGACTGGAGAGTTGCATTAGAGATTAAATTACTTGGGTTTTATAGCAAAATATCAACATTTTTAATAGGCTTCAGCTTTTATTACAGTTCCTACTTCTTGCAAACCTTGCACTTCACACAGAGTAGAGTCCTTAGCAGTGCATTTTCCAGTTTTGGATTGCTGAAAATCAGAGTAAGGGAATGAAGAGATGGAAAAGCATACTGGAATATGAAAATGAGAAATGACACAGTATTTTCCTTCTTTGTGGCATAAATCAGTGTCAAGATCAAACATATAAAATTAAAGCTGTAAATAATGAAGATGGACAGAATAGATTTTATGGCTTTGATATAGGTGTCCATGTTGAGTTCCTTCATTGAGTTGTTCTGCATCTTGCGTTTTTGTCTCCAGAGAGAAAAGATGAGTAGGACAGAAAAGATGACTGCCATGAATGCAGTGGCAAATCCAAAGCCGCTGATAAGAAAAACAGGAAAAAATTCTTCACTCATTCTGACATCCATTTTCCAGAAGTTTTCTAGGGCAGTGGAATTGGGCTGGACACATTTTGCCTTATCAGTGACGTAGTAGATAGTGATGCAGATGACCAGAGATAAAAGCACTGAAGCCAGCAACAGCCATGGCACAATCCTGTCAATTTTCACTTTCAGGTACAGGAAGAAGGTGTACCTGAAATTGGCAACTTTTACGCAATAAAAAACACACAGACAGGCAGAAACCCACAAGTTGGAAGAGTTTAAAAAGCTTTGAACAGCTACAACTACTTGCGGTATGGGGTGAACATAAAAGTATGTGGGATAAAGTATTGCGAGAAGGCAATACACCCATGTGACGATCAAATATGCAAACCTGGAGCATCCTAGAAACAACAAGACCTTCTCATTAGAGTTAAAGCTTTTCTTTTTGACCCAAGAAACACAAATCACAGAAATGATGAAAGCATTTATCCACGTGCCAGCAAATGCCTGAAATGTGATGATGACAATAGCCAGGGTATCATATGAAGTGACATTGAATTCTTCTTGAGAGTAGCACAAATTCATCCTCCAAGATGGATGGTGACACTCCGCTGGAAGAGTAGGTTGTTGCACCAATGCTTAACGCAGGTTAGCAACTGCTGTTCTATGAGTGTCATGTGAGGGAGCTTTATAGAGCAGGGAAGAAGGCTGGGATTTTGGTGCTGCTCCTGTTCAGAGCAGGGCAGGTGCAGGAATGTAAATGTGCTGCGTATTCCCTTACCTGGTATCAGTGTCAGTCTTCAGTATTTGAATTTCGGTTCGCAAGAGCTGTGCTGGATAGCACAAACAATGTAGATGTTTTTCTGCAATGGGCAATGTTGTGATTTAGTGACTGTCCCATGTTTGATCACTGTCAAGATTCATGATCTGTGTTCTTCTGTCCCTTTGTCACTTGTGATGCTCATGTGGAGGGGTGCGCTCAGGAAAACACAGGCAGGGAAGTCACTCTTTCATCTGAGAGACCAGGAGATGTAAAATTCAACCAAGATGCTGGAAACTGGAGTTCATTTTGATCCTCTAGAGGCACTGAGATCTATGTTAGCTTTCCTAATGGTAATGCCTCAATTTTAAGTGAAAAGCCGCTTGGTAGGGGGAGGGCATTGAAAGAAAAGCAGGACTTTCTCTTAAAGTTTGAAGTTGAAGCATATACAGGAAAAGGGCAAAAATAAATATGAGTCCTGTGCACAGGTTCAAAACACACCTGCTAGCAATGTAAAGAGCTTCAGGGATGGGTCCATGCTGGGTTCCTGCCACACTGAAATATTCCCAAGCTTCCAAATAAATTTAAGTCCTGGAAACTGTGGGTCTTTAACAGGAAAAGTGTGTCAAGCTCTGTCAAGCTCTGTAGAGCATGGACTGCCAATAGGCTTTGAGTTTGTACAGGGCCCTGTACATTGGACCCTGCACATTGGGACCACAGCTACAAACTAGATCTTGGCTGGTGTAATCAGGAAAAATATTAGACCCAACAAATGGCTATACAGCTACGTGAAATAAACCACCAGCATTTTCTCACTTCAGAATGATGCACTTGTTTTCTGGGGGATATAAATGTAGGAGCTGCTCTTTAAATATTAGAAATGTGTAGGAAGCCCAAAATCTTCATCATAAATTTGGCAATACATTCAGCTGCTCATGAGGAATCATAGAATCATAGAACAGTTGGGGTTGGAAAGGACCTTAAGATCATCTATTTCCAACCCCCCTGCCATGGGCAGGGACACCTCACACTAAACCATGCCACCCAAGGCTTTGTCCAACCTGGCTTTGAACACTGCCAGGGATGGAGCATTCACAACTTCCCTGAGCCCATTCCAGTGCCTCACCACCCTTACAGTAAAGAATTTCCTCCTTATATCCAATCTAAACTTCCCCTTTTTAAGTTTTAACCCGTTACCCCTTGTCCTGTCACTACAGTCCCTAATGAAGAGTCTCTCTCCAGCATCCCTACAGCTCCCCTTCAGATACCGGAAGGCTTCTGTGAGGTCTCCACGCAGCCTTCTCTTCTCCAGGCTGAACAGCAACGTCTCCCCTGTGCTCTTCTGCAGCACAACTCCCAGAGAAACCTTGGCAGTGGCTGTAGTTCAACTTCTGCTTTGTCAATGTGAATTTATCTGGAGTTGGTTGGTTACACATGATCTGTGACCAAGATATGAAGCCCAAGTACCTTCATCCCTGCCGCAGGGTTTCAGAACATTGCACTGAGAGCTTTTATTTTCTGACATTGCCCATTTTCTGCTGTATGCTCTGGCCTAAGTTTCCTCTGGTTTTGGTGACAGAACAGAAAATGTGGTGTAGCATTAGGGGCTTTTTTCTTCTCTGCATATGTATGTGAGGAGAATATAAGTTATCTCTATAACAAAAGGGCTGAAAATTAACTGCCTGTGCTGGGATTGTGCTTGTACAAGGGCACTAAATGAAAATGTTACACTAGCAGGACCATACAGTGGCTGGGGTTTGGCCTCAGCTCTGTGTGGGGAATCTGGCACCTTACAAAAAGTAAGGGTGTAAAATTAGATCTTCAAATGATTTTTAAAGCATGGAAGATGTGGATCAGCTGCTTAAAACAGCATTGTCTGCTGCCAGTCCCCCCCAGCACCACTGTAGAAGGGAAGCAATATCTCAAGCTTTTCATCTGCCGGCCCATGGATAACCTTGTGCATCTCAAATGGCACCAGACTCCTACGTTTAGGCATCTGGATGAACACACAGCTGTAATGGGATCTGAGACACAGAGAACATAGACTTAATTGCTTCAACCTGAGCTTGGTTCAGGCTCAACCTCTTACCTCTACAGAATCCTTTAATCATGCAAGAAATCCCAGATGATTAACCAAGGTTAGCTAACTAGTTAGGCTATTAGATGCCCAACTTCCAAACAAATCCATTCCACCAGGATATCAGTGTTATTGTTCAGAAGTCCACAGTTATTTCAGGATACAAGCCTGAGAAAAACAATAAAATTCTGGGCACCTCTGGGCAGGTGTTACTAAACTGTTGCAGAAATCTTTATTCAGCCCCAAATCCCCTTAGTTTCTGACAGAGAACAGGCATGTTATAGTGTGGTAATGGTTGGTGGTTTGCTTCTTTCTGGGCAGTTACTGTTTAGAGAGATATGGGCTGGTTGATGAGGCAACCTGATTAATTGTGTGGTCCTTGAAAAAGCATATATTGTAGTTCTTGATATGTTACCCTGCCTAAATGGTTGTTTATCTCATTTCAGAAACGGGAAGGAAGCTTTTTGAAGTTGATATTATCTTACCACTATGTGCTGCTGCTCTAAACCAGCATCAGCAAAGACTGGGCTTAAAATGTTAATACAAACATGCAGATCTCATTAACAGCTGGAGAGGAATGCTCTGAGAAACAACTCCTACAGATGGAAATTTCCCAACGCATATATCCCAGCTGACAGCCTGGGTAGTAAGACTTTTTATTAGGGTAGCATGGTATTACTTGCATTAGATATACTCTCTTTTTGTCCAGCTCTCTGGGCTGCTTTTGTTTCATTTGCTATTGAGTTATGCTGCATTAATTTAATAACAAGGGCTGCATTATGCTGCCCTTCTTACTGCTGGCCAGATAGAACAATGCAACTCTGCCCCAGTACACTTGTTTTCAGTGCAACAGCCCCAGTGACCAGCCAGATGCTGACGAGCAGCCAATTCGACTAGTATCAGTGCATCTCTAGATAATGAAGTCAGGAAATCCTAATCTCAAGAAAAGGCATGTTGAAATACTGCACCCTTTGTGCCTTATCTCTTCTTAACAGGCCCACCTCAGTACAGGCAGAAAGGAAATGCAGGTGCTCTAGAAGTAAAAAATGTTCAGAGCATTCTCCCTCCTTGTTTTCAGCTAGTTTTAGGCACTATTTGAAATTCTGAACAATTTAAGAGTAAAATCTAATATCAAATCTGTTAAAATCCTGCACATTTCTCCTGTGTTTACTAGCCCCAAGATCAAAGTTTACAGTACTTAAAATTCCATAGTAATATGCAATAACATTGCCCAGTGAAACATGAACAATGCCCTGGATGTCCAAAAGCCTGTTTGCTTGTTTCAGCATTATCAGTTTATCCACAATATTATCTCTCTCTATGAGCTCTGCCAAAATTCTTCATTCAAGGAATTCTGCTAACAGCCTCCTGCTCTTTTATGCAGGTAGATATTTGTAATATGTGTTCATAGCTTTAATGCACGCTTGTTCATACTTTCTATCTAGAATTATAGATATTTACAATACTATAAAGGCAAAACAACTGCTATTGTTACCCTCTGCTGTCTGTTTCAGATCTGAATGCTAAAGTTGTTATCCTGCAGATGTTTGACATGTTCAGGCTGAAGTCTTGCATTGATTTAAAGCCCTACAAAGGAGAACAGGCTTACCTGAGATTTGAGAAGCTAGATGGGTAATTTTGTATTAGAAATCTGTTTTGTACCACTCTGTTTTATATGATTGCTTTTCCATCTTAGAAGGCATGAATTTTCATTCTTGTTTGTGCAAAGGACATAACTACCTGAGCCACATTTCTGTTCCAGAGCTTATTTGTATTACACTGGAGTTAAAACTGATGCAAACAGACTAACCAAAGGTATTATCTGCATTGAAAAGATTATTTTATTTCCATTTGCATCCTAACTACTGAAATAAATCCCTTTGTTGGCACTGTTTTAGGGAAAACAAGCAAATAACTTCCTCCTGTTGTTGGCATGTCATTAATGTGTTGGCATTAGCATGATGCCTGAGCATCCTTGCTTTCAGACGCAGGGTTAGGTTTACTTGAGCAACTGCTGAAGCCAACAACCTCCACCACTCTTCAGGTCACTGTGGGTTGCCTTTGCACTCAGTAGGTAACTCTTCAAGCCACAAACCATCTTATCTAAAATAGAAGTCTAAAATAGGCCTGGTGACTCATATCCCAAATGCCTGTTACTCTTCAGGAACTATAAAGGTGCCAGGGAAGCTAATACAATGGTGATGCCAACACTGTGAATGTCTGAAGTTAGGTCAGGAGATTTTCCTGCTTGCTCGAGAGGACCATCAGGAAGTTGTTGATGCCAGTTAGTGTCTGTGTCTAGGAATCCAGTCTAGATTTGCCCCTGGGCATGTGTTGTGGTTTAAACCCAGCCACACAACTCGTTCACTCACTCCCCCCCTTCTTGCCCTCCCCCTACTCCCGGAGGAATGGAGAAGAGAATCAAAAGAATGCAACTCCCATGGGTTGAGATAAGAACAGTTTAGTAACCAAGGTATAACACAAATCACTACTGCTGCCACCAATAATAATAATGATAAAGGAAATAACAAGGGAAGAGAATACAACACCTCACCACCAACCAACTGATAACTCGCCCCCCCCAGCCCGACCAAGCACTGACCGATACCTCCTCCAACCCCGCAGTCCCCCAGCCCTTCTGGGTAATTCCCAGTTACCCCCTGGGCATGATGTGCTGTGGTATGGAATACCTCTTTGGTCAGTTTGGGTCAGGTGTCCTGTCTCTGCTTCCTCCCGGCTTCCCCTCCTCCCTGGCAGAGCATGAGGCTCACAAAGTCCTTGGCCAAACCAAAACATCATTGTTATCAGCTCTGTTCCCAGGCCGAAAGTCAAAGCACAGTGCTGCACCAGCTACCAAGAAGGAGAAAAATGGCTGCTACTGCTGAACCCAGGACAGCATGGGTACACTTGTGACAGCATTTTGGGCCAGCTTTTCTTTTCTTAAATCAGGATTTAAATTGGTACTTAGGAACCAAACTGGGGAAGCCATTGCAACCTGAGCTCACTGGAAACTGCTCAGTACCTTTGAACATTGGACCACTTATTTAGGTACTTTGGTAAACATACACATAAACAACAGCCATGCTCATGGTCATCGCAAAACTCTCAGGAGCACAGATGGGGATGATTGTGATTTCCAGCTCCACTGGCAAAGCTATGATGGTGAATAGTCAACATGCTATACAGTACTGACATGCTGTGTTAGCACACACCTGAATATTGCCACTAGCTTCAGCAGGACTACTTCTGATTGGCACCCTGAAGAGAGAAATGGGCCACAGAGCCTATCCCAGGCAGGGTTAGAGAATATTATGGGTGTCTGAAAGGGAAAGCTAACACGTAGGTTCTGAGCTAGTTCACACAAGGAAATAGCCAGCCGAGAATGGGATAAAGAGTTGAGATGTTGGAATGGAAGGTTACAGGCTTTTTAGAAAAGACAGGCCTGGCAGGCAGGGAGGGGGAGTTGCCCTTTATGTTAGGGATAGGCTGGAGAGTATGGAACTCTGTCTGGGGACAGGTGAGCAGTCCACAGAGAGTTTGTGGGTCAGGGTAAAAGGGAATATAGCTATGGGAGACATTACTGTGGGGATCTGTTACAGACCGCCTGATCAAGGAGAACCTGCAGATGAAGCACTCCATAGACAGATAGGAAAAGCCTCACGAGCACAGGCCCTTGTTCTCATGGGTGACTTCAACCACCCTGACATCTGTTGGAAGGACGGTACGGCCTGGCACAAGCAATGCAGGAGGTTCATCGATTGTGTAGAAGACAACTTCCTTCTGCAAGAAATAGAGGAGCTGACAAGGAGAGGTGCCATGCTTGACCTCGTGCTCACCAACAGGGAAGGGCTCGTTGGAAATGTGATGCTCCAGGGCAGCCTTGGATGCAGCAATCATGAGATGCTCAAATTTGAGATCCTCAGGACAGTGAGAAGAGCGTGCAGCAAGCTCCCTGCCCTGGACTTCAAAAGAGCAGACTTTGGCCTCTTCAGGAACCTGCTTAGGAAGGTTCCATGGGATACAGCCCTAGAGGGCAGGGGGGCCCAAGACTGTTGGTTGATATTCAAGGATCACCTGCTGCAAGCTCAGGAGTGTTGCATCCCAAGCAGAAGGAAGTGCAGCAGGAGGGCCAGGAGACCTCCTTGGATGGATAAGGAGCTGCTGAGGAAACTTCAAATGAAAAAAGAGGCTTATAATAAGTGGAAGCAAGGACAGGTGGCATGGGAAGAGTACAGGTATGTTGTCCAGAAAGCTAGGGACCAGGTTAGGAAAGCTAAGGCCGAGTTAGAATTAAACTTAGCTAGAGGTATTAAAGATAACAGGAAGGGATTCTACAGGTACATAGCAAATAAAAAACGGACTAGGGAGAATGTAGGCCCCCTCAGGAAGCTCTCGGGAGAACTGGCTACACAGGATTTGGAGAAGGCTGAGGTTCTGAATGACTTCTTTGCCTCTTTCTTCACTGGCAAACGCTCTGACCAAACCACCCAAGTCTTGGAAGGCAGATGCAGGGACTGTGAGAATGAAGACCTTGGGCCCACTGTAGGAGAGGAGCTGGCTCGAGACCATCTTAAAAATCTGAATGTACACAAGTCCATGGGTCCTGATGAAATCCATCCGCGGGTCCTGAAGGAGCTGGCGAATGAAGTTGCGAAGCCGCTGGCCATCATATTTGAGAAATCATGGCAGTCAGGTGAAGTTCCCAATGACTGGAAAAAGGGAAATATAACCCCCATTTTCAAGAAGGGGAAAATGGATGACCCAGGGAATTACAGACCTGTCAGTCTCACCTCTGTGCCTGGCAAAATCTTGGAGCAGATTCTCCTGGGTGGCATGCTAAGGCACATGAAAATCAACAAGGTGCTTGGTGACAGCCAGCATGGCTTCACTAAGGGGAAATCCTGCCTGACCAATTTGGTGGCCTTCTATGATGGGGCTACAGAACTGATGGACAGGGGTAGAGCAGTTGATGTCATCTACCTGGACTTGTGCAAAGCATTCGACACTGTCCCACACGACATCCTTGTCTCTAAATTGGAGAGACATCAATTTGATGGATGGACCGCTCGGTGGATAAAGAACTGGCTGGATGGCCGCACACAAAGAGTTGTGGTCAATGGCTCAATGTCCAGCTGGAGACCAGTAACGAGTGGTGTCCCTCAGGGATCGGTGTTGGGACCGGTCTTGTTCAACATCTTCGTCGCTGACATGGACAGTGGGATTGAGTGCGCCCTCAGCAAGTTTGCCGATGACACCAAGCTGTGTGGTTCGGTTGATACGCTGGAGGGAAGGAGTGCCATCCAGAGGGACCTCGTCACACTTGTGAGGTGGGCTGATGCCAACCTCATGAAGTTTAACCATGCCAAGTGCAAGGTCCTACACCTTGGTGGGAGCAATCCCAGGCACAGCTACAGGTTGGGCAGAGAAGAGATTCAGAGCAGCCCTGTGGAGAATGACTTGGCGGTGTTGGTGGATGAGAAAATGAACGTGAGCCAGCTTCAGTGTGTGCTTGCAGCCCAGAAAGCCAACCGTATCCTGGGCTGCATCAAAAGGAGTGTGACCAGCAGGTCGAAGGAGGTGATCCTGCGCCTCCACTCTGCTCTTGTGAGACCTCACCTGGAGTATTGTGTGCAGTTCTGGTGTCCTCAACATAAAAAGGACATGGAACTGTTGGAACAAGTCCAGAGGAGGGCCACAAGGATGATCAGGGGACTGGAGCACCTCCTGTGTGAAGACAGGATGAGGAAGTTGGGGCTGTTCAGCCTGGAGAAGAGAAGGCTGCGTGGAGACCTCCTAGCAGCCTTCCGGTATCTGAAGGGGAGCTGTAGGGATGCTGGAGAGGGACTCTTCATTAGGGACTGTAGTGACAGGACAAGGGGTAACGGGTTAAAACTTAAAAAGGGGAAGTTTAGATTGGATATAAGAAGGAAATTCTTTCCTGTTAGGGTGGTGAGGCACTGGAATGGGTTGCCCAGGGAGGTTGTGAATGCTCCATCCCTGGCAGTGTTCAAGACCAGGTTGGACAAGGCCTTGGGTGATACAGTTTAGTGTGAGGTGTCCCTGCCCATGGCAGGGGGGTTGGAACTAGATGATCTTAAGGTCTTTTCCAACCCTAATTATTCTATGGTTCTATGTTTCTTTCAGGGGAAAACATCATTTATGTGAGGTAACAGATGTAGATGTGAAAGTCTATGTAGTCTTCAGCTGTATTAAGAACATATTTCCTGATGTTAAGTGCTGTATGTAAATGCTCCAGAATAGGGTTAACACTGGGAGCCTTATTTGATATTAATGAGCACGGTAAAGTATGTTACTCTATTCCCATCAGCTTTGAGCCTCACCTTTTTGGACCAGTGCTCCTCTGAATACATCAATATATGTGGGATAATGCAGAGTGGACAAGATGGTGCTAACTGGGAGCACAGACTGGGCAAACCAGGAGATGAAGACCATACTTTGGTAGGAAGCTTTGTCAGTAACAAGTGTCATTTTAGAGGGTCATTACGCTTTATCATGGTTTTATGAGATGTGAGAATTAAGATATACAGAGATAAAGAAGTCATTAGAAATACTCTTCTATTAATGGTAATCACCGTATACCTCATGCTAAACATGACTCTTGAATTTCCAGATTGAAAGGCTAATAATGTTAATTTGAAATGATTAATCCTTATTTAAATCTTCTCCTTATAGTGTAATACCTCATGAAGAAATGACAGTTCAAGACTTAGCTGCTGTAAACTAGTGTATCTCCATTAAAATGGATTCCCCTTGAGGCATCCCCAGAGAAGGACATGCATAAGCAAATACCACAAGACACAAATTTTGTTTGTAGACACATTCTGACAAAGAAACCAATCCAGGGCCATCAAAATAGGAAGCTGAGCTTCAGCAATGTGTCATGGAGCATCAGGAAACCACCCTCAGAAGACTTCTTCAAGGGAGGGGTTGCAGTATGATGCAGAGCTGTAACAGGAGGGTTTAGCTGCTGGTAAATCAAAGTTTGTTTTTTGTGAGCTGCACCACAAAGGGAGCCTGAAAGATTGTGTTAGAAGCAAACCCTGTGTGATTTCCCCTCTTCCAAGGAGAGCATTGAATGGGGTCCTTTGGCTCTGCAGTGATTTAGACATGTATTGAACAAATATGATTGTGCTGAGCTCTGTAGTATTTTGATTGCCAGGACACAAGAATTAAGTAGAGTCTCCTGTTTTCAAAGGCAGTGGGGAGGAAATGAAGCACTGCAGAGGAGCATCATATATACAGTCCAAAAATCCTCAAGGAAAAAAGTTTCTTTGGAAAGTCACAGGCACATATGGTCACATCTGCTTCCTGATACACAAGTGGCTAGTCACTAAAGTGTCTCACAGAGCAGGGGAGTTAAAAAATACTGACTGGAAAACAAAGCCATTTCCAGGGGGAGGGAGTGAGAGATGGCTCTTGGCAGTAACAGGTCATGTTTGCTGCCAATGCTGCCTTTGATTGCAGTTCAGAGATCCTGGGGTTAAACCAAGTTTGCTAGAGGAGAGCAGGTGCATAGCAGGCAGGGCCAGGGAGTGCTCCTGTTCTTCTCACATGTGGTGTTTGAGAGGGCAGATGTGCACCCAGTGAAGAGCACAGTGTGAAAACCAGCTCTTGGAAGACCTTCCGAGCAGGGGGCAAAATGAACAGGAGAGTTGCTTTGGACCTGTCATTGGCACTTTCTTGTTTCTACAGGAACAAGTCCGTCTGGCTGTTGTTTGATGGGCTGCTTGCTTGCAGCTTGCAGGGTGTGCGGTTTGCTGACACTGTAAAGGCTCTGGATGTGTGATGGAGCATGTGGCTGGGGAGCTGACAGCAGCTTCCTGCCTCTCATGGCTAGTGACAGATAAATAACTGCTCAGCTTCAAGGAGGGGGGAGAAAAAAATGTTTAAAATGTAAGGAGTCAGCCTTCAGAAGTTTGCTGAGAGCAAACGCATCAGCAGTTCTGGAAAATAAGCAGCTTTATTGGGTATTTGTAGGGGAACTTACTGCAGAAGGACAGCAATGCTTATGGGAGTACATCCAAGCACCAGCACATAGCTGGAAACAGCAGTGGAGCTCAGGGCAGCATCAGGCAGCCATTCAGTCATTGTTCTCCACATGATCTCTGCTATTTGTATCAGCTGCCTCCCAGACTGACAGAAAATGCAAACCCATAGATGCAACAACAAGGTATTTGGAAATCCCCAGTGTGATGAAGCTTGAAAATATCCTTGCTGTCAGGAGAGACACTTCCTATATAGAGGGGATATATTGAGGCAATTAGGTGAAACTGATGTACTTGCTCAGTCTTCTTCAAGAATCATATTTAAAATTGGAATATATAGATTGTAGAATCATAGAATCACATAATCATAGAATGGTTTCTGTTGGAATGGACCTTAAAGCTCATCCAGTTCCAACCCCCTGTTATGGGCAGAGACACCTTCCACTAGAGCAGGCTGCTCCAAGCCCCATCCAGCCTGGCCTTGAACACTGCCAGGGATGGGACAGTCACAGCTTCTCTGGGCAACCTGTGCCAGTGCCTCACCTCCCTCACAGGGAAGAACTTCTGCCTAAGAGCTCATCTCAATCTCCCCTCTTTCAGGTTAAAGCCATTCCCCTTTGTCCTGTCCCTACAGGCCCTTGTAAAAAAATCCCTCTTCAGCTTTTTTGTCAGCCCCCTTAGGCACTGGAAGCTGCTCTAAGGTCTCCCTGGAGCCTTCTCTTCTCCAGGCTGAACAATCCCAGGTCTCTCAGTCTGTCTCCGTAGCAGAGCTGCTCCAGACCTCTGAGCATCTCTGTGGCCTCCTCTGGACTCGCTCCAACAGGTCCTTGTCTTCCTTATGTAAGTGAAAGTGTGCTTTCATATCTGAACTGCTGGAAACCTTGGCACAATACAGCACTGATGTGGTTTATCTTATGAAAGTTTGATCAAGTGTCTGGTGTAAATCTAACTTTCATTTGCTTCTCTTGAGGAACTCCAGAGTTAGTGCCCATGAGAAAAGAACATGGCTTAGGGGCAGTTTCCTTAAGACTGTTCCCAGATTAGCAAGGGTGTGGGGTGTCCGACAGTCACCATCCAAACAAACAGGTCACAGGATGCTCTTCAGCTGACAAAGAACATCACTAGAAATTGGCCAGCTTTCCCTTTAGTGTCTAAAACAAATTCCAGTATGGGTTTCAGGGTTCCAGTATGAGATTCAGGAGATACTTGTGAAGCACTGCTCTTCTGATGGGCTCATCTCCACCAGCTGTGAAGTAATCCATCATTGCTGACTAATGGTGGGTGGGATGAATCCATCACCCTTCTGAAGTAAATTTCCTTTGGAAAATGTCAGTGACTGCAAGGTGAAAACACTTTTATAAGTAACTAATCATTAAACCAGGTCTGACCGTAGTACAGGGGGCAGAGCACTGGTCTGAGATAGGAGAGGACAGTTGAGGGCATGCTGTGACAATCCATTCGCTCCTCATGACCAAGGACTGTGAATGCCAGGCTGTGAACTCTCCTGGCAGGGGAATTTCTCCCTTGCTTTTCATGGGGGAAAAAGTGCAAAGTTTTTGTTTTCATTGTAGCAGAGAATGGAGAAACTTTTGAAATGGCAAGAACTGTGAGATGGAAAAGTTGCTTCCCATGAATGCTCAAACCAGGAACGTGTGCTGCCTACTAAAATGCAAAGGGCAGTCTACACTTCTGGTGTACAGAATGGCCCAGCTTTTCTGCAGGTTATGTAGGGCACCCAGCAGTGCTCCCAAGTCCCCTTCAGCAATAAGAAAAGCAGCTGAGGGCTCTTTGTGCTTTCCCTGAACAGTGCTTTGTACCAGGAGCAGTTCACTGTGGGAAATTCAGTTTCACTGTGTCAAATAGATGCCAGTGGTCTCCAGAACATTTGCAGCTACTGAGTGAAATTGTAGTTAAGAATTTTTATGACTGGTTAGGAGACTGCATTTAGTCTCCAGTTATAAATGGGTTCAGCTTAATTTCTAGGTATTAGATTGAGTATGGTCACATTTATAAGGTTCTAGTCTGCATCTGAATACTAATTTTGATATCAAGAGCAGTGTTACACTGCTCCCTGATGGAGGTTGGGAATTGTTTCTGTCCAACCACTGGGGATCTGCTCCATGCCTCCTCCTTCTCCACAAACTTTTCCACCCTCTCCCCTCACCTCCCAGCCCTGCTTTCAGATCACTTCTGACCCAGGCCCTCTACTCTATCACCCCAGTACCCTTACACCTCAGTAACCCCAGGATCCCCTGCCATGCATGCCTGCAGCTCTCCTCCCTTCCAGTTTCCCCTTCTTCCCATGAGATGGCCGCATAACCGTAGTCCTCTACAAACTCAAATTTATGCCTACAGAATGCTTATTTATAGACATTCTCTTTAGTTCTTTTGGGTAATTTTTAAGTTAAGGGGACTAAAACCCAAATGTTTTAAGAATACTTTGATTTTGCTCCAGTTTTTTGTTCCTTTCTCATGTCTACTGCTACATATCTGCAAATCATGGACTTTTTGCTGTGTTTTGACTCTCTTTGCTCAACTGTGAAAACAGCCTTTACACGATTTATCTTGAAAAATGCTTGTCTTTTGCTGGTAGTGGAAGCCGTGTGTGAGGCACCTCCACAGCACTTCTTGTCTTCCTACTCAAGCTCTCTATATTGTGCTGTAGGTGGTTATGTCGTGCTACAAGCCTTTTCCTACTTTATTGCTGAGCATAGAGGTGAACATCTTCACCTTCATTCCTTGTAATTTCAGATGTGAAATGAGGAAATAGGATTCAATTGCCTAAGTTGAAGGCATTGAGACACTCCACGGAACATGGGACATTTGCAAGTGGGTAACAGGTATGATGCAGGACCTGTGGGAGACCTAGAGCTTTCTGGAGCCTTGCTCAGTTAGCCCACATACTTCTCTGATACATGTTCCTGAGAAAGAAGATAGCAAAGTGGAGGACAAGAGTTTATCATCTCTGAAGTCCACCACAAATGAAAGAAACATCAGGCTGGAAGGCCAAGTATTTACTGATATATGTAACTGTCTATGGAGGCAAAGAATGGCCATTTGTGTACTGGGGCATCAGTCCTGGGATGGGATCAGCTGTGGAAAAACACTGTCAGGGCATTCATAACAATCTCTCTTTTATGCCCATGGCAGGGGGGTTGGAACTAGATGATCTTAAGGTCCTTTCCAACCCTTACTATTCTATGATTCTATGATCTCTAATCTTTACAATGTGATGTTAATTATTACTTGAAAACAGCATTGGGCCAAATTCTAATGTCACTGGAGTGCTATAAACCTACAATAATTCTGCTTCAGCATTTGGCTTTCCTCCTGTGTGGCTGCGATCATAATGCTGACAAATAATAAGCACGGTGGAAGGAGTCAGCAACTTTGGACCAAATTGAGATTGTACACAAAGTCTGGGTAAGACTTTCACCAAGTGCACTGAAGACATGAAGTTATCACATTCCTCTTTGTAATATATATATATATATATGGACTTTGGTAATCAATAACAACAATGCCGTCACGTGCCATTTACAAAGAAAATCTTGATGTTATAATAATATTGCAAAGGTGGAAAGATAGAAGCTGGTTGGCTGATGTTCTGTGGAAAGCTCAGCAGCATGCTTTATATATTGCCAGAGATGAGAGGGACCAGCTTCTTTTTCCATTGCAAAAATGAGCTCCAACATCTTCCCACTCTGCCTAGTGCTTCTATTACACTTTCTTTATGCTACTCCAGTCTCTGTAAGTAGAAACCTGACTTCTTGTCCTGGGTTCAGCAGTAGCAGTCATGTTTCTCCTTTGTGGTAGCTGGTGCAGTGCTGTGTTTTGACTGCTACTGCTGAACCCAGGACACTTCTATAGGGTCCTTTCAGTCCACAGACATCTCTTACCTTATAATGGGTGTATTTTATTCTCTTTCAGGTCAGGCACCTCTCCCGTGAAGCTGGTAAGTGATCTATGAGCTGTTTTGAGTTTTGAAGCATTTTCATCTGCTTGCTGTGTGCCACCACATCTGAACACATGATTTTTTGTCTGTCTTGCAGCAGCAGATGTTGATGGTGGTGAGACAATCAGTGACATTCCAGATATAAACTTAGGTGAGTTCATATCTAAATTCTTGTAAAACCTGAAAAATTATGAGCAAAATAATGAATTTTTCAGTGTGGTAAAAAAGACATGGGTGACTGCTGGTCAGGTAGTTCATGGTAACAGGAGAAATATAATTTAGTGAGCTCTGAATTACCATCCTCTGGATATAACATGTAAACCTATCCTAGTACTGTATCCCTGTGTAAACATGGGATGCAGATGTCTTTCATTTTTGAAGTTTGGACAGGATCCATGATGTAAGGCAGTATCACGCTGTATCGATTGGAAAAGCTCTAAGTTCCACTAGCATTTTTCCCCCCTTTCTATATTTTTTCTATATAATTATATAGAAGTTTTACAAAGTGGAAGAGAGCTTACATGTTTATTGAGCTTCTGAATAAGTGGTAAGGAAATCAAATAGAAAAGATACAACAGACTTGTGGTTTAACAGGACAACACTCTACTGTCTTCCTCTACTTTTATATTTCTTGTAATACAAATTTCCATATCTCCTTTGATAATTTTGCACTGTATGATATTCTTCCTGATGCATTACTCAATATTACCATATTCTCTAGAGCACTGTCTCATGGTATGACTGACTGATAGCAAGCAAGAGGTGATCAAACTAGACAAGGATAATGGTTTCCACCAGATTTCTGCCACCAGAAGTGCAGCCATCGCTGGGTAGCAAATATTGAGTAGAAACTACTGTTACTTTTAGGCCTTTATCAGAATGAAGATGCTGGTCCTTCTTTATTTTCTGTAAATGCCCAAGGACATTTGTCTTCTATAAGTAAGCTCAATATGGTTTATGAGATGAAATACAGTCAATATTTAATATTTCATTTACATTATCTTTCATTAAATTACTTTTCAGCTGCTGGACTGGACCTCTTTCAGGGTGATATCTGGCTCCCTGTAAGTAATTAAAAATTTTATATTTATCATTTATCCTAATTGTATTTTTTTGGTACAAATCAGCCTATATCCTTACCACAGATGCATCACCAGCTGCTAATTTCCTTTTCAGATAAAACCCTTAAATGCCCTAAGAAATGAGAGCTACAGATGGAAGTTCCCCATTCCCTATATTCTGGCTGATAACCTAGGTAATGCAAATACTTTATGCAGATTTTAGTTCCCATCCTTATCTGCACTGGTGTCACTGTGATAAAAAAACCCTGTCTTTTTCAGAACTGGTTCTCTCCCATTCAAATTCACTAATAACTAGATGGCTCCTTTATATCAAACCCTTTTTTTTTTTCTTCTACAGCTATCATAACAAAACATAATTTAATCAAATTAATTTTTCTTTTCCATTTTTCTTTCAATCATCTTTCTTTTGGTCCTACATGTATATCTGTGTGCATATTTTATCTCTTCAGAATGAATGATCTGCAGTGTGTGTTGTACTAAAGATACTCTCCTGATGCATGTTTTCCAGATCTGAATGCCAAAGGGGTAATACTCCAGGCATTTGAAATGTTCCGTCTTAAGTCTTGCGTTGATTTTAAGCCTTATGAAGGAGAGAGCACCTTCATATTCTTTACAAAAGAGAGCGGGTAAGGGTTATACCAACTTCTGTTTAGTTTTGCTGTGGAGAATCAGCCTGGAATTCATTTCACTTGACTTTAAGAGTCTGAAAGTTTAGTCTAAGTTTGTTGTCAGCAGAGAAAAAGAGGCCACCAAGCAAGCAATATATCTTATCTTCTTACACACAAAGCTTGCAAACAGCTGCCTCCCTCTGCTGACTGCAGAGGATATTTAGATGATGAACTTGGAATGGGTATATGGTTACTCTTTGATGAGGTGAATCTCAGCATTGCTGAGTTTTCACCAACTGCTTCCACTTTCCCGCCTAGGGTTGCTTTCCATTTCAGTGGTGGGTGAATTGACCCCCATGTACATTCTCTTAGCTTACCAAGGATGTGAATAACCAAAATTTAGGGTTTGAAATCTTTGTAAGACAGTTCAAAAAAAAGCTGTGGAAAGCCAGTTTATTGTAGTATTGCTAGCCTCATGCAAGCAATAGTGAGTATGTTTTAGGGTTTTAGTCTGCTTTCAGAGTAGAGTATCTGTAAAATATCAAGGTCAGCATCTAACTAATGATTTATGTAACTTCTTTTATATTTAAACCTTTTGGATATTACTTTAAATACAATGAGCAGACTGAGAACTTAAATAAATTAGAGAAAACACTACTTAACAGACAATAAAATCTTTCTCTTTCTCAGGTGTTGGTCCCTAGTGGGGGACCAGCAGACAGGACAGAGCCTCTCTATTGGGGCAGGGTGTGACTACAGAGCAATTGTGGAACATGAGGTCCTGCATGCTTTAGGATTTTATCACGAGCAGTCGAGGACGGACCGGGATGACTATGTGACGATCTGGTGGGATGAAATTATTGAAGGTGGGTTTTGACTTACAAGTCAGATTTTGTCAAGTGTGGATTCATTGCTATCTTATTTTCCCACCTAGATTTTAAGACTTTCTTAAAGTTATGATTTCAGAAAGACTGGGCCACACCGGAGACCACTGTAAATCAGTCAGTACATGTAGTGGGATTTTGCTACGACTTCTCTGGTCTTTGACCAGAGACTGTCTAAGGCCAGAAGAGAGAGGCCCTACTTGGAAGTCAGAGGACTTTATTTCCCCTTGGCTCCAGGACTGGTCTGCTCTCTGATTTTGAGCAAATTGCTTCCCCTCCCCATGAGTCTGTTTTCTCTTGCCGTGTAATATAAGTTGTAAACTTAGTGGGATGGCGAGCTTTGAGGTGGCTTTTCTTTAATCGAAGGTCCTCTCAAAATATGAAAGATTTTTATACTCAGAGATTCAGGCTTTCCTGAAACTGGAAAGATTTACTTTGAACATGGAGAAGACTCAAAGTTATTACATCAGATGGGACACATAAACCAGAGCTCTATCCTGCTCTACTGCTGCAGGATCTTGCTTTCAGGTTTAGTATCACCAGATTCAGTGGCTTTATGAGTTTCAGTAGAGTCTCCACAGTTCCCCTGGTTCCCAGGCAGTTCGTCCTGCTGTCTCCTATGAGAACGGTTCTGTACAACTTAATGATCACTTATTTGAAGAAGAGTGAATGGGAGTCTATAACAAAATCTGAAAGGCATGCTGGCAAAGACACCAGCTGTAAACTCTTGTTCCCAGTGGTGGTGCTTTGCAATGCCAGTAATGGCAGCAGTGCAGCAAAGGTGCCCTGCCATTGCTCGTACTCTGCATGAACAAGCTCATCTCTTCAGTCTTCAGAGTTAGGCACTCACCATCTTTGCAAATAAGTGAAAACTACATGAAAAATAGTCATCAGAAAGGAACAAGATTCAGAGAATGCTGTGTTCTTTTTTGGATAGGTAAGAACTGATGGTATGAGCAGTTTCTGCTGACCTCTAAGAGCAGTATCTGATATTTTAAATTGTTCCAAGTTGAATGCTCTTGTGCATTACTACTTGCCTTTACTCAGTAGTCTGTAATGTCTTTTGGGGTGGCTAAGCAGTAGATAGAATGGGGATATTGATTTTTCAGACCATTTTTATTGTTAGGATTAGCGCTAAAACCAATTCAGGTTATTACTAACTTGATCTTATCTTGGGTCGTGGTGATGAAGATAATGATGATGTTAATAATATCTAGACTCTGACTTTTGGACCCCTTTTTTTCTGCATACTGTAACTAACTACTTCTAAAGCAAGAAGTTTTACAATGTACTTATAATGCACTGCTGTGGGCTCCATGATGTACAGAGGTATGGAAAAGCTCTACAAAACAGTGCCAATTCTCCATGCTTTTTTTTTTTTTCCTCCTCCAAAAGAATACGTCATTGAATCCTCCTAATGTTATCTGTGGTGTATTCAGTAGTTACAAATCTGGAACGCTAAGAAAATGATAAAGCTGATGGACTTCAGTGTGACTCTGTCCTGGAGCTGTCCTGATATCACTACAGTCAGTTCTGTAGGTTTCCATCCATTACTGTAAAAGCTCATTTTCCAGTTAGGCAAGTTTGTTAAGTAGAAAACTTCTGCTATAGTCATTTGAAAGATGCCTGTTCCTCTAAAGGGGAATAAGGCTGATATGATGGTGCTCTCTGGTGTGGGGCTGTGAACATCTGTTCCCATAATTCTGATCAGCAACCCCAGATTTAACAGCATGGTAACAGGTTTTGCCGTAATGAATTCTCATAAACTGCAATGCAGATAGCTGGCTGGCAAGAAGAGATCTTCTGTTCATGTTGCCGTTGACAGAAAATCTAATAAGCCTGATAGACTTCAGAGAAAACCCACAGGACAGCCTAATGAAAATGCCACCTCGAAGTATGGTTTATTTCTCTTAAAAACACACAGAAGTTACCCTTTGCCTGGTAATGATCATTACACAAGCCTGTGCTCTGCCAAGATACTTTCCCCAGCTATTAAAAGTGATAGCACTCAATCAGCAAGATTCTCACTCTTTTAGATAAAAGATGTGATTCAAGTACCTGTAAGAAAACAATCACAAGTTCTTATACAATCTCAGACCTTGGACTGAAGACCTTTGCACACAGAATGGACTTGCAGAAGGGAAGGGCAGTCTTTACACAGAGAAGCTGTAATTATCCACCAGTCCAGTCATGTGCTTTTTGTTCTTGGAGAAAGTCTCTTTATACTTCATACCAAAGTCTGTGAAGTGGCTCACTTTCTTTGTCCTAGCAGACATCTTCATAATGAAAAACTTTTCCTAAGGAGAAATTACTTGGCCAAGAAACCATGAGAAACGTGTTTCTAAAAGACATTTCAATAAAAATATCATGGCAATATTGTCAATCTAGGATAAAAACATCCTGCCACCTCCATTGCTAATGTGTTCTTTGCTTCAAACAAGAACAGAACCTGGAGCCATTCCAGGAGTGTCATACTTGTCTCCTTAATGATTGGAGGGCTCCAGGGCCTCTCCTTGTCCATATGTGATCTAATATTTGCATCAATATTCACAGGCTCTAGATTGGAGCACATTAATCCTTAAATTCAATTCCTTAGAATGCTTACTATCAGACAGTCTAATCTGACCTCCTGTATATCCCATTCCTTACAGAACATTGATATTTGATTTTGAACTTACTGAAGACACATATAAGAGTGAGAATTGCAATCTAAAGACACTGCTTTGTCATCCAAATGACTTCATAAGCAAATCTTGCTAAATTTGGATATTTCATTGTAAAGTAACTGCTTTTGTATGTATAAATTCTGCTTCATAAAACTGTATCCAAGGGGTCATGCAAAAGCCATTTTCTTTCCAATTTCTCTAAGCATGAAGCACTTTTCTGTTCTTTTACCAGACAGAGAGCACAATTTTGTGAAATACGAGGACAGCTCCATCACTGACCTGAACACCCCGTATGACTACGAATCACTGATGCACTATCAACCATTTTCATTTAACAAAAATGAAAGCATCCCCACGATCACAGCAAAGATACCAGAATTCGATAATGTAATTGGACAACGTCTAGACTTCAGTGCCATTGACCTGGAAAGACTGAATCGAATGTATAACTGCAGTAAGTCGTAATGTAACCATGGCAAACTGTTTCTTTGTTGGTACTTGAGCCTGGCTGGTTCACCTCCCTTATAGCTCTGAAATGACAAAAACTTTTCTCGGATGCTTGTGGGGAAGTATGGGAGAGGACCTGTGGTGTAAAGACCAAAACGGTTTATTCCTTCCTCACCCCTCTCTTTAGCTCTGCTACTTTCATTACTTTTGTAAAAGTTTGATTACTCAATGAAAGTCAATCCATTCACATCTTTTCTTCTGTGTTGCTCCTAGGGGTTCAGATGTGTAGCTATGTTCTGCTAGTGTTTGGGCAGCTTCATTGTGGGTTTTTTGACATGAATGCAACTATACTTCTTCCTTTTGTTACTGATGTTTGGTTTTTATTAGATTATTTTGCACCTGAGATGGGCTAAGTCTAGAGTACCACACTGTCTAGTTGGTTGCTAAGCTGGTTGAAGATGTTATCACCACATGTTATTATTAGTGAGAGTTATTGTCCCCATGATCTGTCAACAGAAGCATCAATTTGTAGCAAATTCAGCTGGACTGGTCCAAGGTAACTGAGTGGACTTTGCTTGAAGTGGAAGAACAGTGCTCCTACTCACCAAGCAGACAAGTAAGCCATGCAGAACCATAACCTCCAGCTGAGGAATGGTTGAATACAGCAGCATTGTTCACAAAGTGACTTGTTTATCCAAGGCTTGCAAGCAGGCACAAAGACAGCCACCAGAACTCACTGTGTTTCAGCTGCCGCATGGGAGTTTAACCTTCTGCAAAGTGGTCAACTCTTGTTACCTTTATGCAGGGAATCCCTCCAGGAATCATATCTGTCCTCTTTTGAGTCTTTGGGCTTGCCTGTGCTGTGGGTTGTCTTTTTTACTGGATGTCTATACTGCTTTAAACAAAACACCCTAAAATTGGAGCAGAAATTGTAATGAAATACTACTTCTAAAGTAACTGAGTGTGCATTGCTTTTCAGCTTCAACTCACACTTTTTTGGACCAGTGTTCTTTTGAGATTGAAAATATCTGTGGCATGATTCAGGGCACCAAAGATGATTTAGACTGGGTACATCAGCAGAGCAGTGCTGCAGGGCAGGATGACCACACACTTTCTGGGCATTGTAGAGGTAAGCTAAACAGAATGCTTTCCCGTGGAAAAGGGGTTAGCTGGAGTAATGGTCCTTTGTGTATGTCTGTACTGGTATGGTGTGTTTTAAATACAGCATCTTTAAAATCTTTTCTGAACCTGTTATTGCAGTCAACCCTTGAGAAAACCCAGCATCGGCTACTCTGAAAACACAGGAGTATAGGACCGTATTTAAGATACTACCTAGCAAACAGCCGAGTTGTAGCATTTCTAGTTAAGCAAAAAGCCCTTTTCGTTTTCATATGTCTTGGCCATGTGTCAGTTTATGGTTGCACTTCTGCTCTTGTTAATCTTTTTCAACATAGTGGAATGTTTTCCACACCAGCAAGATAAAGTGGAACAAAGAACAATCTTAACTAAAGACCTTTTAAATATAACCTGGAAAAGGATTTACTGCAACTTCCCAAGTCTGAGTAAGAGTTGGGTTACTGAATAAAACGGCCCTCATAGCCACCCATAAAAGTTCTGTTTGCTCTGTTTGCAAAGTAAATGAAAAATTAAGCCTGAGGAGTGCTGGTTCTGGAGGTAGAAGAAAGTTACAAAGTATTTTATGATAGAAGTTTAAGGATAATTTTCTTTCTCATACAGTAATTTTTCTGGTCTTTAGAGGAAAAAGGTAGAGCCAGCCAAAGTCACAGCTGCAGCATACTGGCTTACAACAGAGAATAAAGATTAAATCCCAATAGGCAATTCTGAAAAGCAAGGGCCTTATTTGTCATTATTTAGACAGGGTAAACTACTACAGGCTCAAAAAAATAGTTCCTTTTCTGGTAAATTTTGCCTAAGTACAAAGTGGGGGAATCCTGGCCTAAAGCAGGTGAGGACTTGGCACAGGTTGCTCAGAGAAGCTGTGGCTGCCCCATCCCTGGCAGTGTTCAAGTCCAGGTTGGATGGGGGTTGGAGCAACCTGGTCTGGTGGAAGGTGTCCCTGTCCCTGGCAGGGGGTTGGAACTGGATGAGGTTTATGGTCCCTTCCAACCCAAACTATTCCATGATTCTATAATATGTTCACGTGATACCAAGATAAGATATGTGTGCAAACACTCAATCTCTTGTAAATGTCAGGATAAAAGTAGACCCTTGAAATTTAAAGTAAAACCACTTCAGAAAAGGTTAGTGGGAAATTAAACTAGAGGGGCAATAACTCTTAAATATTTTCCTCAAAATGAGTTTTGAAATGTCCTTGGGCAAGCTGTAAAAAAGATCTTCATGTGCAAGTTCAGAAGAGTGCTAGTTTTGTACCCAGGGCATTTTTATTGCCTTATCACTGATAAGAAGTTATCTTACTCTTTACAAGATAATATAGCATACAATCTCCAAGACCTTATCTTTAGATTATCTTGAGTATAAATCAAATAAAAAAAAAATACATCTACTAATTACTTGCAGTCAGCACTGAACACTTTGTCTTACATCTTTGACATTCCTGAGACATCCAACCAGACCAACTAATGCAACATTGACATAAGCTGCCAGCCATATGCTAAACTACTAGTCCTGTTCTTATCCTGGTCTGTTTTGGATGGTTATCACATACTATTTCCTCTACTATTCATGTTAAGTACTACACTTATGCCTACTAAAAGAGTGGAGTTGAAATGGTAAATTTGCTCCATGCAGCCACAGGAAATCTGGAGATGGTAACACCACGCTTTCTTTGCAGATGCTGGCTATTTCATGTACTTCAGCACCAGCTCTGGTAAGGCAGATGAGGTGGCAATCCTGGAGTCTCGAATCCTTTATCCAAAGAGAACTCAGCAGTGCCTCCAGTTCTTCTATAAAACCACAGGAAGCCTTTCTGACAAGCTGATCATCTGGCTTAAAGAGGATGATGGCACTGGAAATGTTCGCAAGTTGAGGAAAATTCAAACCTTTCAAGGTAATTGTGGTAATATGAGGATAATCTATAGTATTAGAGATGGGAGGGAAGCGTTGCCTTACTGAGTCCATGAATGAAGTGGATTGGCACAGGAATCAAAAGATTTTCCTAAAGCTACTAGAATAACTTGCAGTTGGCTATGGAGTTTGGCATTCTGTAAGGGCATTTAGCAATGAAACTATGGGTTGTAATAATGTAATTTAGATGCTGGACAGCAGAAGTCACAATGTTCTTAATAATGTTACACTTAGTGACTGAGATGGACCCAAACTCTGCTAGAGATCTGTTGACTAGATCTCCACTGGCTATATTATCTAACAGTGAGCTGGTCAGATGTAAATACCTGTGCTCATCTGTATTCATTAAGAACCCCAGCTTGATTTTTGCATGGTTGGAAATATAAAAACTTATGTAATTCTGGAAATCTGAACTGAGTTCCCACTTCAGGTGATTTTGCTAAATGGGACAAATTCAGCCATGGCACTGTGCCTTTCTTGTGTCAAAACCCAAGACCTGTGATAACCTGCCTGTATCAACCTGCAGCAGTTTGCAGGGAAGAGTAAGTCCCTGGGAAAGTGGCAACAGCAGTTAAGTCTAACACACTGGGTCTTACCCACTTGTTATGACTCGGCCCTTAGCCTGTTCCTGTTACATTAGAGACTGACATTCACTGATGTTTGAAGAGTTCCTAATACAATGTCTCCAAAGCATTTAGATGGTAATGTGAATGTGAATGGTAATTATGTGAATACATAATAATCACAATACCAGTTTAAGATCTCTAGCCTTCAGGACTCTGCGAGAGGTCCAGTTGTCCAAAAATGCAGTTGGAATGGGTGGCTAGGGGTAAGCCGTTTCATCGTAGCACTAATCATACTGATGGCAATGTTTTACTTTCCTTTTACCAAAGCGGATGATGACTATAACTGGAAAATTGCCCATGTAACCCTCAATGCTCAGAAGAAGTTCCGTTACCTCTTCCAAGGAGTAAAGGGCAACCCTAGCTCTTCATCTGGTGGGATTGCTATCGATGATGTCATGCTGACAGAGACTCCTTGTCCCACAGCTGTGTGGATCATTCGGAATTTCAGCCAATTCCTTGAAAACACATCAAGTGATGTTATTCAAAGCCCCAGGTTTTATAGCCCTGAGGGTTATGGTTTTGGCATAAGTTTGCATCCCCACTCCAGAATCAGTGGCTACAGTCGTATTGCCTTTCACTTGTGCAGTGGAGAGAACGATGGTGTTCTGGAGTGGCCAGCTCTGAACCGCCAAGCTGTACTCACAGTGCTGGACCAGGACCCTGACGTCCTGAAAAGGATGTCCTCAAGCAGAAGCTTCACCACAAGAGCAGATGATGTTAGCTCAGGTAAGTGATGTCTGCCTGGAAGAATGATGAAAATGAAAGCCAAGGAACTTGAGTCAGAGTATTGAACATAGGACTGAAAAGCTGAGCAACTTTGGCTGTATTTCCCAATCTGGGACACTTTCTTGCATATAACTCAGAATTCCTGTCTGTGAAAGATCAACTAATGTGAAAAATGACACCTAGAAGGTTGGTGTTATTATAAACTGTCCCTGGGATATCTAAGTTTGAATCTAAATACAGAGTTCTAAGAGCTGGCAATTCCCATCCTACCTGTGTTTTGCCCATTATGATAGGTGGCATATCACCACAGGATGGTGTAGTGACAGCAGGGTGCTGTATTCCATTATTAAATCAGCAATAATTTAAGTTAAAACTGCGTTTTGGAGACTTGGCTAATTTGAACATACATGCTCTGAATTCACAGCATTCACATTGTAGCTGTATTTAAGAAAAAAATATCTGTGAGATCAGTCTGCAGCACCTGAAGCCTGTCTTGCTTGGCTGGGTGTAGGCTGCTTTTTCCAGTGGAAGCTTAGTACACACCTTTTCAGTAGGAGCGTTTAAGCCTTAGGTGTGAATATGTTTAACAGAACCATTGCAGTGAACAAGATCTGGTAAATTCTAAAGCATAGGTACCTAAAAAAACAGTAAGGAATGCCCTTACACAGAAGGGAGCTCTTTCTTAGGTGACAATGAGAAGGTAACTTGTGTTTGGTTAGTCCTTAAGGAAAGGGGAGTTGTGGAATTTCAATGCCCTCATATGGACTAAGAGTCTTCATGCAGACCATATCTGATGATCTGCTGGCACCCATAATTTGTCAGTCCTCTGTGATTTGTTTGGGTATTTCAGATCTGAATTTGATTTTACAGCAGAAGTCCCATTTAACACTGTAATGCAGAAATAAAGGCATGTCACACTTCCAGCTGCAAACTTTGTGGCTCTTATTCATCACTTATATTCTCTTTGCAGATGATAATGAAACCTCAATATGGGAGAAACCATCAATTGTTGGGAATTTTGATGTGTCATGCAATTGCTATAGAAGTGTGTCCCTGGGGTGGAATAGCTTCATATCCCACAGACAGTTAAGACGGAAAAGCTTTCTGAAAAATGATGACCTAATTATTTTTGCGGAATTTAATGGTAAAGACCCTCTTCCTGGTTCTTCTTACAAAAGCAAATTGGTGATCCTTTTCTCTTTTCATACATCCAAGTAACTATTGCCACTTGAGTTGTTGTCTCTTCTAATGGGCATCAACTTTTAAAGGCATTTCTGTGCCTTAGTTTCAGGTGGGTGATGATGATTAAAGTGACTATGAGTTCAGAGGAATCTAAGTGGCAATAAGTTACTGAAGGTTAACTTCTGAGACAGCTTTAAGCACCCTAACCAGTAGCTGTGTCCATTTCTAAGCATTGAACATAATGAAAGGCCATCTCTGTTGTTCATATTTTCAAACAGAACAGCCATACTTGGCATAATTTTTTGAAATACAGAATACCACTGATTTACCTAACTATTATTTTCTACTTTGTGTTTTGAATACGAAGAACTTGCTGTGGTATGGCAGGAGCTCTGTATGGCAAGAGTTCTGTAAAGGAAAAATGGAGAAGTACCCTCTAGTTCACAGAGCAGCCTGTAAGCCCCTGGTATGAAGAATACTACATATAGCATCACTCCTGTCTGATGTCTGTCTCCTCTTTTTCCTTTTTTAAAAGACCTAAGTCACCTCAATAACACTGAAGTTCCTGTTGGACCTGAACAAACTGCCTTCAGGAAAGGTCTCATTCTTGAAAGGCAGAAGAGAGCAGCTCAGGACATACAGCCCATTGAAGACCAGCTGCCTTATCTGCAAGACCCGTGTGACCCAAACCCTTGTCAGAATGATGGAGTCTGTGTGAATGTGAAAGGAAGACCAAGCTGCAGGTACCACAGACCTCTTCCCTGCTTGCCTTGACTTGCCCACCCCTCTGGGAGGGGGGGGGAAGTAGGTGGGGTTGGGGGTCAATGAGCAAGCGGCTGTGTTGTTCTGGGTTGCCGGCTGGGTTTAAACCACTACAATTCTTACGCAAATGATGCAGCTATTAAGTAAGTATTCAGAGCTACACATTTCAGAGGTCTAAGCCACTAGGTTTTCAAGGAACAGTAGGAGCAAAACATGTTACTGCTGTGACCAGTTTTAACTAGCAACCATAAGGGGAGGCAAAGAAACCCCATTCTCTGGTGCTTCCAGGGTATGTAGGTAGCTTCCAAATAAGGTGGGGATGTTGTAACATGAACCCCTCTGATGGGAACTGCCCACTGAGTGTGGGATACTGAGTGTGAGGTCCTTGGTGTGGACCTATAGGGCAGGACAACACTCCTGTTCCATATTAATCTGTACTTGATTTTCCCAGGTGTCCATCAGGACAAGCCTTCTTCTTCACGGGTGAGAGATGTCAGTCATGGCAGGTCCATGGGAACATCCTGGGACTGACAGTTGGTGGAATTGCTGGAACCATTGTCTTAACCATCGTCCTCATTTCTGTGATGGTGAGAAGATAAAAAGCTGCAGGAGGATAAATCACAGCCTGGTATTAATCCATAGTTCATGAGACATTGGGTTTCAGTGAAAAATTTTGAATACAGCTTGTCGAAAACCAGTCAGTGTATGTATGTGTGTATGTATGATGTAACCAAATAGCTGTTTACACTGTAAGACTTCACAGTTAAAGAACATAACGTAGAACTGTTGTCTAATGAAAGTTCATACACTGCCTTCCTTGTGTATTCTTTGCATGTTTCTTTTTTAATTCATCCAATAGCAAGCAGTCCAACAATGCTGAGAGTCCATGCATTTACTCTCAACAACAGTTCAAACTTAAATACTGGTAGAACCTCTCAAAACACTGGAAAAAGTCACACAGAAGCACGTATGTTAAGATTCTACAAATGTTTACAGAAATTGCTCAAGAAGTCCATTTTGGGAATGGATGAAAGGTGCCATGGCCACAGGTGAAGTGCAGTTTTTGGGAACTCCTGGAGCTCAAATGAAAGTAATCACCATGGGTAAACTGCAAATACTGCACTCAGCCCATAAGCTACAAGCTTAAGAAAAATCAGGTGCTAAGCACTGGAGTCTTCGGTGGTTCCTCTCTCCAGTGAGCCTGCGTTATAATTAACTTGTACACTTCCTGGGATCAGTCACTGTAGGATGTAGCTGACGGCATCTCTTGGCTCTCAAACATCACATCTAATAAAGGCAGCTTTCTCACAGCTATTGGAGCAGAATATTGAAAGAATGACTCTCTAAGGCTCTGAAAATCTATATTTAGGCTCCTTAAATAGACCTGTACTGAAGTTGCTCAGAAGCATTGATTAACTGTAGTTTCTAACATGAGACCTTGTTTAATCTGTACTTCTGAATACAGGTCAGTTCCAGGAAGGCCTCCTAACTCTAACCCCTTGGGAGAAGGACTATAATAAGCCTTGCCATCTAAAATCACTCTGAGAAGTGGCTTTTGGAAATTCTAGATGAGATTTTTATTCTTGTATGAAGGAAAAGATCTGCTTTGTGTGCAAACACAAACAGTAGCTGAAGTGTTGGTCATTTTTGCTTGAGGCCAAAGCATGTGTAGCTCTTTATTTCCTGTTGAAACTTGCATTTAGGGCATTCATTTTCCTGAAAGCAAAGAGCTGTTTCCAACTGTCCCTTGCTTAACAAACAGCACTTGCATGAGAACTGGGAATTCCGTTGTTAGAGAACAAATCCCTTTCTTTCTAACTTCCACAGGCTTTCAGTGCAGAACCTCAGTCTTGCTTGTGTGCCCCAGGCCTGTATGGGTGGTGGAGCTGCATTACAGCCCTGCAACCCTGGCATGGGTTTGAAGCTGCTGATGCTTTGCTTGCCTTACCCACCTATTTTACCTCACAGCATTGAACTGGAACCAACAGTGGTCCAAGGTAATGGAGACTGGAGATCTGGATCATAGGGAATGCACACACCACATCCTCTTAGCTTCTGCAAAAGACCCCTGTAACCTACAGAAGATCCTTTGGAGCCACCAGGTGTCATCAGCATTGCTTGCAGCTCTTGGCCACAGGAGAGATGTGAAAGGCACAGCTCAGACTGCCTGAGCTTTGAACCGAGGGCGTCTTTGCCAGCTCCCAGCCCTAAACTTAGTCTGTCCCCTAGGAGGAGCTGTCTCAGCAGTACTTCTCAAGCAAGGTGCCTGTCCTCTCTCTTTTGGGTTTTCTCATCAGCAATGGCGTCACTCAAAGGTGTGAACCTGCCCTCGTTCACTTAGCCAGGGCAAAACGGGGTCTGCAGCCCAGGCTTCATGGGGCAAAAGGGGTAGAGAAGTCTTCCACAGTGATTTCTAGGGCATTTCAGACTTCAGCTTAAAGACTCAGCCGCTTGCAAACAACCGCATGTATCTCTGCTCCTGACCCTGCTGCCAGATCTGCTGCTGTAAGACTCTAACACTTCAGCGCATCACAGTGAGACGGCTCTTGCGTGGCTGTTCCCTGCCCAAGGCTGGGACTGGAAGTAGACGGTTCTCATGGACACATATTTACTTTGTTGTTAACACGACACCTCACCTTCCCAGGACGGCTAGCTGCTGCAAACACGCAGTTAAACAGGGGCTCTCAGTGCAGGGCTGACTGGCCACCACTGCTGCAGGCTAAATGATTTGGGCAATGCTTCCAGCAGTACTGGACCAGGGGCAACCAGGAGCCTCTCCTGAGATCGCTGCTGAGAGTGAAGTGATTGCTGCTGCCAAACAGCATGTGGGAAAAATCCTACAAGCTCTCATTTGACCCACACACTGGTTTATCTTCCATCTGCAGCCGTGGGAGATGGACTGCTGCCCAAGGAAGGGAGGGAGCTGCCTGGCCTGCCTGCAGCACAGTGTACAATGCCGACAAGAAGTCAGCAGTGTCACCCCGTGGAATGTGCACACCCTTTTCAAGGAGATGGCATCTGGGCAGAGGTAACACCCAGATCACACAATTCTCTAGCACTTTCCTGTTAGAAAGCCAGGGTAAAGCACAGGATACAGCTGATGTGGTGCACCCAGACTGCGGGCAGGACAGGCAGGTGAGCAGGGACCGGCCAACCATGATGCCAACACTGCCTTTCACACACAGCTCTTCTTTCCTTTGTGCAGCAGCTCTATCCCCTTCCCTTGGGGCTGATTTTTGCTTCCCAGTTCAATTAACAAAGGGAAGCCTCCTTCCTGCCTGACAAAAAGCCCCAAACCTAATGGGCTGAGATGTGCACTGTTTGTTACCCTGCAAAGGGAGGAACGATCCAAGAAGAGATTGCAGAAGGATTAGCACTACTTATACCAAGGAAAAAGCTAAAAAGAATTTGGAAAGAGTGTTAAAGTGTTAGAAGAAATTATCCTGGATTTTGTGTAGGTTGTTTTGTACATTTTACCCTGGTTTTCTAACAGGAAAGTACTAAGGCAATGACACGGTCCATGTGTGAATCTGCCTGTCAGCCCCATGTCATCTCAATGGCATGGAATCCTGTTAGTTGTTGAGAACCAACTTGACCTTTCCAAAATGCAGCTGTTTCCTGGACATGTTTCCTGGGACAGTGTAAGGAGTGAATATGCTGGCCAGACTGCTGAGCCATCAAAACATCAGAGATCAGAACATAATTGGTTTCATGGCCCAAACAAAAGGTATCTGAACTGCACACCTGTAAACCCCAGTTCTGAGTCACATTGATTTTCACTGTCCACTCTAGTGGGATTAAAATGGTCCTGGGCTCTTTGCATTGTTTGTATCGAAGGTTCCCAAAGTCTTTTAAGAAATGGAGGGTAAAATCTGAGCTTGAAGCACATATAAGAGCTGTTCAGCAACCACCACAGTCCAAAACCTCTATTCAGAGCATGTGAGAGAAGGCATGTCTGATCTTCAGAGACCTGTATGTCACAGTCCTCTTCTTTACTGTTTTTCCTAATTTGGAATATATGAGGAAGGTGTCAAGGCAGTGACTGTTCTCCATCCAATGCTATAAAAGGTGAATAATCCCTTTTAGAGATTAGTGGAACTTGGTAGGGTTTTGTTGCAATGTTTTTAACTCGGTGCCTTGCAGTTAAGCAGAGAGGTACATGAGTGACAGAATCATCAGGAAACAAGCCCCATGACAGCCCTGACTTCAAGAAGGTAGGTGAATGCAGGAATCTGGGCTTTGGTCAGACAAAGGGAAGGACTGGGCCAGCTGCCCACTTCTCACCTTGCCTTGTTCTTGCTGCTGGGAGGGGTATAGCGTTGTTGTGGACATTTGTTTTCCCTTCTTCCACCATTTAGCACTTCCTTCCACTTTTTCTTCTCTTCCCTTATATCTGATCCGTGTATATACAAGTGAAGCCTTGGCCCCAAGTGTTTAAGACCAGCACAGTTAATTTCTGAGCTGCTTCTCTTTCATGAATTGTCATGGCTTTTGTAATGTTGGCAAGGACCTTGCCTTTCAAGATCCACCCAAAGACAGCTTTCAGTGCCAGACAGCTCAGCATCACATCACATCCTGATTTTTCATTCACATACAGTCAAGACCCAGGCTTAGCTAAACCGGGCAGTGTGGTGAAACCTCAGGGATGAAATGTCTGCAAAGGTAAAGTGGGTGCGACTGTGCCATCTACATGGACTTGTACTTTAGAGCTTATGTACCACACAGTGGGATTGTATGATTCTGTAGCAAGTCAGTATTGCACAAGTTACTTCCAGAGTGAGTTAGATCAAATTGCTGTCCAAAGGCAAATATTGGTTGGAATAATGTGAAAAGGTCTAATTTTCAAGTTTCCACTGGCCATGGAGTTCAAAGAGATTCTGGATTTTCAAATATTTCTTAATCTCTGTACTCAAGTTTCAGTATTATATCTACATCTTCAAGGAAAAAGAAATTCCTTTCAATATAAATAGTACATTTGATTGATGCTTGTTTATTGTTTTCAGTCATTACCTGCCCATACCAACCCATTGCACATGCCTGTAACTGTAGTCAAGAGTTTCACATCCTGATTCATCCCAGAGTCCTGGGAAAGGGTTCACCACTGGTAGACACAGGCCTGATTCCCCAGTGACCATATGGGGCTGTACCACTCAACAGCAGTGTTTGATAATGGCCTCAAATCTAAATCTTCACGATTCCGCCTACTATATTTTACATTAAGTTTTGTAACATCTTTGTGCACTATAAATACTTTGCAGGCTCTCTCATAGCCCCCCACTTTAGTCAGGAGTCCTGCCTTTAAAGGTATACAGTCTTGGAAATAGCTGTTTCCAAAAATGCAGTCTTAGAGCAATAATTTCTATAAAACCTTTCATCCTGCCTGGCACATGGTGGTTTACATTCACTGCAGAGTTGACTCTCTGGGCCCTCCAAGTGTGATGCTCTTCTGAGAGGACCCTCAAACATACAGACTTTACACAAAAGATTCCTTACATACTTAACACTACTATGCATTAGATAAATGCAGTTCCCTCTGTGGTAGAGGGCAGTAACCATCTCCCTCTTACCACATATCAAGGGAAGGACAACTATAGTTAAGGATATAAAGATTCCTTTTCTTCAAAAATAGTGCTACATGGAGCTTTCAGTACAGAGCTTTCAGTACATTCCATCTGAAGAAGACCATGCAGGAATCATCATGGTCTTCGTTTTACCCAAGTTAAAAGTGAAGATCTGAAAGGGAGATTCTTAATGAATCTTTTTCTTTGTGAATCTTTAGTTCCAGAAAGTCTTAAATAGAAAGTGGAGAGCGCTATACCCTATGCACTTTCCAAACTCCTATATGAGGGCAAGAGACAAGCTGTGAGGTACTTGTGTATCTATCTACACAGGCTTTTGGCATCAGTCTGAGAGTTGATAGGGGAAATACTAAAACCACTGGACAACAGCTGTCTATACAACTGTAACTCATGGCTCAGTACTGCACAGTGCTAAGCACCCTCTTAAATGCTGAGAATTCTTCACTCCCAAATGTCTTTTCCAGCACTTAGAGGCCTTCAAATCCCTGTCATCTCTTCTGGGATTGGCAGCCCCTGTAAAATTCCACTTCTCAAAGCTTCCCTGCCTTACACGTTAACCAGAAATGATTATTCCAGAAGAATGCACCAAGGCAGTTTACTCAAAATGAAGCAGTCCACTTCTTGATGACTCACAGGTACTTTTTGTGTGCGTCTTGGAAAGGGCAGAGGTTCTTTCAGAGCTATGTGATTTAGCATTTGCAGTGCCTCAGTTAAGCAAAGAATATGCCTTGGAAGTGTTTTCAGAGGAAGAGCTGGATGGCTCTGAAGAAGATACTCTGTATTTTCCTGCAAAACAAAGCATAGTGGTTAGGCATAAGGACAGACAGCTTCGACACGTTGTCACTGCAAAGCAAGGACAGTTAGACTGTCCTGATGACGCAGTTGGCTTTGACTTGGTCTGCAGCCCTGATACTAGCTGCATTACAGCAGTACAAGCAACCACAGAAGTCAGTGTGTTTGCTAACATAGCCAGGATATGTCAGCCTGAACTGATGATTATGCCATGGGATAGTAATTTACTCACACAAATGCAGGGACTTAGTGGTCCTCGTTGAGCATGGTTGATAAATCCCAACTCCCTCCTTTTGTGACCATGAGACTCTAAACTAAGACGCAAGTGCAGAGAACCCAGGAGCAGAGTGTGGAAGAGAGTGGTAATAATGCAAGAGTCTCAAGTGACAGCAGCATGGGAGGCAGTTGTGGGCAAGTATCTTTCTTGTGGTATGAGGCTTCTGTATCTGATCATTGTACTCATGTAAACTTACTGTAGCAGAGTAAGAAACCAACTTCTCCTTCCATTATCTGACTAATAAACTGGCTCTTAAAAAGCAATTGCTTGCCTACATTAAATTCCTCCTTATCCCACTTTGACCAAATGTCACAATCATCTTCTCTGAGCAATGGTTGGATGCAAAGATTACACACTTTCTTAGGAAAGAAATTACTCATATTTCCAGCAGTGTGTCTTACAAGTCATAACTGAAATGCTGACATCCATAAAATGACAGCCAGAGAACTTTTAAAGAGATATATCTCCAAGGTGGTGAAGAGTAAATGAACAGTAAATGAAATGAGGAGCACTGTTCCAGGATATGATTAAGCTCAAAACAAAAGTCAGTCAGTGGGTTTTAGAACTGATGAAGCATACCACTTTGCAATACTTTAGATTAAATATTAGGAAGGAGTTCTTCCCTGAGAGGGTGGTGAGGCACTGGCACAGGTTGCCCAGAGAAGCTGTCCCATCCCTGGCAGTGTTCAGGGCCAGGTTGGATAGGGCTTGGAGCAACCTGCTCTAGTGGAAGGTGTCCCTGCCCCTGGCAGGGGGTTGAGACTGGATGAGCTTTAAGGTCTCTTCCAATTCAAACCATTCTATGATTCTATGAATCTATGATTCTATGATTATGCTGCTAGCATTATGCTACAATCACAATCAGTTATGCTAGTGGTACCAATGGCTTACTCTAGTTCCTTTGTATTAGGAGGTTAAATGCCATCTACAGATGGATGGATAGACAGTTTGATAGATAAAGAAGATAGATAGATGATAGATAGATAGATAGGTAGATAGATAGATAGATAGATATAGATAGATAGATAGATAGATAGATAGATAGATAGATAGATAGATAGATAGATAGATAAAAGAATAAACAGCCCCTGACAGTGAGAATGCAGGCAAAACCTTATTTGTGCTTCAGTAGGCGAGATTTATTGTCACATACCTGTTTTCCCACATAAGTTGTTAAAGGTTCTTGAAAATGGATAGCTCATAGCAAGCATTGGTGTCACCAGGATCAGAGAGGTTGACTGTAAGAGAAAAAGTAAAAGCTTTTTGTCAAAAGCCTGGAACTTTCTTTGCAGCCACATTGATGGGGGAAAAATATAAAACTTAGCAATAAGATGTCCAGTAGTACAAGCAGGCAACCCACCAATGGACAAGTTAGATGTTTGAGAGGCATCAAGTTCACCCATTTGCATGTTTATGATGGCAATGAAGGAGATCAGCTTTGAAAGGAACTGCAAGGAAACAGCAGGACACAAACAGCGTGTCTCTAACTGCTGGCCAGGGAACATGGGGTGGGCTCCAGAGCCTACCATATCAGACAGTAGAGAGTTCTGGTCCCTTATCTGAGGGAATGCGTCCATTAAGACAACCAGAAAAGCTGAGATTTATGTGCTTACGGATGCTCCTTGAATGCCAATAGCCTGAGATAATCAGAGGCAAATTTAACTTGGCACACTAGAGGGCATTGGAACACAACTCTCTACAGTCCAGACAGGAAAGAAGAAACGTTTGCCGCTAAAATGAAGTTTATTTTTTGGTTCTGGAGTGGCTTGGGATTCCTCTAAAGATGTGTTAAAAAAAAAGTGTATGGAAAACGTGTTTTTTTTTCTGTTCAGTCCCTCTCTGTTCATTAGGTTGTACCATGGTGGCAGAAATTAAGCAGTTTTGTGTATTGTCACCTGTATCATAAGGTGGTAGAGGAAGACGGGATATGACTCATATCTAAAAAGTCTGATCAAAGACTTTGATCTTGCTTAATTTATTCCTTATCAGCAGAACTGCCAAGGACATATGCCAGTTCCCATTGGAGCAGCTTCCACAGTGTCAACTAGAGCTGGAAGAGTCTGAAAAGGAATTCAGAACTGAGATCCAAGACTTGTTATCTCTACTTTATTCTGCTAGATGTGTCAGTATAAGATGGAATGAAGAAAGTAACATGCTTAATGATAGCTGTATCAGTTATTCCTGCCTTCCTTCCAGTATCCTGAGAAAAAAGAATTTTTTCCCATAGTCAGAGTAGCATCATGTACAGCAGATGTCCTATTCAAGTCAGAAAGAAGGAATGGTGCTGGGTTCCCAGGAGTAATCCTCCTGCAGAAAGCAATGGGATACTTGGAGTACTTCTGTAAAAAAATCCATGTGGATTATTCTGGGCAGCCTAAATGAAGAAAAATGAGTCAGAAACTGCATCTTTCCCTTTGATGGTTGGAGCACTTAAAATTTAGAGAGTTGCTCTGTCTCCTTCTGGGCCATCAGCTTGTTGCTGGAGGGGGCATGCAGAGAGGTCACTACATTAATAATATAGATGATGGGAAAAGGGCACCTTTACCAAGTCTGCAGAAGATACAAAACTGAAATGAGCGGCTGATAGATCAGATGAGTCTGATGTCATTCAGAAGGACCTCAACAGGCTGGAGAAATGGGATGACAGGAATCTTATGAAGTTTGACAAAGGGAAATGCAAAGTCATCCTATCCCTCAGGAGGAACAACCGTATGCACCAGGGCATACAGGGGACATCTAACTGGAAAGAAGTGAAAAGGTCCTACACTTGTGTCGGAGCAATCCCAGGCACAGCTACAGGTTGGGCAGAGAAGAGATTCAGAGCAGCCCTGTGGAGAAGGACTTGGGGGTGTTGGTTGATGAGAAAATGAACATGAACCAGCTTCTGTGTGTCCTCGCAGCCCAGAAAGCCAACCATATCCTGGGCTGCACCAAAAGGAGCGTGACCAGCAGGTCGAAGGAGGTGATCCTGCCCCTCTCCTGGGTCCTGAGACCTCACCTGGAGTATTGTGTGCAGTTCTGGTGTCCTCAACATAAAAAGGACATGGAAGTGTTGGAACAAGTCCAGAGAAGGGCCACGAGGATGATCAGGGGACTGGAGCACCTCCCATATGAAGACAGGCTGAGAAAGTTGGGGCTGTTCTTCAGCCTGGAGAAGAGAAGGCTGCGTGGAGACCTCATAGCAGCCTTCTAGTATCTGAAGGGGGCCTATAGGGATGCTGAGCAGGGACTCTTCATTAGGGACTGTAGGGACAGGACAAGGGATAACAGGTTAAAACTTAAACAGGGGAAGTTTAGATTGGATATAAGGAAGAAGTTCTTTACTGTGAAGGTGGTGAGGCACTGGAATGGGTTGCCCAGGGAGGTTGTGAATGCTCCATCCCTGGTGGTGTTCAAGGCCAGGTTGGACAGACCCTTGGGTGACATGGTTTAGTGTGAGGTGTCCCTGCCCATGGCAGGGGGGTTGGAACTAGACAATCTTAAGGTCCTTTCCAACACCAACTATTCTATGATTCTATGAAAACAGAGCAGGACTTTTCTCCTTGGTGCCTACTAAAAGGACAAGAGGCGGTGGGAATGAAGACAGAGCCAGGCTTTTCTTGTTTGTGCCCAGTAAAAGGACAAGAGGCATTGAGAACAAACAGAAATACAGGAAATCCCACTTAAGAAGAAACTTTTTCACTGTGAGGTTGTTCAAACACAGGAAAAGGCTGCACAGAGAGATTGTGGGGTCTGTATCCTTGGAGCTACTCAAAATCCAGCTGGACATGACTCTGACCATGTTTTGAGTGAGAGGGTGGTACTAGATGATCTCTGGAGGTACTTTCCAACTTCAGCGATTCTATGACTTCAGGGAAGTTGGAGTGATTTTAATCAATGCTGCTCCTCTGAGCTGACAGTCCAGCATTAATAGATGCCTTAACTCCTTTGAGCATATGTACCCATCTGTCTTAATTATCCTCATTTTTAGGTCTGCTTCCTAATTCTTTAGCAGTACCTGTACAGACTTTTCTAAACCCGTATAATATTCAGATACCAATATAAAATTAACCCCTATTGTCATTTAAGAATGATGCTAGCATATATCACCATTTACTTTTTCCACTATAAGTGCCAGTAGTTAGATTCTGATGCCTTCAATCCCTTACCCATCCTTGTGTGGCTTTCTTTACTGAGGGATTATGAATGCAGAAGTGTAAGGTGAAACAAGCATTTCTGGACATAGAGCTATCCATCCTCATGCAGCCATCTCAGATACAAGTATTTTATTCCTGTTGGCTGAAACTTTTCTGTATTCTGTGTCTGGGAATGTGGCTCCTCTTGTGCAGAAGTAGAGATGGACACACCTTTGGCATCAGCAGGAAGAGGGTAATAAACAACTCTGTAGTCCCAACATGTCTTCAACCAGCAGAGTTCTTTGTGAGGTGAATATTAGTCCATAACCTCAGCTCATGGCCCTCTCCTAGGGCTGTAATACATGCCCTGGGTCACTGAGGCTATTACCCCATTGTGTGGGTGGCCTCCTCTATTCTGCTTTAGAGTTTTGTCAAGCCTCATTGTAAAAGCAGGAAGTTCTGTGGGTTTACTCCTTTGTGCACACTGACAGACCATCCCCAACCTCTCTAGAGGGCACTGGTTACTTAATATCATAAACAGAATTGTACTCGGTTGGATGCAAGTATCCTCTTGCCCAGTTGCTTCTTATCCAACATAGGCTATAGCAGAGGCCCTAGGGAAGAGTTTTATAAAAGCAATGCAGTAATTCTCCAGAATGTTCTTTCCCCTTCCGCCTTTCAGACATACAGGGACGTCTGGAGGCAAAAGGCAATACTTTGGTGTTTAACAGCCTTTAATGGCCTATTAAGCTTACACAACATGAAGTAAATCAAGGCTCATAAAGGGATATAGGGTACAGGTTATTTTCTCCTCTCTCCTTCCACTTGTGGGCAGCAACATGAGAACAAATAGACAGACACAGTCCATTAATACATGGCTTTGTGGTTGGATAGCCACAGAGCAGGTCAAAAGCTTAAGGGTAAGAATCAGAGAGCATGGCAACAAAGGATGGTTGGTGTTTACTACAGGCTGCCCAATCAGTACTACTGATGAAGCCTTCTTACTCCAGCTTGCAGGAGACATCATGCTTGCAGGCTGTTGTCCTGCCTGGGGACTTCAACCATCCTGACATCTGCTGGAAAAGTAGCATGGTGAGCTATAGGCAATCCAAGAGACTCCTGGAGTGCATTGAGAATCACTTAAACCAGACAATATAGAGCCCTACCAGGGCAGATGTGATACTGGACCTGATGGTCATCAGTGTAAGCAAGCTAATTGGTGATGTCAAGATTGGAGGCAGCCTGTGCTGCTGTGATCATGTACTCATGGAGTTCACAGTCCTGAGGGAGATGAGACAGACAAAGGATACAGTCAGGACTCTGAATTTTAGGAAAGCCAACTTGTAGCTCCTTAAGGAGTTAGTCAAGAGGACCCCCTGGGAAACTGCCCTCAGGGACAAGGGAGCAGAACAGAGCTGGCAGGTCTTTAAGGATGCTTTCCAGAAAGCACAAGAGCTCACAATCCCCAGGTGTGAGAAATGGGGTAGGGAATGCCAGCTGGCATGGCTGAGTTGAGACCTACTGGTCAAACTAAAGGGCAAGAAGGAAATGCACAGGCAGTGGAAACACGGACATTGTCCTGGACACTGCCTGGTTGTGCAGAGGTGGGATCAGGAATGCCAGGGTGTAGCTGGAGCTGAACTTGTCAAGAGAAGCAAAGAATATCAAGGGCTTCTACAGGTATGTCAACCAGAAGAGGAAGGTCAAAGAAAGTGTACCTCCCCTGATGTGCAAGACTGGAAAACTGGTAACAATGGATAAAGAGAAGGCTGAGGTATTCAGCAACATTTTTGCCTCAGTCTTCACTGGCAGGCTCTTTCCCTACACCTCTCAAGTGGATGAACTGCAGGGCAAGGACTGGGGAAGCAAAGTCCCTCTCACTGTAAGTGGAGATCAAGTTTGTGACCATTTGAGGAACCTGAACATACATAGATCTATGGGACCTGATGAGATGCATCCCAGCACCCTGAGGGAATTGGCTGATGTAGCTGCCAAGCCACTCTCCATGGTGTTTGAGAAGTCATGGCAGTCAGGTGAGGTCTCTGGTGACTGGAAAAAGAGCAATATCACTCCCATTTTAAAAAGGTAGAAAGGAAGACCCTGGGAACTATGGACCTGTCAGCCTCACCTCTGTGAATGGGAAGATCATGGAACAGATCTTTCTAGGAGCTATGCACATGGAGGACAGGGACGTGATTTGAGACAACCAGCACAGCTTCGCTAAGGACAAATCTTGCCAGACCAACCTAGTGGCCTTCTATGGTGGACTTACTGCATTACTGGGCAAAGGAAGTGCTATGGATGTTGTCTGTCTGGACTTCTGTAAAGCCTTCAACACAGCATCCTTCTGTATATATTGTAGAGGTATGGCTTTAATGGATGGACTGTTTGGTGGGTGAGGAACTGGCTGGATGTCACATGGAGAGGGTTCAAGTTGCAATATCTCCATCCTTTCCTGCTCATAGCTGAAGGGCATCTTCCCCAAGAAGTTCCCTTTGTATTTCCCTTAGGTTGTGCATAAATAATAGTGCCACTTAAATTTTCGGTTTTCTAACTTAAAAAAAAAAACATAATTTCCATTATATTTATTATATGTCTTGTGGAATTTAGATCAAATGTCCACCAACCTCCTTCTAATTATTTACTAATTATAGGTGAAATAATGAACTTTGAAAATGTGGATCTGTTTATGGTATTAGTATCTTCTCTTTTATACAGCAGTAACTGACATAGATTCTTAGGTCATACTCCTAACCTTTGTTTGCTGAGAACTCCATTTGGACATTGAATTCCTTTTCAGCAGGGCTTCTTGTATCTATTTGTTAAAAAAAAATATGATCAATTGGTAAATGCAGAATTATGTTTGAATTCCAACAGTATTTTCATGCAATATAAAAAATAATTTGAATTCTTACCTTCTTGTCCCAGAGAGTCCCAAACACCAAAATGAATAATCCCTAGGAGACAGACAGTTACATGCAGTTTGATCATACCTTTTAATTGCAGTTTCTCATAATTATTTCAGACATTTTCCATGCTGACTATTTAAACTTTGAACTCTTTGACAGAGGACATTTTTCTAACTGCATCTCACATAATGGAGTGTTAATGTGGTAGGAGTTTTCCTGGCCTGGCCTATTTAAACTGGGTGTATATCTCTTCTGTAGAAGTGGCACAGATAGTTTCCTGGCACTAAACACATTTAGAAGAAGGCACCACTGTGTATGGATGACATGCCCTGCCTATGCTTCCCAGATAAGCTAGCATCTTGGACTTGAAGTATACAATTTTTATGCCGTTCTTTAGAGACGGAGTAGACATAACTACTGTGCCCTTAAAAGAAATCCCATTGTATTGGGATCCTACTGATCACCTAAATATGTTGTTGTAAAAATCATCCTGACTGAAAATGTTCAGTCACTTGTATTCTTTTTATTATTAGTACCATTCATCTGTTCTTGGTGACTTTCGTGTTCTTTATACTAATTTCTTGAGCACACAAGAGCTTAATATGATGCCTTCAGATGCACTAAATGAAACCAAACAGCTGAAGCTTGCCCACCTGAACATAACAGGGCTATTTTCCTGATCTTCAGGAATGAAATTCTTCCCAAAGGTACTGGCAAAGTTGTAAGTTATCTTTACATCAGCTTTATCTATAAGGCACACCTGTTAAGGCAGCTGGGAATATGAAATGCTGCTGAATTCCTGGAATGGGTTTTCCAAAGAGCCCTTTGGGAATAAGGATGTGTAAGGTAAACCTGATCTCTCTCAAACTGTTTTTATTCCTCTCCAAACACAGCACTACAAGAATGTCACTACATGTTAAATGGTCATTCAGTAAACAAAACCATATGTATGTGCAACTCACCTGCAAAGCATTGAGAAGAGCAAAGAGGATATGGAAGATTCGATGACTATTTTTGATGATGGTGGCAAGACCAAATCCCCAGGTAAGGCCTAATAAGGGTGTCAAGATAGCCACACTTTTGCCAATTTGAAACAAAGAGTTCCTCTCCTGCCTGTTTGACCTATCCCCAATAGTTGGCCTCAGTATTTTTATTATAACAACTGCAGTGATGAACAAATTCATAGCCACAATGATCAGGGCAGGTATGACGAAGGCCAAGAGAGCTTTGCTGTCCTTCCAGTTGAGCCAGCAGACATCCTTTCTGGTGTAATTGTTCCTTGGCAGTGTGACAGCAATGGTGATGGCTGCAATGGCAAAGGGGCATCCATATCCCAAACAGAATGCCACTGCTTTCTGGGAGGACTTGCTTGTGTTATGCAAGATGAAGACCAGTCTGTAGAAAAGAATGAGGCCCAGGCTGAGCATCCAGAAAAAGACACACAGGTAGAATAAATGGATGAAGAAGGTGGCCACTAAACAGATACCTCTGCTCATCTGTTGGTTTTGGTCATTGATGGAGGCAGTGACAATGAACCAAATATCAGCAATCAGAAGTGATGTAGCTATGTTGAGTATACAGACATGGCGCATATAGGAGGTTGTGTTGTTTGTCACATATTTCCAGACTAAGGATTCAATTATAATGCAGACCACCAAACTCAAGATTGAAATAGCCAGGCCAATGTAGGTAATGTAATCTTCAAAGATTAACTGGTAGGATTTATCAGGTGACATGAGAATGGAGAATGATGTCAAGTGATTGCAGGAGCAAATGACATAATCTTCTACCTCTGTGGGGGTGCAACCATTAGTATCCCAGCCCCCTCCAGCTTTGTTGAGTGTGAAGTTCCAAAAGACACACCGGGGCATCTTTAGAGACAAGTGTTTCTTTGCAAAGGTCATATTAATGTCAAACTTCTGGCTTCTGTTGCTGCTCACTGTTGTTGATAGCAGTAAACCATTCAGATACTCAGACTCATTCTGGAGCAAAATATGTCCAAGTTTTGAGTACATCACACTGACAATGGTTGAATTTTGGGTTAGAGTCTGAATCTCAGTTTCATCAATGAGCACATTAACTGTGAGGTTTTCTGTACTGCGGAAGTTCTTATTATAATCCATGTTGCTGTTTTTTGTGACAACTATGCCTTGTAGCTGAAGGCTGTTTGCAGAGACAGGAGGAATGGTATTATTAACTGGTTGAAGACGTAGGGAAAAATTTTCTACTGATTGAAGTAACAAAGAACTTTTGAGTATCTCCTCTTTATTCAGGTCTTCCCAAACTTTAGCTGTGGCATCAGCAACAATGAAGTCCACTGTGGAGAGGAAATTCTAGAACAACAAAAGAATAATGTTGTTACTGAAATCCCATACAAATCACTGTTGTTTCTGATGGTGATTTCTGTGTGGTCCTAGAACTGGCTTTTGAAAAAGCCCAGCATTTTTGTATGTTGCTCAATCCATGAGGAACCTACACTTGTTAACCCTCTGAATGCTCTATTTTCAAGTTAAAGTTTCCAGAAATGGAGTTGTGTGGTGCTTTTTTTTTTTTTTTTTATATATATTACTTGGTATTTGTCTTCTCCATCCTTCTTTTCCTTCTTTCTCAAGGTTTGTGCTATCTTTAATTTGTCACTTTCTATCATGTAGGGTTCTCCAGCTACAAAACATCATCTCTTTGCTCAGAAGAGCAGTGCTTTTCCTCTGTACCTCACGATCAACGTTTTAAAGTATTTCTAAGATTTGCTTTGCTAATCATTTGTTGTAAGATCTAATTGATTTTCCTTGCTTGATCATGGTTCCTGGAATTCACTCTCCCTAACTGTATTTCAAACTTCTTTTTCTATTTCTTCTTCTACACATAGAATCATAGAATTATGGAATGGTTTTGACATTTTAAGACCAATCCAATCTCCTTTCTATGGGCAGGGAAATATACCTTGACCTTGAATATTTCTAATGATGTGGCATCCACAGCTTCCCTGGGAAACGTCTTCCTATGTCTCACCACCCTCATTGTAAAATATTTCTTCCTTATATCCAAACTAAATCTCCCCTCTTTTAGTTTAAAACCATTGCCCCTTGTCCTGTCATTACAGGCCCTGGCAAAAAGTCTTTCTCTGTCTTTCCCATAAACACCCTTTAAGCACTTGAAGACTACTACAGTGCCTCCCCAGAGCTTTCTCTCCTCCAGGATGAACAACCCCAACTCTCTCAGCCTTTCTTCGTAGGGGAGTTGTTCCAGCCCTCTGATGATTTTTGAGGCCCTTCTCTGGACCTGCTGTAAGAGGTCCATGTCTATCTTATACTGGGGAGGGAACTCCAGAGCTGTACATAGTACTCCTGGTGGCTGTCACTAGAGCAAAATAGAGGGGGAGAATCTCATCCTTCAACCTGCTGGCCATGCCTCTTGTTATGTAATCCAGAATACAGTTGGTTTTCTGAGCTGCAAGTGCACATTGTGTACCCATGTCCAATTTCTAGTTGCTAAGCATATCACATCATCTCTTTCATGCACGGGCTTCTTGTCTTCATCATTTGGACCTTTTATAAAATCTTCTGTATCTTTGCTGTCATTTCATATTTGCTCTCTTTAATACTTTTGTGTTCCTGACCCTAAGTAACTGTGGAAATTCTCCAGGGAGAATGTCATCCCCTGTGACAAAAGGGGCCAAAGGGCTTTGTAAGAATAGGTAAGACTTAAAATAAAACCTTACTTGAATAGTGAGCTCCTCTGCATCTGCTGGGATAGAGGAGATCATATCCAGGATGGTAACAATTGCGCCTAGGTTTGCAGGAGAACTGTTTATTATGTTTTGCTCCTTTCCTGTGTTTTCCTTAAGCTCCGCAAGGTAGTTAGGTAGGTTTGCTTTTGCCTCAGGACTGTTGACCAAGGACTGGAATAGAAGATAACAAACAGCGCACCACGTGTTTGCAGTTTGCCTAGAGCTTGATCTTCCTACATAATGGCTATCCCTACACTAGTAAAATAAACAGAGCCAGGGTCATTCTAGACATGCTGTTAATGTTCAACTCCCTGACCCTTCAGAACACAGCATCCTAACTTGTTCTGGGTTAATATCTAGGGTATTATGAAGAGTGGTGTCTTCATGACAGAGAATAGTCTCTTGCCTGTGCTAACTCAAAGACTCCTGGAAATAAGTTCCCCTCCGGTAATATTGGGGGAAAAAATAGTTTGCTTGGGCCAAAGCATATGAGGGAGCAAAATCTAGCAAGTGACAAAAATATATAACCCAGTAGCTATACCTCTGCCTGGGACCTTGCTGTGCCTAATTTACCAAGATAAACATAGGAAGTATTTGGTGGAAGAAAGACAATTGTCCTTATCTAACCTCACTAAGGGAAAGGTCACTCTGGATGGTTTGTACAAGCAAACACCGCGATGATAGGATACCTAGGCTGCAAATCAAGGCCCAGCACTTATCTGTGAAGCATAGTGGCTGAGGGGAAATGCTAAACAGGGCCTGGGTCTGAAGTTGGGCAGTGGCCCAACTGCATCATTTTTAGTGTACTCTGTAGCATGCTTTGGGTTTGTGGCAACAGCATTCCCACCTGAGCATGGTTCAAGGGACACTGCAGGCAGGTGACACTATGAATAAGGTCACCTTGCCAGGGGAAGAGGGTGTTCATGTCTATGGACATTAGCCATGCAATGCCATGTGCCCTCTAGGCCAGAAAAGGGGACTTAGCCTCACTGACTTGTGCAGATATAGGTACCATTCTTTATATCTTTTAGAACATAGTTTTAATTATTTGATTTTTTAATGCTTCATATATTTTATATTATTATATTATTTTATATATGTTAAGCAAAAAAAACCCCAACAAAAATATTTGCTCTCTTCCACTCCCACACCCCAGCCTCTAGAAAACTCATAAATGTTACCTCAGCACTACTCAGCAGGTTGCTTATTGGTACAGATAAGCAGTCATTCCTTTCAAGCTTCCAGGACTTGCCAGAGCACTTGTAACTTTTACTGCCTCGAATAAAACCATATGGATTATCCAACTCACAGCATGGCTTTATTAATGTGTCTCCTTCTATTCCAATCCCAAAGCTGTCTGAGCAGGAAACTTCCTTATCTGTATTGAGAAAAGACATGGAGGTGGAAAACTAAGAAGCAGGGAGATGAATAATTTACACCCATCAAAACTGTGACATCCTGAAGTTCAAAAGTCTTTAAATTAGTGAGGATTTCAGCTTGCTTTCTTCATTGATTATTACTTTTCAGGGTCTATGTCTTGCATTTCCAATTTTTTGGAATCATGAAATTGAAAATGAAATTTAATAAAGCTCCTTGGTTTTGAATACTGACTTAAACCAACAAACCAATACCCAAAGTTTTAGGATTTGTCTGTTACATTACAGGGCTAGATAGAGGTGGAGTGGGATTATATTGACCGCTATGTGAGCAGTAACTCACACAAAGTTTATTCTGCTTGTCTCTGTGCTGCTGCAGCACTAATAGGAAATTCATTAAGACTTTGAATGTGAGATCTCAACAGCTTTTGATGAACAGTGAGTCCTGCTAATTGGTTTCATTTGGTTTGTAGTATCAGTAAGTATCTGCTGCTTAAAATAAATAAAGTGCCTGCAGTGAAATCTGGCCAGATGCACTGATTCAAATTAGGCACCACTACTGTGGAAAACGCAAAAATTTCTACATTATGGGGATGTCCAACATTTCTTTCTTTCCAGTTTAGAATAGAAATGTAAATATTCAAACTCTGGTCAGAACTAAACATTGAAACTGGATTTAGCAAAGTTGAATTGTAATTATCCATGTGTTTAAAGTGGATATGCTCTCCCACAGGAGGACCTCCTGAACTAGGTGACTTCTTCCTGAGGCACCACAGTCTTTTGTCTTTGTTAAATTGTTGGAGCAAGCTGGGAGCTGCTTGACCACATTTCAAAACAGGAGATGAAGCTTGGTGATGCACACTACACCATATAGAAGTAGGAACAGGAGATCTATAACTAGAACTACAACTGTAACTATAACTACAACTATATGGATATAACTAACTATATGGATATAGATATGGATATAGATGTGTAGATACAAGAACTATAACTGCTTGGGAACATACTGGGGCCACTGTCAAATACAGTGAAGACAAAACATGTTGTCTATTTTTCTTTTTTTTTTTTTTAATTACAGCAAAATTGGTATTTTCCTCTGTATTTCAAAATTTCTCATCAAATAAGGAGACAAAAAGTCTTGGCTAACAAATCCTGCTCCTGTTAGGTGTCACCAGTGGTAAATCTGTGGCATCTGATTTAACAAAGTTATTGGGATTTCCTATTTAAAAGCTTTAAATAGTAACGTTTTTTTCTTACCAGCTATCAGGTGCAGTCTTATACTTTCACTGTTGACTTCCTGTCCAATGCGGTTAATAAACTTGCAATGTGCTCTGAGCTCTTTCGTCATGCTGCATTCTGTTTCTGTGTAATTGCACATGTAGCAAAACAAATTTCCCTTTTTCTTTTTCTCTGTATGGAAGGATTAAGATAAATTAATGCAGATTTGGGGTCAATCAGCTAGCAGACAGAAGAAAGCTTCAGCAAAACTTTCTTTTCGGTGGGTCCTAGAGAAAAAAAAACCCTTCCTTTGTGGAAAATCTTCCTTTCTGTACACTGATCTCTGTCTCTTACTTCCCATGTAATCTGGCAGCTGTTGCATGATCAGTACCTTTTCAAATCCTGCCCAAACCCTCCTTTACTGTTCAGGAACCAGAGTTTGCTTTAGAAACTCTTTTGGAGAAGTTCTTCCTGCTTCTGCTTCTACCCCAGGTGTTTCATTTAGGCTAGGATACTTTTTTGCTGCTCTCATCTGGTTCTTTGTAACTCAGGATCTGAGCCACACTTCGATTGCTTTTCACTGTGCCTGTGCTGAGGGTCAATGAGTGCAATATCTTCCAAGATCTCAGCATTTTTCTTAGCAACCAAGGGATCCCTCAGTCTCCACCTGCTTTACAGTTCAGCCTGGGCTAGTCTTCTGGGTTAGTTTAGGCGGGCCTTTGGTTTTGTTTTCAAGCTGTTTTGTAACCCACTTAAAAGCTTCTAGTCTATAAAAATGTGCCAGGGAAGCTGTAGAACTGCCCTAAATTTGAAGACATAGAAACCTAGGCTTTTGTGCTGTTAAAGATCTGTTACCTGTATCCTTGAAGAAAACAAAACAGTTCTTTGAATTGCATTCTTAATGAGTTATTCTACATTTTTCATTAATTAGTAGATCTTGTTAAGTAATGTTTCCATGACAGTCAAAAAAAGTGGCAGTGTGGAAGATAAAAGCAAATAAATGCAGTTCAGCAATTTCTAATCTGAACAATGGTGAGGATGCTCACTTCTCACTGCCTGGTAAGGCAGACCAAACATCGAATTTACCTATTTAGTATTTATCACTACAGCAATGACTTCATTTGCTCTTCTGTTAATCTCAGCCATGCTTCACAGCCATGGTAACCTAACCACTCTAAGGAGTACTTATGAGTTGTCAGAATAACAGTAAGATTGAATTGGTTACAAAGACCCAACTGAAAACAAAAAGCCAAGGGACTGGGCTGTGACACATAATGCAACTAATGATTCTGCAAGTTTATGATTTCTTACCAACTTGAAATTCATTTTGTTGGACCACAAATGTAACAGTGTAATCTTCCTTGGTGTTAGCACTTATGCAGCACTCGAGGGCTTGTTGTGTTTTGCACCTCATAGGTGTTGCAATGGGGTCTATCAGGATGTTCTGCTTCAGAGGCAAGGAAATAACCTCAATTGTCACATTGGCAGAACTCTCTGCATGCTTCTGGGACAGTGTGCAGACGTAGGTGCCTGAAAGGAGTGACACAAAAAACATGTCTCAGTCAGTGGAATTGTTTCTCAGTTTTTGCATGGTCCTGAGCCCTAAACTGATCAAGTACAGTGCTGTTGGCAGCATCATGTCTTACTGTCCTCCAGCAGTTTTAACTCCTGCTTTAATTTACTGTGGCCAGACTGCACAGTGATTTGCAGGGCTAAGGCTGCTATAAATGATACAGAGATTTCGTTGCCTTTGTAGCCAATATAAACTGTGTTCACTCACCGCTCCAGTCCTGTGTGGCAGTCTTCACTGTGAGCACAGATGTAGCTGGAAATTTGCTGGTTTTGATGCATGCATCACAGTCTACTATTTTTGTGTCATTTCCAGACTGGATTTTCCAGCTGATACTCTCATAATTGCTCACATCACTTTCACATGTTAGATTGAATGCATATCCTTCCGAAACTGCTGAGCTTACGCTTGAAGATATTGTTACATGGGCTAAGACAACACAAGACAGACATCACATTACTGAGAGTCACTTGCTATAATAAAATCCTTGCAAATGACATGTCCCAAAGAGACCACTTATGCATTACAGTGCTGGTGGTCTGTTACATGCTACCTGACTCTTACCTGTCCGGAAATATGTCACTCTGATGTTTTCACTGCGCCTGGCACCATATCCAGTCTGTAGCTCACACGTATATGTAGTCACTGTACCTGATTTTTCAGGTGGGCATAGCGACTCATTGATGTTCAGCTTGTATTCAGTGCAGTTTTCACTGAAGCTGGAGACTCCTAAAGAGAAATAAACGTTCCTTGAAGGGTTGTGGATATCAAAAAATACCCGGGCTTTGGAAACCACAAGCAATCAGTCCAGCTAAGGAAAACCTCATGGCTTTATATGATGGCATGGCACTTTTAACACATCATTGCTGAAGTTTGTTCACATTTTTTACTCGCTTTTTCACAGTGGTATTCCAAAGGTCTAATTGTCTGCACAGTGCTGGGCACCTACTGCCCAAATCAGTCTAAAAGCATCAACATTACTTTGCTAGCTCAGGATAAGCCAAAATTAAGAATATTCTGGTTTGGCCTAACCTCATTATCTGAGATATTTAAGATGAGTATCTCTTTGCAATACATTTACTTGGTGCTTTATTAACTCTTTGTATTTACATTATGAGCAAACCCTTGTGGAATGTTACTGGCATGTGATAAATCACAGCTACAGGTGGAGAGGGAAACTGTGCACTCAGTATTAAGCTATGCTGCAGCTGGTTTAAAGTGTACCACCTGTCTCTCTTGGTTGCCAGATCTTGGTATATGGTATTCAGAGGCTTTTCATTCCCCAAGGATGATTCTGGAGATAGCAGAAGAGACTGATGCGCTCATCCTTGCTCTCAAAACTAGACAATACCGAAATAAAGTTTTTGGGAAAAGTTGGTGTGATGCTTCTCCAGGCAGCTGTTTCCATCCAGGATGGCACAGTTTAAAGCATTAATGTCTGCACAGTACATGGAGATGCCCAGAATCCCGCTGGCTCTGGCACAACACATATGGAGTCTGTACCATGCTGTCCGTCCATCATCCTCCTGCCCCCCAACTTTGGAGCATACTCTGTATTCATTCTAGTACTTGGCTTTTGGGGTGGCCAATTAGGAGGAGATCTCTGAAGAACAAACAAACCCAGCAGGTGGAAGACAACTGTTTGTTAAACTTACCTGTAATATTGATTGCTCCGTTCACTTCCCAGTGACCAGTAAGTGATGGTAAGTGTTTGTCAATACAACAGGACAGCAGAAGACCATTTGCCTGCATTTCAGGACTGTTGCATGTAACATTGATGTCATATAAGTTTGGAGTGATGTATAGCGGAGACACTGCTATTGTTTTTGTGGCCTTGTATATCAGTGTGTTAAACTGATCACTGTTTGTGAAAGTGCACTTATAGGAACCTGTAAAACATAAGCAATATCTTAGCATTGAGAAGATGTTTTGCTGCTTTTTCCTCTACACGTAGAATCAGGAGGTGGTAGCTACTTCTATCCCTGGTTTTCACATCTCCCTCCTCTGCAGTGGCTTTGCTACTTGCTAATTAAAGTGTACCCTCAAGTCATCTGCAGTATACTTTCTGCAGACTCCTGGTGCCAAATGTATCCAGGTTAGGCAGCTTCAGTGTTGATGGGTACCTGAGAAGAGACCAGCAGTCTGGGAGTGAAATACCTAAAATCTGGCTGAGTTGGTGTTTTGGGGATCTGTGTATTGCCTATAGTCCACACGGCAGCAATATGTCATAGTAAGAATATAGACTGTGCAAAAGGTTCCTACACAGAATGGGTGAGAGATAGGTGTCTAAGAGGGAGTCCAGAAGAGCTGGCACTCTAGGTGTAAGCACATACGCTGCTCAGAAGATATTGCCAAAGAGCATGAAGTATTTATGAGCCACGTTCTCAGGCACTTGTCCTCTGGATACAGCCAGGCTTCCTTTTGAAACTGGCAATCACAGCTCCCAACTTCTTTCATACTTTAGGTTTGTGGGTTCCCTTTCCCCATTGGGATAGCCAAGTGAGTAGGCCACTTACATTGGAGTGGAGACACCATGGTTCAGAGCATCCTTAGCCCAAAGAAGTTTGGGCCCGTGGTTCCTACTTTGTGTATGTGTGCCCAAATACTTGGTTACAGATTCCCTTTTTTTGAAGTTGAATGTAAAATTTATGGTCCAAAGAACTGAGTGGGAGCTTGAGTCAAAGCTATGATAATACATGATAATTACCCTGACAACTCCTCAGCAAAACGCCACAATTTAACGGGGTCTGATTTTCAAAAAGCCATAAACATGAACATGTAAAACTGTAACTGTGAGCTCTGATTGGTTAGGTGATGTTTGCAAAGGGGGCAAGGGCCATCGAGGACAAATTCAACCACAGCCTCAAATTAGCACACCAAGAGTGGGAAAGCCCCACAGCTGTGTAGTCACTGTTATCTCCTGTGATACGGCAGTGAAGCCTGCACTGAGAATACCCAAGCCTGTATAATCATTTCAGTCATTTCACATCTTTCTGGCAATGTCAGTCCAGTCAGTACATAATTCATTAAAAGTAAAAAAAAGCACCCCAAAACTACAAGGAACAGACATAGCAGCTTCCAGTATCTACACGGGGCCTGCAGGGATGTTGGAGAAGGACTCTTCATCAGGGACCACAGTGATAGGACAAGGGATAACAGGTTAAAACTTAAACAGGGGACGTTTAAATTGAATATAAGGAAGAAATTCTTTACCGTAAGGGTGGTGAGACACTGGAATGTGTTGCCCAGGGAAGTTGTGAATGCTCCATTCCCTGGTGGTGTTCAAGGCCAGGTTGGACAGAGCCTTGGGTGACATGGCTTAGTGTGTAGCGTCCCTGCCCATGGCAGGGGGTTGGAACTGTATGAATTTAAGGTCCTTTCCAGCCCTAACTATTCTATGATTCTATGATTCTATTTTTTACATTTCCCCTAGGAAAATGCAGTCACTGCATTCCTCTTTGCTTTTTATAGAAGTAACCACACTGGAAATTTACATCTGCTGTTTTAACAATAGAAAATCATACCAGAATCCTCCATTGTAATGCTGGCAATTTTAAGAGTTGACCTTGAGTTTTTCGTTGTAACTTTTTTCTCCATTGAATACCGCATGGAGGTTGAGATGATCTGATCGAAGTGATACCAGGTCACATTCTTAGATGTTGAATTTATCTCACAAATCAGTGTTACTGTATCCCCTTCAAAAATGTCTATAGGACTCACAATGAAGTTTGTCTGATCTGGGAAGACAAAGAGTAGCATTCTACATTATTGTCATTTCAGCTCATGTCTTTCATCTTTCATATGTCTTTCATCTCGTGGGAATCCTAGGTGCATCGCAGCTAATACACACTCAACATCAGCTGCAGGGCACTACTTCTGATAGAAGGTATGCAATTTTCCCTCAATATATTCTTCTACTATCTTTGTCAGCCAAAGATCCCAGAGAGTTTTACACAGAGGGGCAGAAATATTATCACCACCACTATTATCTAAGTAGATAAATTGGGAAAAGAAGCAACCAGGTTGAAGTAATCCTCTGAGACCAACAGACCAGTGCTCAGTGCACTGAGAATACAGCACATTTGGGCACTTGATCAGGCAACTGATTTGTAACATGCTGTCCAGCAGCAGCATGAAAAATTTCCAAGGAAGCCAGGGGGAACTTGTTCTCATGTCAACTGCAAGAGGTTTTGCTTTTGTTTGAAGATGTGGGAAGTGCTGGCAGCCTGATATGCTAAGAGCTGTCTCAGTTCTGGAGGTGAGAGCATTCAAGCTCTCTCCCATGGACGGACTGCATAAAAGTTCAGTGGAGTATCTAGAAGGATTTGGTTTTCTGTGCAAGGTATTACATGCATGGTCATCTCATGTAAGTCCTGACCTTTGGTGGTACAGGATGAAATGGAATAGCCAGAGAAGTAAACGGTTTTTAAAGGTCCAGTAACAAATAATCAACAGTATAAGGCAGCTACATGGTTCAGGCTAGAAATACTAAAGTAAAGGTTGAAGGAAAACACTGAGAGAACTTAAACTTACTAGTTATTTCTGCTGTGTACGTCGCTGGGTTTAGCTGGTATGATGAATCTAGAAATTGTGGTGTAACTTTGTTGGCATTTGCTAGCTGTTCAAAGCTTACTGTTCCTGCTTTTACTTCGTAGTTTGCAAAAACACTTCCAGGCCTGAACAGATACAAGAACAAGAGAAGCACCAGAATTAAATATCCTTGCATATTAGTGGTTTTCTATGTTGTGTTGATCCATCTTGTGTGACTAGGAAGGCTTCACAGGGCTCTCCTTTGAAGGCTCCTGATGTGACTCAAGACTTGATCTGGAATACATGAAGGTTATGCTACAGCTCTTCCCAAAGTGAGAACACTCTGTGTGAGATCTCCTTTGCCTACTGTTAATCTCCATTAAACTTCTCTTAGATACCTAAAATACAGCTACATTTACATATGTGTGGACATAAATAATATCTGTGTTACTCAGATCCAATGTTATAGCCAGAGTCAATGTACTAACTCATCTTCCTGATGATCTAGGAAATTATACTAGGTTTACTCACATCTATTTCCCCCTTTGGGTGGAATTCAGTCTTTCCCATAAAAGGCTTTGATCTAGATGGAGAACAGTTATGTTTCTTGGAATTTTGCACAGTAGTGAATTTTACCCACAATCCTATTTCTATGCTAATAGTTGACCTTTCCTTTGAAGCTTTTATACTGTTATTCAGCATGTATATACTGAGTCATAAGCCCGCAGATGGTAGCCTCGTGCCAGTGGCTCCTAAGCCAAGCACACGCACCAGGGTTAAAGCCCTTCCTGAATCTTCATTAATGAAGACAAGCCTTCCTCATAGGAGAAGAAAAACTCCTATCTTCAAACCCAGGCAGATGGAGCTCGTCTAGCCTTGTATGGTCTTCCATCTAAGAGAAGGACACTCTTACAAAACCTACGACCTGTGGACTTTGCTGTCACCGTCCTAGCTAGCTAGGCCATGGCAGTTAAACCTCAGGTGTAAAGGGTAGGGCCAGTTCTGCACAAGCTGTGCCTCACCTAAAAAATCCACTGCGCAGGCTGGAAGGGCTCACTCTCACGTGTCTGTATGGACAGGCGAGGGTCGAAACGGCAGGTGACAAGGTGCATGAGAAGCTGCAGATCCAACCTTGCATGCGGGCGAACCAGTGCATGGGTAGCTCGAGATTGCTCAGGAGATGACAGTCATGGTTGGACGCTTCCTGATTGCCTAAGCACCCTTTTTGCCAACCAGATTTGCATATCCCACATGCCTTTGGTCATCGTGCTTGTAGTAAGCATGGTTAAAGCCCTTCCCAAATCTTTGCTTGTGAAGCTAAGCCATCAATCAATCAATATACTGAGTGTGGATTCTAGCCAGAGTGAAGGTAGCTGACTGGTGTCTCATTGAGACTGGACAGAAGGATTTGTGTCTTTCATGAAAAAATATAATTGTTTACTTACCTGAAACCAGTCACTGTTGCCGATACAAAGCCTGGTAAACATCTGTAGCTAGCATTAAACTGTAAAAAAAGAAGACATATCACGACATAAGTCCTCTGTACATTGCTCTAGTCCTCTGTACATTAAAATGGGAAACTCTCCATTTTACACTGATGTAAGTGCACATAGCATATGTGATATGACAGGCCTGGTGTTTTCCCCACTTTCATGGGATAAGTTTGTGTTGATGGTTTCATTCTATGTGTGCTTGTGTGGATTTAAGCTGGGACCCATTATGTGATTTATTTTTTCATGCTTTTGATGCAAAACATTCTAAATACTTTTCTATTGACAAACATATTAAAATTAATGGAGATATTGTCATTGCCTTCCAATGGAGGTCAGCCTTTGCCCACTTTGTAGCTACCACTGCTGCATACTTGACAGCTACTCACAGACACAGTGACAGTACACCAGATTTAACAGACACTTATGGTAAATACCATATTTCTTAGAGGGCTTTCTTCCTTCAGAGATGGAAAACTAAAGTCATTACCGCTTTTTCAAGGTCAGCTTTGTATTGTTTGTATAGTTCGGAAGAAGAATCCCTGAGATCATCCTGAAAGTCTGTGTCAAGTCTGACTGACATATTCATTACAATGGGCTCTCCCATACCACATGAATCTGTAAGGAAAAACATTCAAATTAGTGTAAAAAACAAACAAAATCAATGCTTACAAAGTGATTTCTTAGCTTATTCTTCTAATTTAATCATAGAATTATAACATCATACAATGGCTTGGGTTGGAAGGGATTTTTAAAGATTATCCAGTCAAACCCTCTTGCCATGGTCAGGGACATTCATCCTGACCTTGAATACTTCCAATGACGGAGCAACCACAACTTCTCTGGGCAACCTGTTCCTGTGTCTCACTGTCATTAATGTGAAAAACTTCTTCTTTATGTTCACTCTAAACCTACCCTCTTTCAGTTTAAAACCACTGCCTCTTGTCCTGTCATTACAGGCCCTGGTAAAAACTCTTTCTGTCTTTCCTATATAGGATCATGGAATCACAGAATAGTTAGGGTTGGAAAGGACCTTAAGATTCCAACCTCCTTCCATGGGCGGGACACCTCACACTAAACCACCTCACCCAAGGCTCTGTCCAACCTGGCCTTGAACACCACCAGCGATGGAGCATTCACAACTTCCTTGGGCAACCCATTCCAGTGCCTCACCACCCTCACAGTAAAGAACTTCTTCCTTATATCCAATCTAAACTTCCCCTGTTTAAGTTTTAACACATTACCCCTTGTCTTATCACTACAGTCCCTAATGAATAGTCCCTTCCCAGCATCCTTGCAGGCCCCCTTCAGATACAGGAAGGCTGCTATGAGGTCTCCACGGAGCCTTCTCTTCTCCAGGCTGAACAGCCCCAACTTTCTCAGCCTGTCCTCTTTTGGGAGATGCTCCAGTCCCCTGATCATCCTCGTGGCCCTCCTCTGGACTTGTTCCAACAGTTACATGTCCTTTTTATGTTGAGGACACCAGAACTGCACACAATACTCCAGGTGAGGTCTGACAACAGCAGAGTAGAGGGGCAGGATCACCTCCTTCAACCTGCTGGTCACACTCCTTTTGATGCAGCCCAAGGTATGGTTGGCTTTCTGGGCTGCAAGCACACACTGAAGCCAGCTCATGTTTGCGTCCTCATCAACCAACACCCCAAGTCCTTCTCCATAGGGCTGCTCTGAATCTCTTCTCTGCCCAGCCTGTAGCTGTGCCTGGGATTGCTCCGACCCAGGTGTAGGACCTTGCACTTGTCAGGGTTAAACTTCATGAGGTTGGCATCAGCCCACCTCACAAGCATGTCGAGGTCCCTCTGGATGGCATTCCTTCCCTCCAGCATATCAGCTGAACCACACAGCTTGGTGTCATTGGCAAACTTGCTGAGGGCGCACTCAATCCCACTGTCCATGTCAGCGACGAAGATGTTAAACACAACCGGTCCCAACACCGATCCCTAAGGGACACCACTCGTTACTGTTTTCCCCCTCTAAGTATTGAAAAGCCACAATAAGTTCTCCCCAGAGCCTTCCATTCTCTCTCAGCCTGTTTCCATAGCAGAGGTGCTCCAGCCCTCTGAGTATCTTTGTAGCCTCCTCCAGACTTGCTCCAACAGTCCCACATCCCTCTTGCATTGGGGATCTGAGCTGGATGCAGGCCTGCAGGTGGGGTCTCACAAAAGCAAAGTAGAGGGGCAGGATCTCCTCCCTCTACCTGCTGGTCCTGCTTTTTCTGATGCAGCCCAGATCTGGTTGGTTTTCTTGGCTGTGAGTGCACACTGCAGGCTCATGTCCAGTTTTCACCCACCAGTATCTCAGCATGGCTGTTCTCAATCCCTTCACTCCCCAGCCTGTATTTATACTGGGGATTGTGCAGGACCTTGCTCTTGGCCTCATTGAACTTCATGAGGTTTGTACAGGCCCACTTCTCAAGTGGTCAAGGTCCCTTTGATGACATCCCTTCCCTCTTGTGAATGAAGTACACCACTCAGCTTGGTGTCATCTGCTGACCTGATGATGCTATACTCAATTCAACTGCCTATGTCGTTGAAGAATATAATAGTACAGATCTTTGAGGACATCACTTGTAACTGGCTTCAATTCGTACATTGAACCACTGACTGTAACTCTGGATGTGGCTATCTGACCAGTTTATTGTCCATCTAACATTTTATCTGTCAAACCCATCTCTCTCCAATTTATCAGCAAGAATGTTGTAAGGGATCATATCAAAGACCTTATAGACGTCTAGGTAGATTACATCTGTAGCTTTTCCCTTGTCCACTGATGCAGTTAGTCCACCCCCTAAGACCACTAGATTAGTCAGGTACAATTTTCCCTTGGTAAAGCTGTCTTAATGCTAAATCAAAATCTTACAACTGGCCAAGATTTATTTGTATAATAGGAAAGTTGGGATTCTTCTGATTTTTTATATCTAATTTAGATGCCTGGCATCTGCTAGAAATCTATGCAAAACTGTGGACACCTTCAAAAGGTGACAAACATCTATCCTACAATGGTTGAATTACTACATTGCTCTAGCTATAGAGAGCTTGCATGAATAAGTTTGATCAAATACTTATCTTTCATATACTGAAAGTTACACAGGATGAATATCCACTTATGTTTCACTGAAATTAATGTAAAAATCCTCAGTGACTTTGGAAGGGTAATATTTTGGGTGAAAACTCATCAATGGGCACAAAATAATATAAAATGCTTAGATACTGGAATTTTCTAAGTTGGGTCCACTTAAGGACATGTCCATACCATTCAGTGGAGGAGCATTGTACCAAGGGCGCTGGACTTCCAAAGGGTATGTGACTTCCACATGGAAGAGATACTAGGTGTAGTTCTGGAAGTAGTACAGCAGTGTTGAAATGAGGCTGCCCTGTGATAAAAACATTGCCTCCAAGCAGAGTTGATTAGAATGGGCATGCTGACAGCACTGGACTTCTTCCAGCTCTAGGGCTGCCTCCGGATAACTCTGCATGCTGCTCATCACAAATCAGAGGAAGAGCCTCATGGGTGTTTGTCTTGGATTGCAGAGAAGCAGAGTTCCATCACACTGCTGTCAAACCTAAGTGCCCAGTCATCAGTCAGGTTCCTAAAAGCCCATGGGCGTCTTGTCACAAGAGTCATGAAATAAAGCCAGACAAAAGATTCGTGCTGGATTTTTGCTTCCTTTTTTTGAGCACTGTGGCACACTTTGATCGCATATGTAAGTTCCTCTGTTGAAAATCTGATGAGAATGAACTTTCTTTACTTAGCAGAAGCTGGAAGTCCTGAAGAGGCAGGAGAGTGATTCCAGAAGCTGGGGCTCCAGTATGGCACTAAATATCTGCAAGTACTTGGGTCAAGGTGGACCCACATCAGAATGATGAAGTTCAGCACTCTTTCTCCTTACCTTTAGTCTGTGGCTCACAGTAAGACCCAGAGAAAGGCATTTCCTTCATGTAGCCACAGGGCAGATCAGGTGCTAGGCTGGCAGAAGGGCAGGTTATCAAGTCACCACACACTGCACTTGGCCAGGCATATCCATCTTCACAGGAACAACAGCTACTGTTCTCACCACTGGGCAGACAGACTAGTATCAGACAGAGAAATACTATGAGAATGGTAAACATAGCATTTTATATTGCATGATATATATTCACCCTGTGTACCTTTATGCCAGTGATCTCAACTAAATGTTGCCCTTCTTGTGAGTTCACTTGAATGATGCAAACTTCTGACACCTTGCAAACCTTACTATACTAATGACAACTAACCAGAAATGGGGACTAGACTGGTACAGTGGTAAGTCTGATTAATTACTTTTAAGTAATCGAATGCAGATGTAAACCCTGATCATAAAAATTTACCTGGTGTGTTGGCCAGGGTCCTGTGATAGTTTTCAGATTGGGTGTTTATGTATTGCCTAAGCTGGAAGCAAATGTCTAGGGTTTTAAGGATTTTAAGAACAGATAATGGTCATTACATGGTGACTAGTGAGTTGCTGTCTAATTCTGTCTTCTGACAGGTGCTGCATGAGAGAAGGTAACGTTATCACCAAGTCCTTTAAAGACATACATTCTCTCTAATAAAAGAAATAAAAAATAAAAATATAAACCCCAAACCACTTCACTCTCAGTTTTTCTGTACCATTGACAAAATAAGGTATTAAAGTAATTTTCACACATTGCATGTGACCCTGAAGACCTCTAGAAGATCCATTTGCCTGTTGTTTTGAGAAGAAATGAACACTTCCTTTCACTCCTTTATGGGTCAGCTCATGTAATAAAACTTGTCTGGTATCTTGTACAGTAAGAACATGGTTAGAGAGTATACCAGGGAAAGACTGCACTTCATGCAGCCTATCTTGATCAGGGTCAGAGTACAGCCTCTTACAGCAATTTATGTTTCAAATGCAAGTGGAGGGAAGTAAACAGTCTGATAACTGCAGTCGCAGCTTCCTGACACTTGAAAGTAACTCAGACTGCCTGTTAGTCAAACTGGAGCAAAATCCTTTGGCTCAGGCTTCCTCTGGCTTTGTCCTTTCCTTAGGAAAAGAAAATCATTCAGGGCTATTCCTAATGCCATTATATAAAGGGGGTGGAGAGATGCAGATAACAAAACATGCTGTTGTGAGCTTCAGTCTTCATGGGTCTTCCATACACAGCAGAGACAGTTCAGTTTTGCTGATTCCTAAGCATGATGGATGGTAAAACTGGGAGAGATCAACTACTGGCAAAAAAAAAAAGCATAATATATAAAAATAAAGCAGATCATAAAAGTAAATAACCAACCCACCTGTGGTAATGTTGATGTTTGAAACTGTCATTTCTACATTTGAAATATTTGTTGAAACTGGAAGATTAAGATTTTTGAAGTAGTCTTTGACTGGCTTCAGGAAAGATGAATCTGTAAGGCTTACTTCAATGTCAACGGTGTACTCCAGAGGGGGAAGGTCAAAAATAAGCACTGAAAGAGAAGAGAAATAGCATGAGACTAAGCTGTGTGTGAGGGAAAATCAGAAATTGATAGCTTCCATTTTGGCATTTGGGATCTTTGTTGCTTAGTGTGGCATTCTGCTTAGGAAATCTTGTTTCCTACTCAGCAGATATTTTGCACATGTTTTATCTGCTGGTTGTCTGACAAAAGACAGATTTCTTTGGTCTTTGGACAATAGGAAGCTGATGCAAATGGCATAACAGATACAGAAAAAAGCTGTCCCATCCTTTCTCTCCTTTGACTCAGTAAGTCAAGGTACCTTAAGAGGTGCTGGCCCCAATAGTGATTTCACCCTTGGCTTACTAGAATCATGTTGTTACCACATGTTTGTGTACGTACTGTTTCTCTTCTGCCTTTGCATCTCTGATTGAAAGTTTTCCTCTATTAGCTCACTGTCAATCTGTGGGGAAAAAAAAAGAGAGTGAAGCTCTGTGAAAAAACAAAATGAAGCTTTAGCTGCTGTTGTTGGCAAAGAATTGATGGAGAATGTATGTAGATAGTGTTTCTTTCCTCCACCAATCTTAGCCCCTCCTAGGTTTTCCTCTTTAAACAGAATATGTGTATCTTCCATGTAGGAAAGTAAGACACCACCTGAGGGACGTACTGAGTGTGTAGGAGTCTCTTTGTATATTTCTGCAAGGCAGTTGCCTCAGCTTACCAGGAATTCATCAGCTAAGGAGCTGATTCAGTGCTTTTAGTCCATGGCTAGCCTTGCAAACTTCTTGGGAAACCTAGCCACTCAGCCTCTGAATCCAGAACATGGACTCATGCCACCCTCTGCTTTCCTCTTTGCTCTGAGCTTCCAGCTCTGCAGCAGCAAAGCCAACCTGAGTAGGAGTAGAAAAGGGTTTGAAATGTCTTGGCTCCAGCTTAGGTGTCATGTCAGCTATTCTGTGGGCACAAGGTTGACTAGAGCAATGGTGGTATGACTGGGTTCACGCAGGGTGCAGCCAAGTGAGATGCAGACCATCTTATTTTTTTAAACATGCCCTAAAAATACACTGGCACCACAGTTAGCAAGAAAGGCTGAAGAACAAGCAAAGGCACAGGCAGGAAATTCATAGCTTTGCCAGTTTCTTGATTCCTACTGAAATCTTTATTTACAGAAAGGGTGAATAGCTTGGCAACTCTTAAGTAATCTCCTTACATAAAGGAACCATCTGTTGTGTGATTAGAGCTGGGCTTCATATTGCAGCTGTGCTGGCAGCAAAGATCCCGAAGTGCTCTGGCAGTTTTGCACTATTGGGGTGCTGCTGTTCACTTCAGAGGTTAGCTAAGAGAGTTACAGAAAGCCCGCTGTGACCCATGTCTTCCTCCAGTTTTGGACTAAGTGGTTTCTCTTTTCAGTTATTCTCCCAAACAAATGCAGGGTATTGCTACATGACTAAATAGTTCAGGTATTTCACAGCATTAAATGATGACTCATTTGCAGGTTGAAATAGGCATCAATGGTGTTGAAAAACAAGGTGTTACTCTTAATGAAAATGTCTAAGTACTGAGATGGAGACAGTTTGGAAAAACAGAGCAAATGAGATACTTGGTCACTATTATACATCTGCCAGAGAGCAGATCAGGCTGCTGGCATCAGCTGTATCTTGGCTTGCAAAAAAAAAAAGGATTGGTGGCAGAACAGCTTCAGGAGTTCCCACCTTCCTCTTCAAGTTTGCATGCCTTTTTTCAACCTGCTCAAAAACTTACACTGTGCTCTGGTCAGTCCATCAGAACTAAGGTCCCTGTTGTTTTAGGGGCTAAACACAGATGTTGGAGTCCATTTTGGCTTGGCATCTTCATAATGTAGAAGATGAAAGAAGCATTTTCTGGACCAATAGTAATTGTGATAGACCAAGAGTTGGTAGATTTGTACATTAGTTTTCCTTACCAAAGTACATTAACTTCCACTTGGTCATACCATTTTTTTCTCTGTTACTTTTTTCCTTTCCAGTTAGGGACTATTCGTACAGAAACTGTGTTAATAAAACCATATAGAGGACAAAGCACAAAATGGTTTTTCCATAGTTCACACTATTGATGAAGCAAAAACAGTATGGGAAGATTATTGAAAAAGTGGGAAAGCGAAGTGAAGTCTGACTGCAAGCACAATGCCTAAACACAGGTGTCTCAGGAGTGGCATTTTGATCATCTACTTGTCCTATTGTCAAGACAGTGGTAAAACTCCTGTCACCTACATGTAAGCACTTCCGTGCCTGAGCTAGTTTTGTTTGCACACCACCTCTAGGCAAGATTTATTTGATTTCTCTCTCTCATGGGACAGGTAAATTCCACCCAGGAGCAGTGTTTATGTAACTGTTATTTAACTCTAGGGACCGCAATTTAAATCCCTTGTGGACTAACATAAGTGAGAAACCAGTTTTGCTCAATCCCTTCTGGAGAGGAGTAAAACTGGGAAGCAAGGAGACCCCAGTTCCTGGATTTCTCCATCTCTTTTACACACTGGTTAAAAGTTTCCCCACCTGGGTTGAGTTTCCCCACCTGATCTTATACTGACTTTCTCTAAGGTTTTGTGGATAAAAAGGAGAGCTATTGTAGCTGGGTGCTACACTTAGAGACCAAATGAAAACCAATGGGGCTGGGAAACGATACTCACTACGTATCGGATGAATGGCTCAAAGTTTGAGTCTTGTGATGTCTGGCAACATGCTGTGACCAGTAGAAACAGGCAGTGGAGACCTTCAGCAATCAGGGATGGCATTTTGTCCAGTGACCTTGCTGTACAGCCTGAAAAGAAAATGAAGCAAAAACACTACGGGATTTTCAGCCGACTCACACAGTAGGAAACACCAAACACTCTACAAAACCAGTGTGTTCAGACTTTTTCAGCACCATCTGTTTGACTGCTCCATCCAGGAAGAGCATGGAGCAAGCTCTGCCACTGTCACCAGACTGTTTCCCTCATATCTCATTTTTTTCACATCAGTTGTACCTACTCAAAAAGGAGGGAGAAAGAAATCACCTGGAGAAGGCAGAGTCACAAGTAGATTAATAACAAGGACAAATGAGGTGCTAAAAATTCATCTGCCATGAGAAAAGTTGACTTTGGATCTTCCGATATTTCTCACAGTGGTACTTGGCAAATGCACAGCCAGAACATGACGGAATAGTCAGGAATGTTGCTGTGTAGGCCTGTCCTGCTGCAGCAAGGGAGAGCTTTGCTACCAGTCATGTCCCACTCTGGAGAGGGCTATAGTAATATCATGGGCTCAGCTAGAGATTTCTGTGTGTTTGTTATCCCTTGGCTAACCAGACAAACAACGAAAAGTGATATGTTCTTGAAAAAAATCCTTGCAATTATGAATTTTTAGCATATATCTCCATTAATTGCACTGAAGTTTACAAATAAATAACCTAGAATACAAGAATATTTACACACCGGAACAATAAAGCAAGAAATCAAAAATATCAGGCAACCAAAACCCAGAAAACCTCAACCTTTTCCAGCTCATTCATACCTAAGCTAATTTACTTGTGCAACAGATTGGATGATGAAACAGAAAGGGAGAGGTAAAACGTGCATGAACCCTTATTACAGGTCTTGATGCATTTCTGCAATCAGACGAAACAGAAAGGAGCTGAAGAATATGTAAACATATGCATTTTCCTATGAACATACACTTTATGATTATTCCTAAAAGCAGAGGCAAAACATACCTCTAGCACACTTTCCTAGCTCCAGAATGAACAGCTAGTAGAGAGGTACAGGAAAAGGAAGAAACCAAGTAGATTATGAGAATCATTTTAAGAAAGGAAAGCACTGAGAAAAGACTCAAGAATAGTACTGAACAGTACCTGAGTGGATAACATCAGCTTCATTAAAACAATGAGCTTTTGTACAGTTATGATCTTTCTGCATTGAAAGATCTGGCTGTGAAAGGCTGTGAATCACTAGGGGAAAGCAGAAATATCAGCACCTCCTGAGATGATAGTGAACATTGGCAATGACTGCCAATCGCCACCATGATATATATCAGAGCTGGGGCTCACAAGAAGACAGGGTGCTTCATTCTGACTTTACAGATCAGAAGAGCCCATGATGGAAAATTACAATATGAACATAACCTGAGCTCTCACCTTGTGAATGGATAGAGGACAGCAAGGAGCTTATAGCCAAGCAATATGCCTGCTGTCACTGATGCAGATATCCAGCAGGGACGTACCAGTGTTTCTCACCAAATGTGGCTCTTCAAGCAATTCATCTGCAATGAGATTTCACCTGGATACTAGTTAAAAGATAGGGGGAAAAAGCAAGAGGAAATTATTTGCTTTTCCAATAGAGAGATGTCATCACCAGAGCTCTGCAGGATCTTGTGTGTAAGCCTGCGTCTTACCCTCGGTTCCCAAGTGACTTGAAAAAGGCAGTGATAGTGATACAACACTGTGGAAAACTTTAAATGACTGAGACTAAGAAAAGCAAAGTCTGCCTGTGCAGACAGTGTTGGAATAAAAGATTACTGAGTGACTGAGTTATGAAATCCAGGGAATTTAGCACTGATAAGTATAAAGAAGAGAGAAACAATCCTGATGTTATGTATACTCTGATGGACTGATAGACTCTGAGCTGACTATTACCACTCAGAAAATGGGGTCTGAAGAAATGTCAGTGGAATTCTGAGATGCAGTTAAAGAAGGAAAATCAATTTTAAGATATTCTAAGTTAGCAAGGGGGGGGGGGGAACAAAAAAAAAGGGGGGGGAACCCCAAACCCACAAAAAAAAAACCCAAAGCAATAACCTCCTGCTAGTATCTGGACATTTGAGCTCACCCAGCATGGCTGTTCTTATGCTTCTATGCAGGGATAACCAGAAAGTAAGACATCTCGCTGATTCAGATTATCTTCCCACTCCACCCTAAAATCCATTAAAAGAAGATTTTTTCAGAATGTGTATATATATATATATGCATATATATATTAATGCACTGGATGAATGGCTGTCAGAACTGGGGGGTGGGGAGTGGTAGGGACAGAAGTAGGAAAAAGTTTCTTAACTTTTCTGGGCACGTCCAGCACTGTATCCAGCATTCCACAAAAGACACTATTTTGCTGTTTTGAAGACATTATCCACATGTGACAACCTCAAACTTGCATGGATCTGGCTAATCCCAAGACCAGGATGGATCAAAATGGACCAAGAGGGAAACATTTTCAAGTTATAAGCTGTGACACAGATCCTTGATATAGTGACATGACTTACTAGTAGAAACACTAACAAAAGAAAGATTGCTGATAGTTTTGTATATGCACGTATGCTTCCAGCATATGGTACATCAGCTTAACCTGCACAAAAAAACTTGTACTTCATGGCAGAAAGGAAAAAAAGCCATTAAACAAAATTTATGATGAGGCTACACAGCATCTGCTATGATTTTGCGTGTATCGCTTGCACTGCCCACAAACTTGCATTCATATTCAAATGTTGTGGGTCAGCCTCTATTTACAAATGCACCCTTTGTGCAACCATGTAGCTGAGACCAAACACCCTGTTAATGGAGAACTGTGCTGCTATTCAGGCTTTGATAGCTATTTAAAAGTACTCAAACCAGTATCTAGAAAGCCAGAAAACTAACAAATATCAAATTGCAAATGGGGGAAAATATCAATGCTCTTCTCAAGTAATGGCTGCTCCCCTTGTTCATTTAATTTTTCATTGAAGAAAAAGAATTGCAGTAAACTTCTCAGTGAGCAGTTTATTAAAGTATCTATCTACCTTCAGTTGGTAAAACAGAAGATATGGGGACACATTCATCATTTCTCATAAAAACTGTCTCCTGGGAGGCAATAAACACCTTCCACTTATTAAGACCCAATATGCTACAGAAACCCAGGTTTGCTACCAAATCGCATCTCCACGGCATTCAGGCTAAAAAATGTTTAAAGTTAACTTTAAAGTGCAGAAGATTCCTAGAGGTAAATAGCAACTTGTCATTTTAACCCAGGAGAGAGGTGATCTACATGACCTTCTCTTTACTTTTTCTGTAAGTTTCTTTTTTTCCATGAATGTTGAAAAATAATTACACCCTCTTATAAATCACAATAGAAACCATCACATATCTTTTAGAAAATAAAAATGTTACCTGGAGATATAATCTGTTTTACCTTCTCACGTGATTCAAGTTGAAGACCTTCTAATTACATCCGTCTTAAACATCCTCTGTTTTCTACTACAGCCCAGTCTACTCTCTCAGAGGGAAACCAAGACACAAGAACTTGTATAATTAGCTGAACATGTTATAACCAGAGATGCCACTGCAGAAAACCCACAAGGCATTTTAAGAGGAGCTGTTTCCTGATACCATCCATCACGTAGTAGTTATTAATTCCCCCTGATCTAAGGACACTGATCTAAGTCCTTCAGGTTCTTATCTGCAGATTAGTTTATCAAGTGGACTAACTTGTTCTGCTGCTATTACTCACCTGCTTTCTTCTAACAAAAGAAGGTGTTTGAGGACTGAAAGCAGTAAAATCGTGTTTTGCAGCTATGGCTAAATGTCTGTGGGTTTGATTAAATTAAAAAGAGAGGAAAACCCCCAAGTTTTCATGCTTGCTATGGGCTGGACCTGGAAGGCACTAGTGACATGCGTGGATAATCTTGGAGAAGGGGTATGCAGACCTATGACTCTGATAGCTACTCTGAAAGGTGGGGAAGTGCAGGAAAATCCCAGAAACCAGGGGAAACTCTGATGTGTTACTGATGTTTCTACCTTGAATAGAATCTGGAGCCATGAAACCCACTGTACAAGCAGGGACCATCTGTCCAAACAACAGTGGGGCCCTTGTCCCTACAGTGTTTTATCACAGCTGGTTTATCAATGGAATTTCTTTCCACAGCAATGTGTGTGAGACAGTGATTCACTGAGCTCATGTAAAGTCCGTTGGAAAGCCTGGGGTTGAGCGCATGTTGTATTCCAGACTCAGAAAAAAGATGGTGAAACCTCTCAGAATCTGGATGTGACACTGCAGGTTCTTTACACCATTTGCTGCTCTTACTATTTTGGACTCTGAATTCACATGGTCAGCCTCTCAGAGAGATGCGTTTTAGAAATGTAAGGACAGAGTGAATCCTGAGCATATTTGAACTAATAGGCAGATTACTTTGAGATAAAAAGTTTGGGACTGAATCTGGCAATGCCTGGGGCTTCATTTATCATCTCTTTCACATGACTTTATATAGTTTTTCCCACCACAGTCTTGTAGAAAAGAATCTGGATGAACTCCTAGCAAATTGCTACCTAAATCCACTCAGCAAGATGATGTTGCAAATAAGGCTTATCTAATTCTGAAGTACTTTTAATTTAAGACCTGGAAGGTAACAAAAGTGCTCTACTTGATGCTCTTGATGCCGTGGCTGGAGTGCTGTGTCTGGATGTTGCTGTATCAGAGAGTACCCAAAGGAGAGCCATGTGAATGCTAAGACATGAGCAGAATATGATCTTGCGAATAGGTTGAAGGTTGTTTGGTGTAGTCAGGACAAGACTCAGGTAAGGACACTGTAAGTAACTTGTTTGTCACTTGGTAAAGGACTGACATAAATGTTCACAGCAACAGCTGGGTGAAGGATGATCTGGAATCATACAATCTGAAGCAAAGTTAAATATGTCAGTGATTATGGAAAATGTGTAATTGTAAAAGTTAGAAGCACTGAATAGAGCTACCCAGGGCAGATGCAAAGTTCCCTTCAGTGGACTGTTTTAAGAACAGGCAATAAAATTGCATAAAAAGGGGCACCAAGTAGATGGTTTATTGACCTCTTCCAATTACCTCAGTTTCTTTACACTGCTTCTATTTCTGTGCAATCAGTGAGCTCAAAGAGATTCAGAGACATGTAAGACCACTGTTCTTTGTACTCAGAACTCAGTTTGGACTGACTAGGGCAGTGACCATCACCCTGTACTCAGCACTGGGGAGCATGCACCTCAAATCCTGTGTTAAGTTCTGGGCCCCTCACTACAAGAGAGATACCAAGGTGCTGGAGCGAGTACAGAGAAGGGCAACAAAGCTGGTGAAGAGCCTGAAGCACAAATCCTGTGAGGAGTAGCTGAGGGAACTGTGGTTGTTTAGTCTGGAGAAAAGGGGGCTCAGAGGAGACCTTATTGCTCTCTACAACTACCCGAAAGCAGGTTGCAGTGAGGTGGGGTTGGCCTCTTCTCCCAGGCAACAAGCAATAGGGCAATAGGAAATGGCCTCATGTTGAGCCAGGAGATATTAGGAAAAATTTCCTCACCAAAAGGGCTGTCAAGCATTGAACAGGTTGCCGAGGGAAGTGGTTGAGTCACCAGCCTGGAGGCATTTAAACTCGTGTAGAAATCGCACTTATGGGCATGGTTTAGTGGTGGACTTGGCAATACTGGGTTAACGGTTGAACTAGATGATATTAAAGGTATTTTCCAAACTAAATGATTCTATCTTAGACAAGTTCAGGAATTCCTTTCTGGACCAGCACAACATTTCCACTGGTTTAAGCGCAGAGCAGGTGAACTGTATCTACAGCCTTATCAAGAGTTTCCCCCAAATGATATTTCCAGAGAAGGGCTCTGGTTCACACCCTTTTCTACATCGTCACATTTTCCATCCTTACTTACTAAGAATATACTTTTCCTTCTTGACTTACGACTTTAAATTCCTCTATTCCTCTGTGAGCCTCCCCGTGAATTAGTGATGACCTTTTAACATACTGAAATAGTCTACATGGAAAACTAAAATAATTAAGCCCAGCTATCTGCAGATCAGGCTTAATTCATAGCATGACCAAGCAGGGCTTCCTGCAAGGAAAAATATAGCTCTGCAAGACTCGTGTTTGCAAGGCACAGTAACTGAAATAGAAACCACTCAACCAGATAACTGAATGGTAGCACTGACTAGTTTGAAAAAGACCTTTAAGATCATCAAGTCCAACCATTACTCCATCACTTCCAAGACCACCACTAAAACATGTCACTAAGGGCCTGATCTACATGGTATTTGAACATTTCCAGGCATGGCCATTCCACCACTTCCCTGGACAGCCTCTTCCAATATGTGATCACCCCCTCTCTGAAGAAATTTTTCTTAATATCCAGTCTAAACCTCCCTTGGCACAGCTTAAGGCCATTAGCTCTTATCCTATCATTTGTCACTTGAGCAAAGAGACCAGCCATCTCCTCACTCCATCCTCCTTTCAGGTAGTTGAAGAGAGCAATAAGGTCCCACCTGACCCTTCTCTTCTTCAGACAAAGCAACCCCAGTTCTGCCCAGCTGAATGACCAAATTATCAGATCCTTCAAGCACTCCTAATGCCGTGAGAGGCCAACAGAACTTTTCATGAGCATTTCAGCATACTCTGGACAATACCAGCCAGCCCTCAAACGTCATCCTAGCTCCCCCAGAATAATTCACAGTTGGACATACTGTTTGTAGTGGAGAACAGCAGTCTGCTGGATAAGTGAGGGTATTCTGACAGGAACAGAATCGTAGAATCACAGAATCAACTAGGTTGGAAAAGATCTTTAAGATCATCAAGTCCTATAATTACCTCAGGACTGCTGAGACCACCACTAAACCATACGACTGAGGGCCTCATCTACACGGTTTTTGAACACTTCCGGGACAGTGATTACACCACTTCCCTGGGCAGCCTGTTCCAATGCCTGATTGCCCTCTCTGTGAAGAAATTTTTCCTAATTTCCAATCTAAACCTCCCCTGGCACAGCTCGAGGCAGCTACCTCTTGTCCTAGTGCTTGTTATTTGGGAAAAGAGACTGAGATCTCCCTTCAGGTAGCTGTAGAGATTGATAAGGTCCACCCTGAGCCTTCTCTTCTCCAGACTAAACCCGGTTCCCTCAGACTTATCCTCCAGACCCTTTATCAGCTTTGCTGCCCTTTTCTGGACCAGCTCCAGCACCTCAATGTTTTTCTTGTAGTGAGGGTAAATACACATTAACTGCAGCCATTATTGGCTAAGTGTTAACTCAGGGAAGGAGGAAGGTGAGAAACAGTCTGCTGTGTTTGGCGGGACATTAGCACTGTCCCAGCTGCAGGCTATCTGTGCAGGTAACCTGTCTGGGAAGCTGCCCCACTTGCAGCAGTTTGGTAGCTCATGTCTGGTGGCTAAGCTGCTTCTATAGACACTCTTGCAGGCCTGTGGCTCCTAACACGGGTTCTCTAGCTCAGGTAACCACTGTTCACTCAGTGGGACATGGCTTATTCTACCGTATCCTTCTGTCTGACTTCCCGATTTCCCCTCTCTTGTCTCTTACAGGCAAACACATTTGATAGCCTCTCTTAGCATGCCCAGCCATGTCTTCTTTCTAGATTCTTTGGGACAACATTTCTGATATGATACCAGACTTAATGATGAGAAGATTTCCTGGTTTTGGATATATCTGAAGCCCAGTGTCCGTTCCCAGGTTCCTCAGTATGAGAGACATAGACATGTTAGTATGAGTCCAGCAAAGAGCCATGAAGAAGACGAAGGAGCTGGAGCATCTGTTATACCAGGAGAGACTGAGAGAAATGTGGCTGTTTATCCCGGGAAAGGAAAGGCACAGGGGGATCTAGTCAATGTCTATAAATAACTGATGAGAGAAACTAAAGAAACACCCACCCTGGAATGGTTTCTTTGATGAGGGAATGCAGAAGTGTAAGGTGAAACAAGCATTTCTGGACATAGAGCTATCCATCCTCATGCAGCCATCCCAGATACAGGTATTTTATTCCTGTTGGCTGAAACTTCTCTGTATTCTGTGTTTGGTAACATGGCCCCTTTCGTGCAGAACTAGATATGGACACACCTTTGACACTAGCAGGAAGAGGATAACAAACAACTCTGTATCTGCAACAAAGCAGAGTTCTTTCTGAGGTGAATATTAGTCCACAGCCACAGCTCGTGGCCCTCTCCTACGGCTGTAATACATGCCCTGGGTCATTGAGGCTATTACCCCATTGTGTGGGTGGCCTCCTCTATTCTGCTTTAGAGTTTTGTCAAGCCTCATTGTAAAAGCAGGAAGTTCTGTGGGTTTACTCCTTTGTGCACACTGACAGACTGTCTCCCAACATTTCTAGAGGGTACCGGTTGCTTAATGTCATTAGCAGAATTGCACTTGGTTGGATGTATGTATCCTCTAGCCCAGTTGCTTCTTATCCAACATAGGCTATAGCAGAAACCCTAGGGAAGAGTTTTCCAAAAGCAAAGAGAGCATGTAGCAGCAGATCGCTAGAACGTTCTTTCCCCTTCTGCCTATCAGAGGTACAGGAATTCTGGAGGCAAAGGCAAGGTCTTGGTGTTTAGCAGCCCTTTTAATAGCCTATTAAGCCTACACAAAATGAAGCAAACTATAAGGAAACCTAGGAAAGTGTCCAGCATCCACGTTGTCCAGGAGCAAGCAGGTCTAAATCTCCTTTGTTTGCTTTGAATCTACCACTCATTAGGGCCTTGATTATCAAACTGGATGGCACACTTGCTCTACGGCCTCATAGCAGTATACGTCACTTTTATATTCCCCATCAGTTGCCTATGTCATTCTAGCACAGCAGTCCTGCCACCTCTCTGGTATTTGTTGTGCTCTGCATCTTTCTAATTAGGCTGTACCATTTTTTGAACTTAATTAAGCTCATCTGTCACCATGCCAGCATTGTTCTGTGGCCTAAATAGCTCTGCCTCCCTTTAAGGCATTTTGGATGAAAGGCCTGTGGTGTCGTGAGATCTGCAGAAGTGAAGGGCACATAGAGAGAGGAACCAGGAGCTGCTAAAGATTAGAAGGTGTGAAGGGAGTAGATACGTGGTTGGCACAAGACAGTCAAGCTCTACAGCTGCCCAGTAGCTTGTAGCAGCCGAGCTCTGGTTTACCCTTCTCAAACAGCCACTGAGCATTTTTTCAGAGACTTAGTCTCTGGGGCTAAAGCCCTTGTTTTCAGTGACCATCCAGTTTGTTATTCCTCAGGCACAACAGAAAAGCTTTCTTTTCTGGGCATAAAACATGACCTTTGGGTAGTGCGTAATAAGTTGGATGATCAGACAATGTTTGTTTCAGACACAAGAAACACAATGACTTTAAGAAACACACACCCAGGCGCAACAATATTTCACTGGCGAGTTGGCTAGAAGGGAGAGGGGGGACAGGGGAAGTTGCACTGACCTTAGATAACACATCTGAATGAGAACAAAATTAAAATAAACACAAATTAATCAAGGACTCCAAACCAAACCACTCAAGTGATAAGGATTCAAACAGGCAATAAACAGGCTGTGAGATACTTTCTCTGTGATGTTTGAGGAACTGTGTTATTCCGGCTCTGTCCCTAGCATGGTGCAGGAGGCTGAGCTAGCTGGTGCACTATGGGATCTGCAGAAATTGAGAAGAGGTTCTGTTTTCAGGGGCTATTTTAATTCTGTGTGAGCTACTTGCATGCAAACAGATGTTGTGGCACTCATAAGTGAAGGGATAAATGCTCCCCATGCCACGTGGAACATTAATATGTCAGACTGATAACAGAGGTCCCTGAAACCAAAGTGAAAAAGGATTAAATCAGCACTTCACTAGAAAAAGAAAGCCCTACCCAATTCTTGCCTTCCCCCTGGCATTTCTTCCTTACCTCTGCTCGGGAAATAATAATTTTCTACTTGACAAAGAAAAACACTTTTGCAATGAACTGATTAAAATTAGGCATTTATCAGTATAAAGTATGAAGAAGGCAGGAGCAAGTATGGAGTTGAGGTTTACAACAGAGCATCACACTCAATACAGCTGCTTTTAATTTCATGTGAATATTCTCAACTTCAGCTAATGGCTGCTGCTTGACCTTTGTGTTGGAGTTTGTAGAAAGAACAAAGAAAAAAAGAAAAGAAAAAAGGAAAGAAAGAAAGAAAATGCAAAACAATTAGCTCCACTCTGCTATTCTAGCTCTTTGCATGGAGCTGAGTACCATATGTTTTAAACGGCTGTGGGAAAGCACACACATACATTAGATCACCTCTGATGGCTGGGATGGGAGAAAAGATGTAGCCATGATATTTCCTTTCTTCTCCTCAACCTTTTTGGAGCATGTGAGTTATTAGTGGCAGGCCTATCTCACAGCTAGCAGCAATGATGCAAGAGATTTGGAGCTCAGCACCAGGAACAGGGAAGGTGGAACTCTCCACGTACTCCCGTATCAATATAGTAAAGAGTGAGGTCTAACAACATCCGTTGAAGTGGAATTTCCATGGGCTTCAATGAGTTTTGGATTAGATCCCTAAGTCAGGCCAGCCACGGGTTACTTCTATAGACTGAAGTACTAGAAAGCCTGATGACTGCATGCTTCCTGCTCATTTCATTTTATTAACCTCTTGATTTTTTTCCTGTTATTGCTGCAAGCACAGCTGGCTGTATAGGAAGCTACTGCGAGTTGTGTAGGTGTCACAGCCATTTGGAGTTTGTATAATCCCACTCTGGACAGCAGGAGTTTCCTGCCTGAAGGCCTGGCCTGTCACACCTAGCAACACAAATGTAGACGTACAAAATAGCATCCACCTTTCACATAAAGAATTGCATAAATGGAGAGAAATCCCTCAGATCAGTGAAGGCAGGTCTCTGTTGTCCAGATCTCATAATTCTCCTCTCTAATGATCAGGTCTGAGAGAAAAAAAAAAATTGTTTATATTTTGTTCCACTGATTTCACTTCCATCCTTACTATTTTTGTACTCATCTGTCTGCCAGAGCACAGAATAACTCAGAAATGCTAAATACTGCCAGTATTAAACTTCTTTGAAGCTACACTTGTCTATAATGTTTTCAAAATCTTCAGAACTCTTTCCTCTTCATCACTGGCATTAGTTGTGAAATCAAGACAGAACAGCATCAGCCCAGAGGGTACTAGTTTGTTTTACTAATGTTCAGAAGACTTTAAGGAACATTAGACTTCAGACAGATGCTTGGCCTGGTTCAAAATAACATCATACTTGTGAACCCTGTGGTGCATGTTGGGCTCACATGGTGTAAAATCACGGTGATGCAAAGACAACTTGCACTTGATGGCAGGTTTGCTCATGCGATCCAACACCAGCCTGTGTAGCCGAGTGGCATTTCTCATGCCCCAGGGTGCCTTTGGAGAGCTTAAAGAAACACCTGCCATGAGATGTAGAGCTGGAGTAGGTGACCTGCTGAGGTCTCTTTCTGCCCTATTTTTCTAGGAGACCTAGTCAATAGTTAGCCTGTTCCTCATCTCAGCTAACTTCAATGCCAAGATTCACAGAAATGATTCAAAAAGCAGTATGGGTCAAGGGCTGTCCCCTGTTGGCAGCACAGCCTAAACTGCCTTTTAGAGGGAAAAAAGGAGTTCAGGCATAGGGAGATGAGCGCTGCCCTGACTGATGGAACAACTCTAGGCTCTCATGCTGTACTGTTGCTGTTGCACATGTTTCTCCTAATCCTAGTATGACCTCAGGTAAAATGCACATTTCAAGACCAGGAAATAATAGCACAGAATACCTCCACTATGGAGACAGGCCAGGAGAATTGGGGTTGCTCAGCCTGTAGAAGAGAAAGCTCCAGGGAGACCCTAGAGCAGCTTCCAGTGCCTAAAGGGGCCAACAAGAAATCTGGAGAGAGACATTTGACAAGAGCAAGTAATGACAGGACAAAGGGGAATGGCTTTAAACTGACAGAGAGGAGATTTAGGTTAGAAATTAGGAAGAAGTTCTTCTCTGTGAGGGTGGTGAGGCGCTGGCACAGGTTGCCCAGAGAAGCTGTGGATGCCCCATCCCTGAAAGTGTTGAAGGCCAGGTTGGATGGGTCTTGGAACAACCTGGTCTAGTGGAAGGTGTCCCTGCCCATGGCAGGTGGCTGGAACTGGATGAGCTAAAGCTCCCTTCCAACCCAAACCATTCTGTGATTCTATGATTCTAACATCTTATGTGTCCTGTCTGAAATAAGGGCCAGTGTTTATGAACAGCAAGTGTTTTTTTTAAGCTGTAGGCTTGAAACAGGATGGATAGTGAGAGGAAGGAAGGAAGGAAGTTCCATCAGTCCTGCTTTACAGCCAGCGAGACTTAAGGCATGCACAGGCTCATTAGGGATCTCAGCCATAGGATCAGTTAACCCGGATTTTAGGGACCCCATGCACGAATTTAAAGAATTTCTCCTCAAGAATGAACAGTAAAACAATCTCAGGAGCAAGGGGCATGCTGTGAACAGCCTGTCATAAGGCACGTAGGGACAGCTTTGGAATGAAGATGGTTTTTACACACTTGGTCTGATGGTTGTCGAGGGCCAAGCCTGTGGTCACAGGAGTGAGCCAAAGCAGGAACTCTAGTAGAGGTTTTCCTCTGCACATGAACAATTGGGGGAAGCTCTGCCGTTTTGAGGAATTTCCGAGGACAGTAAATTACATACTAGATCACAGCTCTATTATGTTTTTGGGGAAGGCATTTGGAAATTAATGTTTCATATTAAGATACAAATGGTGAATACATACAGCTCTGCTGCTCATGGGCATCCTCAAACCTGACCTTCCACTGCATTGTCTCTCCTGTTGAGGTGGATTTAAGCAGGGCCTGGGTTGACAGCAGCCACCCATGTAAGCAGACCCTCACTACCTCCTTGCTTCTGTTCTCTGCTGCCAATCAAGGATGGTACTAGCTGTCCCTACTCTGAGACAGGGTGTTTAGAGACAACCTGGGGCAGGAATAAGCCATTACTGCTTGCACTAATAGTCTGATAGAGCAAGAGCTGTAGAAATGCCTCAAAGGCAAATGAGACACAGCTCTCCTTTCAGCTAGAAGGAAGGATTTCAGTACCAGGACTGGTCAATTTTTGGTGATCTTTGAGTTCTTCCTAAAACAAATATTATTTTGTGTAAATCACAGAATAGTTAGGGTTGGAAAGGGCCTTAAGATCATTCAGTTCCAACCCCCCTGCCATGGGCAGGGATGCCTCACCCTAGACCATGTTGCTAAAGGCTCTGTCCAACCTGGCCTTGAACACTGCCAGGCAGGGGTGGAGCATTTACCACTTCTTTGGGGAACCTGTTCCAGTGCCTCACCACCCTCACAGTAAAGAAAGAAATCAGCTGATTGAGATGACACAAGGCAGTTAAAGGTTTTTCCTGGGCTGGGAAAAACCTGTTTATTCAAAAGCATCTAAAAGGTGGGCTAGATACCCTGTTGTGGTGCATTGACCCTGTCCTGCAGCTAAGCACCCACACAGCCACTCACTCCCCACCCAGCAGCGGGACTAGGGAGAGAATAGGAAAAAACAAAGTGAGAAAAGTGGTGGGTTGAGATAAATAGATGTTAATAAGGGAAAGAAAGGAAAGAAAAAAGTGATATGAAGACCATCACTAGTCCCCTCCCACAAGCAGAAAGTCTCCAAGCAATGGCCACCTTGGAAGACAATTGTGTCCCCATCCTTATTTATTATTGCTGAAGATGATCTTGCATGGTTTGAAATAGCCTATTTGTGAATTGGAGTCAGCTTTCCCAGCTGTAACCCCTCCCAGCCTCCAGCCCACTCACTACAGAGGCAGAGTGGTAAGAAAAGAAAGCCAAATGTTAGGCAACCACTACTCAGCAATAGCTAAAACATTGGTGTACAAGCAACACTGCTGTAGCCACAAATCAAAACACAGCACCTTATGGGCAGTTATGAAGAAAGTTAACTCCATCCCTGCCAGACCCAGTACACCCATCTTGTTTGGCTTACTCAGAAGGCAGTTATGATGGAGAGGGGAGGGCTTTGGGGGAGAATTCATTACAGGCTTCAGCAGGGATAAACTGATGTTTGGAGAAAAGATAGGGGCTGAGAGCAGAGATGGTGAATCAAGGTTATAACATCCATGTGATGTCATGGGGTGGTTGTCAGAGTGAAACCTCTCTTACAGGCCACCACCATCAGCAGACAAGCCTTCAGATAAGGCTGCAAATGTAGTCAAAAATTCCTTAACAAAGTCCATTGCTGCAGCATTATAACATGCAAATATACTGCTGTTATTACTAGTCAACTGCTACAGTGAATTAGCTGCTATGCAACAACTGCAGAAGACATGGAGCAGATAATTCCTTTGTCAGAGAGAAACAAGCCATTACAAACCCTCTCTTCCAAGCTCTTTCCCTTGCTCCCTGCTCCTGAACACCTACCTTGTGCCTTCCCTCTCACGCTCATCCCTGAACCAACCCCTCCAGCCCACTTCAGGGTCAGCATCACAGCCCCCCAGTTTCTGCCTTTGCCCAGCACTGACTCAGTCCTCATGGAGGATGCTGCCAAGCATAGATAAGGGGGACAAGCTGCTGTTTCATTACCACACACCAGGTGTTGGATCAAATTAGTTGATGGCTGGTAACTGCCCATGGGCAGGCTGAGCAAAAGCAGGATCATTTGAGAAATAAACTGTTTGATTATGCAATTACAGTGGATCAGCTTACAAATGACAATGGGACCCCTCTTTGAGATCACAGCCCTAAGAAACTCTTTCCTGGAATACTGGAAATGGTTTTCTGGAAGGTATTTGGTGTTATTGTAGCATGGTCTTAGAAAGCCATGATTCCTGCACAAGCTGGAGGTGAATTCCAGCAGCAGATAATTTCAGTTTCAAGTTCAAGTACATTTCCTTTGTGACATGCAAACATAGCCCCAAAGCTACTGATGCCCTCATGGGTGATACAATGCCTGCCTACTGCAAGCCCTTGTTTCTTCTGGGAAACTGTGGGTTGCAGCCATGAACAGTGACAGCATCAGGGAGGTTTTCTTGATCAAGATGAATGGGTTAAAAAAGGAACTCTAGTAAAGGCTGAGCTGCTCTTTTGTGTTTTAACAATAAGAGGAAGCTCTGCCTAGTTTGAGGAATTTCCCACGTCTCCAATTCAGACTTTGGTAAAATGCTTTACAAAGCCTGTCTAAGAGGTGTTAAAAAAATAAAAACAATCAAGGAGATGAGGACAAAGATATCTCCCCAGAGCCTGCGCATGTTCTGTTTGGTTTTTAAACCTGGATCACCGGAGGCAAACTCAGAGGAATCTAGGGAAGTTAAATAATGACAAATGCCAAATAGTTACACCAGGTTCCTGACAAGTTGGCCAAGCCATTACTGAGTTCAGTCAACTGTCACTGCTATGCAGATGCTAAAAATTTGCCACTAAACTTCCTTATGTATCACTTCATTCTGCAGTGCTACCAGACAGATTCAGTGACAGAAACAGATGAGGAATTTTCTGGATGACAGGAAGATCTATGGGTTGAGAAATGCCATTTTTGCCATGCAATAACAAATGATGGAGAAAGCCTCAGGCTTTCAAATTTACAACATCTTTTCACTTGCTATTCCCTTGCCTGTTACAAGATAATTGCCTCCCATAAAACTGTCACTGAAAGCAATAGCTACAGCATTCAAACAGTAACACCTTTCTTCTCCAGATCTGAAAGCTCCTTATGCACCCAGGTGAGCATCACTTTCTCACTGATGGGGAGAGAAACAAGGTTGTACAAGGTCAAACCACAACTGTGTTTTTTCTGAATGACAATCATTTAAGCATCCAGTAGATACTGCTGCACCAGACGTGTTTGGATGGAGCAGAACTTTCAGGGTTATGGGCATTGTTGGAGATGAAAGCATCAGAAAGCATCCCTGCATCCCACCTGACACAAGCACTGCAACAGCACTTCAGCACTTGAACATAACACAGTAAAACTGGCTTTCATTTAAGCAGCTCAAAACACGGGTAGAAAAGAATGGAAACAAGATAAATGTGACACTCAAGAACATTACACAGTAGTGTCTCAGCCTGTGGCCATGGCTGCCCCAAGTTCCTCTCCCTTGTCAACAAGTGTCACCTAATATGAAACTGAAGGGGGATACAAGAAATTGCTCTTAAAAGGAACAAATCCACCATTTTATACAGCTGACAAAAATACATTGCCCGTTACCTGCACTGCAAATCCCAGCCACTGTAGCCATAAAGCAAAGTGAAAAAAATACAAATGCTTTTGCAGTTGATCTGTTTGGTTTTTTTCTGAAACTAGGTAGCTTGCCCTCAGAGGTAATAAATGCAGTCCAGATAAGCACAGCGTTTCCATGCACATCTCTCTTTACCTCTGCAGCCCCAAGCTTAAACTAGATTAACCATAGCCTGTATTAAAATTCACTAGCCAAGCTAACAGACAGTGTCTGAATGGCTTAATTCATACCCTCACAAGCCAAAAGCATCCTACAGAAAACTGTCAACTAATTACCACAAAGTTAAACACGTGCCAATCGCATGCCTCCCAGTAGGAACCTGCAGCAGGTTTACTAGTCAGGCAAAGCTCATACCTCAATGTCACAAGCTGGTCCTGAAAACTTCTCCAATCAGCCTTCACCTGCCCCAAACAACTAAACCACACGAGGAAACCAATACCACATTTCACAAGTATCATCCATACCTGTAGGACAAGTACTGTTCGTGTCCGAGCCTCTTCCAAACTTGTCCTCCTGTGCTGGGAAGGGAACTTCCCATCTAAGTGTCAACTCCTGCTTCAGTCTCTGCCCTTTGTTTTCCCAAGATCTGGAGACACACCTGCTTTTCGGTGTGTGCTGTTGGTTGTTGGGCTTGGGGCTTGTTTCTTGTTTTGCTTTTCTTTTTGGAATAAATTAAACAGCCTGTGAGCAATTCTCAGTAAAGGAGAGAGAGAACCTTTTGGCTTGTGGTGATTTAAGCAAGCAAACCCCGTGACCTCCCTTTCCTGCGATCAGTGGGAACAGCTCCCTTCTCCACCAGCACGGGGTGGAGTTGCAGCTAAAAAACACAAGCCTGAAAACGCAGTGCTGGATGGGCAGGGCAGATCTTCCTTCTCCGTTTGTTGTGTCAGAGAACATGGTGATTCCTGCTGGCCTGAAACACCGAGGTGACCTCTAGCCAGGAAGGAACCTGGGAAATATTTTCTCAGTGATTTCCTGCTGGGGGGGGGGGGGGAAGTGGATGCAAGAGACACTTGGGCAGGGGCGCTAACAGGGCTGCTGGGGACTGCAACTGCAAGATGAGGAAAACACTTTTTTGGTCATCAGGGAACTAAAAGAAATTGCTATTTTTTTTTTCCTAAGGTAAATGTTCTAAGAGCCTCAGTTGTCACTATGCACAGTGAGCTCCGCTGTGTGGGTGCTTCTTGGACTTTCAGCTGTGGTGCCGTTCATGCCAAGAGGTGCTGAGATGCTCTGCAAATTAATGTAGGAGAGCCTTTCCACAGGGAGCTCATGTTCAGCAGCACCCCAGTGATGCAGCCATGGCACAAAGGATTCTTGTCAAGGCGCAGAAGAAATCTGGGCAGGCTCACGCATCCAGAAGGACATCTATGCCTGGAATAACTGCCAAACTGTGCTGTACAGGCCCAGCCGTCTCACACTGGGGCAGAGTGGGACTTTCATGCACTAGCCAAAAGACTGCACCCCAGGAACGTGGGGATGGTTCCCCATGGCTGAGTCCCGATTACGGTGACAAAATGGAGGAACTGTAATGGCCTCCTTTCTTTTGTCTCTCCTGGCTTTGCATCACCTCTGATGTTCCTGCAAGATAACACTTGCAAGCACATCATCAACCCATCGGATAGCACAGGGCATGTGCCATCTGTGATGAGTATTGGTCTCTGGAAGTATCAGCATCTCCTTCTTCACTGTAGAAGTAGCTGAGAACAGCTAGTATCTCTGTGTTTCAGGGTCTGAGTGTAGGCTATCTGAACCACCTTCTGAGGATGTTTTAACATGGAAAGTTGTAAAAAAAATTGTCTTTCTTTCTGGACACCAAAAGAATTTATTTTAGTAACTTGGTATCTCCATTCAGGATCACTTTTTAGTTACTTTGTTGTGATCCAGTTCAGACTATAAAAACAAGAATGGACATTTCACTGCTGAATACATCTCACCCACATACTCACTGACATACACTTTTATTTTCACAGAGGGAGAGAAAGAGACAGAGAATGAGAGGTGTGTACGTCGTCTTTATGTGCTTTTGATTAATGAGTGTCATCCATATTTCTTATATTTAATGGCAGCCTTGATATGTAATAGCAGCCACTTCATTGCAGCGGGCTTTTCAGTTTCATTTCTTTTGGTCTGGCTAGAGCTGGAAATGTTATTCCTGTCCATCTCGTTCTGTTGTCTGGGATAAGAAAAATATGATGGTTGGGGCATCTAGGAAAGAAAATCATAGTTACAGAATAGTTAGGGTTGGAAATGACCTTAAGATCATCCAGTTCCAACCCCCCTGCCATGGGCAGGGACACCTTCCACTAGAACAAGTTGCTCAAAAATACTGCTGCAATGCTTTCCTTAGAGCGATAGAATGATTATTTCTTTAAACAAGAGCACCTGAGAGATTATTTTTTAAAGTATATAGAAAGCACTTATATTTATTGCTCAGGCTTGTCTTCCTGACTTTTATTCCCATCTATATTGCAGTTCGCTGGTGAGTTTGGTGGTTGGTGGAACAAGACTTCTACCCCCATGGTAATTTCCAAGGTTTCGGAAATGTTCCTGTTCAACATCAAGATAAATTTAAAATCTGGGATTGTCACATCTGGGAATTGGAGAGAAGTGGATAATCTAGAGAAGGGTTAAATAAATATCTAAAATGACTCAGAAGAAAGTATCTAGATCTGTTCAGACTAGAGATGCTTATTTTCTCTACTGGCTAATGGGGACCTCAAAGACTAGGTTAGGAGCAGTTATCTACATTGTTGTAATTTCTAGTGAAGTGAAATGAATACTAGTCTTTGTGAAAAGACCTTGTTGCCTTCAATGGGTCATTATTATTATGCAAAATGGAATGGCTCTTTGGACTTCAAGATAAGAGCTGACAGGCATGGTTTAACAACAGCATCATTCAACAATTCTATTTGCCAGAGAGCAGACTGGGGCTTAGGCCAGAAAGAAATTTTGGAGGGAACGAGGGAAGTCTGAACTTTGAATAGTTGAGCAGACAGGAGGAAATGCAAGCTGTTCCTAGGTTCGGATTATTCTGTTTTAGAGATTAGGAAAGGCTTGCAGGACCTCAAAAAAGTCCTATCATCTTTTTTTTCTATATCCTGTGCTCTGTCTTTGCATGTCAAAGCTTAATTTTAACCCCAAGCACTATAGGGTTCTGAAGATGGCTAGGGCATCTCAGTACAACAGTAAATCATTAAAAGCCACAGGTCACTAGAAGGATGACACAGCAGTTATCTCACAAACCTGTCCTGCCATCAAGGAGTGTCTGTAAACTGCAGTGCTCTAACATGCACAGGGACAGTAAGGGGATATTTCAGTTGTCCCGGTGATCCTGGCAGAGAGCAAAGACTTAACCTTTTCTCATACCCCTGACAGCAAATCCTGACTCGTTTTGCTCTAATGTGCTGAGAAGGAAGGAAGTAATGAAATGTCTCATTATACAACTGACTCGCGTAATATATTTAGAACTGACAGTAGTGCTGCAGACTGCATGGTTTCATACCAAAAGGAATGACATGCTCTGGGTTGTCTCATTGCAGCCAGTGGTCAACTAAAACTATTTATTGAATAAGGCCCCTGAATTTTTTTTTTTTTTTCCTGAAGCACCAGGAATTCATTGCAGTGATAGAACAATTAATTTAGGTAATCAGAATACTTCAGTTATACTCTGCCATTGCCCAGGTTTGTTTTAGATTTCAGTGGTTTAAACTGTAGGGTTTTCAGGCTAATTACCACACTTGTATGTATTTCATTATAGGAGAACAATGACTACAATAATGTGTAACGTAATCATTGTGTTGAAAAGGTACAACCTCCTAAATAACTATTTAATCTTCTAGAGAAAAGCAAAGAAGAATCAAATGTTGGAAACTGAAGGTGGACAAATCTAATTTAAAAGCAAAGCTTCATGTTTTTAATAATTCCAGGTGTCAGCCATACATGTAAACTTCTGTGTGATTCAATACTTGACACATTCATATCATAGCTGGCTGCTTTCCTACATGGGGTGTTTTGGTTTTCTTCATTATTGGGTTTAGATAGACATACAGCTATTTGACAACCCTCATACATAACCTGCTCTTTCAGCCTTTAGACTTCCTAAAGCTCTTCTATTACTAAATTAGGGATCTAGGTACTTTAGTGGTCTGTGGTTTCAATAACATGTTTTGTCTGGGGTTATATAAAGCTTCATGTGCTAAAAGCACTTTTGACAATAGGCAAACAAGGGCCTTCATAGCTGATAGGAAATCCCAGTGCAGAGACCCAGGCCAAAGTAGGGACTTCTGCAGAATGATGGAGAACTCATTGACCTCTTGTGAAAACCAATAGAGGAAGTGGACATGCCTGTAGCTGGTAGCCTTTGTACTCATGCGATTGTTGGATTTCCCCTACCATAAAACACACAGCAATTCCTCCAGGGATTTTTGAGTCCCTACCCACAAAGTGCAACCCACCCATCCCTTTCTGAAACTTCAAGCAGCTTCCTTGGGTTAGCTGGACCTTGTTTAAATTGAATGGCTCCAGGCAATGGCCTATTTTCCTGTCCTTTCTTCTGACAATGTGCAATGAAGGAAATGCTTTTTAATGGTGTATTGCCAAACAGAAGTGTTTGCATGTGGAGTGCTCTGTCATGCTGTATGCTACTAACATGGGGCTTAAGGATTCCATACAATGCAGTGTGCTGAGGAACTGACACATTTTTTGATTATCTTCAAAGTTGCTAACAGAAGTAATCCCAAGAATAAATACAGGCTGGGCAGAGAATGGATGGAAAGCAGCCCTGAGGTGAAGGACTTGTGGGCGCTGGCTGTTGAGAAGCTCAACATAACCTGGCAGTGCATGCTTGCAGCCCAGAAACCAACCATATCCTGGACTGCATCAAAAGAAGAGTGACCAGCAGGTTGAGGGAGGTGATTCTCCCCCCTCTGCTCTGCTCTTGAGAGACCCCACCTGCAGTCCTGCATCCAATTCTGTGGCCCCAACATAAGAAGGATGTGGAGCTGCCGAAGTGAGCCCAGAGGAGGCCACAAAGATGCTCAAAGGGCTGGATAATCTCTCCTACAGAGACAGGCTGAGAGAGCTGGGCTTGTTCAGCCTGGAGAAGAGAAGGCTCTGGGGAGAACTTAGAGCATCTTCCAGTGCCTAAAGGGGGCTGACAAGAAATCTGCAGAGGGACTTTTACGAGTGCCTTTAAGGACAGGACAAGGAGAAATGGCTTTAAACCCAAAAGGTTTAAAGAGGGTAGATTGAGATGAGATCTTAGGAAGAAGTTCTTCCCTGTGAGGGTGCTGAGGCCCTGGCACAGGTTGCCCAGAGAAGCTGTGGCTGCCCCACCCCTGGAAGTGCTCAAGGCCAGGTTGGATGGGGCTTGGAGCAACCTGGTCTAGTGGAAGGTGTTCTTGCTCGTGGCAGAGGGTTGGAACTGGATGAGCTTTAAGCTGCCTTCTAACACAAACCATTCTGAGATTCTAATAGCAACAACACAACCTTTGTATTGAAGATGTACAGACACAAATTTCCTGTTCCAAAGAGCAGGACAAGTAGTAGAATCATAGAATTGTTAGGGTTGGAAAGGATGTGCTATATTGTGATCAAAAAAATATTTGCTCCTGGAGCAAAGGGTAAGATGTAGGGAAAGAGCTCCAGGAGCTTTTCTTCGCTGGGGAGATGGGCTATACTATACTGCCTTTTTTCATGTTCTCATGTTCCTTTCACTTAGTACTCTGCTTACTTAGTACTCACTTTATATACAAGAGAAGGGAAGCCTGATACAGGTAGGTGTTAGGATAATAAACTTGCTTAGGAAGACGTGGATTTAAAAGCCTTGTTTTGACAGCAAATATCATGTATGATATTAAGGTACAATACCTTGGGCAGGTCCTCCAAGGTGTTTTCCATGCTTATGAAGGTGAAGAAGGGATCTGGTAGCTGTTAAGAGGCCCCCAAGGTGGAAAAGTAAGGACTGTACAACCCCTAATGATACATATTTAATGTGTGCTGGCCAAAGTACCTGTCAGCGGGTTGCATGTCTATTTAGTTCATGGGTTTGTGTGCCTTTTCCAGTGAAGAGACCTTTTCACTCAGAACATGTTTAGGCATCATTCTGGTTACTGGTAAAGAGCATTCTGGTCACACAGCTGCTTCCCAGCAAACCTTCTGCCCTGAACGGCCTTTAGCTCACTGCAAATCCCAAGCAGGCATGAGACAGCAAAGGTCAGATCCCTCTGTGAGAGCTGTGGAGTCACCACATGGATAGCTAGAGGCAATTGAGCCCAAAGAAAAGCAAATACAAAAAGGATTTATGAATTCCAGCTTGCAGAGAGTCCATACATATATTTAGATATATATAGTTCATTCATTCAGTAAGCTGTTTCCTTTTTTTTTGCATAGAAAATGACTAGGCAAAACAGAAACTCTGGCTATAGCAAAACCTTTGTTTTTGCTACAATTCCTTGTGAAAGGCACTTTTCCTGTGTGAATCAGATCTTTTCTTTCCTATTCAGACGTCAATGAGACATCTTTACCAGATATGTTCTCCCTGACTCAGAGATCCAGTTCTCAGACCTGTTTTCTATTAAATCAAATTCTTCTTTGCTGTCCATCTTTGCTCTGGGACAAGAAGCACTCTTTCCGCTGTTGAAAAGAAGACAACATTGCCACAGAGGTTCCCTGGCCAGATAACTGTGGCATTTCTGAGACAAGCCCATGTGTATTGAGAGAAGCAAACTAATTTGAGGGAGAGGGTTTTTTTTAGTCATGAGTATGCCTTGTATATTTCACTGTTTTTAAATTCCTTCTCTATCCCCTTTTAGTCTGATCACACAGTTTCTCTGTGTGAGATATTTCAGTCATGTAATCTCAGGTATAATAAATACCTGTATGCTTCCTGTCAGAGGCTGGGCTAAAGTACAAATACCTAAAGGATAAGTATGTTTTGTTTGGCTGCTCAACAGCTAGAAAAGATGCCCAGCTACTCAAACACCAGATAAATGGTTGCTGACTTATATGGTGAAGACTTTTATCAGGCTAACAACCAGGCTGAGCCAGACAAAAGACATGAGGGTTGACATGTTAGAAAGGGATGGACAGTATAGAAAGGAGTCGGGGGGTACTGTGGGGAGAAAAGGGATAGATCTGCTGGAAATACAGGCCACAGCTGAGAACAGAGTCATAGAAAGTACACAGAAGGAGTATAGTAGGGTCTAGGGCTGGTGCAGTGGGTTGAGTACTGTTATGGTATTACAGGGAATATGGTGGGACTCCAAAATGTTGCAGTAGAAGGTGTTGGATAATAAAGCTGGGGAAAAATTAATTACTTCTATGGTTCATAAAACAACTTTATCTTTCTACAGTTCTATGCTAAACAGGTGGGAGGTTGTTGAAGAATCCCAAATGCTCCTGCATCCCAAAGACTCTGGAAGGAAAAGTCCAATCCAGTGTCCTGGGTGTGAGACACAGATAAGCTTGGAGCCAGAGCAGTGGAGAAAGGCACCCTGGCTCCATTGCAGGAGTATTTAAGCAGGCTTTTGTCAGTGTTACTGGAAGGTGGTTCACCTGAATTCCCATCTTATAACAGAGACTTCCTTGTTTGCTTACAGCCTTGTGAAATGGGGAAACTACCATGTAGCAGCATTAAGAAAGGGTGCAGTTTGTTTCTCAGTAGAGTGGAAGGAATCTATACAATTTAGTTGCCTACCAGGGGGAATGCTGACAAATGCCACCCTCACCCCTCCCAAGAGCACTCCTCTTTCATCCACCACCTGGTAGAATTATTGCATTATTACATTGCTATGGTGGCTGTGTCATTGCTTTGTGCCTGACGCATGATGCTCATCAGTCCATTAGTTGCTTTTTACTCAAGATAGATGGACCATAGAACAATTCAGTTGATTTATTTTCCTGCAGATTGGAACCACCAGCAGATACCATGACGTTACCCTGAATCTTCAAGTGGTTTCCATTGACATAGAAGCCTCCAGCATAGCTTCTGGTTGACTTGCAGTAGCGTGTTTCCAAAGACTGACAAATTCCCAGGAAAACCAATGGAAAGGCACCTGCTGAGGGACCTAGGGCTTGGCTTGCAACTGCCTGGGTAAATGCTTAGCCTACAGGTGAAGGAGAAACCCAGCTCCAGGGAGCAGAAGAGGCTGGCTGCTCCACACAGCAGGAGCCAGGAGCAGGCAGAGCTGTGTGCTCACTGGTGGGCACAGTCCCATGGCATCTGAACAAGGAAAGCAGATCAAGTCTGGTGACAGTGACTGTGCTCAGCCACAGACCCATCCCCAAACGAGCCCATAGTGAAGACACAGGTCCAAGGTGAAGCTGGGAGTCACGTCAGCAAGTTGATGTTGGGATTAGCAAGGTACAAGGTTGGACACACACAGACGGTCGATGTGGCTTGGCCAAGGAAAGAGCCACTTAAAAGTGGTTCCTGAGCCAAGGTGGGGTCTGCAGTGAGTTGTCTCCTACCTTGTTCTCACACCTTAGCTGTTTCCCCAGCAGTCTGATCCCTGGTTACACAGCTGCACCCTTGCAGATCTAACCTTGGGTTATTCTGCAAAACAATAAGATGCCTAGACCCAATGTGAAAAAAGAGACAACACCTCCCTTCTCAGCATCTGCTCCTACCATGATAATTTGCCTTCAGTTCAGTGTCCAGGCTTGACATTACACATGAGGAGGACTAGTTGCCTTGGGTCTCAGATCCAGCTAAAGCAAGAGAGAAATGCTGTAGAACAGGATGGATTTGAGTACCAAATCTTTTATGCCTTGCTAGATATGGGATGCTTCTCTCAGCAGCCTCACTTAAAGGTTTTACCCATGTTGGGGCCTCAGTTGCACTAATGGCTTCAGTTTTCTGTGCTTACCGTGTTGAAAAAGAAAGAAAAAGAGAGACTAACAGAGAAAAACAGACCTGAGCAACCAAAAAAACCCAATTATTCACAAGGAAAATCAGTGTTAGAGGCCAAAAAAGGAGATGCCAAACGGATCAAATGCCAGACATAACCTTGATTTGCAGCTCATTTCCCCAGTCCAAGGTTTGGCTTTTGATTGTCCACTGAGCTCTCTCATTTGTCAATGCCAGAAATGCCTCTGCGGTATGCAGTTATACTGGTCTGATCCCTTAGGCTCAGCCTGGCATCTTTGCCACCCATGCAGAGCTGATGCAGCTGGTGCTGGGCAACTGCAAACTGAACCTGAAAGGGTTTGGGTGAGATAAGTGTAGTGGCATGGCCTCATTCACATCTCTTGGATGCGCTGAGACAGCACTGTACTGGTATTTCTGATGTGTAACAGGTACAGGTGTGAGGTGCTGTGTCTGACAACACAGTCTGGAAGTTTTTGCTGAAAGTCCCTGTGATTTTTAAAGTCTGCAATTCCCTAGCCATAACTAAGTGCCGTGTTCAGCTTCACAGGTTTCCGAGTCCCTTCCTGAGGAACTCAGCCTGGACCAGCTCCAGAGAACATCCACGCAAGGAGGCATTTATGAGGATTACAGGCTGTCCCTGTAATCTGGGGCTGCATGTGTGCTTTATGATTTGCTCCAGACTTGTTTCCTCCCAATAGCCCTTCAGATCTCACCTCTAGAAATGACTGGAAAACCTGTGGGATTGTGCCCCAGTACAAATATATCACCTGCAGAACAGATCTGGAGAGAAAACCCTTGCTGCACATCCCAAAAACCTTTCAAGAGACAAGAGAGCACAGCACAGGGCAACACCAAACTGTCAGGTTAACACAACCTGAAAATGCCATCTCTGAATAAAAAAAGGTTGGTTGATTGGTTTGTTTATTAACCAGCACACCTGGCCCTTTTATTAGTGCAGCACAGAAGTGGTTCATTCTTAATTGTTAACACAAAAATAAGGAAGAAATATCAACCGTAGACTGTGTACATGAAAATAAACCCTGATCTTGGGTTAAGGATTGCATTCACTAAGCTCAGCTGATGTTGAGCACAGGTTTGTACATGAAAATAAACCCTCACACCAGTTTTGGGCCAAGGGTGGATGGAGAGGAGGATCAGACCTGTGGACTGGCAGATCTTGGGTTAAGGATCCAATTTTTGGTGTGTCCATTCTTTCTGAGGGACTGGGGAATGGAAGCTGAAAAGTAGCTGAGAGTAGAGGTGGTTGAAAGCTGGACTAAAAATTCAGCTCAGCTGATGTTGAGAAGGAAATATAGGAAAAATATTTTGAAACAACCATTTACCTGATAAATGACCCTGGGATTGAAACAGCCTTATCCATGTTGACATCTAGTCAGCCAGCTAATGAACAGATTAGTGAATAGCAGAGCTTGAGCACTGGGTGAAAATTTTCCTGGCCAAAGGCATTGAGAGCCTTCCACCAAGCCCAGAAGCAGTTCCTGTTGCTTTTGAGTGTCCCAGGTGTTCAAGATGTGGATCTAAGATGTCTTGGATCTTTAGCAGAGATCCGAGACATCCTAGGACCCTCAAAATGGAAGAGCTCTGCTGGGTAGAGTTTCCCTGGAGGCATCATTGGTGGTGGCTAGGTCTCAGAGGCAGTAAGAAAGTAGGCTGGCTTCCAGCACACGTAGCCCTGTCAGTGTTTCCTCCGTGGTTTTGTGGAGTCAGACACATTTCCACAAGACTTAATTTGTGATAAAATAACATTCCTCAGTTAAACAAACAAACAAACAAACAAAAATTCCATGAAAAAGACCCACAGGCTTTCAGCACTGGCTTTTCTCCCTCTTCCCATCTGCACACGAGGCTGATCCAGAGCAAACCTTCTACCTTTGCCTGGGTCAGTTGTACATTTCCGGCAATTATTGTTTGCCTGCTATCCTTCCTGTTACGAAAGGGAAGTTGGCAAGATAAATTTTTGGGACTAGTCTACACTTGAAAGCACTGGCCCTATGCTAACCCTAGCAAGGAATGTGGAGGGACATGTGCTGTCACCTGACACACCTCAGAGGGGTCTCCCAGCGGGTGAGATGCTGCCTCTGGCAGCAGGTGGAAGAGGCACAGCTTGGGGGGCTTTGTTGGATGATTGGAGCATATCCCCTGTTTTACCTCCTTTCCCCAGATCCCTTGCACAGCAGCTGACTCAGTAAATTTCTGGCTCATCCAAATCCACCATCCTCATGGTCCCAGCACCATGAGGTAGGGGGCAATATGACTTGCTGCTGCTGATACACGATGGAGGCTGCTGGAGCATAGCCACGACCTTAGGAGATGCATGTGCAGGTGCTTTGAGCACAGACCTCATTAAACATATCCCTCTGGTGCTGCTGTTTGTACAGAGCTTATGCTCCTGTGGTAGATGGGTGCGCTGTAGTCGCTGTGGGACCTTTCTCCATTGATGCTGTCTGTTGTAGGATGTGTCCCAAATGAAAAGCATCATTCCTTCTCCCACTAGCCAGCACAGACTAGAGCCGCTTGCTGCTGAGGGGTTTTAGACCAAGGACTGCATGTTGCCACCAGCCCATGCTTACCCATTTATTCTTGTCAAACTTCCAGGGGCCATAGGGCAACACAGATCTGTGTACGCATGGCCACAATGTCCATTCCCATGGCTAAATTCAAGGTCAGATGGGACAGGCACCCACTGCTTTCTGGGAAGAGCAGCTTTTGCTTTCTCCTGTTTCAAAGCTTTAGAGTTGGTCAGATGCTCCCTGTGGAGCACAGCCCAGCTTTCACATTAGTTTTGCTTAAAAACACACGCTGATGTAGCTCAAAACACCAGCAAATCTGACCAGCCTGAGCTGTGTGCTTGTGGAACTGTTGGTTGCAGGTTGTCTGGTTCAGACTACAAAGGATGCTCAGAGGATGTCTCTAAGAGACCTCAAATGAGCAAAGTCTGTTTGTCTTATCTTGAGTAAACAGGTGATACTTTCTGATAAACAGACATGATAGAAGCAGGAAGGAAAACCTGAGGTATGGCTGTCCACCAGCATTGCTCAGCCAAGCAAGAAAATAAATCTTGTCTTTTTATGCAGTTGGGAGAGCCAGGGAAGCCTTTCATCCAGCCTGCTCATTTGAAAGGGAAATGGTTCCAAGAATGCAATATTTATTTAGTATTAAATGCAGTCTTTGCCAACTATTGAAAAAGACAGGTTTAGCTTTTGCTGCAGTTGGTTAATGATAGACTGACTGCCCACTTTTATGTTAGAATTGCTACCAAAACCCTGACAGTTTTGTACTGAGCTGGCAGGAAACCTCATGGAAGGTTTGGTTTGGTTTTGAGCTGGCATGTGCCAGCATAGTGGGATGAAGCAGAGCAGCAGATGGAGGAACTGGTGGAGCACTCAGGATGCCACAGAGCAGGGGACAAGGAGGGAACATGGCAAAGAGTGCAAGGGAAAGGGACAATCAGCTCTGTTCAAGACTTCATGTGTCATACAAGGAAGAAAAAGTGAACTGAACTCACCCCTTGGAATTTTCCTGCTTGAGTGGTTTCAGCAGAAAAATTCTGCAGAAAAATGTTATCCTACCCAGTTAAATATTTTATTTAGAGAGGAATTTTGGCCAGTCCTACCAAGTAGTCCTTGTTTTATGCAGACAAACAAGAGGTTTACATAGATACCTCTCATGTGACCTGAGGCACAGCACCAGAGACTTTTTTCAGATGTGAAGGACAAATCCTTTTAAATGAGTTCATTACCCCCTTTTGGAGCTCTGCAGTTCCGTTTTCATCCCTGGGCAAATGAAAACATGCCCTATGTTGTCAACCCAAGGGACTGCTTTGTACCTCAAATGAATTTTCCTTAAAGAAGTATCCTCTAATTCCCTGTGTATGTGTGAAGTATTAAGGGAATTAATGAACATCTTACTTGTGCTAGTCTCTGAGTGGTGCTTGTTCCCTGCTATCCAGGGCTGCTTATTTGCCCCATGCTTTTTGCAGCAATCAAGCAGCAATTCCAGCTCTCATCCTGCTCCATGGACGTAGCTCCTGGGGAGCTGCAGGCAGCTCGATTCAGCTTGTCTGCTCCCAGCATGAGCAACTGGAGCTTGCCTGGTGCTGCAGGTCCATGAGCACTTCGGGGCACAAAGGGACCCCAGGGACAGAGAAGGACCCCGTGGGAGTCGTGTGAACTGGCCTGTGTTTATGCAGCAGCAAAGCTGTACTCGGGCCCTTGTGTTTAGGGATCAAGGTTCTCATTAATGTTATTAGTGCAGCAACTCTTTGAATGCAAGAGCTGAAGTTCCCTGTGCACTCAAAGGGACAGTGAGTTCCCCCAGGACTTAGGGTGGACAGCAGTTAATAGGCTTTAAGAGGTACCCAGCAGAGATGTGGGGGATCAGTAAGAAACCACCCATCTTGAGTCCGCCCAGCCAGAAACCTGTGAGAAGGAAACCAAACTGGGCACTGCTCCTCTGGTGTGTTGTTGGCAAAGGATGAATCGGTTGATTTAATAAACAGTGTTTTTTCAAAGGCAGAAAAGAAAATGGTAACAGGAAGATAATGAGTAACACAGGATACCTAATCACTTCTGCAAAGGTTGATCATAACTGGTCACTGCCCTTATCTCAGTGTCCCCAGGGAGGCAATTGCAAGATCAAAAGCTCTTGAAGTCAGAAGGTGCATTTCTAGTACAGTGATCGGGGCAGGTCTCTGAGATCTCACAGTGTAGTGGTGTGCATGAGCTGGAGAGCCTGAGCAAGCTGCAAGGGAGGGAAGGATGTATGCAGCACTCCTGAAATCTGTAGGGTCTCCTCCTAGAGAGGGCTGTATGGGGAAGGCAACCCCTGAAAGCAGTTACACAGCAGCCCTCCATCAGTGAGGGACAATTTTGCCTCCTCTGCTGCCCACTCTGACTCCCCAGCTGGCAGCTGGAGATGGGCTTGGTCCAGCATGTTTATTTCAGTCTGCTTAAAATAATCCTTGATATTTATGGCTGATTCAATGCCAAAAATATGTCCAACACCCAGTCAGCTGGCTTTTCTCTGAGCAACACAAATCAAATCAGCCCTTAATTGAATTCCTCTCTGTTGAGGCAAACTGGAACTCGAGCGCTGGGATTTCCTTGGATTGTTCCCACCAGTGAAGCTTTCATCCAGTTTTGCTCTTGTGCTTGGCACTTCTTAATGACTTCATATAGAGCTGTATGCAAATAGAATTAATGAACTATGGATGCTCTCAGGTTGGCAAGGGGCAGACAAAGCATCAAGCCATTAGTGTGGTGTGCCCAAGCTCTGACACCAGTGTCAAAGGTACCAGTCACCTAGTGCTACAGTAGATGTAAGACTTGGTGGATTAGACTGCTCTTTCCATGGTCCCAACATGCTTGGTCACTCTGCAATATAATACAAATTGCCCTGTGAATAAACTTCATAGCAAGAAGCTCCATGAGCCAAGGGAAGCTTCTGCTCTGCAGGGAGCTACGTGCTCCACATGGGTGCTGCATTCCTGGATGGTGCAGGGTAAGTATTCCCCAACACCATAGTGATGTGAAACCCTACGGTAATTCTGGGCAGCTGGGCCAGGGCTTTGTCTGCACTGACCAGAGACCTTCAAAGGCACTTTCCTTGCCGTCATTTCTCCCCTAACAAGAAGGCTGCTGCAGGTTTGCTGCAGGTCTGGCCCCAAGTCCTGGTAACCAAACCACTAAAGGGGATGAACCATGAGTGCTGCCAGTACCTAACTTAAAGGCAGAGGAGATGCGTCCCCAGCAGCATCCCATCGTCACCACAACCAGCCTGTGGCACCCCTCAGTCACCTTCCTCCCAAGCTGGTAGGTTGTTTTGGGTGAGAGCTCAGGCTTGAAAGAAGCCTTTCACAGCAATAAGCCTTCATTCACCATATAGGGCTCTCCCTAAGTCACTACAAGTCGCACAGAAACCTTGTGCCCGTCCGCCCTCCTCTAAGAGGTAACAAGAAGGAGCAGCATGTGAATTTCTGTGGTAAGTAAGGACTGTCTGTCCTCTTCGACTGCCTCGGCTGCTCCTCATCCTAGGGACAGCCTGCCACCTGGCGTTGGAAGCTGAGGATTATCAGGGTGGTTTTGCTCAGGGCATTGGGAATGACTCAGGCATTATTTAACTGGTTTGCATTTGAGATTCCTAAAGCCCAGAAAAACTGATGAAGGCCTTGAGGAGCTCGGCAATATGGAGGAGTCAGGGATGCAACAGAAACTTAGACTGAAAGAGGACAGATTTAGGTTACATGCTAGGAAGAAATTTTTCACTATGAGGGTGCTGAGGCACTGGCACAGGTTGCCCAGAGAAGCTGTGGCTGCCTCAACCCTGGCAGTGTTCAAGGCCAGGCTGGACAGGGCTTGGAGCAACCTGGTCTAGTGGAAGGTGTCCCTGCTCGTGGCAGGGGGTTGGAACTGGATGAGCTTTAAAGCTCCTTCTAACACAAACCACTCCGTGATTCTGTGAAATCGCCTCAGTTTCCCTAGTCCTGGCTTTGGTGGCACAGTTTCTGTTGGGTAGGTCATTGCCTGGAGTTTCTCTCCCCAGGTAAGGGTGAGCATCTGTAAGGTGCCCAGATTTTGAACTGTCACTGGTACAGAGAAGAATTTCAGTCCATTCAAATTGCGGCATTCACCACAGCTGGGTATGACCCTTCCTACCTTTGAGCCTCGCCCATATTTTGCAGCACCCATATCAAAATGTCCATGAAAGCTCCATTGCTTTTCTTCACTGAAGGTCTCAGGCATCACTGAGGTGCTTATGGGCATCACAGACATAGACACGGGCTTCAGGTGCAACATATGGGACATCAACAGCCACTAAGTGGTGGCTGGAGGCCATTCCAGGTGCTCAGGGAACCTCAGACAGCCCTAAGTACCTGTAGGAGCCAAGGACTGCAGGGTCTTATACACTTCAGGGGCTTCATCTCAAACCAGACCCTGCTTGACTTCCACTTGGCTCCTTTTACTTCCTTCACTCTTAAGAAGCATAAGGTTCATTAGAAAGGATAGATGTTTAGAGGGTGTAAGACTCTTTCCAGATTAGTTTTTCATTTTTCTAAATGCTCCTACAAACTCTTCTCATAAATTCTGGTTTTTGTGGTTAATGAACCAAGAGGGAGATGCGCCATCATCTCACTGAGCATTGCTGTAGCTTTCTACAGAGGTTCTCTTTTATTCCTCATGTCTTTCATAGTTTCCTTCATGTTTTTTCTTTTCTTCATCATCAGCATTTCTACCCTTCTTACATTGTTTTCCTCCTGTCCTTGTTGTTGCTGCAAGTGGTGTTTCCACTACGTATGCTCCGTCCATGGGACAGACAAATAGCACACATGATGCGCAGATGTTATTCAGGATGGGAGGTATGGGTAAGTGTCGTGGTTTAAACCCAGTCAGGTAATTCGTTCACTCACTTCCCCCCCTTTCTTGCCCTCCCCCTGCTCCCGGAGGGACGGAGAGGAGAATCGAAAAGAATGCAACTCCCACGGGTTGAGATAAGAACAGTTTAGTAACTAAGGTATAACACAAATCACTACTGCTACCACCAATGATAATAATGATAAAGGAAATAACAAGGGAAGAGAATACATCATCTCACCACCAGCCAACCGATAACTCACTCCCCTCAGCCCGACCAAGCTCTGACCGATACCTCCTCCAACCCTGCCATCTACCAGCCCTTCCGGCTAACTCCCAGTTACCTCCTGGGCATGACGTGCTGTGGTATGGAATACCTCTTTGGTCAGTTTGGGTCAGGTGTCCTGTCTCTGCTTCCTCCTGGCTTCCCCTCCTCCCTGGCAGAGCATGAGGCTCACAAAGTCCTTGGCCAAACCAAAACATCGCTATCAGTTCTGCTCCCAGGCTGAAAGTCAAAACACTGCACTGCACCAGCTACCAAGAAGGAGAAACATGACTGCTACTGCTGAACCCAGGACATTATGATATTCACAAAAAACTCCATCCACCCAAATGTATTGGCTCTTGCAGCTCCCAGCCAAGGGGTGACAGCAGCTGGATTAGCCATGACACCCCAGCAGATGTGAAGGAACCTGCCTTCGCTCGGTTTTACAGTGGACACATAGGGACTGAGCTGCAAAATGGTGATGGCTCAGTGCCAGCTTAGACATATGGAAAACCATCACTTCATCCTCCTGGTTTTGGATTTCACTTCATACACAGACCTGATTCCTCTTACCCTCGCACAGGCAAAGAGCTGCCCAGCTGAGAAAGGCTGTGTTTGGAGTTACTAGCTCGGTTATGACTTCAGAGATACCTGTATGCTTACCAGTGGGCAATTACTCAACCAGGCATAACACACTGATCAGCATGAGCAGGGCAAAAGTCAGGTTTTGGAACTAAGTTGAAGTACTGACTGCTTCCTGAAACGTGATGGACATTGTGTGGTATATCACTGATGTAATCCACTGGGGACACGGGGGCATGGTGCACGTCTTCCTCGTGAGCAACCACAGGCTGAGCAAGGCAAAGTTGTGCTGCTTTTTCTAAAATGAGCTTCCCTTTCTTTCTCCTGTGGCTGGGCCAGCTGAGAATCAGTCTTCAGGACTGGTGCTCCATGTGTGCTGAGGTGAACCAAAGGAGACCTAAACTGCAATGCTGTTTCCTTATTAGCAGCAGGCTGCGCATGCAGTCTGGTAGTGTGGCACTCACTGAATCCTCCCCAGGTATTGAAGAGCCTCCTGGCAACTCAGCTGGAGAATGACTTATGGGTTTGTTTACTTGCTAGGGCTCCAGCTCATGTTCAGTGTAGGCCAAGCTGAGTCAAATGTACACATTTTGCTAACCTGGCATGTGCGCATCAGGCATGAGGAAACATGCTAACACAGCAGGGACACAGCCATGTGAGAGCACTCCTTGGTTTCCTTGCTCCTGCATACCACTGCTGGTCAAGGCAGAAGGTAAAGGGTGGCAGATACTGTTGTTGGTTCAAGCCTTGGCTGCTGACCTGCTTATCCAAGTGCAAAATTAAATCATTTTCTAAAGAAAGTCTGAAATCCTTGCTTTTCCAGTAAGCAAGCAGGTAACCGTTTACTGGCACATTGTGAAACCCAGCCAAGAAATTGTGCAGAGTGCTAGCAACAACAAAAAATGATCCCACGTGTCCTCATAGCAGCAGGACCTTTAATACGATGAGGAGCAAGCAAAAGGCAACATTCCAATTACTTTAACATGCATAAAAAAATTGGATTGTGCCTGGTCATGGCTCTGTGATCTTTCAGTGGAATTGCTATTTTGCACTGACTTGCTCTTGCATCTTTATTGCTTATTTAAAATGTGCCTGTGCTTGGACTGGAGTTTTGTAATAGCAGCACTTGGGCTGCCACATCTATTGCCTTGGAAAACATCACATTAAAACTTGTTCAGCTGTACAAATCCCAGCCCTGCAGACAGAATTCCAAACAGCTCTGGCGCCTTCCTGGGTTCCCTGTAATGCACTGACAAAGCCTACCCCAAATCTGCAGTAATGAACCCATCCCTGTGACTGCACCCCTCTGACCACACACTGTGAAAGTGCCCTTCTGCTTCTGATCCAGCTTGGTAACTTCAGTACATATCAGATGTACTCCACCAAGGCAATTCATTTACCTCTGCTCCTCCATCAGAACGTATTTACCTCCATTGTAGAGCACAGTATGAAATTATTAAGTAATTTACTGCTGTCATGGTTTAACTGCAGCCAGCAGCTAAGCACCACACAGCTTCTTGCTCCCTCCTGCCTTGGTGGGATGGGGAGGAAAATTGGAAAAATTCTGTGTTGAGGTAAGAACAATTTAATAATTGAAATAGAACGAAATGATATAATAACTAAAATAATAGTTATTATTAAAGGGGAGACAACAAAAATAGAGGAATAAAACCCAAGAAAGACAAGTGTTGCACAATACAATTGCTCACCACCCACTGATCAATACCTGGCCCACCACCAAGCAGTGATTGGTCCCTTCTGGTCAACTCCCTCCAGTTTCTGTACTGGGCATGATGTGCTGTGGTATGGAATACCCCTTTGACCAGTTTGAGTCAGGAGTTCTGTCTCTGCTCCCTCGTGGCTTCCTGTGCCCTTTCACACTGGCAGAGCATGAGAAAAATCCTTGATCAGGGTAAGTGCTACTGAGCAACAACTAAAATGTCGATGTGTTATCAGCATTGTTCTCAGACTAAAACCAAAACACAGCACTGCACCAGCAAGTAGGGAGAAAATTAACTCTATGCCAACCAAAACCAGGACAACTGCTTTCAGTTAGCCATGTAGAAGGTTTTTTGCCAAGTTCAGACCTATCCAAATGCGGAGGGAGTCACTATGGTTAATCCCGTCTAGGTTTTCTTCATCATCCCTCTCCTGTCTGGACTTTGTTTTCCTACAGTCTCTCACTTTTCCCTTGGAAAAGGCTGTGCCTTTCCCTTCAGCAGCCCTGTGGGATGGAGCTGACCCCATACAGAAGTGTTGAATGTTACAGAGATGGAGGAAGGCATCTTGTCAAGACGACTGGGCATGAAGCTGGACAGGAAAACAAAGGAACACTTGGCTGCTTCGTGGTGTTGCACATCTTCTTTCCAGCCATGAGTGTGATGTAGACCTGTGACATATTGGCAGAATGTGGGAATTTTTTGAGCTCTTGAGGTGTATAGATCACAGGTGGTCAACTCTTCCTGACAGATGGATGTGCAGTAGGTGTGAGAAGCAGTGAGCAAATGCCTCTGAAGCTGTGGAAACCTAAAAATCCTTGGTTATGAAGCATAACTGTTACATGCTTTGTTTTCTAGAAACAAGATCCAAGTCTACAAGGATGTTTAGGAGCATCATTCCTACATAGGCTACTAACCTGTGTCGGCATCTATGGGTGTTTATACCACCGGTATGAGCTAGGTGCTAGCTATCTTTCACACATCTGGCTTCAAGCTATCATTTTGGCAGACATGCAAAGACAGGCAATCCTGACTGGAAGAGACCACACACGAAACACAAGGTGTCCTGCGTGGGTTTGTTGACAGGGAGAGGGCATTCTGCATCTCTGCCCCTAGCTAACTGAATCACATCACCCATGCCTGGATCTTGGCATTGTGCCTCCATGCACAGCACTTTTCGTATTCTTCCTGTGTGTTAGCTGAGCTGTGTGTTAGCTTGACAGAGGATGTGCTAGAGGTTTGTAAGAAAAATCCAGAGAAACAGGAGGACTGCACAGCTGTCAGGCTCCCCAGGGAACTGGGGACCAAGTCACAGCAGTAAGACATAGAGGAACAAAATCACACAGATAGGTAGATGCTGCTAGGCCAAGCCCAGCACAAACCAAACCTGAACTCAGGTTTTTTGTGTCACCCTTTTCCCCACAGTGTTTTTCATTAACAAAAAAACCCTACTGGTTTTATCCCCTGGTTCTAATTGTAGGTAAATGAATGGAGCTATGTTTGATGAAGGCAAACTGTGGGAATTTCAAAGGATATCCAGACATTTAATTTCTAAAATTTAGAAATGTCATGTGTACTTTAGCCTCCACATAGTACTTAATAACCATAAAATCATAGATTGGTTCAGGTTGGAAAGGACCTTAAGATCATCAGGTTCCAATCCCCTGCTATGAGCGAGGATATTTCACCCTAAACCATGTTGCCCAAGGCTCTGTCAAACCTGGCTTTGAACACTGCCACGGATGGAGCATTCATCACTTCTTTGGGCAGCCTGTTCCAATGCCTCACTACTCTCATAGTAAAGAACTTCTTCCTTATATCTAACCTGAACTTCCCCTGTCAAAGTTTAAACCCATTACCCCTTGTCCTATTGCTACAGTCCCTGCTGAAGAATCTCTTTCCAGCATCCTTATAGGCCCCCTTCAGATATTGGAATGCACAATCTATGCAAAGATGGGGGAAAAACAAAAGGGGAATAAAATCATTGTAAAATTAACTAGATCATCAGGTTTTATCTGGAATTGTCAAGGTGGGATAATTCAGCATGGTCTGGACATTATTCAGTACAGTTGCATCAGGAAGGAGAAGGCTGATGCTGAACAAAATGACCCTGGCTCCCACTGAGTATTTCAATGTCATGTGAGAGTTGTCCTTGCCCATGATCAGCTTTTTCAGGAGAAGCTCTTTGAAGCCTACCAGCTCCTTGCAGGTTTACTCTCATGGGGGCTGCATTTCTGCAAATGTAAGATTTGAGCCTTTTCTTAGTTCCCTAGCATTTGCTTTCCTAATGTTAGCCTCCAGAGGGCGAAAACCTTTCAAAAAGGCTCGGCGAGGAACTCCAGCCAAACTGGAGGTGATCTGCTTGCAAAAGGGCAGCAAAAAGACTCGTGACAAGGAATTCCCCCCCACCCCCCCACCCCGATCGTGCATTTTCCGGCCCTTTTCCATGATGACGTCTACGGCCCCCAAGCGTGACCACTGCTGCAGAGGTCAGAGCGATGCGTTGGGGGAGAAAAGGCGAAGGTGAACTCCTGACTGACTCCGGACTTCCTGGAAAGCTTCTGGGATGATGAAATCGTCTGGTGCCTTACGTCAGGTGGGAAGTTTTCAGTAGCTTGTCCCAGGGACTGGTTCACAAGCCAGGAACCCTGCAGGGAAGTCCTAATGGTGCTGATGCAGAAGTTACGCTCCTATTCAGTGCAGTATATAAGAAGTTTCCTTGCAAAGTGCTTAAGAAAGAAAGGACTCTGCCATATGCCAGCTTCAGAGGGGGTAAAAATCCTGCTGGATCAGAGCATCCTGGTGCTCTAACCATCACTCTAAGTGATGGAGAAATGAGTCCCAGGACAGCTGGTATTAAAGCAAGGACTGGGTGGTTTTGAGGACAGCACGTACCTTGCCACTTGCTGAAGAGACCTAATTCCTGGGAAATGTTGAGCATCTGCTTGAAAAGCAGATCTTTGTGTATGTCTCCAAAGGAACTGGAAAAGTAAGAACTGGTAGGAATACCATACTCATGGGCAGAGATGATATTGCCTCACAGCTGGGAAAAAAATGGGGTTTAAGAGGGTACAAAGGTAAGATGGAATGGGATAGGAGCAGTTGGGGGTGAGATGAGAAATGGGGCTGAGGAAGGTAATTAAAGGAGAAATAGGACTGCTGGGGGCCTCAGTGTATGAAATATCTCAGTATCTATATACATACCTATCATCTATACATTTAGGATACTCACTTTCTATAGTATAATTCAATTTTATAGCATATTTATGGTGAGGTGGGAGGCCACAAGCTCAGGCTTGCCCTTGCTGCTGGGCTATGGAAGGATGCTGATGTTAGCTGGAGGGACCCAGCACCTCTGCATCCATCCTGGCACCATCACTGAAATAAGCTGAGTAATTAAATCATTTACTGCTACGTTTCTGTCAAATCTCATTACACAACACCTGAGTTATTTTTCCAATTGAGTGATTGCCTGGGTTCTACTGTGATGAAGTCCTTGGCAATAGCCTCAGAGGGGACATTTGGTTAGGTCTGGCAATAACGTTCTTCTGCGGCAATAATGTTCTTCTGCAGCAATAATGCTGTTGGGGTATAATCCTGATACAGATGTGCTCCTGCCTCATCTGGCACCACAGCTCACCATGGACAGAGGGGGAGAAGTTCAAAGCACTAAAGATCAAACAGCTCCTGCAATGAGTAGGTCAGGGCACATTGTCTTTGAAAAGAAATGGCTGGAGGGGAAGCAAAGTAAGGCTTATGAAACTGGGAGAGGACAGGCTGTTCACTGCCTCATCCAGCAACAAATAAAATAAACAACAAACAAATAGATAAGGGCGTCAGCTGAGGTTGGCAGGTTCAAAACAGACATATCAGCCAGTGTTTGGTACAAAGTCTGGCAAGGAAGCAAAGGCTGGTCCTGCTCTCTCTGGAGGAGCCAAGGTGGTCATGGAAGGGAAACCTGTGGAGGGTCACCCCAGGTCACAAATGGTCAGAGATAGGAGGGTTTGAAGAGAAAATGTCAATACCTACTCTTGTGCCTTTCCAGATGTTCTCTGGTGAGTGTCAGGGGCAGAACTGCGGGTGACTGGGACATGTGGTGACCCGGTACAGCAGTCCTGTCCTGTTCTTATAACCCCTTCGACCAGTTCAAAGAAGCTGCAGCAGCTAGGCAGAGCCTTTGCAGGCTCACCTTGGTTCCACTGTTTGTCGCCTTGTTTTTTGCAGCGCAGGCATGGGTGGCCTGTGCCAGCACAGATGCTGTCCTTATGCCAGTCCAGTTGGAGAAACACCTGGAAACAGATCCCCTGCTTTCATCCGTCTGTGTTATACCAGGCTAAGGAGTCTTTGCCTCAGCTGCCTCTTGTATCCGATAAATCCTGAATTGTTTTTTTTTGCACAGTCCAGCATTAACAGCACAGATGGAGCAGGCATACTGGAATATGCATAGCTTTTAGTTGAGAGGAATAAATTATAATGGTACACAGCTGTTTTTTTCTATGGCTAGGAATGGTATAAATGTATCTTACCAAAAAAATTACTTCCTTCTCCTTTGGTCTTCTGTCCCATCCAAAATAATTGTGCTGGCCAGATTCTTATGCAGAACCTCTGAGTTACCAGATGAGCTTAAACCATGGCAGTCTTGCAAGAGAGTTTTTAAAAGCTTCATCTTCCAATTTTTAATTTGCACATATCTGACATTAAAGGGGCCAAACACAAGCACCACAAAGCCCATGTGTTTTTTGCTTTGCCACTTTTCAGAGTGTTGCTGTTTTGAAGTGGTTTGTACTGAAGAAAAAAAGTGTCAAATACAAGGAGCCTGCTGTCAGAGCAAGCCCATGTTCACAGCACTTCCAAAACATTTTGCCTATATTCTGCATTTTGTGTGAACGTTCAAAACTGCTTGTTTCATTTCCTTTTTCTTAGAAAAAAGTAAAGCAGACAAGGTTTGAAAGCCGAGAACATGATGAGTGCTTCAGAGAGTTTTTCTAGCAATGCTTGTCAGGTCCTTCATCTAGAGCTGCTCTGCTTGACAGCCTGTGAACTCCCATTTCTTCAACCAAAGCTCTGAAAACATGATATTCTGCTTAAACTACCCTAACCCTTTAAACTACTCTAAACCTTTATAGCTGTTTAAGCTGCTTAAGATTCAGATCAATTCAGATGCTAAATCATTTCGGAGTAGCCGAATGTTATAAACTCTCCTGGCTTTGAAATGATCTCAAAATTGAAAATGTTTCAACTGGTAGCATTTAAATATTCATTGCTCTAAATCTAAGAAATTTGCTTCTAAATAGGATTGAATTATGAGCCTCAAAGAGATTTGCAGCACAAAGCCCCATTTTCAGGAAGCCTGAGTAGCAGTTTTAAAGTTATTAACCTCTGCAGTTAGGAAATTCCTCTTTAAGTGACATCTTTAACAAATGCTTCACAAAATTGCCTTCACCAATCAAAAAATACATATGCAATTAATTTGTCCTGAATTTTAAATCTTGCTGGCATCAACAAAACGAGCTGTATTTTATCTCCATGGCTCCCACTTCCCAAGCTGAGTGCAAAATCTGGCAGTGACATAAAGTCAGTGCGGCTCGATGGTTTTGTGCTCGTTTGCTCAGATTGATTAAACCAGTTATGATGGGGATGTGCAGTCGCACATGCGGGCAGGCACAAACCCAAAGCTGTTGTTGGGTGAGATGGAGCAAGCCCAATCCCAAGCACAAGGCGAGTTGTTTTTAAGTTACAAGAACCATGTGGGTCACCCTTTAAAACTGCTGACAGGGCGGTTAAGTGCATCGATATGATGCTGTGCCAGTGTGCTTGTGCCAGTTTTTAGCCTGTCATTGCAGGGGTTAGATGAGGTGACACAAGCCTGGGTGAGGAGCAGATGCCTCCAGTGCACAACAAGATGCAATATGCCTGTGGCCAAGTTTTTTCCTGCCTAAAGAACAGGACATGATTTTCCTGGCTGAAATAGAGCAAGACCTTGTTGGGTCACCTCTCCTGCCTCCGCCTGGCTGTGGATCCAGGTTAAATATCAAACTCTTCAGCTGAACCCATTAACCAGCTCTAACACTGCACAGAGCTGCTGGGGTGGAAGCAGTGGAAAAATGCACAGGCATGGGATGTGATGCTGGGCATGGAGCTCATCCTAAAAGCCCAGCAAAATGCCATGGGGATCCAGGTCTGCAAGCTGGGAGACAAGCAGGGAGCCTGTCCTCTGTAGTGATGACCTCTAAACCACCATGTGTCCCAGGAGTACTTGATGGTACTTCAGCTGATACTGGGTGCAGGCCCTTGGTGTGGGACTTGAGCACGTACATCCCACTAGGAGATCCTGTAAGTCCCATTCAACCCATTGATCAGAAATCATGGAATAGTTTGGGTTCGAAAGGACCTTTAAAGGTCATCTAATCCACCCCCCATGCCATGGCCATCTTCAACTAGATCAAGGTTGCTCAGATCCTTGCTCAACCTGAACTTGAATGTTTCCAGGGATGGGGCATCTACTACCTCTCTGGGCAACCTGTGCCAGTGTTTCACCACCCTCATCATAAACCAAATTCTTCCTTATATCTAGTCTACCCTTTTTTAGTTTGAAACCATTACTCCTTGTCCTATCTCAATAGGACCTACTAAAAAAGGCCACTTAACCTCCCTAAACTCCAGCCTGGAACTGGTGTCCAGACTGGCATCATTCGCAGCAGTGTTTGGCATCATGTATAGGGGCACAGGGGCTGTCCCAGGCCTTTAATGAGAAATTTCAGGTGCTTTAGTGGTGCTGGTCATGGAGGTTTCTCAGAGCCCAAGGATGGGCAGGTCTGTTGGTCACTGCAGTGAGGATTACGTTAAATAGAGTTTGAATGTGGCAATGCCAGCTTGCAAAATGCTCCAAAAAACAGCAAGCACAGGAAAATAGCTGCTTTCTCTGGTCAAAATCAGCATTTCTTTTTATCTTCAGAAAAATGTATCCTCTGAAGAATAGGGTTGATTGAAGAATGGGGTTGATTGAAGAATAGGCTTGCAAATAAGTAACTTCAAGGACATTAGGCTTTGTTAGCAACTATAGAGATAAGGAAATGGCTAAGATAACCATTGCACAAGAACTGGCCAGAACCAGCCTGGTGGTTACTGACATGACAACAATCCTAAAACAAAGTGATGAAGAGGAAGATGATGAAGAAATAACCACCAGTGGTCCCAAAGCCCACGACCACATTTTAGTGCGCATGCAGGAGGAATTCTACAAGTATGATGTAATGCATAAGTAACTCAATGAGTATGTTTGTAATCTAATGAATATGTATGTTTGAGGACAATATAATCACAGCCTGGTTGATGCTCGGACGAGACAGCTAGGAGGAGCTATCCCCCGTGTCTCCCGGCACCACAATGAAGAATACCTGCTTGTCAACGTAAACTTTGTTGGCGAGTTCCTGGAGATTTCTCCGAATCACTCTGTGAGGAAATGGCTGCACATGTAGAGATGGGTGATGGTGAGACACTGGCATTTCAGCACTCCATTTACACCTTGTTCTTTTTAACAGAGCCTCGGGGAACAACGCGAATGACACAGAGGACAGGCGCTGCAAGCATTGATGTCCTGCTTTCACCACTTCCCTCCCTCCTACTGGAGCTACCAGGGGGAGCACCTGGCCTTCCTTTGAAAACCACGTGCAATTTATTGCTCCAATATTAAAGGCTGAACTCTGAGCCCAAACATCACCCTCAGAGCAGCAGGGTGTAAATCCATGCTGCTTGCTGTAGGACTGCCACCATGGCAGGACAGCTCCCAGTAGGCATCCCTTTATCCTGGAGGAGGCCTGAGGCCAGCTGAGCAGCAGTCTTGACTCTTGCTCATCTAAGAAATGCTAATTGTGCCACGCTTGCTTGAGCCTCGGCTCTAAAATTAGCAGTGCTGCATCAGCAGGTGTTGGTGCTGCAGTGTTAATGGTGCAGCTCCTTTTCCAGGAGCTGCTGGGACTCCAGACAAATGAGGCATTATTCTGGGTGACTTGTCCATCATGCAGCTTCCCCAGGTCCGTCCATCTCCACTGAGCACAGGTCACTGTATGATGGCAGAGCTGGATTTTTATGGTGACTAACTCATCAGTCTGGTTGGGAAACACGGAGTTTGGAACACAGTCCTATGGGCTTCATACTGAGACTCCAGAGGGTGACAGTTGAGAAGATAACTGGGACCCAGCCTGTGGACGCAGCCCCAGCCCCAGGGCAGCACCAAGGGCCAGGGCAGCATTAGGGGTGTTAACCCCAAAGGAAGGGTTTTCTGACTTCAGAAGAAGCATTTTCACCCCTTTGAATACCCAAAACCCAAACTGGAGGGTTTAGTCCCCTGTGGCTCTTGCACACTGGGGCAAGTGTGTCAAAGTCAGTGATGATGAATGCTATTTTAGGATGCAAGCCAGATGCTGTGCCACAGATACAGGTGTATTCATTGAAAATCTGGCATGCCATCCTAGATTGGTTCCTCCAGAAGCATGTTGAATGGTGCAGAGCACCTGTAGTTTGGGATGTCAGGCTCAGACTGAGAGCCATGTGGTCATCCATGGCAGCAAAATACTGTTGGCATTTTTCATACATGGGGATCATGTACAAGAGTGCATCACCTTGGGGTGGATGCAGGAAAACAGCCTTTCCCTACCCCAAGCCCTTCCCACCCCAGATCCTTCCACACTGTGATCCAGGGGTGCCACTGTAGGGCACAGAGCAGGGGAAGGTGGAACAGAACAAAGGGGAGTGGGAAAGGACAGTAAAGAGTAGGGGGACATTCAGTGTGGGGTACAGAATACCCAGGTTACTTTCATTTTTCCCACCAAAACAGCTTCCTCCCCTCCTCCCCCCATGGAATTGCTCAGGTATCCTGGAGACACACTGAGCTTCTTCCATAGCCTGTGAGTTAAAGGATAAGCCTGCCACTGATCCTCCAGGATTTGTTCCCTGCTGGACCAGCTTTTATTTCCCTCCCAGATCCAGAAAACCTTGAAGATTCATCTCCTTGGCACTTCATCCCACACGCCCATGGCACAAACGAGTAGCTGCAGTTCCTGAGTGTCATCCCCAGTTTGTGTCACCACAGGAGGGAGAAGAGCCAGGGCTGTTCCGTGTTTCATACATTAGTGGCCCTATTTCCAGGCTAACAGCAAGACCAAGGTGTGTTTTGCAGAAGCCTGTGCACTTTATCCCAGGAACAAAACCTGACTCAGCCTGTTACATAAATGATTTATCACAGTCACAGAAAGTTTGAGGAGAGCAAGGCTGCATTAGTCCAGACAAGGCGGTTGATGGCAGTGAAGTGAAAATGTAAGCAAACGCAGGGCCCTGATGAAGGTTCCTGATTTCAACAATGCAAAGCTCGCAAACAGCATCACCAGAGCCTGGCTGCAAATGCCACCGGTCTGAGGAGCGTCTGTCTCTGGCACGGTTTTGGCTGAGGACAGCTCTCAAAGGCCTCCTGTGTGTTGCTTGGAGTGTGGGGGATAAGGGACATCACCTTGTCCTTGGGGCATATTTGGACAGGGCCACCCTGTGTAAGAGGATGAGAGCTAATGTACTAGCTGGCCCTGGTGCTGTCGAGTTTACTCACCATCTCAAGGATATTAGGAATAAATGACAAGACTGCTATTTGACACAGGTCCTGGCTAGTCCCCTCTCCCTTCCCATTGTGGACACCCATGGGAGGGCCCCCACCACTGGGGAACCCTGGTTACTTTGCAAAGAGCCACAATGGAGTTACACTGTTGGTGGATAAGGGAAAAGCAACCAGTGTCATGTACCTGGAGTTGCTCAAAGCCTTTGACACTGTCCCACACAACATCATCTCTAAACTGGAGAGATGTGGACTTGATGGATGGACTACCTGGTGGATAAGGAATTGGCTGGATGGCTGCACTCAAAGAGTTATGGTCAACAGCTCGATGTCCAGGTGGAGACTCGTGGTGAGTGGCATTTCTCAGGAGTCAGTTCTTATCTCCTTCTCACCACCACTGCTACAGGGGTGAAAACATCCAGAGAGGGAGAGCAGATGTTTGAGGATGGGAGCTCTCTAAATGACCACATGAGTCAAAACCCTGAGAAAACCTGACTTTCTGAGCCCAGAAGAAGGAAAGGAGGCAGTGGGATCATGGTCCTCAAATACCTCCAGAAGGGGGCCAAGGGGCAGACAAAGAAGGACAAACATCAGGCAGGGAAAACATTTAATTTAGCTAAAGGACCATATTGACACTAGAGCAAAACAGGATTGTCTGTCCATGGGTACATTTAATTAGAGGAAAGTTCACAGCCATTAGAGCAGAAAAAGAAGAAAAAAGCAGAGGTGAGAAATGAAAAAAGGAAATCTGTTTTCAGGATTAAATGTCATTTTAAGAAAGGAAGCATTAAAAGATGGGAACAGCAGGGGTACGGGGAAGGGCTGGTTGCTGTTATGCAACTGGAATCTTTATTTGCTATGTTGCATTTCAACAGGTTTAATTCCCTTCTCTCCCTTGAGGAAACCGGATGAGAAGGTTGTCACAATGGGCAGCTGTGATTTCCAGTTGTGAATCCCCTGGCCCCATGGAATTGTTTTGCTTGCAATGCCAACAGCTCTGCTCATCCATTTCATGTCCGTCTTCCATCGATCTCTGTATGGGTGTCACTGCCATGCCATGCCCTTGCACAGGGCAGAGAGAAGGAATATCCCTGCTCTGGGGAGGCAGGACAGCCTAGGGCATAAGGCAGGAGAGGATAGGGAAATAGGGCAGAGGGCAGAGGACAAAGAATAAGCCTATTGTCTTAGCTCTGGACCTGGACCTTCCTCCCAGCTGCACACTGTGAATCTGAACAAGAAGAAGGCAAATGGTCTAACCAGGGAGCCACCATGGCCATAGATTATTTTACAGCTAAAAAAAAGTTTAGTGGGCAAATTAATTAATGGAAAACATGGTTTGGGAGCACTGCCCACAACCCTCTCTGCTTGCTGGGGCTCAGCACTTCAAACCCCAAGTCTTACCCATACACCCCTCAAGAGAGGATGGTGTGGGGTCTGATGGGGTTTCTCTGAATTTCACCCTGATTTTTTTTCTGATGGGGAGTTTTATCTCCATCCTTCAAGTTTCCTTACCAGTAAAATGACAGTAACATTGCCAGCCTCAGCTGCAAGGTATCACAGTATCACAGTATGCTAGAGATTGGAAGGGACCTCGAAAGATCATCTAGTCCAATCCCCCTGCCGGAGCAGGAACACCTAGATAATGTTACACAGGAATGTGTCCAGGCAGGTTTTGAATGTCTCCAGGGAAGGAGACTCCACAACCTCCCTGGGCAGCCTGTTCCAGTGTTCCGTCACCCTCACTGAGAAGAAGTTTCTTCTCAAGTTTAAGTGGAACCTCTTGTGTTCCAGTTTGTACCCATTACCCCTTGTCCTATCATTGTTTGCCACTGAGTAGAGCCTGGCTCCATCCTCATGACACTCCCCCTTTATATATTTATATACACTTATAAGGTCACCCCTCAGTCTCCTCTTCTCCAAACTATAGAGACCCAGCTCCCTCAGTCTTTCCTCATAAGGGAGATGCTCCACTCCCTTAATCATCTTTGTTGCCCTTTGCTGGACTCTCTCCAGCAGCTCCCTGTCCTTCTTGAACTGAGGGGCCCAGAACTGGACACAATATTCCAGATGGGGTCTCACCAGGGCAGAGTAGAGGGGAAGGAGGACCTCTCTCGACCTACTAACCACCCCCCTTCTAATACACCCCAGGATGCCATTGGCCTTCTTGGCCACAAAGGCACAGTGTTGGCTCATGGTCATCCTAAAGGTACCTGGAGCTCCGCTCACTGGGAGAGCTGTAAGACAACTAGCTATTCTTACAATAAATTAGTATTATCAGTGTAAGAGAAGAAGCAGTTTCCACAAAAAGCAATCACCAGCCTATTGAAGCACTCTGGAAGATCAATGATTTAATCAATCTAATCTTTGCCAAGTAGTAGTCTGGAAAGGTCTGAGCTGCCAGAAACAGTCAGGCCGATTTATGTCTTGCCACAGTCCTGGTTTCCCACTGAGCCTGTCAGGTCCTGGCAAAAGGTCCTGTGTCCAGAAGTGTACTTTGAGATTAGCATGCTTGCAGAGTAACTCATTTCCTTCATATTAAATTAAAGCTAATCTCATACACAGTGGAAAGACAACAGGCAGGTGAAGCTGGCATTGCAGCAAAGGGGTCCTTGTGGGGCTTGGAGCAGAAATGGGGTTGCAGGAACACAGACATACAAGGGTGTCTCGGCTCAGCTCTGCTGAGCACTGCAAAGTTACAAGGGCTCAGGGTTCAGTGCAAGAAGTATGGCTGACAGAAATCATAGCATCATGGAAAGGTTTGGGTTGGAAGGGACTTTAAAGATCATCCAGTTCCAACCCCCTGCTGCTAGACCAAGCCCTGTCCAACCTGGCCTTGAACACTGCTAGGGATGGGGCAGCCACAGCTTCTCTGGGCAGCCTGTGCCAGGGCCTCATCAGCCTCACGGTAAAGAACTTCTTCCTAATATCTAATCTAAATCTACCCTCTTTCAGTTTAAAGTAATTCCCCCTTGTCTTATCACTACTTGCTCTTATAAAACACTATCTTGCTCTTATAAAACGCTATCTTGCTCTTATCTAATAACATCTACATGTCTGCTGGTGACGCCCTGTTGATGTAAGTTGTTGGCTTCCTTTGCCACAGCAGCACACTGTTCACTCATTGAGCTCATGTCCACCATGACCCCCAGGTCCTTCTCTTTGGAACTACTCCCCAGAATGGTTGATCCCTGCCTGTGCTGCACTCCTGGATTGGGTTTACCCAGGTGAAAGACCTTACATTTGTCCTTGTTGAACTTCACAAGGTTCTTGTTAGCCCAGGCCTACACATGTCACCCTGCAGGGTGGCTCTCCCTTACGAAGTGTCCACTTCAAAACTTCACCAGGGTACACCTGATCCCATCTTCCAGGTCACTTATGAAGGCATTGAACGGTATTGTGCCCAACAGGAGTCCCCGGCAGACCCTACCGGTGACAGGTCTCTGCTTTGAGAAGGAGATGTTCACCACCATCAGGGAGCTCCTGCCTCTGCAGGGTAGCTTATTCCCAATGTCAGAACTAAATACCATTAATCTCCTCCACCTTCAGCTATTCTCAGGGTAAGGTCCCCAAGTTAGGGCCTCACGTGCATTCAGAGAAAAAAAGCCCAGTGGGAAAGTGCCATAATTTGTGCATTCATGTCTGTCAATTACCACCTGTGAGTTTATTGGGGGTGGGGGGTAGCAAGGCTTCAGTCATGCCCGAAACATGAGATTCCCTTCCTCAGCATCAGGGAAACACAAAAAAAGGAATAAAGAAATATTAAACAAATATTTAAAGAATAAAAAGAAAAACTAAAATTCACAGGATCACAACATTTTATAAACTTATTTTTTTACAGGAAAAGGATTCTATCATAAGACTAGCTTCTGATTTTTAATTTGATCATTGCTACAGTTTAATCATGTAGCCAAAGCAAATCAGAGAGGAACATGTCCAACATCACTTAAGTGATCTTGAAGCCAGCTACTCCAAGGGCAATTTGGGCACCTGAAGAACAGAGAATAGAACCTGGCCTGGCTGTAATAGCACGTAAACCTGAAGGAAGGTTGGTGCAAGTTCAGGAAATCCCACAAAGTCGCTGCCTGATCTGCTGGACAGCATCTTCATCAACAGCTGATCCAATGTTATTTGGATGCTTTTGGTGTCATTTTTGTTTGGTTTTTTTTCCCCCTTTTTTTTGCATTATATTTGTTAAGAAAATGCTTGAGAAAGAGAGGAAAGCTGGAAGGGAAAATTAAATTACAACAGTCCAAAGGAAACTGCAAACCTTGTAAATGCTCACATGGTGAAGGAGCAGCCATGTCTAAAGGCTGGTTTGATAAACACCTTGGGAGATGCCACCACTAGGCATATGCTCGAATACGTAAACGATGGCTCCTCTTATTTCTTCTCCAGCTTCCTATTTCCTAGCAATTGCCCTGGAAACTTCCCCAACCCAGTACTCTCAGGAGCAAAATCCATGAGAAGAAAAAGCAGCCACAAAGCTTTCATGACTTGAAACTCATGGCCCAGCAATGCCAGAGGAGGATTTTGGTGTGAGCCATCCCTGTGCCAACCTGCCTCTCTCCCACACCCTGCACAGCTTGGCCCCGCAGCCCCGGGATGGGCACAGACCCCCTGGGTAACTCCGCATCCCACGCCGAGCCTGCGGGCATCCTTGGGCAGCATCGCTACCCATCTTCCTGCAGGTTATTCACACAAAGGCTGCACAGACGATTCCTCCTACGCACAGGCTGTGTTGCAATTGAGCCAGACAATAGCTGATGTAAGAGGGGTGAATAACCTCCCAGAACACTTGGGTGCTTTTCCAAGGAAGGATGTGAGCAGCCATGCCTGGAGGGTTGCAATTAATTCACAATTAGGATAAACTCCAATTAGGCTGGTGTAGAAGGAAAGTGCTCCAGGTGCCTTGTTCTTCTGCACGGAGCACCTGCAATTGGTGGAGCAAATAAAGAAAAATAAGAAAAATAATCCCAAACCTCATTTGCACTGGAGGAATTGAAAGACCCTGGAAAAGCAGAGCCATCCAGTCCTGAGTATGCTAGGCCATGCTGGAGGCATCTCCAGGGAGTTTTGTCCCAGCAAACACTGTGATCTTGGTGGGAGATGTGATCGTCACACTTCATATCCATGCCCACAGCAAGCAGGACTAGAGCAGCTGATGTTTTCTTGTGTGACCTGCAGGAGAAATGTCAGTCTCTGCTCTGACACAAGATACCTGCAGCAGACAGAAGAGGGGAGCATGGCTGCACTCTTGTTTTGCTTTCTGGCCCCCCGGTTGTTTTACAGGCTGTCCCAACCAGGATTGTGACCCCAGCACCTAAATTCCCCCTCATACCGGCTCTCCCTTGGTGAAGAGCAGCACATAAGGAGCAAGCATAACTGAGCAAGCACGGCCAGACAACGGGCAAAGCAAAGCCACACATTCCACACCCCACCTCTCGCCTACAGTGCACACTGGAGTACATTTTTACTGCATACTTTACATAAAATGCACATCTTTGCATGTTAGATACATGTATAAACGTCTTTATAGTCACAGCTTAACCTTGCTAAACCCATTTAGCCCAAAACCTCACCCGTACAGCTGCACCAGTGCTGTGGTGTGCAAGGTTTGTGTATTGCCCACGATGCCTCAAGTAAGCCACGCAAGAGAACAAGGACCGTCTCTGCCTCTGTAGGGTTATGCCTCCAGGTCACAAACCCATCGGTCCTACCTGCCTCGTTTGTTTTCTCAAGGCCCTAGAGCTGGCTCAGAGGAAGGGTGGGGGCATGGGGCTCCTGCCTCCTCACACCTCCCACACTGCCAGGAAATACCTCACCTGTATGTGGGGCTCAGTGTGGCTCAGCTGCTCTCAAGCATTTCCCATCACACCCCCAGATGCATAAAATACATATATATATTTATACACATATATACATAAAAATAATTTTAAAATATATAATACAGAAAAATGTAGCATATATTCATATACAATACCTGTATCTAGCAAATATACATATTGTACACATATGCAAACAGCAAAGGGCTGCTTAGAGGGCACAGCTTGGAAATGGGAAATGATAGAGCCAGGGACAAGACCAACATCCAGGTGCAAGCACAGGATGGAGCAATGCTGGAAGTGTGCACTGCATGGATGGAGCCAAATTTTGGCCTGTCCCACAGCCTGCCACCAAGATGAGTTGAACACAGCCCAGAGACCCACCAATGCCTCCTTGTGCCTCCTCAGAATCTCCTGGCCTCCACATCATGCCTGCTGCAGGGCCAGCAGGTCAACAGAGGTGATTCGGTCCCTCTGCTCTGCTCCAGTGAGACCCTCCCTGGAACACTGTGTCCAGCTCTGGAGTCCACAGTACAGGAAAGACATGGACCTGTTGGAGAGGGTCCAGAGAAGGGCCACAGAAATGATCAGAGGGATGGAACACCTCTCCTATGAGGAAAGGCTGAGAGGGTTGAAGTTGTTCAACATGGAGAAGACTCCAGGGAGACCTTGTTGTGGCCTTTCAGTATTAAAAAGGGGCTTACAAGAAAGATGGGGAGAGACTTTTTAATCCAGGCCTGCTGTGATAGGATGAGGGGTGATGGTTTTATCCTAAAAGAAGGGAGATTGAGGCTGGATGCAAGGGAGAAATTTTTTACAATGAGGGTGGTGAAGCATTGACACAGGTTGCCTGGAGAGGTGGTGTATGCGCCATGCTGGAGACACTCTGAGACAGGCTGGATGTGGTTCTGAAGGGCAACCTGATCTAGCTGAAGATGACCCTGCTCATTGCAGGGGGATGGACTAGATGACCTTTGAAGGTCCCTTCCAACCCAAGCCGTTCTGTGACTCTATGATTTCTTCTGCTGGTTGCTAAATCCTCTTCTCAGGACCATTTTGTTTCACTTTACCTTCAAAGCCCATCAGAAAGCACAAGCAGCTGGCAGGATGGGAAGCAGAGCTGCGGGATAAAGGCAGTGGTGCCCTGGGAAGGTGGCACAATGGCTCTGGTGCCTGCAACCCATGTCTGTACCTGGAAGAACTTGAACCATCATTATAAAGGACAAAGCCCCAGTTTCCCAGCTGGACGCACTCCAAGAGCCTGCTAAGGATAATTTAAAGCCAGTGATTTGCGCTTGCCTTAAGCTATTGATTGAACCTATGATCACACACCTTCCTTCCCCTTGTCAGTTCTTGCCTGGGCACATCAACAGCAACCACCACCACTCCCAGTACGGGGATGTAAAAAATCCACTTGCCAACAGAGTGGTGCTGGGCTGCACCTCAATACTGCTTTTAGCAACCTGGTGTATGCCAGGAACATGAGCCATGCTCATGATTTCATGATGCTTTGAAGGCATGTTGAAGCATTGAGCTCTTCAGTGGCTGCAAGCTGGCATTGCCAGCAAGGAAAAAGCCCACCCCAGTGCTCCCAGTAAAGGCTCTTGCTGTTTTGCACTGTATTTGAAATGTCCATGTGTTGAAAAGTTTTAATCCTGTACCTATGTATAGTACTGTAACAGCAATTTTCAATGCCAGACAGAAGGAAAACACACTACCCGAGTTAACAGAAACCACTCTGGAGCTAAGTATACAAAATGACAGTATTATAAAACCAGAAGCATTTGTCCCATTAACATTTCCATTCATAGACAGAATAACAAGGGATGAGTTATTTGGAAGTGGAGATGTTAAGGACACTGGTAATGTAACAGGACAACAGAAATGCTGTGACTGCAAGACCTCCACTTAGGAGTGACTCAGCACAGCAGCTGCATCCTGGAAAATTAATATTTCAGCCCCCCCACCCCCCCCCGCCCAGATGCCTGCAAAGCCTTTGAGAGCTTGCAAAAAACATCCCTGGAAGCCCCATCAGCCATCTGATCTGCTCACCACTATGGGGATTAACACATGTCTCCCACCCCGGCTCAGTGCAGGGACCTGCTCCGGGGGGAAGCATTTCCAGTGTAGGCCATGAGGACTCAAGGCAGTGTTGTCAACAGAAAGCAGCCACATTTGGCCTCAAAATTACAGAAGACAACCCCCTCACCACCTTCAAACCCCAAAATCTCCCTCTTCACTCCTCCATGGACACCCTGAGCAGCCCCTGCTCCAACCCTGGTGTCCCTAAGCAGAGGCAGGTGTTAAGGAGGTTAACGCGGAATCATGTCAAGTAACAAACACCTAGTATTTATTAATAAATTAGTACACTGGAAGGCAATTTTTCAATTCATTCCCCTCTTCCCCCCACTCCCACCCCTTCCCACGGGGCAGCACATGCCACCCTCATACCACGATTTCTTCAAACTGAGCGTAGTACAGACTGTTTGTTACGGGAGCATAAGAGTTGCAAATATAATCAGACAGACTTCTTACGATGCAGCTTCCCCCCCTCCCACCCCTCAATCTCTTTTCTTTTAATAAAAAGTGAAGTGTGATTTGAAGAGACTATTAAGACCGGGTAAGGTCTTTGGAGAACCTATCGGCCATGTCTGTATAAAAAACAAGAGACATGAGTGTAAAAGCATAGCTTGGTTTAAGTCTTACACCACGAGGACAGCAGGAACACTGGCAGCCACCTTTGCCTCCCCACGTCCAGCACCGGCTCCCTTCAGGGCCCTTCCATCCCCGCAAGCAGCAAGGCAAGACAACTCCTTACATTCACCTGAAGTCAAAGACCTTTTCATCGCCTCGAAGACTGGTGGGGCTGACCCTTTTTTTTTGTGGTTAAAGCGCTTCTGCTTTAGCTTATAGGGGCGCGATGCACTGTCCGGGTGAAAACCATACAATAAATAACCGTGCTAGTAAAACCTCAGCAATGGATACGAGCGATACAATAGTACATTAAAAAAAGTCAGCTCGGGTGGGAAGCTTAGCTGTGTTAAGAGGCAGTAACCAGCCACGACTGGGTTTTTTTTGTGTGTGAGTTTGCCATTTACCGCTCCAAGGCAAAGGGAGGTGGTGGGAGACAGTCACTCCGAGCAACAGCTTTGACAGAAGACGCGGTTTATAGAGCAATCCCCGATTCAATGTGTTAAATTACACCAGATTCATGGTCTTTTAAGTTTGTTAACTGCAATATTATTATTCTTTTTTTAAAGTGCATCAACTGATCTGATTGGAATAAGAACAGGGAGAAGAGAGGCTCGGGAAGGGGGCAGAGGGTGCAAAGACTTGGACTGAGCGATAGAGTTACAATGGAGGGGTGCAACGCTGGCAAACTGCCCCCCCTCCAAAAACCAAGGACACCTCAATGAAAATACTGGCCATATATTCTACAACACAACTTGCCTGTGTATTGTCAGTCATCTTAACGAGTGCCAAGCTAGCTCTAGCAGATATTTGGAGAGCGCATGGTGACCCAGCAAGTCTACAGTAAGTCAGGAAGGTGGCTATAGACAGAGTCCAGGAGGGTCTGGCTGGCTTCCTGGCTCTTGACTCCAGCGATCTCAAATAGCCTGTCCAGCTTATCTTCAGCCTGTGGGATCTCCTCAATCACGTGGAGCTCCTCAGGGTTGAGGATGTGCAGCATGTCGTCGAAGATGGGCTGCAGGTCGCAAGGGTCCAAGCGCACCTGGCGCAGGACAGTGTCCTTCTTTTCTGTAGGAGGAAGAGAGACGGTGGTCAGGAAACCCTTCAAGAAACATCTGCTAAACAGGGCTTGCTTTCCTTGCCCATCTCCTGTTGCCAACTCTGAAGAGGTACATGTCACAATGAGAACAGAGGGAAAAGATGGAGGGTGAGGAGTGATAGGGAGGGGAGAAGATGGAGAAGCCACTCTGCTGAGGCACCTAATCTAGGATCCCCCTAGAGCAAACACAGCACTTATAAATGCTGAATGGCCAATACGGAAAAGTGAAGGCAGAAGGGGAGCCAAAAAAAGCTGAATTCTGCTCTTTTAAGTTGTTTTTGTTGGGTCAGCTTCATTTCCACACCCACGTGTACATTGGGTAGACTGACTTAGCTCAGTGTTTCACCTTCGTCAGAAGTTAAAGAAGATTAAACGCAGCAGGTTAAATGCAGTAAACTAAACCCCCTCAGGAAGAAGGGGGGGTGACTAATGGCAACTTACATCTCAAGTCACATGCTGCAGCAAGCAGGACCAAGGGCAAAAAATACTAATTCAGTCTTGAAATGATATTTTCCTGGTTTCATCTCACGCAATTATGCGCAGGGCAATGCAACAGCCAAAAGCGAGGAGAACCCCCCCAGACATCCAGGGATGCTACAACTTTTCTGTCAGCACAAGGAGTTAAAAGCCTTTAAAGGTGTTTTCCCCTCTCAAATCTGTATCGTCTTTGCTAAAAGGATATTCTAGTCTGGAACAAGAATGTGATGAATGTATCCTGGAGAGCCAGTTTTCCCAGTTATTTACTTCAATGATATCATGTTGGGCAGCTCTACTGCATGTGCTAAACATATGTGACATGCCACGGCAATCCTTTGGTCCTCCCACTTCCCCCTGGGCTGATTTTGGTACCTTTGGTAATAAAAGAGCCTGTCCGGCTGAGCGCAGAGGAGCCGCTGGAGGTTGAGTCACACCGCAGGAGAGGCTCTGCTTCATCAACGAAGAAGCATTTCTTCTCTGAAGGAGAGGGCTCCACGGTGAGGACAGCTGCCTCAGGAGGCTTGGGGCTGGGGCTGGGTGCGGGGCTCACTGGGCTGGGGCTCACCGGCAGCGCCAATCTGTCAGCTTCCAGCTTTGGGGAGAAGAAAGAGAAGGAAATTTAACTCAGGGGATGCTAGGCAAGGGGCTTGCATTCAAATTCCTCTGCATCCCAGCTTTCAACACACCCCAGCCCATCCCTGGCAAAAGGTCCCCATGTTCAGTGGCTTCCTCCTCCCAGGAGTCATGCTGACCCAGACAGGCACTGGAGGTGACCCAAGGGGACATGAGTGATGGCATCTGGCGCATCAGTGCTCAGCAGACAGGAAGGGCAACACAATCCATGCTCTTCGTAGGAGCAACTGCAGCACCAGCTTGGCACATGGAACCAGAGCAGAGCATTTTAACTTGTCTTTTGTTCTCACTCTCAGCTCTTGGGGCATCAGGTGATGATGCCCAAGCAGGTAAGCTCCCCGCAGATATCCTGCTCCACAGCTGTTGTTTGCTAAAACCAAGGCACAGCCTGATTCCATGCCTCCAACCAGTGCCAAGGCTACAGGGTGAGAACTGTGAGACCCCCAGAGACCTCCACTGCAGCACGCTCCCATGACCAGCTACACTGGTCACGCTGCAAGTTAATGATTTGTTTGCCTAGTCTCACCCTTGCTCCCATGAGTACCCCATTAAAGTGTGATGGACAAATCCACCCCACCAGACTCCAAGTTCAGGGCCAGAAGGACAAGCAAGGGCTGGCACTGACCCCAGTGTCACCCAAGTGCCTTTGTTTTATGATACCCTGATGTGAGCCACAAGCAAGCGTTTGGCTGCACAGTCCCAAAGACACCAGCAGCAGCAAGCGCTGCTGGGACATGCTGCAGGCATGGGTGCTGGTGTGAACCCGCCTCCTAATTTGACGATGCTCTTCATCTTCCTTCTTGCATCTCCTTCCCACCTGCATGGCAGCAGCCAACATTATCTACCTTCCTCTGCCTCTCTGCATCCCTCAGGGTGCAAATCTCAAGCAAAGCTTTTCTGGTTCCAGTTCCCTGCAGTGATGAGAGGCTTCGGGCAGCATCCCACATCCCTGGCTGGCAGTTTGGGCACCTCTGCACATCACCGGGTCCCCCCAGGCAGGTTGCTTTAAGGACCACCTAACATATAACTTCTTCCCAAAGCCTGCATCCCTGTTTGATGCAGATTTGCAAACCCTGTCCACATGCAGCCCATTCTCCCAACCTGTTTTCTCCTTTTACAGAGGCAAGACCAGGATATTTCAGCTACCATGCTTTGCTTACTACCCAGGGATTAAAATGCGAAATCTGGAATAAAGGCTACGGGCAAGGGAGCTGCTGAGCCACCTCCGTGTCAGCATGGATGTGCTGGCACATTCCTCATCCATGTCAAGGAATTCGCCACCCACAAATCACATGTCTGCTGAGATGCCCATTAGTTCACATTAAATTAACATTGAAGCCTGTTTCTGGTAGTATGAAAGGGTTGTGTTTTTTTTTCTCTCCCCCCACTGAAAACAAATGGGGGGGATTTGTTCTAGCCCAGCATATTACACAATAGGCATATTAAAAATAAAAGTCAGCTTTAATTTTTAAATAGCAGAATCTGCCTTCTCTCCTGAAACTCCCTTTCCAATAGGGCTCACCGATGGGAATCATCCCGTGGCCATTAATGGGGGAAAAGCAAAGGAAGCAGCAGAAGAGTGGCTGGACACTTTCTAAATTGCTACACACTCTGATTTCACCTTTAAAAATAACAGCCAGGCTTCAGGGGAGAGTTTCTCCTCAGGCAAACTCATCTAAGGTCCAGCCGCAAACACACCCCCTCATTTCCAAAAAGGGGCCCAACAGCTGAGGAGCAATTACAGGGAAGGCAGGGAGCAGCCATCTGCCCCAGCTCTGCCTTCCCAGCAGAGGGGAAAAGCCCTTCCCAGAAGTGAGTCATTTGGAGTTTAATTAAACAGCTGCTAAAGCACACTAGACGAAAAAAAAATCACCCGAGGTTATTTGACTGTAGGCGTCCCGGGAGCCCAAAGCTTTCCAAATAGCTGAACAGTAGCGAGCTTGAGGCAAAGCAAACAGGATGCTTGGATGCGTGTTAATATTTAAACCGCAGGAAGAAAGCAAGTGGGAATGAGGGTTTTGAGAAGCCAGGGAAAGCAAGAGGTTTCTGAGAGGTGAAGCCTGTGGAATGGGTGTGAAAATACACTATTCATAGCCCATGACTCATTTGCTTGAAGCCACCTTGGCCATTCCTATTTTTAAGAACAGTGGTGCCCGAGTGAAACCCAGCTCTGGCCAGGGAAAAAAGAAAAAAAGAAATCAAAACCACCCTCCACAGCCCTTTTTGCCTTTCCAGAGCCACCAAATTGCTCACCTTTACATCATCATTGCAGGGTTCCTGCGCTTGCCACTGAGGCTGCATTTGCACCTGCAGAGACAGACACACGAGAAACTGTTAGATGGATGGTCCAGCATGAAAACCGAAGGCGCCACAGTGGCTTTGGTGCATCAGAAGCCTCCTGCGACCAGCCAGGGCACCCTGCCAATTTGATTTTGGGTTTTTTTGAGCACTGCAGCAGCAAGAGGTTTGCAATGCCAAAAAAACCCCAGCATCCTAAATGCTCCTGCATAGCTTTAGATTGCAGCTCAAGCATTGACATCCTCTTGGATCCTAATGCATCTGGGAAGATGCTCTAAGCAGCTCAGGGTGCCTGAAGGTTGAAAAGGGGGCAGAAAATGACATAGGCTTGGCTTTGTTTTCTTTTCACAGTTGGTCCCAACAGCTCTGTTTGAATTGGTTGGTCCCATTTTCTGCTTTATTGTATGGCAATAAAAGATCAACTTGGTCAACAGCAAATGCAGCTGCTGTGCTAATGTGAGGAAGGAGCAGTTGGAGGCATTAAAAAAAAAACAAAACCCTCCCTTGGGGAATACTTCCTGCAGCAACCAGGCAGTAGTAAAAGCTGGTGGCAGGTTTACTGCTACAGAGGGTGGCTGTGCACCCTCCTGGGATGTGGCGGGACAAATTTAGCATTGAAGTGGCTGTTTCCCGGATTCCCTGACAAAAAGATGACACCCAGCTGACACCAGCCCTATTCGCAGATCTGTTATACCTCCGTAAGGGATGCAGGAGGAGGCCCCCAGCACGTGAAGCAGGGTGGGCTGGATGGCAGCCCTGCAATGCTGTTCTCGCTATAGTCAAAACAGTCACAAGAAGGATCTGTTTGGACAAGCAGCTTCATGGGGCTTGTGGTGTTTGGTGGTCCACCTTCAGGGCAGACCAGACCTCAGAAGGTGAAACACCACTGGTGAGGCCACGAGGTCTCATTGAGGTGGTAGAGAGATGCAGCGATGGTGGGAAGGTGCTGCAGAGTTAGGAGGCAAGCCCTTCATTGGGATGTGAGGTGCAGAGGTGCTCAGCACCCTGGGGTGGGAAAGCCAAATGTCCTCTCTGTGCCCTTCACCTCAGTGGCCAGGTTTTGGAAGAGCACTCAACACAACCTCCGTGGTGGAGCCAGCAGCCCCTCAACACAAGTAGCCCTAGAGGAGAGCTACTCAAGTCAAGCCTCATGCAACCCAGGATGGGCAATGCTGGGTCTGGGGAGGGTTTTGACACCAAGATAAACACGCAACCATACACACAGGAAGCAGCTCTTCCCCATCAGCCATTCGTGGGCCAAGTGCTTCTCCAAGCAGGAGACTGCATCTCAATGAGAGCTTCTAGAGCCTTCTCCTTTCTGTGGATTTGCCCACCCACTTTCTTAACTCGATGAAGAGATGATGAAGCCATGATGAAGGGTTTCCAAAGTCAACTACAGGCTAAGTCACTACTGAGTTCAGCCTGTTATGACCTCACCATTTTCTAGCTTCATTTTATACTCCCAAGCCCATTGTACTCCACAGAACACGAACCCTAGGAGATGTGGCTACCACAGCAGGGAAACCTCAAACTGCAAAGTTCGCATTTTTGTGTTTCTATTGCTTGTGCTTTATATTACTTCATAAATCATTAATTTTTCTTTTACTGTACACTCTCCAGCCTGGTTCAAACCCAGCCTTGGTTTGCTGAAAATCAACTCATGGTTTAGCGCAAACCAGGAGTAAAACAGTGATGCCCACTCCAGCAAAACACTTGCTCCACTGCTGACACTTGAGGTTAACAAAGCACAAAATGAACTGCTAATTACTTTGTTCAGCCCAGTTCAGCTTTGTCAAAAGAGGAAACAAAGGGGATGGGCAGGAGCTGCTGGGGGCTGAATTTGAGGAATGTTGCTCCAGGCTCTTGACCTGCAGGGTTCTGAGCTCCAAAAGAGGAAGGGAAGGAGCCAAAAGGCATTGCCACAGCTGCATGCCTGGACACGGGGCTGCTTTCACATCCTCTTCTCCTCTGGCACCCCCAAAACCCCCATTGCTTAGCCTCACACCAGACCTAGCCCTGACATATTTGCTGATTCATGGAATTATCTGCAGCATGCAATTAGCTACAGACGTAAATCTTGCTGGGCTCAGGGCTGCAGCCTCCTCCTCTGCATTTTCAACATCTCCCTTATTATTATTCTGTTTTATAAGCTTTGCTGAGGCCACGCTGCTGAACGCCCTGAGCATGGCTGTTTGCTTCCCCTCCATCCATTCCCTGGAATATTTCAGCCGAGGCCAGCAGAGCCATAAATAAAAAGCTCTTAAAGCATTGCTCACAGTTGGACACTTACAGTAGCCAAAGCAGCCAGCTGTGCCAGCAATGCTCCAGGCCAGGCCAGGCAAGCACAGACACCCCTTGGTATCTGCACAATGCTGTTATGCACCCCCAAAAAAGCCCATAGCCCAGTGCACCGATTTTTTCTGGTTTTAACCTCACAATGGAGAATTGCGGTTCCCTGGGATAGCAGTGAAAAACCTCTTTTGCCCTTCTATCCCCCCATTTTTGTTGTTGTCAGCACTAATTTGGGGTGTGCCTGTGCTCAATGAACAGTGCCCAGGCTCACATGCTGCTGCAGAGCAGGCCTGACTGCAAGGGGAGAGACTCTGCAAACCTCGAGGCTGAGAAGCATTCATGGGCAGAGCAAACCTGAAACAGGAGCTCAGCAAGTTAAATGCACCCCAAGAAACCTTCCCACAGCTGCTGTGCTTGCTGCAGAAAACAAACCCTAGCAAAGCAATTCAGAAGGCTAATCTCGTTTTAACCTAAATTCATTCAGCGCGATGCAAAACCAGCATAATCTCCCACAGCTAAAAGAGCTGTCGAGTCTTCAGTGGAGCTGTTCCCCACCTGAGGGAAAATGTTCCTGCAATGTACCATAACGCTCCAGAGACTCCCATTAATTCCCTTATTCCTATCAGGGATTGTAAATATTTGGATTTCAGAGCTCAAAGGGCTGCCTGAGGGAATGGGACAGACAAGAGAGTGCAGCTCTGCCTCCGCAGGTTTCGCAGGCTTAAGTCAGACACCAGATAAATGATTTGGGCAAGAATGTGATAGCAGATGGGATGGTGAAGAGAGGCTGGCTGGGTTTAGGTATTTGCTGTCCAAGAGCTGCATCTTTTAATAACACTATTTTTACTTATGAATTGGGGGTGTCCTTCCTTTCTTATGGACACAGGAACATTGGGACTGATGGGGAAACCCCTTTTTGTTCCCAGGGATGCCAAGCAGGTCCAAAAGCATCAGAGACATCATAGCCACCTGTGCATCCATCCTGAGCTCATCTAGGACACACTGACACACATTAGATGCTCACTGCTGGCTCTGGTTACCCCAAGGGCATCATGCCCTTAGCCATAGGGAGCAAGCATGTGTTTGTATTGCTTATTAGAGTCCTCACTTCCTCAATAGCATGAAGTGCCACCAACAACAGGTCAACCTGCTCACTCGGATCAAACCAGTTTGGTACAGAGAGAAACTGCCTTGATTTGTCTGCATTTGGACAGACAAGTCACCGAGTCAGACTGGAATTCAAACTAATTAAAGGCTTTCCAACCAGCAGATTAGAAAAAACCCAAAATCAATCTCCCTGCCTGCCCTCGGCATTGAGCAGTCGGCTGCCCAATCCGCTCACAATCTGGATGCTGTGGTGCAGCTCAGCCACTGGCATGAGGTTCCAGGGATTCAGCCTCTTCTGCACAAGCTGCTTCCCACAGCTTTCTCTATCGCTCCCAGGGCCATTCTATCACCACCGGCATCCACAGTGCAGGAGCCAGTTCAGGGAGAGGAGGCAAACAGGTTACAGCAAGTAAAACCTTGCAGAAACACAATGTGATACCATGCTGAGTCTGCACCCTGGGGTGCTTCCACGCTTTTACATCCCACATACTGCTTTAGCACAGCAACCCATCTAGGACCTTCCAGGCAGGACAATGGCCAGCACCTAAGGCTGATCATCCCCAATATAAGGGCTCAAGTAACAGGCTCTCCTGGTGACCTTCAAAACTACATGCAAACCACAACACCTGGGACTCAAGAGTTTGTCAAAACTTTGACGAGGTTTTGAGCAAACTTTGGCAAAACTCAAAAGTAATATAAAGCTCAATTCTAAGCCCATGAGGAGCTCCAGGGAGAGATGGTGTCCAGCTATTTGGCTATGAGCTAAGCTTGATGATGCAGTCGGGTCTCATGCCCACCATAGCCAGACAACACTTGTACTGCATCAGACAAGAGCACACAAAACCCAGCCCATTGTTACCGGCGTGGTGTCCTCCATCAGGCCTCGGATCTTCTCCACCACGTCATTGCGCCGGTGCTGGCGGAGGGCACTGATAAGCTGGGCCAGGCTGGCCTCGGGGCCGCGGATGGTCCAGTGCTGCAAGGCGGCGTAGGCGCGCTCATGGTCAGCTGCGTAGCCGTTGGAGAAAGCTGCCACCTCACGCTCGCTGGCGTTGCACAGGAACTGGTAGATGTCCTTCCACTGGCTCCCTACCTGGGCTGCCACCAGCTTCAGGATGTCAATGCCTGTGGGGCAGAAGAGCTACAGGTGAGGCACAGGGGTCTGCAGCCTCCTGGCATTGCAGACCTAAGCTTTAGCAAAGCTTCTCCGCATCCCATCCTGCTTTGTTTTTCTTTGGTTGGTCTTTGTTTGGAGATTTTAATATCATCACTATTTTTAAGACCGTTCATGAGTCCAGACTGCAAGGAGCCCTGCAGACAGGCACCTGCAACATTCTCAACACCTGCTATTCATGTAAAGGGTGACAGATCCATAGGTCACTCCAATCAAGGCAAATGAACACTAAAATTAACCACATTAATTTCCTGCACTCTTCGGCACAGGAAAACCCCTTGTACTCAGCCATCACATGGCTGCAGGAACAGGGAATATGGCAACGTGCTTGCCCATACACCCGCACTGCAGCCACTAGCTTGAACGGGAGCTGGATTAACAGGTGAGTCATCAAAGCGTCTCTATACAAACGAGTATTTCCATAACAGAGCACCCAGAGCAGCTATGATCGCATTTAGAGCTGTTTCCAGTGCAGACTGGTGGGATGACTCAGTTATGGGACAGAAGCATTGTGTGAATGGAAGGTCTGGTAGGGGATCTGAAGAGCAAAAGCAGGGTTTCCCCCAGAAAAGCCCTTGAGACATGATGGTTCAAGACAGGGAGGGTTTTCCTCCCCATAGCTTCAGGGGCAATGCAAACAGCATGCTTATTCTTGAACCTACTAAGAGGTCAGGAGTTAAACCTTCAAATAAAGCCATAGCTCCTCCATAATAGCTAATTAACCCTGTTTTATCAAACTGAGCAACACCTTGTTTCCAGCAACCACATGAAAGGTTGGGTGTAGGCAAGCTGCAAAGAGAAACTCACTTTTTCCAGAGAAGTAATCACACCTCAGCTTTCTTCATAAGCCAGCACCACTTCCATCGCTACAGGGAGTATTTCTCTTTCCCTCCTCAGGCACCACAGTTGTGTCAGCAAAAGTATTCACTTATGAAAAACATCAGGGCCAGGGTCTTTCCCAATGGCCTAAAATTTAACAGTTTCTAGACCAAATTAGATCAAACCATCAGGTCACAGCCCTGATACAGCCAGATAGATAGATACACATAGATATATATATAAGCTATACAAACTGATATACATATATTGATATATCTTAATATATGTATGTATAAATATGTACCAGGCTGTATAGTTTGTATCGCCTTCTTTATACATGTGACCTTTGTATATATATACAGATACATGATATATTTTTTTTTTACATATCTCTATGTAGCAGGAATTAAGCCTGGTCTTGTTAACTCTTCCCATTACTCAATGAAGACTAACAATCCTCAGTTCAAGGTTGTGGGCTTCCAGGCTCCAAATTCCTCTCAACTCGATGCCTTTGCATCTGGGTTAGCCATCAGACCTGCTCAAGTAGGACAGATAGCACAAATCATGCCAGCAGCCAAGCCCTGCACCTTTGGGTATCACACTTGTGTCAGCAAGAAGGCCAAAAGCCAATTCAGGCTTTGAATTGGATCCTTTAAACCAGCAAATTCAACTGCTGTTGACATAAAAGCAGCAAAACGCCAGGTTTATGCAGCTGACACTTGATTTTATCACTCAACCACCCAAGGGAACAAAATAAAACCCTGAATACAAGGATAGAAAAAGCTTTGCAAGGCTTGTGCACCAAGATAGTGAGAGCAATGCAGAGGGATGAGCAGGTCTGGTACTGCTTACTATATATCTATAGATAGGTAGCAGTTAATGCAGTGAGATACCTCTATATATAATGAATAAGTTGTAGTGCATAAATCTTGCAGATCTTTTTCTACTCTCATACTCAGGGATTGTGTTTTCCTGGCTTGAGTGATATATACTGATATATAGATATATACAGATAATGCTGTCTATTATATATATACATATATATACACACACACGAGATAAGCAGGGTTGAGTCCCCCTGTGGTGCCCTGCAATGAGATGAAACATTAGAGCTGGGTGGGAGCTCCACCCACACCCGTGTGTGTCAGCCATACAGAAGCATTAAAACATAATTTGCTGGTTTATGATGCCTGCATGGCGCATCTAGTCCTCCCAGGAAAGGAAAAGCTCATGTACTACCGCTTCCCATCTATGTTTCCTGCTGATAAATCCCAATATTTACAACTGCTGTACTGGTGAGAAGAGTTTTCAGCTGGTCGCAACCTGACTTGTACCAGTTTTATGCAGTAGCACGATATTTATGCCCTAATGTTCTTGCACAAGACTTATGACAGAGTGCTCATGCTCCTACCGACATTGTCAAGTTTAGTATATTTAATCTCATCGTTCAATAAAGTGGCCCCATAAACGTGTTTATGTCCCTTGGCAATAAAATCCCAGGGCACGAGAACGCACCAGGCAGCGGAGGACTTAATGGTGCGTAATAATCTTTGGAGAACAAATGTTCCATTAAAAACGAATTTGGAAACGTCTACCTTAATACTATAAGAACCTTAAACTCATTTTCTTGCAACTATTAAATGAATTTAAGCCCCATATGTTCACCACAACTACTACAACATTAGGCAAACAAAACCCCAGAGAGATGTGGAAGAGACACAGACGCGAGAACAGATTTGGCTCCAGTCAGTTAGAAAACCATTGCTCCCTCTGTTCTTGAAAAATAAGATTAAAACCATTACATGACAAGTTGTGGCTACACACTGCCAAGTATTACTGCTCAAACTAAAGAAAATGTTAATGCTTGTAATAAGCTTACAATCCTACTACTTCCATATTCCAGAAGCCCTGTAAGTTACTCTGAAGAGTAGTAACAGTGCTAGAGCATCCACTGGGATGGGAAGATGCCCACCAGGGTGCATAGACCAAAAAGCCCAGCTCCACCTTTTGCCCTGGTTCCCCCCCTGCTACCAAACGATGTGGACCTTCTCGTACCACACTCATCCCCATGGCAAGGCTAGAGATGATGCTCAAAGCCCCACCAATCCCAAGTAAAATGGTTGAGCTCAGCAGGGACAGTGCTTGAACTCACACACTTCATGCTTCCCATGCAAGGCTGGTTACAGCCACACCAGTGTGATGCCAAAGCTGCCCTGAACTTCCAAACACCAGAGAACAACCCAAGTCGTCTTTTTTTTATTGCGGGCCATGGAAACAGCCTAGGAGAGCTGTCACCATGCTGCTAACACAGGAGGCACCACTACCCTCTCCACCATCACCACCAGGGACCATCACCATTTATCACCCAGCTTTTGCTTGCCTCTGACACTGGAATTAAAAAGGAGCCCATGGCTGCATTCAGCAGAGCTGTGTGTGCCATGGTCATACCACAGAAGGCAACAACAATACCTGATGGATCCAAGACATCCATTATGTCTTAGGCACCTGGGCAGATGGCATTTCAATTGCCATCACCTGAACACTGCATTTCTCTAAATGTTTGAATGGGCTAATCCACATAACCACCCAGTATTTTAAAGTGGTGATAACCCCAGAGCAATGAAGAACTTCCCCTTCAAGCCACGACAAAGCTAACATGCTCTGAACAGGCAAATGTAAAGCCCAAAGATGCACGTACACACAAGGGAACATGGGTGCAACCAGGCACGTTTACAGCCAGAGCAAACAGAGACAAATGGAGACAAGTCCAGAGCAGACAGATGCTTGTAGAACAGCACAAGCAAAGAGCACTGCTGAGTACACATCCAGCAGGGTATGCTGAAGGGAGGACCTTCCTGGAGAGGTAGGGACAATCTATAGGCAGGTCTCTCTAAGCACATTGCTAATCTTTGCCCCAATCTTCCCCATAAACACATTTCAGTTTATTTCAGTGACTTCCTTGAACCTGGTTTAACATTTTTCCCACCCATTTCCATTTCCTTCAGATGGCTGCTGCCTCACTGTGGTACACAGTTTGGTGCAAACAGAGCAGTCACTCCTTGCACTCATGATCATCACCAAAGTGGTCACCACACACGCACATGGGACTTGGCTGACCTCTGATGACTCTCAAGAGCTTGTTCTGAACGAGCCTCACTCACTTCCCATACACCTGCTATTTACAGGTTGGACACAAACCCAGCTCTTAAGCAATCGCTTGGCCTCATGTGGGGCAGGAGGCCAGTGCGGCACAGGGCCATGACCGGCAGCGCTGGCACACTTATGTGCAATACCTGCAAGAGACCATTTCTCTTACATTTTTCATTTCTTCAAGCAAACTCATGAGGAGTGGAAGGCAGAATGCTACACCCAAGCACCTGGCAACAGATACAGCAAAGCCTAACCACAGCCTGGCCACAGAAGAGCTTTAGTTCCTTCCTCTCCCCATCCTCTGACAAACAAAAAGCCATCATCATTTTCATTTCTGGAACTCTAGCCAAATGTCATTTTTTCTTTTCAAAAGAGTGCTTGTTGAGAAGCTGCCACCTCGAAGGGAAATCTCAAGGCTACAGAGCCCTTCCAAACCATAGGTCCTCCCATCCCATAAATAGTGAAGAGATACAGCACAGACAAAACTACTAACACATCAGTTCAAGTGATGCTGTGAGTAACAAGGAAGCTGTGAATGCCCCATCCCTGTCAGTGTTCAAGGCCAGGCTGGATGGGGCTTTGAGCAGCGTGGTCTAGTGGAAGGTGTCCCAGCCCACGCCAGGGGCTGGAACTGGAAGATTTAAGGTCCTTTCCAACCCAAACCATTCTATGATTCTTACAGGCTGTCTTACACAGCTGGGAAGCAAAACTCAGGAAATTCTCCAGGATCTGTGGCATGCATGGTCTCACCTAGCAGCAGCTCATCTGCTGGGGTTCCTGAGTTTTCAGAAAGGCTGGATTTCTGGAGATTCCACACTCCAGCCCTTCTTCAGCAGGGCCAAGTCCCACCAGTCTATGCACAAAACCTGCAGGAAGTGACCTCCAGCATCCCAGTGCCAATCTGAGCTAGAGCAAGTGGAGCTTCCACCACCTACCCAGTGCATGCCACATGCAGTGACAAATCCCGATTTTGGATTCTGACACTTGGCACAGACTTTGAGGATGAAGCATCACAGGTGGAGAGCAAAGCTGAAGGGCACATGCAAGTCAGATGTGAGAACCACAGTGATGCAGCCAAACCCTCCCTTACATTCAGATAAGGGCTCCAAATCACTGCAAACTCAGCTCTGTTCCTGAGCTCAGCCCACCTACCTCCTCCAAATATCCTCTTGACTCATACGAAACACAGCCACAGCAGCCTATTTTTACCTCTGCGCACAAATAAAGAGACTGCATGTACAAGCAAGTCAGAATGTGGCACATCCAAGCTCCAGCTGATGAGACACAATGGCTCGGCCAAAGGACTCAGAAATCCCAAATCCCTGACACAAATACCTTTCCAAAATGTGAAAATGTCACCAGCCTCCACCAAAAAGGGGCAGTTATGGGAAACTCAGCACCCCCTCCCCCCGCTACTGCCCTCCCCAGATATATTCCAGATCCTAAATGAGGAAATTTAAAAGATGTGCAAGGTTCTGCACCTTGGTCAGGACAATCACTGGTATTGGCACAAGGTGACGGATGAAGGGATTGAGAGCAGCTGCACCAAGAAGGACTTGGGATGGTGATGGATGAAAGACTGGACATGAACCCACAATGTGCACTCACAACTCAAAAAGCCAACCATATGCTGGGCTGCATCAAGAGCAGCATGACCGGAAGGTCAAATGAGATGATATTCCCTGCTTGCATGAGACCCTAGCTGCAGTCCTGTACCCAGCTCTGGGGCCCCAACGTAAGGAGGATGTGGACCTGTTGTAGAGAGTCCAGAGAAGGCCACAAAGATGCTCAGAGGGCTGGAGCACTTCTGCTATGGTGTCAAGGCTGAGATTTGGGCTTGTTCAGCCTAGAGAAAAGAAGGCTCTGGGGAGACCTTAGAATAGCTTCCAGTATCTAGAGGGCCTACAGCAAAGCTGGTGAGGGATGCTTTACAAGGGCATGTAAGGATAGGACAAGGGGGAATGGCTTTAAACTGACAGAGGGGAGATTTACATCTGGTATCAGGCAAACATTTTTCCCTGTGAGGGCAGTGAGGAGAAGGCACAGGTTGCCCAGAGAAGCTGTGTCTGCCCCATCCTTGCAATGTTCAAGGCCAGGTTGGACAGGGCTTGGAGCAAACTGGTCTAGGAGAAGGTGTCCCTCACAATGGAATTAGATGAGCTTTAAGGTCCCTTCCAACACAAGTGTTTCCACAAGTCTAACAGAAGCCTTTGTCCAAACTGAAGGAAAGGACAAATTTAAGAATACTCGTTAGCAACCTGCTATTTCCCCCACAGAGGACAGTGCTGGTATCAGACCCTCCCAGCAGCCAGTGAGTCACATCCTCAGCAACCACTGTTTGAGCAACAAACCACTAAATGGTGATGTTTGTGGGGGTTTTTAAGAAAACAAAAATCTTGCAGGGCAGGAAAGGGACTCCTGACAAAGACTTCCCATACTCTGGAATATAACTCAACCAAACCAGGCAGCGGAGGAATATCTGTGATCAGCTACATGTGGTTACGAACATCTCTCAAACCCAGGAACCTGAGGGTCAGCAGGAGACAAGGCTTCCCTTTGCCTCCATGGCAAGTCACCTCTATAAGAGCACCCTTGGTGCAGCCCTCCTGGGACCCCTATGTGCTCCTGCCCACCACCACATGATGCTCCCTCTGTGTCCCTGTGCTGGCACTGGGGACCTGCAGAGCAGACTTGCTCCTCCTTTAGTTTAAAAGGGAACGTCCAGCATAAGTATTTTATGTAATTATTAAATTTTAAACGGCTTGCACAGAGTTAATCTCCATTATAACCCTCTCGGACAGCTGGTAACCCTGAGCAAGCACACTGCCACAGCCACATAAATATCCAGACACCCATGGATGCCAACCCGAGGATTAAATTTGCCTCCTGCATTCCCCCCCAACCCAGACAAAGCCTTGGCCACTGAAGGGAAAGGATCAAAATAAAAAGCCTGCCTTGCTATTCAAGGAGTTACGTGTGAAAGCCCTGCTGAAGGGAGAAATCACAGCCCTCCCAGCACAAAAACCAGTGCTTGGGGCTTGGCAAAACAACCTTGTGCTCAGTATGTTTTTCTACAAGGACAACCCTCCTCTCTGCAGCAGAGCTGCCCTGCTTCTGACACTCAGCCCTACACCTAGCACGCAGGCACAAATCCTGATCCCTTATTAAATTAATCCAAGAGCCGCCCAGGAATTTTGGCTACGGGGTAATTTTGCTTTTTATCAGATTTTGGAGCAAATACACCAGCTTCTCATAGCAGCTTCGCACACCCTGCACACACTGTGCATAGATGGCTCATGGAGATACATGCACTGAAAGTGATCAAGCACTGGTCTTCAGGCCTACTAATGTGATACAGCTGAAGAGCGATATGCTAAATCTGCACATGATCAGGTTTCCTCCTCTCTTAGAGGCACAGCAGCCTCCCTCGTTTGCATTTTCCCATGTTCCCTTCTGTCAGCTCCTGCACACACCCTCTGGAAACCAGAGAGCTTCCCAAAGGTCAAGGATGAGTTTGGGGCAAACCTGAGCAAAGTTGAATAGTCTGAGGCAGGTGATGTTTTGAACTCATCAGATGTCAGCCCAAAGCTCCCAAGGCAGAGGTTCGTCCTGCAGACAAGGAGTTGCTTCACCCCACCCTGAAGCAGAGCATCATGCCTGTGTTGGAGCAAACACAGCATGAAATTCAGAGCTCCTGTGCAGCTGAACAAGCTGCAGTGAGGGACCAGTCCTGTTTTAAGGCTCAGCAGTATCACAACATCTGCATTCATCGTGGTGCTCGGTACATACCTGCCCTTTCCAATTTAATAAGCTCCCTTTCTGCCCAGGTCTAACTTTGCAGAGGTGGACAGGCTGACATGAAAAGACCACCAACACCTTCTCCTTCTCTGTTTTGGCAGGTAGACAAACATTAAGCTCTCACCTCATGCTCTGTCTGCTAGTGCAAACATTAGGATTCACACACGAGCCCAGGGCTGCTCCTCTCCAGATGTAAGAGCAATTACCGAATGACATTAACAGCAATGGGTGGACCTGCCCTCACAAGATGCTGCTGGCCATCTCTTCCCTACCTGGGCACAAAACCATGAGGCCACCACAGTCTGAGACTGGTGAAGCTTTTAACCCCATTGCATATCCCTACGCTCTGCAGATGTGTTGAGGAGACAGGGTCCCCAGGGGTGCGTTTCCACATCAGCTCCTCCATCCTCACCCTGCCTCCCAGTGTCACGCTCCTGACACCAAGCTGTGACCCGTTCAGGAGCTGACTGAAGGGAAAACCACCTCTACAAAACAAACCCAGTACAGTAAGTGGCTTTCATCTCATTTACTCAAACAAGCACTAAGAAGGGCTCCTCAAATAGCATCCAGACCCTGTGGAGCTGTAGACACCATCCCTGCAGCCATGTTTCTTTATTTAAGGTAGCAGTTGAATAATGAGGGACACCAGGCTTGGGAAAGAATATCCCCTGCTGTGTTGTTTGCATCCACTTGCTTCCCTTCATTAGGTGATCTATAGAAAAGATTAGTTACATGTGAGCCTTTTTAGTTAAAGTGCCATCACTTTAAAAGCAAAAGAATCAAGCAGTAAACCTCTTCCAACACTAAGCATAAATGAGTAATTCCACGTGAGGACAAACGCAGTGACCCAGATGTCTTGATGCATACTGCCAAACACATGCGTTGGTTATATTCACAGGGGGAAGCTTCAGACCTACAGCACCAGGTTCTCTGAGGTACAAGGAGGTAAGACCCTCTTCAACACTCTCAATGACTTCCTTGGGAGCCAAACAAGCTCAAGCCTAGCCCTGGTTCTACACCAAATGAGCTGCACACCAAGGACTATTCCCTATGAACTGCCAATCAAGAAGATCCTAGCTCCCACTGTGCTGACAACCACGTATCCCAACAACTGAGCAACCAAGACCCTCAAATCCTAACACTCCCCATCTTTCCAGCACCACCCCTCAACTCCCCACTGAGCCATTTTCAGTATATGGTCCTCTACTGGTAGTCAAGCCTCAGCTCCATCGCAGCTGCAAACAGCTTTTGCAGAACAGTTTATTTCTCTGATTATTTAACAAGAGGCTTCCTCGCTTCGCTTTCACCACCCACTGCAATAATGTGCAATTACAGGACTTGAAGAAAAATTAAAGGGAAGTGGAATCTCATGCCAGGCCAGTGCTGCCAAGATCTGCTCTTCAGTCTTTCAATTCCAGGAAAAAATAAATCACCAAACTCTCTTCTTGCCTCTTGTCACATTACTTCAGGCAGCTCCTTCTACACAGATTTTACCCAAACCCATAACATTTTACACAATCTTTGCCTTTCATCCTCTGCTACTCAATGGGTGAAAGTCAAAAGTAAAACTATTGGCAATTTCTGCAAGATGATTTCAAGCACACCTTCATGTTTGGCATAGACTGATGGTAAATGTGGCATTTCCAAGATATTCAAGAGACAGGCTTCAACTCTCAATTTTGATTGAAAAGTTTCTGCAAGATCAATTCCTTACCCTGGGAAAGAGCTGAAAAAAGGAAATGGGTATTTGCTAAAATAAAGCGATTGCTTAGAACAAAGTGTTTTCAATGTGTAGGCTGTTCTTGCTCTTCTAAAAGAAAGCAGTTGTACAAGGTTAAAACCACAGAGCACTATCAGTTCAGTACCACGTCATTCAGGCACCACATCGATAATTTCTTTGGAAATCATTGGCAAACTGCTTTTCCCCTTTGGGTTCCCATCTGCAGGCCTACAAAGCAAGAGCCAGCTGAAGCAGCAAAAGAGGTCTAATTTCTCCAGCCACAGGTGCACTGTTGGTGTTGCTCTACCTTCTCAGCCCTGTGTAGATGAAACCTTGGGGCTCATCTACGTGTCCCTGTTGTGCAGACGGACATAAGGACACATGTGGAGGTAGGCTGGCTGCTAACTCAGGCTGTTAGTCATCACAAGCTCTTCCTAGACCTGAGCCATTTAATCCAGTGACAATTGTCGGCATTTGCTGCCCTGACTGGAATATATCCATGTTAAGGACACAGGTCTAGTTTTAACACCAGCCTCCCAAGCTACTGCTATTTTTATGTTTGGGTTGTTATTTAAGGCATGTACTATGACCAGAGAGAGCACAGGGCAGAGACACCAGTGCACGGGGAAATGAGGACAAGTGAAACGCCCCATGACAACAACTGCTGTTCAGGATTGCACACCTATCTCAACTATTTAAGCAAGCCAGTACAGCAAGTGCCTTCAGGGACTGGGCAAGAGTTTGAGCCACTGCTGCCACCCTAAAATCTGCCTCTTCAGGGAAGCAGCCCAACCATAGCAAGATGTCTTTGTTCCAGCACCTAGCAGTGCTAGTACCATCCTGGCCATGCTTCACCCAGAACTGATGGGCTTGAAGCAAACAGTAATACAATCTTCCAAAGAGGCAAAGCCTTGCAGGCCCATCTGGTGCATGGGAGGCTTGAGGGGTGCTGTTGCAAGGGCATCCACCCAAGCACAGCTCCTCCACACACAGGCTGTAGCACCTACGTCAGACCCTGTCTTCCCTTTCAAAGGTTAAAGCTGTTTACTGAAAGGATTAGGAGGGAGGAGATAGTAAACTAGGAAGAAGCTGGGGGGGGACTGTGTGCAACAACTACGCACACAGGATTTGCCCTGACGATAAGCGTGCCCCAACCCCTAGTTGGCATGGCCAGCCAATGTACAGGCAGGGAGGTCGCACTGATGTGGGTGCACTGCCAATACCAGACCCTGGGCCTTCACCCCCAGAAGATTTAAGCCAAACTGCTTGCCCTCCGCACCCCTAATGCAACCACAAACCAGGCTGATGCCCGAAGATGTGGTGAGCAGCTGTGGTCCTCACATATGGATGCTTTGCTCCAGCTGCCTACAATGGAGGGATCTGTGCTGGCAGTACCAGAGGGGAAAGATTTCCTCTCTGCAACAGCCTGAAGCCTATTCCTGAAACACTGCTTCAGGATGAAGCATGACTTGGGTACAAACACTGGTAGAGCAGCAGAAAGCTAAGCTATGACGCTGCAGCTCTGCAGTACATCTTAGCTGTACAGCCGGTTATTAAGTAAAAGGTCAATTTCTCCATGGCACTACATCTTCTCTCATTTCAAGTAAACAGCCTTAAGAGCCAGACATTTCAATAAGAAAATCAAAGAGGGATTTACGCACCACCATGGAGCACAGCAATTTCCATATCCGACACAACAGAGCACCATCACCAAGTAAGAACTAATGAGCAAGGCCCTTTCAGCTAATCATAGAATAAACTAGGTTGGAAAAGACCTTTAGGATCACCAAGTCCAACTGTTACCCCAGAACTGCCAAATGCAACAGAATTTGGGCAACACCAGAGCTGCACTAAAAGCAAGACAAAGCGTTAACTGGTTTGTGCTTGTCTGTCTGCCTTCATTGCACAAAGTTCAACTGAGGACATTCAGTGGCATGAGGAAGTTATGAAGCCACTCATGCCAACATGGAAACAGCGTGACTGCTGCAAGAATGACTGGGAGGGATGTGAAAAACTGCCTGGCCAGGAACCCACAATAACAGGGCAATTTGCCTCCAGACCTGAGAAACTTGATCAGATACTGGGCCAGTTTATCACCTAAATGTGGTTTTGCTTTGTAACATCCACCTTATTTCCCGAGACAAGGAGAAAACAAGTATCTTGTGAATTTGACGCACTAGCTGAATTCAGCTGTAAAGGATGACAAAGACTGGAACAATTCATCATGGGAAGCACAGGATGACCCATGAATTATGCTGTCCCTCAAAGGATGACAAGATCTGGGAGGTGGGGTTATACCTAAATGGGCTATACCTAAATGGGTTATACAACTCAGCCCCTGCTCTGACATGCTCCAAAAATCAGGAAGGAGTCAGAAATTCAACCAACATGTAATTAGGTCTTGGAAGAAAGAAATATTACTACAAGTTAGTAACAAGAAGCTGCTTTTAGCCTGTGAACCATGGCCAAAGCCATGTAGCATTTCTGGTGGTGCCCACAAATAAGGATGTTTAATAATGCTTGAAACTCCACTGAAGATCACTCACCATAGCCTCATGGACCATGCTTTGGGTACCACAGATTTTAGAGACAATAGAGTGCAGGTGTTATTGGAAAAAGTTACCACAAATGGAAAAAAACTCAAGAAACCTCATCTCAAGAATTCAAAAGATTTAAAAGGAAACTGGCAAGTAGCACAAACAGGAGAAGGCACAAAGCTAATTCCAACAAGATCTTACTGGTTCTATAAATGCATTAATGAAGGCAAACAAAGGGCATGTCTATTAACCAACTGGAAGGAGAAGAGAGTAGATGACAAGACACCCCTACTCAAAGCCTTCTTTGCTTTGTACTTAAGCACTCAAGGATGACTTTCAAAGACTTATCTTGTAAATCTTCCAATCTTTTTTTCAATCCATTCTTTATTTGCCTCCCCCCTTGTTAAATACTTTTCTAAAGGTTAACTGTGAATAGATGTTTAAGGTTGAACAACCTCAACCTAGAGTACAGACTTGTCAGTGCTGTCTACACAGGATAAGGGGGGCTCAAAATTGCCTCTATAGCTTTGCAAGGAAGAACCATGCATCCTACTAGGGAGATCACAGCTCCTTGGTGCTCATGTACATGCCATCATTAGTTTATCACTGATTTTTACAGATTTCAATATAATGACCACAACCGGGCATCTTTAAATCTCATCGAAAAGCTGACAGCAAGTCATCCACCAAAAGAAGAGAAAACATCACAAGGCAGAGCTTCCAGGAAGGCTTCACAACACTCATGGAGCTGTGACACAGCCTTTAAGGACAACCTTCCTGGCTCCAGCATGGGCAGAGGGCTGGGGACACAAGCCAGCAGTCAGGATTTAGGGTTAAGAACCTGAAACAGAGGCACTGCCAAGAGGCACAGGATGACTCAGCCTTCCAGAAACAGATGGGGTGAGGGGAAAAAAAGGAAGACATGAAAGACAAACAGACCCATGCCTGAGTCACCAAGAAAATAAGGAGTATGCAAAACAAGAAAAATGGAAAGAGGTATAGAGGGGAAGGAAAAAGAGCCTTCATTCAACATCCTTCTACCAAAGATGGTGGGAAGAAGGAGAGGAGCTGGAGTGAGTAGGTGCCATTTCCTCCATTAACCCTTCCTTCAGGAGCAGGCACATACCATGGGAAAAGGAAGGTGGAGAAGCCAAGGATGAAGAAACATCAAAGGAACCAGTATATGGGCTTTGTCCTCGTAACAAGACCCAGCAAGTCAGAAAAGATAAGTCACTGGATGTGAAGTCAGCCCCTCTAAAGCACCGCACAGGATAGTGAAGAGGACACAAACCCCCGTGGGCCCCCAGTCGCTACTGCTCACCATGCCCATTGCAGTAATAGATCCACTTCTCCCTGTTCTGTGTTGGGGTGGTGGACTTCTTCATAATAGCTTTTTCCACAATGGCACTGGGATCTTGCCTGGGTCCCTTCTTCAGAGTCCGTGAGCTCTTTCTTACGCTGCAGACAACAATAACCACCAGGACCAGCAGCAAGAAGAGGACGATCATCCATGGCAAGTGTTCGTTGATGTCAAAGTGCTGGTGGACGTTTGGTGGACCTCGCCGGGGTGGTCTGTATGGGACACTGGACTTCTCACCCCCCACCATCTCTAATGATGGCTGCTTCTCCAGCCCTTGGCTGGTCTGCTTGTGCCGGTAGCTCTGTGCCTGGCTGGTGGCACCTGAACCAGCAAGGGTCCCACCAGCACTATCTGTCTCGTTGGCTGAGGTTTCGTTGTAGTAGCTGGCCGCCATGCTGCTGGACATGTGTGGCACTGGAGAGGGGACAAAATCAGGAACTGAAGAGTTCAGACCTGAGAAAAGAAAACAGGGTTCAGTGTCACAGCACTGGAGATGCGATATAGCATCACATCACAGTCTCAGACCTGCCTGAGCATCTGCTTGGCCAGCAGACAGAAACCCAACGCCAGACAGCGAGAAAGGGAAGAGGTGAAATTGAGGTTTGACTCTGGGAACAGATGGATACGGTTACAAAGACAGGTTCAAGGTAAAACTGACCCTTTCTGGCTAAGACTAGTGGCAGCTAATTAAAAAAATGAGTTCTTAAAGGCATGCTGTCAATCTGTGTTTGTCCCACATTCAGTATTTCTGAAGGAGCTTTTTCTTTCTTAGGTTTACGAACATTAGTTTTAGCCCTGTTGTGGAATTAGGTTTTTTGGGGGCTGAAAATACAGGACAGTTTGGAGGCTTAGTATCCCTCTACCAGGTTTTATTAAGGAAGCATTAGCTTCTTTATCAGCACTGCAAGCAGCTATGGATGCCATCAACAACAAAACAGGTTCCTGTAGCAACAGAAGACACCAATCTTCCCCCTATGAGCTACTTTCCATCTTCACTGCGTTTTTTTATCAACTACCAGCTCTCAGGTCCCAGCCAGATGAGAAGCCTGGTGAGAAAAGGAAGGGCTGTTGCGGCAAAAAACAGAGCTTACTTTGGAAACTGAAGATCACATCTCATTCCATCTGAGCCAGAGAGTGGCTGTAACCATTAACCAGACAGTGCCTCTGAGTTGGTTACCCAAAACATTCTGACCAGAATGTGAACAGGGAAAATGCTTTAACTTTTACCTAATTGTCTACAGTTGACTTCACCATTCAGGGAACACCCCCTGTCCTTTCCCAATGACACACCAGTATCCTATCAAGGTTTGAAACCTAACAAGGAAGAGTCACTGGAAGTCTACTACTGTCAACACTTCCCTACCATATTTACCGACTCAGGTGTTCAGGCCATCAAAAGCTGCATTTCTTTCAATTAGAATGCCCTATCCAAGACACTGTAAGGAACTCCTTCCCAGGGAGAGCTGAGCACTGCCTCAAATAGGGTCCTCAAGCACCACTGCAACTAGCCAGATCTCAATAAAGACTATGATGATGTACCATTTCCAAATAAACAAGAGAATAGGCAATTTAACCTGGGCCTCCCCACCAGTGATAACTAATGGAAATCTTAGAGACTGAAGAAAAAATGCTATAGGACAGCCCAGGCTCCTGGACAGCTCATTTGGCAATGGTTCCCATTGAAGACAATACACCAGCACAGTACAGGGGGAAATGAAGCAAGGAAAACATGGGCATGAAATCAGTGAATTCATCTGAGAAGGAGACTGGTAGAACAAAACTCCTCTCCCCTCTGGGTTTTCCTGCTGCATCCCACCTCACATTTGCCACAAATTGACAGAGGCTTGAGCCAGCACAACACAGAGACAGGAAAAGAGGCTGGGGAATGTGATGTCCTTTCAATTCAAACAGTAGGACGGCCAGGAGTTCAATCATTACTACAGTCTCAGCGAAAATGTTACTAAATGTAGTTTAACACAAGCGAGGGCAATCTCATGCACTCCGGAGCTGCCTTCTGGCCAAGAAGCAAAAGCACCACCCACAGTTTAAAACAGGTTGCCCTTTAACAGCCTAAACCCAACCATGACGGAGGCAGAAACGCAATGCCACAATCAAAACCACATCTGTGGTTCAGTGGTGGACATTACCTTTGGGAAGCTGAGCGGTGGGTGGAGCTTTATAGGGCTCTTCACTCACTTCGGTACTGGACGAAGTCAAAGACGTGTTCGGGAGAGACGCTGGAGAACCACAGACATTGTCACTCTCCTTTGTCCCTGGCTTGATGACCACCATGTTTTTCCCAAAGCAGTCAGTGTATGTTTTGCACTTCATCACACTAGAAGGCACATCAGAAAAGGTACCACGAGGGCACGGCTTGCACCTAACGTCTTCTGTCTCAGTTCCTTTCTTGCGGACACCCCAGCCGACCGGGCACACCGTGTAAGGGATGCAGGTATCATTCATTTGAAACGTACCAGACAGGCAAGTGCACTCGCGGTCAGTCAAGGCAGTACAATGAGTTTTCTCAATCATTGGCAGTTCACAGGGCTTTCTACAAGGGTGGCACCGCTCTATGCCGTTCTCATGCTTAGTAAAGGTCCCATCTGGACAAGGGCTACACTCTCTTAAGGTACTCTTTGTACAATGTTTAGACACATAGGTTCCTGCAGGACATTTATCGCAGATCAGCTCTTTATTGGTGGCACGGTCGAGGTGGCGGTACTTGCCAGGGGAGAGGCTGATGGCATTCTGCTCGGAGGTCAGCTTCAACTGACCATCAGCGGTGCCAAGGAGCATGAGCAGCTGGAAGACAGACAGGAGGTATTAGTCAGCAACAGCATGAGATGGAACCCTCTCTGCCAGCGATCCTGTGCAGGGTCATGACGGATGTCCCAGAGCCTTGGGACCTTGGAAGTGTTACTATACCCAGGGAAGCAACCTCAGCAGGGTCAGAGTGGAAGAGAACCAGTAGCGGTAGCACCACGCTCTCCAGACACATCACCAGCTACAATTATAATCCCTTAAATCTGACACCATGGCTCTAGGTGACACTAAGCACCATTTACACTGCAACCCTGACAGGGCGGTAAATACCGCTAATTGTGTTTCAGCAGTACGTGCTACCTGCCACCCCAGGAGAATTCAGACCAGCTTTGCATTTCAAGGCTGAGGTTCTCCAGCACAAGCCAGGCGCTTGCCAAGAACACAGAAAACACATGCGGGTGGCAGCTCTGACCTGTAAAACTTTCCTCCTCTGTGTCTGTTAATCTGTACTTGTCCAAATAGTTACCTTTATAAATAACACAAACAGTGATGAAATCCAGGCTAGCAGCCACTACTGGGCTATTTCTCAGCACCTCTGTCCTTCCATGACTTTTAAGACCCTGTGTAGGGTTTGGTGAGACCACAAGGGACGTTCTGCTTTGAGCCTCCAACCACATCTGAACCCACTTTAAACTGGATGCATTACCAACAGGAGAGAAACTCGATGCTATTTTTAAGCAATTTGTGGAGATCAGTTCCTCACTGCATCAGATACAGGTAACAGGTCTCCAGTTTTTAGACACTAAACTGCACCCAGCTGGGCTTGGCTAGATGATGGCTACAAATCTGTTTATCTCCACCTATTCACAGTTCCAAGGCTTTATTCCCTCAATTTCTCTGCATCGAGGCTGTTCCACCCCTTAGAGAAGCTCCATCTACCAAGTTAGACCTCTGCTTCCTGCCAAAGACTTCTTGTCCACAGATTTAACGTCAGTTACGCCAGCAGAGACAAGACACTAAGAACAAAAGGCGTATCAAAAGAAGGGCTGACAACCTCACACAGCATGCAGCAATAGAAAGCACATTTTCAAACAGCCGCAGGCTGAGTTAGGAGAGGGAGAGAGGAATGAGCCAACGTTACCTTGAATTTCCAAAGGTGCTTTCTACACTGAAGGTAAAAAGACCACAGACCCCAACACTTTCCAACTGCACAGCCAGGCACATAAATCGCTTGGCTGTGTTACACAAGCCCTTGCCTCTTGCTCTGCTACCTAGTCTGGGCCACCAGCCAACAAAAATATATTCATAAGGAAAACCAAAAAAAGGAAAAAGAAGGCTCCCAACAACATGACTCTGCAGAAGACACATGGCAGCACAGCCGCAAGCCTCGCCGCAGCATTTTTGGTGCAGTCTCCTGCTTCCTGGAAACACACAGCACATTGCTGTTTCACCTGCTCAGTAATTTACAGCTCAGCATTTGTACAAAACACCTTGAGTTTTAGTGTTTTATTTGCTTTTCTCCCGGAGCGGCAACAATTACAGAGAAGGCAGAAGCAGGCAAGCCCGCAGGAGCTGACGGGGATCCTGCCGCGGCCAGGCTAATTACAGCACATCAAATTAAGAAGCAGGGCTGCCCCGGCAGGCACCAAAGGCTTACAGGAGGTATTTTATTTCTCCCCTCCCCTAAGACACGATTTCACAAAGCGCTCAGATGGCTCTAAGGAAAACTGCCCGCTGCCCCCCCCCCCCCCATCTTCATGACACAACCCTGCAATAGCAAACCAGATTCAGCAGGATGCAGCCGCTCGAGGTTGTATGGGGGGGTTACCTGTGTTACCCATCCTTGTCCCCGAGACTGCATCAAGCAGACAGGGTGTTGGGAGAGGCAGGGTACACAGCAGGTCTCCTTCCTTGCTGGGGATGACCTGCATGATGCTGTCTCAGATACCGATTTCTCCCTCTGCATTAAGCCAGATCTCAGGAATCCCACAGGCAACCTTGCATGTGCCACAAATCCCCCCTGTTCTCCCTTTTCATTTTCACCATCATTCCATCACTCATCTCGGTACCAGCACAGTAATGTACTGTACAAACCTGTGCCGGGTTTGGTTTTGTTTGGTTTTAGGTTATTGGTTTTTTTTAACCCTATCTCAATCAAAGCAGCGCTGGTGCTTTCAAATATCTCCAATTCTTCAGCTGCAGGCTGAAGGGACAAGCTTGCAAGCTTAGGGACAGCAGCAAGACCCCAAAAAGGGAGGCTAAGCAACGCTGAGCATCCATTATTTATTCAGTTTCACACTTCTAGTCCTCTAAAAAATACCCCAGCTGCTCAGGTTTCATGGCTGGCACCCCTCAGATATGTCAAAGAGGGGGCCAGGAGCAGAAGGATGTCTTTAACAAAAAAAGGGTGTCTGCTGGCTGGTCCCTCATCCTCAGGACTGCCCAGCCGTATGCAAAACTAAACCCTTCTGGTTGAGACACCCAGTTTCAGTGGTGAAAGCAGCAAAACAACAAAGCGAGCTCTGCTCAGCCACTGCACTTCAGTTCATTACTCCAATACTAAACAAAATGCATAGAGTAACAAGAAAAAACAGAAAAAAAGAATGGGCGCAAGACAACACTAATAAGCAGATTTGGTTTCAAGCAGTTTTGGTGCTGCTCTGTGTGCAGGAGCATGTCTCAACACTGAAGCCAAAAAGATCAAGCAGGACAGGACCAAAAAAAGCATCCCCAACTCAGCATCAACACCCTCACCACACTGGCAAAGGCATCTCCCACCCATCTCAACCTATTCCAACACATGGAGGTTTTATGGCACGAGGAAAGCAGATCAGGCTGGGTCAGGGAAATAGCTCAGACAAGGGCATCTTCACGTTCAAACGCTGCAAACAAACTCTCAAGCCAGCAGCACCCCACAGCTGATGTGGGCATGACCCACCATGCCGTCATCCAGCTTTATGACCCTATCTCAGTGGTCACATCTATGCCATGCCTCCATCACCCTCTTAAATAACTGCATGCTGCAGGAGAGACCCAGTGGGCAAATCACACAGTAAATAGCTTTCAGAGGACTACTAGCTTCCTGGGCACACAAATGGGGGATGTGGCTGGGAATGCAACAGCTCATTTGGGACCCGAACCTCCTCAGTGAGTCCAAACACCAGCAGAAAGTTAGTGGATCAACAGGTATTTGTGTCCTGAATGGGATGACACCTCAAGACAGTCATAGACTTGGGTTGTGTACAGTGCCACCCTGCTGCCAGCCCTGCAGAGAGGCAGCTATAAACCCGAAAAATAAAAGAAAGAAAAAATAAAGAAACCCAAGCAGCTAAACACAGGGCACCCCTGGTAGGGAAGAGCAGGAGAAGCACCAACAGTGCTAAATCTATGCTCTAGGAACCATTTCCAAGCAAACCTAGCAGAATTCGGTAGAAATGGCAGCAAGCTCCACGGGAATGCCTTGGCACAGGTCAGGTATAGGCTGCACAGCCTGCCACCCTTCCTGAAGGTTGCCTGCACCCCCTGCTAACCAGCACCAGGAAGTCACTTGTGACACTGAAAGAAGAGACAAAAACTGAAAAACAAACCCAGAAAGACAAATGAACTGTCCTGGAAGTTTTACGGTAACTTTGCAGGCAGAAGCAGCCCACCTCCTGCCTCGCTCACTGTAAAAAGGATCAAGTTACTCCAAAAAAGTTGCCTGTGAGGAGAGTATTGAAGAGCAAAGCAAGTTTCTACTTCTTGCAAAGCAAACCAGCTATTTCAGCTGCTTTGGGGTTTAAGAAAGCAAAAGTCCGGGACTTACCCTGCTCAGCAGTCCCTTTACTACATCTCGAAATACAAGCAGCCAAGCTTGCGAAAACAGCAGCACCAGCACATCTGGTCCCCATGAAGGAAAACTCAGCAGCTATTCCCTGAAGCCAGTGCAGACCAAGGCTCAAAAGCACCTCCGGCAGCCACAGCTGTGCTCCAAGCAGATGAAATCCCTCAGGCTCCCGAAAGCCCCCAGTCAAAGCAAGGTGACATCGTATTGGTTTGAGGCAAGGGCACTGAGGTAAATGGTGGAAACTACCTTGCAGCAGCCAGCGGGAGCCTGAAGCACTCACCAAGTGAGGGAAACCATGACCAACACCAGACTTACGCAACCTCTGCTGAGCCGCTATTGCTCAAAAAACAAGCGGCTAAGCGGATTCAGGTTTGCTGCACCAGCACGAGACCCACCAACTACTGATTTAAACACTTCCATCAGGCTGGAAAGACATTAATTCCTTCTAAGGACAAAAGGGGTTGCCCAAAATCCTGAAGATGAAGATGCTGGATGAAGAAACCCCTGTGTGGTGGCTATGGGAGCATCCTGCCAGCTCACGAGCAAACGGGAATTTGTCTTTACAGCCTGCTTGCTCATCCCATCAGCACACACAGAGCTTTGAGTACACGCGTGCACAAACAGCATTGGTGCTTGCCTGCTCATCTCAGATTCATTCTGCAAAACTGCCGTTGTACTTTCCTACACCGTTATGTCACACTTCCCCCGCTACCCTCCCACCCTTCCCTCCATACCAGTTACTCCCGACTGACCTCAGCTGGAGCTCTGTATCTCAAGCTCCCCATCAGCACCTCATCTTCCAGACACACAGCAGCACTCGCCTCTCCCAGCAGAAAAACCAGCAGTCAGGAGCACCCAGCCAGCACTGTCCACGGACCCTGGCTGCTCCACGACTGAACCCTGCTCCTTCAAAGCAAGGAGGCTGTTCCCCACCTAATGCTCTCCCAGCTTTAGAATATTTTCTGTTTGCACAGATTCCTGTCAAGCCAGCACCAGCTTGCTAAAATCCACCTTGAGTTCAAGAGCAAGTGCACTCCTCGGTTACACAACCCAGCCACAGCTGCTGCGGCGTGTGCCTGACACACTGAATTACCATCTCTTCCCAAAGAAACGGGACATAGCCATAAAGCGCTTGACTGGGAAGGGCCCTAGCTGGGCAGGTAAACCTGGAGGTGAACCTGCCGGAAAATATGTTAAGTGAGGACAAACGCCGGCAGTTTGCAGCTGTGAATTCTGTTGCCTGTCCAGAAGGTGGAGAAAAGCAGCTAGGAGGAGATGGATAGATGGATGGATCCCAGCCCAGTGCCAAGCAGTGGGAGTGGGACACGGGGGCAAAACACAGAGCTGCTCAGACTTCAAGGTGGGGCGCAGACCTGGGTGAAGGCTGCGGGAAGGATGCTGCCCTTCGCCCGCCTGCAGGGGACGGCGAGGATGGAGCAGGGGATGTCGCACCCAGCCGGTGCCCGCCGCAGGGCTGGGGATGGATGGCAGCATCCCCCAGTGAAAGCACAGAGGAGCACCCACACCGCACGGGCCGAAGAAGGAGAGAGGTGAGACACCCAAATACCTGCATACCCCCAAAACATACCCCTGCCTACCTGCACCCCCCCCAGCCAGGCAGCATTCCCCACACACACCCCTGAGCAGGAGGGCGGGCGGCAGCCCCGCACTGCAGCACGTCCCCACCCCGCGGACACGCGGATCTTGTGCCGGCGGCGCCGCTGCACTCGCGGAGCGCGCAGGTACAGAGGAGCACGGCACCCCCGCTCCACTCACCGTGAGGAAGCCGGCGAACACGGCGGCGCTGGGGCACGCCGCGGCGGCCCCCATGGTGGCGGCCGGGGCCGGGTCTGCCGCGCCGCGGGGCTGCCTCAGGCGGCGGGTCGCGGTGCCAGCGGCGGCCGGCGCGGGCAGGCGCCCATGGCGGGGCCGGGGCCGGGGCCCTGCCGCCCGCCGCGCTCCCACCTGCCTGCGGGGCCGCCGGCTGCGCACTGCCGCGGCGGGGCGGCGCGCACGTGGGGCGGCGCGGTAGGGCGGGGCGCTTTGTGGCGTCACCCGCCCGCGCAAGAGCGCTCTCAAGACCGCGCGCAAGGGCGCCCCCCCCCGCGCAGCGCCGCGCATTCCGTCCCGTCCCACCCCGCCTCACGCCGCCGACTTCCATCCGCGGCCGCGGAAGAGTTGCGCGCTGCCTGCAGGCGCCGCCATGCGGTGCGGAGCCTCGTCCTCCCCTTCCTCCGTGCGGCCTGCGCTGCGCTCCGCGCCGGCGGAACACTGCGCCCGGCTCTGCCGGGGGTATTAACGGAGCGCCGCTTCGCGCCGGGCTCCCCAGCTGGTTCACCGCGGTGACCCGCCGTCCCGCGGGGCTCGGGGCGATGTACACAGAGCTCCACTGGAGTGGTAGCACTGCCCTACCAGCCCAAATCATCCCTGTGCCAAGCATCCACACGCTGAGCGCATGAAAATCATGGAGTCACAGAATGGGTTGGACCTTACAGCTCATCCAGTTCCAACGGACTGGGACACCTTCCACTAGACCAGGTTGCTCCAAGTCCCGTCCAACCTGGCCTTCAACACTGCCAGGGATGGGGCAGCCACAGCTTCTCTGGGCAGCCTGTGCCAGAGCCTCACCACCCTCACACGGAAGAACCTGTTTCTAGTATCTAATCTAAATCTCCCCTCTTTCAGTTTGGAGCCATTCCCCCTTGTGCTGTCCCTACTTTCTCTTAATAAAAGTAGGGCCCTACGCAGTGTCATTGCCTCTGCTGCCTGGACTTCCACAGGATGACCATCTCCCACCCACCAGGGACTCAAGGGATGGAAGCACTGTGTAGGAAATGTGCTTGCTCCAGCTCTGCTGTGTGTGTTGCTTTGGCACCTCCCTCCATCATCCTCTCTGTAAATGGGGTAGGCATAGTTTCTTTTCCTTGATGAAGTTTTGCTTGGGTGATGCGAGCATGTAAAAATGGCAGGGTGGTGAGTGTTCAACACCATCACATTTTGGGTTGTGGTGTTATTTTTTTTTCTTTATTCTCCAACATCAGGCCAGATATAAGGAAGAAATTTCTCATTACAAGGGTCATGAAACACTGGCACAGGTTGCCCAGAGAAGCTGTGGCTGCCCCATCCATGGCAGCGCTCAAGGCCAGGTTGGACGGGGTTTTGGGCAACCTGGTCTAGTGGAAAGGTGTCCCTGCTCATGGCAGGGGGTTGGAACTGGATGATCTTTAAGGTCCCTTCCAACCTAAACCATTCTATGATTCTACAAACATGTAGCCCATTCCCTGTGATTGAGGGAAGTGTCAGGGAGCAGACACATCCCTGCATGAGTGAGGCTTAGCTGGAAATTGAGGGTGGCTACAGCAGAGACATTGCCCTCATGGACCATCCTGCAGTACCTGAACAGGGTGGGCAGAGCAGGGTGCTGGTCACAGCGTCTGTCGATGGCTGTGGCAAGTGATGGAAACAGGTCCAGGTCTATCCAGGGAGCCAAGAGTAGCAGGAGATGGAGCCAGAGAAAGAACTGGAAGGGCTCCAATGAAAGTCCAAGGTCCTTCCAGGAGACAGGGACAGAGATGAGGTTTCAGGGTGGCTCCAAGGTCCAATCAGGAGACCCAGCCAGAGGTGGGCAAAGCCTGGAGTAAGGCTGATCAGGGCCTTGAAGTTTTATGAAGGCACCAAATCAAGGCATTACATGACTCTGCATTGCTGGTTGCCTATGGAGGAAAACATTCAAATGCCTTATTTCCAGAGGCTGCAGAAATCCTTTTGGCCAATGGTGACCTTCTGAAGGCATCCTAAAGGCAGATGAAGTAAGGGAGGATTTCAGTGTCACACCAAAGTGAGCAGCACAGAACCCCCACGAATAACAGAAAGTCTCCCCCCCCCAAAAAAAAAAAAAAAAAGTAAAAAGAGGAAGAAAAAATGATGTTCTTGCTCTACAGGAGTGCAGGTTTCATCCAAACCTATCTGGAGCTTACAGGAATCCTCCTCCTGGTTTTAGGGAGGTTTGAATCAAGCTAGAAGGCTCCTCTCCCAGCCAAGGTGGACTTTTTCTCTCTGTGCTTTCCCCATATCTAAATTGGAAGGGAGCAACAACCCTTTGGAGCCTGGGAATGAGTCTGGAGAAGAGTTTTCCTCCCAGAGGTGGGGTTGCAGTGGCAGTACTGCTGTTCCCAGGGGGTGATAAGACAGATCGTGTCATGTGTAGAGGGAGAGGACCTTCCTCTACAGCTGGCTGTATTCAAGTGCTGCAGAGCCCTGCTTTGAGTTTTGTCTTCCCCTGGGGCCACCAAACCTGGGAACAACATGCTCTTCCCAAGAGGTCAGGGAAGGGGAGCCTCATCCCAGACAGAGATCATGATGCAAAGCAAGACCCAGTAAGGTTGCCCAGAAGGAAACCAGGAATGCCCATTGCTGTTTTTAATTCAAAATAAATGGGGCAAATAATAGGCGATAGCAGAACAGGTAACACCAGATTTTGGGATGCTGAAGGGGTTTTTAAGTTGGAAAATGTACAGCTTCCTGGTTAAACATAGGGCAAATCTTGCTCCACTGGTGCAGAGCTAACCAGAATGGTTGTGTCCAGGCTAGAAGAGGGTTTGAAATGCCCTGGCAGTACCAACGCACAGTGGATCCACCAGCAATGTGAAAGGCAGTGTTCAGATTGTATTAGGGAAAAGCAGAAAAGTAATCATCTGGAGGACAGAGTGACTCAGGGGACTGGCAATAAGATGGATCACGTTACTGCCATGGAATGGATTCCAATTAGTTACATCCGCTTTCAATTATTATTATTTATACAGAACCTAAAGGCAGTCACAGATTATCCAAAAATGTGTGGGCTGATCTGTAAATCTCCCTTCACTCCCCCCGTCAGCCCTTGTAATGACAAACACCAGTCACACTGCCTAGACTGGTTCATACTGGCTGCGACATAAATTGCTTATTAACATCCAGCTTGCTGCATCTCCACTTCTCTCATTCTTTGAAATGAAAATAGGGAAGCAAATGACTGAGGTTGGAGTTTCATGTTGCATTTTTGCTGGCAACAGCAGCTCAAGAAGTTCCTCCTTGCCTCCCTGCATTTCGTTCCATTTTTCCCCCCTTGTGCCACCCCATGAGTAATGCACATACAGGCCTCGGGGATCAGCCAGGTCAGTGAACTGTTAACTCTGTTAAAATGAACAAGAAGAAGGGTATTTTTAATCAGAGTTGGTGAACCTCGCTGCTCGTGTTGACCAGAGACTCCTTGGTTTTTGCTAAGATGGTGGCAGGAGTCTGAGTGAGTGATGGAGGGACATCCACCAACCTGGTTTGCCCCCAGATACCATCTTCTCTTTGATGGCAAGCCCTCCTCTCTCACAGCGAAAACCCAGTGGTCCTGCTTCATCATCTGAGGCTGTTTAAAGCATGTTCATGAGATTGGAGGAATTGTTTCACCGAAGGAAGTTTTGGGGGAGATGCTAAAGAATTCGCTACAGCACCGTAACTTGCTGAAGTTTTTAGAAGCATTCTGGGAAGTGATTTCTCTCCTCTTATTTGGAATAGAAGAAGCCAGGCTAATGGGGCAGACATAATTTACTTTTGGACTTTCTCATTCTCTGTACATTCTCTGTACATGGACCATTGCTTCCACATATCCTGTAGAAACAGAACATTTCTATGTTCTTTTGCTGTTATGGGAAAGCAGTCACTGTATGGGAAAATATGCAGCTCTGATTCATACAGAAACTACAGTTATCACTTGCATTAACATAAATTGGGAAGTTAAATCAACATAACCAGTAGACTTCCGTGGGTGAGGGAAAGGATAGTTTGGGTGGGAGTTCTCGCCCTTCTGGCCCTCCTTATGATCTCCAGGAAACTGGGGAGGGAAATGTCTACCAAGAGCAGATGGTCCCAGCAGGAATGTATAGAGATATATATACACACACATATATAAACACAGTGGTTTCTAGCAAGATCCATGGCAAATAGGGTTGTCTGCAGAAAGGTCTTTTGGGTTGTTGAGGAGAGATGAGAAAACATCGGTCTTCCAGTGTGAAACGGCAACTGAAAAAGAGCATGAGAACATCCTCCAGATCAGCAGACAGAGCAGCTCCCCTGTGGCCATTTGTCCAGACTGGGACAGAATGTACTTCTTGCCATCTTATTAAATGAGCTTTTCTCACCTTACACTGTGGGAAAACAAAATCATACTCTCCAATATAGAGCTAAGATGAGCCTGGGTATCCCTGTAAAGACTCTAGTCCCTACCTTAATTTCTTTTGCCAGCAGCAAGTCACTTTTATGTATTATATTGATTCCACTGACTGAGAAGCATCTTGAAGGAGAGGTGGTGTGTTATAACTGATGGATGTTCTGCCTAGGTAGCCCATGGGCAAGGAGCTGGGGATGGCAGCTGGGAAATGAAATGTGGTGCTGTTTGATCACCATTGTTCCTGAGCTTATCTCTTTTCTGGAAAAGGCCAGGGCACATCTGGAAAGCCTGTTTTCACAGAGGACCTCAAGAAAGGAGAAGGCAAGAGTGAGTGCATAAACACCACTTTAACCCAGTGCCCAGGGTAACGGCTGTGAGATAACCAGCAGGTAAGGTGGGGAGATGAGGCTGCACACGCAGCACAGCTGGCACTCCATCTTCACCTCTGGCAAGAAAGGGGAGAAGGGCATATGGGGCTGGCACAGCAAATCCTTTCCAGGTCAGTGGCTCGTAAAGACATTTCCTTTCTGCCCCCAGAGCAGTTACAGCAACGCAGGTGCTGTAAAGCAGAACAGTTTATCATCTCCATCTGAATGCATGCCAAGTTCAGTGCAGGTGGAGTAAGCCCAGCAGTCATGTCTGCACCTTTCAGAGGAAAAATGATGAACTGATGTAAAGTTAATGCTTCTCTCAGGGGAGGGTTATCCCTTTAATTATACAAAGCCTCATTCTGCAGAAGGTCCTTCAGTTCAGCTTGGGAGCAAGGCCCATGTTTTGAAGCCTGGAGTCTCATCGCAACCTCACCAAAACCACTATGACTCTGGGCACTTCATATACTTCCTGCTTCTCCTTGGATGCTAGTGCTCTTGAGCTGAGGCTTGAACGGTGCCTCACAAAGCTGAGCCTTGCTCTTAGCTGGAGCATCTTGATAGTCATGAAGTTGGAAATGAAAATGATAAAGATCATTTTTATGCATGTATCTGAAAGTCTTGCAGTGTCCCTAAACTTATATTGGAGAAATCAAAGCAGCAAATTAAGCATCATAGCTATGATCAGAGAGTTAGCAGCAAAGCCAAGAGCTACACATTAAGTAGAAGACAACATGTAGTCTTGCTCCTTTGAGCCCAACATGAATGGGATGGGGAAGTGGCAAGGGTGATGGGTTGGTTTGCAGAGCTTTGGGAGACCACTGCAAAACTCGGTAGGAGTTTCCCAAAGCCAGCTGCTTTCCTGGGAGGGTTGTGCAGTCTTGTACATTCAACATCACAAAAAGACACCCAATAACCCCCCTTGCAAATCTGTGATCCATGTTAGCTGTGGATGCAAGATCCCTGTTTTGTCTGACTACCTGGCATTCATGATGCTGGAGAAGAGAAGGCTGCATGGAGACCTCATAGCAGCCTTCCAGTATCTGAAGGGGGCCTATAGGGATGCTGGAGAGGGACTCTTCATTAGAGACTGTAGTGACAGGACAAGGGGTAACGGGTTAAAACTTAAACAGGGGAAGTTTAGATTGGATATAAGAAGGAAATTCTTTCCTGTTAGGGTGGTGAGGCACTGGAATAGGTTGCCCAGGGAGGTTGTGAATGCTCCATCCCTGGCAGTGTTCAAGACCAGGTTGGACGAGGCCTTGGGTGATATGATTTAGCGTAAGGTGTCCCTGCCCATGGCAGGGGGGTTGGAACTAGATGATCTTAAGGTCCTTTCAAACCCTAACTATTCTATGATTCTATGATTTATTCTATGATTCTATGCTGCTATCTTTATGCTTAGTATCACCTGCAGAAGGGCCTTCATAGTGGCATGGGTAGCCACTGCTTAATCCAGCCTAAACCCTCCCAGTACGGGGATGAACCAGAAACTAACTCCCACCATCTCTAACCCAGCAGGCTTCATTCCACTCAGCACAGCACTTTTTTGCTTGAGCAAGAGCTCAAAGACGATGTGCAGCCTTGGGGTTGTATTTGGGGCCTCAGGAGAACGTCCCTTCCCAAGTGACCTTGCTCAGACCCCCCCCCCCCGCTGCCCCCAGCAGAGCAGATCTCATTGCTGAGTGATCTTAGTCACAGCTGAAGGTCTCCTCCACTCCCCTGATATAAGGGGCACCCCACTGCTCTGTTATCCTGTGGCTGAGGGGGCACAGGACTATGCACTTGTCTGTGCCAAGGAGGACGCAATCACCAGGTAACTGTGCCCATGGCGGGAGGATGGTCAGGGTGAGAAGTAACCCACAAGGGCTCTTCTGTCCCTGCACTATACATCGTATTTGATGCGTATGCATAGGGTACAGACTTACCCAGGGTGATCATTCAGAGTGATAGCAAAGAGATGCAAAGAGTTTAAAATAACACCTAAGCAGGCAATACAATCACATGTAAAACTTAGCGTCCTTGAAGAGGGGCAAGGACTCCCTCCACGTGGGCTACTGCCACCCAGGAATGAGATCCCAGAGCCTTTCAGAGGCTCCCCTGGGTATGTGATCACACCACAGTGGAGGGCAAGGAAGGCAAACAACCTCCCCTGCATCCATGTGGATGGTGATGGGTATGGAGGAGCCCCTGGTTTGGGAGGGCTCATGGGAACATGAGGCCATGACATGAAGTCACGGGTGGTACAGAGAAAGCCAATGGGGAAATTAGCAACGTATCACTCACAGCCTATGTAGGTGACAGAGCCTGGGAACATGCCAGGTCTCTGAATCACCGGGATTCGTGCAGCCTCAGCCCTGGCAGGGCTGGGTGTTCCCAGCCACATCATCTGAGTGCTGAGGCAGCCTTTTCCCCAGAGCAGGCGGTGGTGGAAGCATCATGGAGCAGCCTGCTGTGGCTGTAGGCAGTTGCCCAGGGTCCAAGCGGTGGCTGGATGTCCTCAGCACCATGGGGAGCAGGGCAAAGTGGCTTGGAGGTAATGAGATGGCACATCGTCCGTGAGCTCCTGCAGTCCTGCACAACCATTTAAAAGCCTCGCCCAAGTTTGGATGATTTAAATCACTTCAGGCTATTTAATCATCGCATAAGCAGACGTAGTTTAAAGACTAATTTGTAGACTTAATGTCGGTTAGAGTAGCTTGGTGGGCTGTATAAGGAGCTAGTTATGCCATGATAAGCTTTCAATGGAGACAAAGGCCCAGGCAGCAAGACCTCGAGCACAAGGGAGCCCAAGCCTTGCATTAAGCACCAGTTTAGGAGGCAAGAAGAGCCATCAGAAAACTCCCTGCAGTCTGGCACTCTCCTGCCTTCACACATTTCTGCTGCGTGCAAATACTCCTCCAGGAAATTTAGAATTAGCGCTGGTGCTAAATTACCCTGGAAGAGAGCATCTTTAGTGCAGGTTATTGCTGGAGAGGGTAACGTCCCTTCTCAGGGCTTGATGTGCAGAGCAGCACCTGGGTCACAGGCCAGCTCACGTGAAGAACACATCCCTCCCATTTTACCAGGTCCTTCCTAGAGACTAGGCAGTTCTCTGTTCCTTTGGCAGCTTTCAGACCCTCTCCTGCGGTGGTTTGTGGTCTGTTTGCCGCTGCAGGTAAACTCAGGCTGCATGAGAGGGAGAACAGAGGATAAGTCCCACTCCCTGAGCTCAAATCACCTTCAACATGGCTTAAGCAGTTCATCTTGAACCAACCTAAGAGCTTGCCAAACAGACTTCATCTCAGCCTGAGCTCTGCCCTATCACTGAGGGGCACTTGCTGTCTGGGTAGCAGGAGGATGGTTGGATAGCCAGTTCCATGCCTATGGGATAAGCCTACTTAGAGGTAGTACAGGGCTAGCCATGTAGCTACCACATTGCTGCTTTTAGCCCAGTTCTTTCCATTTCACCTTTGTGAACCTCCTCTTTAAGCTCTTAAGTGTCTATGGGGCAAGTTGTCTTTGAAATGACAGGTCACAGCTCTAAAAGCTCTAGATGATGTCCTGTCTAGGGGTAATACTGTAATAAATGCAATCTTTCTGGCAGCAGCAAGAGAGCAGTTAAGGAATCCCTTCTTTCTAAGGATCCTTGCAAACACATCGCTAGTTTCTGGCCAGAAACGTGGGAAAATATAGCCAAACCAGCCTGGGCAGTCAAGGAACTATCCTGCCCTGCAAGCCTTTCCCCACCATTCTGCCTCTGGTCTCCTTCTTCCACTGCCATGCTCCAGCTCTTCTTCCCCTACTTCCCTTCCCAGCTATTCTTCCCCATTTGTGAACAGAGAGAATTAAGAGAACAGTATTTCACTGAAAGGAAGAGAGGCAACGCAAACAGGAAAGCAGATGATATAACAATAAACAACCATACATCCAAAGTACACAGAGAAATGGTCAGCTCTCCCTTTCTCTTTGCTTTACTGGGGGCCCCTAGGAAAGCTGGCTATTGCCTCTGTCCTGCAGTGTTGAACTGAGCTCAGTTCACTGGTCTTAAGCCTCAGGCTATGCATTTCTCCCAGGCAGCAGCCTCTCTGCTCTTGTGAGACCTCACTTGGAGCACTGTGTGCAGTTCTGGTGTCCTCAACATAAAGAAGGACATGGAGCTCTTGGAGCAAGTCCAGGGGAGGGCCATGAGGATGATCAGGGGACTGGAGCACCTCCCATATGGAGACAAGCTGAGAAGGTTGGGGCTGTTCAGCCTGGAGAAGAGAAGGCTGCGTGGAGACCTCATAGCAGCCTTCCAGTATCTGAAGGGGGGGTTTAGGGATGCTGGGGAGGCACTCTTCATTAGGGACTGTAGTGACAGGACAAGGGGTAATGGGTTCAAGCTTAAACAGGGGAAGTTTAGATTGGATCTAAGGAAGAAGTTCTTTACTGTAAGGGTGGTGAGGCACTGGAATGGGTTGCCCAGGAAAGCTGTGAATGCTCCATCCCTGGCGGTGTTCAAGGCCAGGTTGGACAGAGCCTCGAGCAACATGGTCTGGTATGAGGTGCCCCTGCCCATTTTTAATGCACAGTATATAACAGCATTTGTGCTGAGCTGAGGTCTTAAAGTCATGGAGTGACAGGAATGTGACCCAGGAACAGGAGTGCTTGTGGACCTCCAGTTTTCCATTGCTGGGTTCAATTTGTATTCAAGCAAGAGGCAAGAGTGGCAGAGACTCAGAGCAGAAGCATGGGGACGTGCGTTTCTGGCTGCATTGCCTGATGAATGATGTGGTGCCAGGCAAGGGACAAGCTGTTCCCCTGCTCATTATTGTTACCAGATGAGTGGGGGACTTTTACAACTGCTGGTTTGGGATAATCAAATGCTGATTGCAACAGAGGGAGGAGGGCTGCGCTCCTCACCCCTCCTGTGGCCTGCACTAGGCAGGGAGGACTGGCAGGCACAGCCCCCTGCCCTCTCCCGCAAGGCTTTGTTCCTAAGGGTGATGCGCAGCAGCCTGGACATGACTGTGGATCCCGATCCCACCCCCCCACGATGCCCCGCTCTGTCTGGGGTTATTGTGCGATGCCCAGAACAATATGTTGTGGTTAAGCATGCCTGGGAGAGCACTGGGAGGCTCCCTGCTCCCCCTGTCTCTGCTAGTGCTGGGGGGAGGCAGCTTTTAGCCATCTGGTAGCTGTGGGTTTGGTGGAGGTCCCACAGCAAGGGAGAAGGATCAGTCACCAGTCCTGTTCCTAGACAGGAAGGCCAGCGTTTGGCAGTGACTCAGCTCCAGATGCACTGTGTGTCTTGGGCACAGGGTGCCTTTGGGCACTGTAGGATCACAGGATGGCTCATGTGGGAAGGAGCTGCAGGAGGTCTCCAGCCCAACCTCCTGCTTATGCAGGGCCAGCTCTGGGGTCAGACCAGGCTACTCAGTCAGGTCTTGGGAACCTCTGATGTTGGAGGCAGCACAGCCTCTCTGGCATCCTGGAGCAGTGCTGAACTGTCCTCATACTGGGAATGTGTTTCCTCATATCCAGTCTGAACCTCCCTTGTTTCAGCTTATGTCTGTTGTCCTCCTCTCATGTGCCACTGTGTAGAGCCTGCCTTCATCATCCTCATCTTTCTTGCAAGTAGTGGAGGTCATTATCAGATCCCCACCAAAGCTCTCCCTTCCCCAACCCTGGACCCTCAGCCTCCCCTCCCAGGCCATGTGCTCCAGTGCCATGACCATCTTGGTGGCCCTTCACTGGCCTCACTCCCATGTGTCCCTGTCTCTCTTGTATTAGGGGCTGAAACCCAGATGCTATATCCAGGCGTGCTGTCATCAGGGCTGAGCAGAGGGGAAGAATCCTCTCCCTTGACCTGCTGTCAATGCTGTGACTAATGGAGCCCAAGGGGCTTTGGCCTTCTTTGCTGTAATGATGCACTGCTGGCTAATGGTCAACCTGGTGTCCACCAAGACCCTCAGGTCTTTCTGCTGGACTTGGTATTTGTCCTTGATGAAGTTCAAAAATGCCCTTGAAGTATCAGGTGAAAGAGAGAGTGACCAGCCAGAAGATGCCTCATGGGCTTGCCCTAGTCAAATGGATTTTTACTCTGAAATGGTTTGAAAAGTTCCTTCCAGGCCCTACCTGTGTCTTAGGAAGTCTGCTTATTTGGGATGTTGAGATGGCTGGAAGCTCAGGCATTTGACGCAGCTTAGGCCGGTGAAATAACACATAACAGCAGAATTGTATCTCACAAGGAAATCTACATCATCCAGTTCAGGGAGAGAACTTGTGCAAGCACTGAGGACATCAGACAGGACTTTTCCTGACAGTGCTTCATTGCAGACCACTCAGAAGTCAGGGGCTTCTCTCTGGTGGCCACAGTACCATCAAGTGGGAAGGGAGACTATGTCCTCTCAGGCCTTGGGGGTCCATTTGGCCTCCTAGTGAGATATCCCTCAACACACATCTTGTTTGTGCAGCCTTTCTGAGTAGTCTGGGGCCACATGCTTGTGTGTGGCAAAGAGCTGGGCTTCTGGTGGTCTGGACTTCTCTGCCCTTGCTTGCTGGTTGATTCCCCTCATTATGCAGGGCTAAGCAGACCCTCAAAACCAGTTTGGTGTGGGTTATGTTTGGCCCAGGATCTGTTAGTCATCTTCCTTTGCCATGTGCAAGTGTGTTTGGAAATGGTCATCACCTTTGGTTGAGCCAAGGCAGAATAACGTTCTTCTCCATTAATTACCCAAGTGATGACAGTGTCTTTAAAGGCCATATGAAATGAAACATGTAGGAAGATACCATTTGTTTTCTGTGGATGAAGACAAAGACCCCCTTGGCTCCTTTGACAGGGATCTCCCATTCTTCCCCAGCTTACCACAGCAGCCGTGCAGGGTTTCACCCTCACCATAGAAAGGTCCCCCTCAGACCAGAGTATTTATTCCCAGGACTTCCCCACCCCAGGGCTGCTCATTCATCTCCCGCAGACAGAGCGGAGCCTGTCACAAGAGCAGATGCAGAGCGGGCAGAGCTCCCCATGAGATCCTTCACCACCAGATGATAAACAGATGGGGAAATCTGCTGGGAAATGCACTGACGTAAGAAGTAGGTGAGAGGCTGGAGCACTGTCCCCGGGGAGGTGGAAACATGCTGAGAAAGCTGGATGCAGAGACCAGCGCACAATGGCTCTTTGATTCTCCCAGACAGAGAGCTGCTAATGGACCATTTCCTCTCCCAGCCCTCCCTGCAGGTCGGAGAAGTCTTGCCCTTGTGTTATCTCTCGCCCTGACTTCTCTCTGGGATTTCCTCTGACCCCCTTCAGCAAACTGCTGGGCTCCAGTCGTCCCGGGCTAGCATCCCTCGTAGCATCCGTCTGTCACCAGAGCTGCTGTGGCTGGAGGCACTGCTCCGCAGAGGATAATAACCTACCACTGACACACGTGTGCGGAGCATAGCCCCATGGAGGAACCTCAGCATTCCCATCCAGAGGGAGGTGGGCTCAGGCACTTCTCCAGACCCTGAGTCTGACCTGACAGCCCTCCTTGGAGGGGTTCTAGCACCAGGGCTGCACCCCACTTCAGCAGTCCTTCTCAGAAAGACAAAGAAGTCCCTACAATTGCCATCTATGCAATTACGTGTGTTTTGCACAATATACCTCTTGCTTTCCCTCTGAAAATTAAATGGGAGTGGTCGTCTTCCAGGAGAGCGGTGCCTCGCAGAGCAGCACACCCAAGAAATTCATCCCTGCGGCATCTGTGTGCTGAGCTGGTCTTTATTATTAAACTTTAATTACCAGGGCTGAATTTTAATAGAGAAACTGTATAATTCCACTTTGCATCCCAGCCCCAAGGCGAGGTCACCAGCATAAGAGTCCCTAATGATGCGGTGAAGGTTTCTTTGGCTAATGAAACAAAAATTCTCACTGGATTTGGAAAAGCAGGAAACAATTTGCCCCAGGGGAAGGGGGGGCAGAAGGCTGCCAGAGATGCAAAGCTGCTGGGAGGCTCTGACATCCAGACATATATTGCTGTTTGAAATGCTTAATAGTGAGCCACAGTACAAAGCCCTTTCTTTATTCATTTCTCTCCTTAGCACTTCACAGCATGCAATAACTTGGATTTATAAATTAAACATACTCCTTGTTTTTATGTATCATCTACTTCTTACTCTACAGTCCCATAACAGGATTTTTAATTGCCTGTTATAGAATCATGCATCGTCCTTGCAGTCTGGGAGCGTGAGTGTAACGATGAGTTCATTGGCTCATGTCAGTTCTAAATAGTGTATTTAAATCCTCACATTAACACGAGCAAGGAAGATGAGCGGGAACATAGGAACATACAATCGTAATTAAGGAGAATTGGTTTTTGTGTAAAAAAAACTGGGGAAAACCAGACCAGAAAACCAATCAGATTTCTTTTTCTTTCTTATCCACCCCAAAGCAAAAGGCATTGCAGTGTTTTAATTATTGCTGGGCTTATTTTCAATTTATGCATATCCAACAGCTTGAAACAGATTAGAGTCTAAAGAGGCTGAGGCAGGGGGCTAGAAGGCCCACTCCAAGGGTGGCCACACACCCGTGATCTGCTGTTTAAATTGGACCATCCAGCTCCAGCCCCCTGTCCGGCTTCATTCACTGCAAGAGCCGTGGCTGCTCTCCCCTGATCCTGTCCTCAGCAGTGTTAAACCCACACAGTGAACACCGTGTGCTGCTCCAGATTCTACACTCCAAAGCAGGTGTGCTGGGGTGAAAAAGGGACCGGAAGAGGCTGCTGGATGGTTAATAGGGATGGAGCAGCTGCCCTACTGCAATTTAATGTGATTTCCTTTTGCAACACTCGAATATCTGCTCTTTGTAAGAGTTGGCTGTATTATAGAGCTTTTATCACAGCTTGTCCTTCCTGACAAAATAAAGTTAAATCCTTTGACCTTTCTACTTTTTCATATCTTTTTTTTTTTTAAATTAATTAACGTCTTTTTCAAAGTGTATCCTAAGTAGGAGACTTAGTGCAGCCGAGAGCTTATCAGCATGGCAGAAAGGCAGCCTCCTCTGGCTTACACACAACAGTCCTGTTATTGCATCCTAGAAAGAGATTTGCTGCTTTCTGCTGGTGTTTTCCCAGTGACAGATTTCTCATCCCCATCCTTTTGTGATTTGCCATACCTCCTCTCTTTCTTCTGTGCTGACACCTGATAAGAGCTCCCCAGTGGGAGCTGCACATTTGATATCATTCCTCTAAGGGACACAGTTTGTGCTGTTATTTATTGGATTTCATCTTGTTCGATTCAGGCTTTTTCTACAGTTTTTCGAGGTAATTTTGAATTCTCATCCAGTCCCCCTGGGTGCTTGTGTTCGGCACGGGATGCATATTTTAGACATGCATTCCCCAGGCTATCATTCAAGTCAGTAAGTATAAAATATTGAATAGAAGCTCCTGTATGCTCTATCCAGGAGGACACTGCTCAGAATCTCCTCCTTGCCTGGCTGAAAACCATCAGCAGTGACTCCAAGTGTCTTTTATTCAGTTGTTCCTTAATTTAAGAGAACTTGTGAGATGTCAGGTGGGACAATTCCAAAAGCTTTACCTAAATCGCAGAACTTTTCAGCTGCCCAAGAGAGAACCTCAGCTGAGCATTACTTTGGGTTAAACATTTTATTTCTGACAAATTCACCTTCTCTTCTTATCCCCATATTCTCCTCTGGCTTTGTATCAACTGTTTGTTTAATCATTTGTTCTGGAAGTTTTCCAAGGCTCAAAGTTAAGTTTTTAAGGTGTATAATTCCCACTCCTTAAAGAGAGATATTGTTCTTGCCTGTTTCTGCCCCTCAGGTCTTTTCGTAGCTCAGGGTGTCTGGGCGAAGCATCACAATTGCTTTCTCTGCTCACCTCCACCTCTTTGATTAACATGTAATTTAAGTGATTCAGCTGGTGACAAGGACCCTTTTTACTGAACACAGCACTGGCCCTTTCTGAGTCATCCATTGGTTACTTTTTCCTCTTTCTTTTCCTTCTGACGTATTTATAGATCTTTCTATTGCCTTCCCACCCTTGTTAGCCGAAACTCATTCATGCCTTCTCACATGGTTTTGCAATAGGGCTGTTTTGGCTGCAAATACGTAATGAACTCCCACGGTTCCAGACTCCCTCTGCCCTGGGTTTGCAGCAGGACCACTGGTATTGGGGTCTGTGGTTGTGTTTTCTGTCTTCCTCCCTGCAGGATAAACCTCCCAGTGCCTTTAGGGCTCTCCCCTGCTGTGCCGACGCTCCTGCTTACCCAGGAGCTACACACGGCTTCCCCACGTGTGTTGAAATCAGCCAGTTCGGGTTCAGTGTCCCTCTGCCCTTGCTCTGGCCACTTCCTGTTTGTGAGAAGAATGAATTCTGCCACTCTGTGATCACTGTCCCAGAAATCGCTCTCCACTCCAGTTCCCAGCATCAACTCGTGGTCACAGTCCAGTCTATGTAGTTGTTTGTCCATCTGAGCTGAAACTTTATCCCTGGCAGCCTAGGGACCTGGTGGACTGTCTCTTCCTGTCTTGTTTCCAGTTATTGGTAATTAAAATAACATCTTTCACTCTGACTGTTCCTGATAATTGGAAGAACATCTTCTACCTCCTCCTCACATCTCCTGCCATGGCCACGTCCCAGGCTCAGCCGAATGTCCTCCCATCATGGCCTTCCTTTCCTCTGCTCTTCCCAGATTACCTCTGTAAGGACATACATAAGTAGGTTTCTGTGCTGTGAGTTCCATGTGCATAATGTCACCATTGTGTCTGTGCCTTAGGAATTCACATTGTACTTATTTATTCCCTAGGCTCTTGGGGGATGTTGTAGAGACATTAATAGGTAGATGCTCTGTTGCCTTTTTCTCTTTGTCAGCTCTCCCTTAAACCAGCACAGCAATTTCTCAAAGAAAAGTGGATCCTCCCCCCGTCTCCCATATTTATGTACCTCTGCCCAGGGCAGGTGTTTCTCAGCCACCAGAATCTTCATCCCCAGCCAGGGCTGGCCAGGATGTCTCACACGGCTTGTCCCAATGACTGTGGAGGCTGAAGGTTGAATGCTCTTTGTCAGGGGTGAGGGCCACACACCCCCTGGCTTTGATGCCCCACTGGTGTCCAAGCCCACTGAGCACTCTTCACTTCCATTGCCCTCCGAAGAGCCCTGAGCACCTCCAAACCCCACCAGCACCAGGGTCTGCGGCTCACAGATTTCAACTTCCACCCAAACCAGCAGGTCAAGCCAACCTGCAATGCAAGCAAGAGATCCAGGATGTAGAAGCGGAGTACCTAAAATGAAAATTGAGTTCTGAGATTGGCAGCAAACAGTTCCAGAAAGTGTTATAAGTAACTGTGAGATGCTGCTGCAAATATTGCTGGCTGAAACAAGAGACTTGAGCACCTTTTCTCTGGTTTTATTCTGCAGTCCAAGATTTTATTTACTGTTCATCACAAAATAGAGCCCTTCCTCCTTCCCCGTTTTGTGTTGAACTAACAGTGCTATGTCTCTCCTGCCACTGCAGTATTAGAAAAAAACTGGGTCATGCATACAATTCTGCAGAGGGAAACAAAAGGCCATTATGCCCCTGTTGAATCTCATATTTATGGATGCTGTGGCACATTATGGTAATTCTCGCTTGAATCCAGCATTTAATTCATAGCTAATAATTTGGTGGTGGCATTTTTACATGCAGATTTGGAGAGAGATTCATGACACAGTGGACAAGACAGTAAAATATGATTTACACATAAAACTGCTTCCAGACTTTCCAAGACACCAGATTCCCACCTCCGCTTTGCCTTCTGGCTGTTCACACACTCCCTCATTTTGGAGGGTGCTGTTGATAACTAATTCTTTTCTCTTTCTGTATTCCGTCCCACTTTTAACAGATACAGTGTGTCTGCATGTGGAACTGAGTGGTTGATGAATTTATTAGATGTGTAACGTCGACACCTGTGCCGTACTCATAGAGGGACAATTTCAGTAAGGTAGTAAATTGTGGAGGTGCAGAAATATTCTTGCATATACTTGTTTATGGGTTATACATGTCAGTTCTATAGATGCTCGTGTACAAAGTGGTGAAACTAAACTCAACTTTGGCTTGATGAACAGGCTGAAATCACCAGGAGTGCAAACTGGTATAAATCTATTGGTTTCTGTCATATTTTAATGTTTCTTTGTGCTCCTCTGTACATTTAGCCGAGTATCGTCTCTTATACCTACACTCAGTGGCTCGTTGCAGTAGATCAATCTCAGGGTAAAGAGATGAAAATCAAAGCCAAAAAAAAAAAAAAAACCTAGAAAACCATTTCTGTGTATGTGACTGAGAACAGAAGTGTTCCTGCTCTGCTGAGATCAGGATGTGACACAACAACTCCCCTCCAGCAAGGCCGAAGCAAAGACGGTGATGAAGCAAAACTCACTGCCATTATCACCTCGGGATTATCAAGCATAATCCTGCAGGGTGAGATGAGGCCTCAGGGAATAAATGTTGCCTTCCAAGCATGTCTATTCCTGCATGCTGCTGTGTTTCTCTATCAAATCTGGGTTAACATATGGTCTAGGAAAGCAACGCTGCCGACCCCCCTCTAGCTTCCCCAGGCGCACACATAACTCTGCATCATTGCACATCATCTAAACATGAAATATCCGCTGCACTTTTTGTTTGTGTGTTTGGTCTTCAGATAAACGCTAGCTAAAGCTGTGGGTATGCACTTCCCCATAACAACATCTCCCAGTACTGCAGTGCCTATACAGGCCTTACCAAAGAAAGCTCTATTTCTCCTCATTGACACTCCAAATAAATGGTGTGAGTCAAGGCACTGGTAGGACTCGTGGGGTAATTAAGAGCACCAGCATCAGAGCTGACATTGCCCTACAGCATCCTGTTCAGAAGGATTTTAAGCAGCCCAAGCCCTGTGGCCTCAGGTGCAGGGCAGGTTTGCTCCTCATGACCTGGAAAGCAAAACAACAGAACAGCACTTGGAGCAGTAGTTACAGTGTTCCTGCTGCTGGAGAACCGTGGTAAACACATGCAGAATCCCTGCTGCCTCTCATTATACATGGGACTGAGGGATGCAGCCCCTTGGCAGTGCCAATGGGATCACCGGGGAGATGTATGGGGCTGCAGTGAGGGGCTGCAGTGAGGAGCTGCAGGAATGGCCAGCCCCTGCATCTCCTACACTGGAGGGGAGAGAACAGTTTGGATCTGCTGCTGATAATAAAACATACCTCTTAACAGGGTCATGCTGGCGCTGAAATAAGAATTTTGCCACTCTAATTTACAGGCTTTTTAGGCTTAGGCAAATGACTTGCTTCCCCTGTTCCCAGCCCACTCTTGCCCTGTTCCATCCTTGCTGGTTTTGCTCCTACCATGCTGTAAATGCAAAGAACGAAAAATGTGAGCTAGAAAAGAGTCAGGGTGAGGCACTCACACATTTCATTTTTATGGGCCTTTCACCATATTTCATCTGTCCTTCATTTAATATACCAGCGACACTTACATGTTCCTTGAAATGCCACCCAGTAAAGAAGACACATGAAGCAATAGCTTGACATAAAGAGTGAGGCATCCTTCAGTGGGACTGACTGGGAACGTGCAAGGCAGCCTGCAGGCACAGGCACCCATCCCTCTGTGCCAAGCCATCCCCAGTACCTTCTGGGCTGCGGTGGTGGGGTGCACCAGCTCTGTGCTGCAGATCAAAGTGGCTCCTGCTCTTCAGTTTTGACTTATGTGATCTGGCTGCCACTTGCAAGCAAAGCTGATGTCTGGAAAGCAGTGAACAGTTTTGCATGGAGGTGCTCCCCCACCCTCTCCAGTTCTGCTTTAATGCCTTGAAATTTCTAGGAAGCTGCAGTCAGACAGAGGAGACAATAATAATAACAATGATAATAGTAACAACCCCTCCCATGGCAGGAGGGTTGGAACTAGATGATCTTAAGGTCCTTTCCAACCCTAACTATTCTATGATTCTGTGATTCTAATAATAATAATACTGCTGAAGGCAGTTAGTGCTTAGATGAAGATAGCTCCTTGAGTCTGGGAAGCACCGTGGGCCAGGCACACCCAGACAACAGGAACCTGGACAGGCTGGTGAATGATTTTATCCTTCAGACACAGAAGCTTTGGGCTGATATCCTTCACTGAGGAGGTGCTGTTTATAGCCTTAAAGTGGATGATAACTGTTCACAGCATGGTCTCTGCTGTGAACAAAACATCTCTGCAATGGTAGCTGACAAGTTCAGTACAGACAGACAGGACAACCCTTCTTATCCCTTATACTGTGTATGGCTTTAGACCTTCCAGAAGCATACATTTGGTCTGGACACAACCCTGGTGCTGTCTAGCTCTGGGCTCAAATCCAGCTCTGGAGCTGACCTGTTTCATGCTCGTGGCCAAATCCCTGCCATGGGGATAATCTTGTCTGATGCCAGTCTCCACGGGGAGTGTGGAGGCTTCATTAGTTGATGTTTAGGAAAAGCTTTGAGCAGGAAAAGTGTATTCAGTGTTAAAAATGAATGAGCATCAGTAATGCCAAAAATGTGTGTGATAGAGGGAGAGAAAGACAATATTGGTGAACAAAATGCTCAGAGATCAAAGAGCTGGCCCAGGCAGAGCAACAGCTTTGCTAGTGCCCAGGTTGGGGGCATGGCTGTAGCACTGGCTGTGGCACAGTGTCCTTTGGGGACCAGTGGCCCAACTGGCTTGTCCCACCTTGTCCTGGAACATAAAGCAGTGGAAAACCCTCAGTAGTCTCCTGGGGAGTAGCAAGCAAGTACCTTCTTTGGGTACCCAAGCAGGTCAGCATGGAGATCTTACCACAGGGAGCCACAGCTCTCTGGGTTTTCCTTGTGTTTGTGGTGACATTAGGCTTTGCCATCAAGAGATGGGTGTGAAAAGACATGGAAAGAAGGATGTTTCCTACAGCTGAGAACCTGAAGGCAGACGTGGCTGAGGAGGCAAACCTGGTGACTCACATGGTTTCCCTACTGCTCTTCAGGCTCTCTCTCACACCACAGGGAACCTGCTGGCAACCCAGTCCAGAGCACTCCTCCATGGAGCTCCTCCTGTCCCTCTGAGGCAGCTCAGCGCTTGTCCAGAGGGGACACACAGGCTCTCTCTGCAACTCCAGCAGAATTCCCAAAAGCTTGGATGGGAAAGGACCTTATAACCCTTCTCTTCCTAGCCCTCCAGCAAAAAAACATTTTTGATCTCTTATGTATTACTACTTTGTGTCCCTTGTGATGTGGTTGTGTGCGAGGGAAGGACATGTCCTTTGGTCGCAGCAGCCAGGTGAAGGTATGGCTCTCATGGACACATGCTAAACGTACTCTGTGCCTCGTGCTCCTGGGGAAATGAGGACACTTCCTACTCTCTCCCTGAGGAGCACAGCTGAACCGCTTGCAGTGAAAGTACTGCCAAGCTTCCCAGATGAACCACATGTCACTTCCCACGTCTCGGGAGTAGCAGCTCTGATGTGAAGCTAACAAGTGCTGCCAGCATGCCAGGAGCATGCCATTCCAAACCGAATCCTAGCTCTGAGCCCCTTTGAAGCAGTGACTCACCATTACTGTAGAGCGAACTACATGAGACCCAAGGCAATTATAGTTGGGAACAGGAGAAACTTTGGAGCAAATCCTTGGACCCATGTTTCACATGGCACTGGGTCCCACAGCAGCAGGATCTGCAGAAGATTCCGACTGTAGAATCCAAGCAGGATTGAGCACAAGGTGCAGCAGGACAACAAGGTTGTGCTGTAATCAGAATTTCTGCTCAAAAGTAGCTTTCCTGCTAACAGCACTGGGTGCAGCCTTATACAACCATAGCTTTGCCAGCCAGCCCACTCCTTGTCAAAGGGGAGTGGAAGGAAGGGGAAAGGAATGAAAACTGTTTATTATTTCTCAAGTAAGGGAGAGAGATTCAGAGGATGGGCACTAGCCATGGGGCTTCAAAGACACGTCTTCAGGTTTCTTTTTTATGATAAACACCATGTGTGACCCTTGACAGATCATAAACTTATATTCTGTTGGCACATCTAGTTTGATTTCTTGTTTGACACTGAATTATAACATGTAACCAGCTCCTTCTGTTCAGTTCAACAGCTTGTGTTTGACTAAAGCACAGATTTCCCATCTGTTCTTCAGCCTCAGTCCTTTTTGCTGCAATATCACACTGTGAGCTGGTACAGATGATCCCCCTAAATCCCTCAAATTCTTTTTGAGATACATTGAGTCTCCATGCTACAGGCATTGCTTGTGTTCTTTCCCCGCTATATCCCACCGCATGGAGTGCTATTCATCCTACACTGTTGGAAGAAAATCAAGCCCCAGTACAACTGCTCTGTCACTGCAGTTACTGATTATCCCACCAATCTTTCTGCGATCCCCAGCTTTTTACCAGCAATGTTCTTTGGTTTTGCCCTCATCCTAGTGGCAGAGTTGAACAGTGCAGGAATTAGCAGCTCTCTCTCCAGTTCCCAGTTAAGGGAACCAAGTATTCTGTTTTGCTTGGAGCTATCTACAGCATTTCAGGCTAACTTGGTGTTGCACAGGTCATTCCTTATGTCAAGCCTGGGTTATCCTATACCCTGAGAGGCTCTGACATGTAGGCTACTGCCCTATAGCTGCCATTCCATGGGAAGACCTCAAGAAAAGCCCTTTTTTTCTGGAAGGGAAGGAAGCTGCTGGGAGCAATGCAATAGAAGAATATGGAAAGTCTTGGGCTTTGTCTTAGTGTAAGACCTTGTTGTTCTCTCCTACAACCTTGCTTCTTGGTGCTCCAGAAAATTGGCACAGTGTTCCATAAATCCAGTACGGTGATCCCTCCGTGTCTCAGCAACTTGAGACATGACAGTGGGGAGCTAAGAGGGCTCACAATGCCAGAGCAGACCAGGAAGCCCAATTTCCTTAATTTGCGGAATTATTTTCATGAGGAATTGGAAGGAAACCTCAAACAACATTAGTGAAACCAGAATAGTGCAGTTTTGTTTTGGAAACACAGACATTTTTGAAGACAAATCTGGCTTCCAAGATACCTGGCAGCATTTGGATAAAAGTAAGCAGACTCCAGGGACTTCAGGGCTGCTCAGAGAGGGGGAGCTGCCAGGACAGGTCATGGCAGATGTCTATATTCAATACAATAGGTATGTGGAAACTTGTTACTGATTGCTGGGGTTTGTTATCTTCTTAAAGAAAGCCTTCCCTTGCTGCTGAGGGTGTCTCTAGATGTGCCTTGTTCTGACCATCCAACACGTGTGCAGGAGTTACATGAGCACAGACCCAAAATCCAGCTCTCACACTGCATGCCACCAGCCCTGCCTCTGCTTGTTGTTTAAGGTATCCCAATGGTAATTTGGGGCTGGAGGCTACTGCCAGGAGTAAATGTCACTTGTTAATAGGGACAGGGGTTTTACTGCTGAGAAAAGCAGCTCCAAATGCCCTTGATGTCTCCATACTGGAACTTAAAATCGCAGCCATGCATAGCTGTACTGGTGCTGCTTAGTGATGAAGGAGCTGCTGCTTTGTACCATCAGGCTGATGTGTTGATGGTGCTCAAGGAGGGAGATGTTTTAAGGAAAGTGGAGGCTCAGCTGAGCTTCTGATTACAGATTTCAGCCCTTGAGTGATAACGCAGTCAGGGTTCTGAGACAAATTGCTATGTCAAGGTTTTTAGACACAGACCATTATCCTTTAGGGCTGCTTTGAAACACCTCTTGGGGGCTAATAAAGATCATAATTCTGAAGTGGTGGAACCCACTGCACAGCAGGGTAAAGCTGTTAATAGGTTAAAGCTTCATCAAAAACACATTGTTCATTTAAAAATGGCTGAGAAGCTTTGCCATCTACAGGTCAGCCCAGCCTAGGATACTTTCGGGATGACTTTGGATGCCACCCCAGGCCTGAATGCTGAGAGCAAGACTCCTTTGTGCTGCCATGAGTTGTGATGGCATCCTTAGGCAGTGGATCCTCCAAAGATTCTAGTCCCCCAGGTTGGCCCTTTACATAGAATCATAGAATCATCTAGGTTGGAAAAGAGCTTTAAGCTCAAATCCACTCTTTACCCCATCACTGCCAAGTCAACTAAACCTGTCACTGAGGGCCTTATCCAGGTTTTTTAACACTTCCGGGAACTGTGACTTCACCACTTTCCTGGGAAGCCTGTCCCAATGCCTGATCACCTTCTCTGTGAAGAAACTTTTCCTAATATCCAGTCTAAACCTCCCCTGCCACAGCTTGAGGCCGCTGTGGCATCAAGCATCATCCTTGAGCAACCTTCACCCTGTCTTATCCTGCCCAAACTGATGAGTAATGATGAAACCCAGCAAGGAGCCCAGTTTCTGTTTGCTGTTATTTTCAGTCAACAAGGCTGAGCCAGGGCAGAAGGGCCCCAGTGCAGGTTTTGGTCCTGGTGTCAGTCTGGAGCCTGTAAAGGCAAAACAGTGATTTGCAGCTCAGCTCATTGGGAAGGAGACAGGAACCAGAGAAAAGGAGTGACTGGAGGACATGCGGAAAGACAGCTGAGGAGATGGACAGGGAAGGAGCAACTGCTGTTCTTTCCTAAGGCTATTGTCCACTAAAGCACTGCCCTAGCACTCTGCAGTGCTCTCCTGGTTTGAGTCACAGGGCTGCTGAGCCCTGCCTTATACCTCCTACACAGCCTGACTGAATGGTGCAAGGATATCTCCTTGCCTGTACTCAGACATGAAGAAGTGAGGCATGGAAAGGTCTGCAGGGTGCTGACAACCCTGAGCAGCCCTGCAGCAGCAGGTTGCATGTGCCTTGGGCAGCCCTTTCAGAGCTATGGGGCTGCTCCAGAGATGCTGGGGCCTTTTGCAAATTGTGTGGTGAAAGCTAGAAACCTGAGCAGCCACTGAAGCCACCTAGTGATTGCTGACATAGGTGACTTGACAAAGAGGTGACTTCAGTTAGGGGTCGGACTTCCAGGGACATATCCTGCAATCTGGGCTCTTGCGACACAGAAGCTCTGCTATATCCAGCCATGATGCCTGACTTGTGATTCCCACTGTGACCATGACTCCTGCAAGAAGAGCAGGTGGGACAGAAGGGAAGGCACCTGGTGCCTCTCTTGCTCTAGTCCACAGCATTTCCACCAAACTGGTCTCTGAAGGTGTGTTTGCACTAGGAAGCCTGTACTGCAGCCCTGGCCCAGCCACGCTGTGGACACATGTTCTCCATGGTCAGATCCATCTGGGGATCTGTAGTTGAGTGAGGACATGGGACTGGGTTAAAAGCAGGGCAAGGACTCTGTGGATGGATGCAGACATCTTTGTGAATGCATGTGAACTGGAGCTTTTTACGTTTCCCTTCCACATTGTGCTACACAGTGCCTGTGAGACATCCCCAGGTGAAACTGACCCTGCTGAATGCTGGGCTGCATTGGGCAGGTGGGAATAAGCAAAGTGTGGTTTGTTCTGTGTGTTGGGTGGGCTCTGCCAGCTTCCCTGAAGGAATGGCTTTCAGCCAGGAAATCACTGTCTGGCCAAATGAGCATGCTCTTGCCCTGATTTGCCTGGAATTTGACAAGGGAGCCAAAACTCAGCATTGCTGCTGCTGAAAGGAGGTTGTAGTGGGGCGGGTGTTGGCTTCTTCTCCCAAGTAGGAAGTGCTAGGATGAGATGTCCTCAAGTTATACCAGGGGAGGTTTAGATTTGATATTAGGAAATATGTCTTCACTGAAAGTGTTGTGAAGCATTGGAACAGGCTGCCTAAGGAAGTGGTGGAGTCACCATCCCACATGTAGATGAGGTGATTAGGGTCATGGTTTAGTGGTGGACTTGGCAGTGCTGGGTTAACTGTTGGACTTGATGACCTTAAAGGTCTTTTAGAACCTAAACAATTACATGATTCTTATTTTAGAGAACAAGCCCATCTTTTTAGGTATCAGGTAAAGCTGTAACCCCTTTTGCCCATCCTGGATGTTACTGTGTTGGTAATGATCTGTTTACATGAAAAACTTTTGACACCCATGACAAATCTTCCTAGTATCTCCATAGCAATCTGCTGCAAAGGGCTCTAGCTGGAAAGGATGCACCTTTTTTTTGTGACTGTTCCAAGCCCGTGTTACTCAAATTTGCATAAGTGCTTTTTAAATTGGCTTGCATCCCCAACCTAAATGTATTATCTATAAAATGCAATGCTTGACTGTGCATGGCCAGTAAAATTGAGTTGCCAGATAGAAATAAATGTCAAGCAGATTGGACCTCGAGGGACTTCCAGCATCAGGTATGGAAAAATATGATAAAATACTATTATGAGTTGTATCTTCTGTAGTATGTTAGATGGCAGCTGCTGATTTAACCTATTCAGTGCCAGAGAGTGCACCTCAGCTAACAGCCGTATCTTTGTTGGAGCAAGTCCAGAGGAGGGCAACGAGGATGATCAGGGGACTGGAGCACCTCCCGTATGAAGACAGGCTGAGAAAGTTGGGGCTGTTCAGCCTGGAGAAGAGAAGGCTGCGTGGAGACCTCATAGCAGCCTTCCAGTATCTGAAGGGGGCCTATAGGGATGCTGGGGATGGACTCTTCATTAGAGATTGTAGTGACAGGACAAGGGGTAATGGGCTAAAACTTAAACAGGGAAAGTTTAGATTGGATCTAAGGAAGAAGTTCTTTACTGTAAGGGTGGTGAGGCACTGGAATGGGTTGCCCAGGGAAGTTGTGAATGCTCCATCCCTGGCGGTGCTCAAGGCCAGGCTGGACAGGGCTTTGAACAATCTAATCTAGTGTGAGGCACCTCTACTCACGGCAGGGGTGTGGAACTAGATGGTCTTAAGGTCCTTTCCAATCAAAACCACTGTGCGGTTCTATGATTCTATCTCCAATGCTGGCAGAGACATGATGCAGCATAGTAAATACATGTGAAGTATCTCAATGCTGCAGGCAGGAGGACAGTGCTGCAGTGCTGCCTGCACAGGCCCACTGCAGCTGCAGGAACTGTCACACTGATGTGCTCACCCAGCTAATATTATCGGCGTTCATCCAAATACATCATAGCGCAGCTGCGATGGGATGTGAGTCAATGACTGTGCTTATCATGGGCTGGACCTCCAGGGAGAACAGTATGGGATGAATGGACATCTGTCAGAAAAGAACAAGGTCAGGGTGGGAAAGATGTCAGAAAGAACAAGGGTTAGACAAAACCCGTGGTGGTTTGCAGGTTTTGAGGCAGGAAGCAGGAACTGCGGAAGGGCGCACAGCCAGGCTCCCTCATCTCCACCACGCAACTCCAAGGCTTGCAGAGCCACCTACTGACTAAACGATGGAGGACAAGGAATTGTTACTCCCTAATGCGCAGGTTTTTCCAATTTGGTCCAAGCAGTTGAGAGGTTACGTGAAGAACGCCCCGTGTGCGGTGTGGCCGGTATAGCCTGGCTCCTGCACACAACACAGGAATGTTTTGCCCAGTGCGGTGCAAGGGGGAAGGAAGAGTGTTGCTTGCTCATTAGAATATGCAGAAAAGGTGAAATGTGAGCATGACACTCCTGACACAAAAGCTGTCCCTGTGGCACAGAGCAGACATCAGACCCCTTTTCCCTGACACTGACGTATCTGCAATTCCATGGACAGGGCTGTATGTAAAACACAAATGAAATATTTCAGTTCTGTATTTGTTCAGTGCAAATATGAGATCCCTGATAGGAATGACCAGATGCTACGTAGTACCTAAATAATGAACATAAATTCCCTCTAAAAAAGCAACCACATGTGAAATGTGGCATGCCGCATACCCCCAAAAAGGGCCTTATCTCTGCCCATCACATTGAAATGCACCATCATTATGTGTGCTTACTTTGCATTTCAAGACCAACATGTAATGTTTACTCACTTAAAACTTTTTATTTGTTTGGGTTTAGTTTGTGGGTTTATGGTCCCTTATCAAGCCTGGGCTGAAACTTGCCTCTGCAGCATCTTGGTTAAGCAGCTGTCACTTGAGTGCCTTACCTGCCTGCCTATGATTTGTGACATATCTCTTTTGCACCACATTTCCTCTAAGGTTTTATTGTGTTATTTGGTGTTACACTGAAGACCAGTCACAAGTCAGACATGTACTGTCTAAGAACAGGCACACTGTGACAGTGCTGTTCTCAGCATGCTGCCAGTGGGAGACACCCAAAGGAACATGAAGCTGCAGGTGATGGAAGATGAGAACAGCCCATAATCCCCTTCTGGAAGGGCCTGTATGGCTAAGGAGAAGGTGGAGGTGGTAAAGAACTATTATCAGAAAAACACTGGAGCAAGTCAGACAGCAGATCATAGAATCAAAGAATTGTTTAGGTTGGAAGAGACATTTAAGTTTATCGAGTTCAACTGTTAACTCAGCACTGCCAAGTCCACCACTAAATCATGTGCCACATCTACAGGTCTTTTAAATACCTCCAGGGATGGGGACTCAACCCCTTTCCTGGGAAGCCTGTGCATCAGTCTGAGCTGGGTCAGTCTTAATCTGCTCTGCATCAGCTTGGTCTGAATTGTGAATACAGACTTGTTTTCAATTTTAACTTGACCTCCTTGTCACAGAACTGATGCATGTCAGGGGCAGGAGATGACAAACACTTGGTAGGACCATCAGCTTCCCTTCATCCCTGTGGAGACCTTCCTGCATTCACAGAAAAGCAGAGAGCATTGCAAACTGGGTCACCACAGGCTGCAGTGATATTTGCTGTCAATCAGCTTGAGCCTCCTGTCTTGTCTTTGTCTCTCTGCCAGAATGCAATGGAGAACACCAAGATTACAAGAAGCAAGTGTTAGTCAGTGTGGGAAGCACAGGACATCTTTCCAAGCACCCTCCTACATATTTGTTTGCAGCCAGCCCCATTCAGCTTTCATTTTAGATGTACATGGACAGCAAGCCCTCCATTTTCCTGGTGACATTCACTCAGTCTCCCCCAGTTAGTCTGCAGCACCTCTGTACAACCATTGGCAATATCAGATTCCTTTTGGCCCTGACCCACTGCCCCACACAAATCAGCTGGTTATAGTGTGCAAACTTGACAGTTTTGCATGATGGGATGCATCAGGTTTTCCATGCCAGCCTTGAAGCAGGGAGGGGGGTGATAATGTGCAGTGCCACACACAAGTGTATTGTAAGTACAGAATTGTTGAATTGTTTGTTTGGAAAAGATCTTTGAAATCATTGTGTCCAACCATTAAAACTAGGGGCCAAGGAATGTATGTGGTGCCTTTGGCCAATGCTTCAGCAGAAGCACTACGGGGTTAGGTGGCACCTGGAAAAGATGGCGTCTCCTTATCTCTGGGTATATCTTGCCTGGACAGAATGTGGGTAGATAACAATGTTGACCCAGCCAAAGTGCTTGGCACTTGGTTTCACATACTTGGATAGAGGCTGTGAGACAGGCAGCGTGCAGAGCTCAAGGGGAGAAATCAACTGTGGGATGCTCTACTGCTTGGTTCATCATAGCGGCAGGCCTGAGGGGAACATGGAAAGATGAATGCTTCCTGTGACTCCCTTTCCTTCATACTCGAGAGCTAGGGTGAACCTTGGTATAATAAATACAACCGTTTTGATTTTTCAACGTTCTTATTCCAGGCAGCTTCTCCATCTAAAATCCCTTCTGAATGAATGCCATAACCGAGAAACCAAGGAAAAATATGGGGGATTTTTTGCCAAATGCTTCCTTCGTCGGGGGAGTCCTTGTGAGATCTGACGTTTGACTGAATTAATGCTACAGCACCTTGGACAATGACAAGACTGGGCTGTGTGGACCAACCCTCCTGCTCAGTCTGATGAATGTGCAAAAGCGTCCAAGTGTCTTTGCAAAAGGGGCTGTGATAACACATTTCGGCATAAGGCTAACTCTGCATCCAGTTTTGCTTGAGGAGTTTCCCCAGTATTTACCCAAAAGAAAGAATGCACAGAGAGATACATATCTCTAGAGAGAGCCATGCTGGAAGGCAAATTATTCATGCATTTCCTTCAGACGTGGACTTTTGTATATTAGAGAAATTTTAATAGAAATTTCCCACTGAAAACATCAGGTTCTGAAAAACCTTGTGGTTAATTAAGGGTTGTGCATGTCAGCATTAATTATATGATGGTTAAAAGGCTTCATTTCACAAGTAATGCTCTTCAAGCAATTTAATCTGTGGTATGAGTTTATTAAATCATTCTGAATAGGAAAATCATTTTGATTCTAAAAAACAAAAAAAATTTCATGGTATTTTGAGAGTCACTTTCTTCCAGTTTTGCTTGACTGAATTATAGCAATATATATATTTATATGAACTTGTAAAATTGAATTTCTATAAGTGCATTTGTACACACAAGCATTTACACTAAAATCATGCATGATGCAAACATTACCATTAGCTGTTAGCACAGCCCAAATCCTTCTGCACCACTGGCGTATGTAGATTGTATGAATAACAGATGGGGTTTTTTATATCGTCTAATACCTAAACCAAGAATTTTACTAGTGTTTTTTATCCCTTATGACAGAAATGTCCAATATATGGCTGGAGAACAAGCCGTGCAATTTCAATTGAAAAATGAGTCTTGTGAAATTTCACTTTGGCATTTGGTGAGGAAAAACAAGGCCAAGGTTTGATACAATCTATTTATTGAAATTATTTTCTCCCTTTCTGCCCTGATGCAATAAACTCATGATTTCAACTGTGTTGCTGAAATGAATCAGAATTCAACCTGACAACATCTCCTGAAGCAATGCGGGGGACTGCAGTGAGCATAGTTCAAAACTGGTTTAATCTGAACACTGACTAGTTTTTTTTTTTTCCTTAAGGACACACAGAGTCGATTCATCCTTTTAGTTCTGCCCTTTCCAGCACATCATTCATTAGTCATGTAATTCCCCATGAACTTTGCTCCAGTAGAGGTTTTCCAGGAATGTAGTAGGCTTTAGCTTTTCACGCCTCCAGACTTTACCTTTCCGAATCTGCCTAAATTAGATCAGCTTTATTCTTTCCCTCTAGCAACCTTCCCATACAGGCTATTTCTTTTGTTGGCTGACAATTCAGTTTACTCTGAAAGAAACATGCTCATTCATGGACTTTCCCTGAAGTAATAAGCAATTTATAAGAACACTGATGTAATTATTTCAGAGTAAGCTTGCATGAAGGCAAACCGCAAGATTTGCTGAAAAGACTGTACCTTGTGCTTCATGGACATATTATACAGACAGGGGAATGTAGAAAAAGAGAGCACACCTACTGTGTATAACTTAGAAAATACCTATTTTATAGAGATCGTGATTGATGATCACTGAATTAGGAATCTAAAGGCTATTTAGATTAGAGCTGCTGCCAAGGGACTCAGCATTTGTCAGCTGAAGCTCAACAATCCTGTGAACTCCAGCTGTTGCAAACCCTGTATGCGTATCATGCAGGTATATGGATTCTGCCAGAAAGGAGGAACAGTTCCATACAGCACCTGCAGTGTGTGTGTGCTAAAGTACCTGTACATGTAAGACTAATTCTAGCATGACTGAACAGTCCTTTTCCCCCACAGATACAACTGCTTATGCCATCAGCTAGCCATGATACAGAAAGAGCCACATTGAGAGCATCTCACCCTCTACTCTAAGACTGGACTGTGTCCTACAGGAGACATTGGCTTTGTGATGCTGATCCATAGTGAGTAGCTGTAGACAGAAAACAAAGCTCAGATACTCTCATTAGCTGCCCCACAGCATGGGTGAAGAAGGAGCCAGAGAATGGAGTAGGGGCATGGGGAGCCCAAGGTTTTCCTGCTCCTTCTGCATCATTTCTCCATCTCAGGAGGTCTGCAGTGTCAGCCAAAGCTGATTGTGTCGGGATGAGAAAACAGCCATTCTTCTCTGTGGTGAATTCAAGGATAGGCTGCATGTTGGTAGTGGATGGGGACTCACGTGGTAAGTTTTGTCTGTTATTAATAGCACTCAAGGCTTGGAAAGTGTTAAAATTGGAATGTTCCAGGTCATGTTTGTTCCAAAAAGCACAGGGATTTATTTCCATCAAATGATGGACATCTGGCAGTTAAAGAGTTAGCATGGACACCTCTAAGATGTTTCATGCCAGGTGGGAAATGATGGCTGGCTAGCAGTGAATCCTGCAATCAAAGAAGAGGAATCACTTTTCTTGGCTCAGCCCACGCAGAGGTGCTACAGACTCAGGAGCAGCTCACACAGAGCAGTCAGACCATGTGCAGGGATCCAGCAGCTTATCACCAGTTATTTTTTAACAGGACTTTTTTTTTGGTGAAACATTAGAATAGTTACACTTTATCTTTTCCCATATTTATTTTGTAATGATGCATCCAAGAAGAAAAGGAAGTATCAGGCGGTGTTCATAAGCTCAAACAATATGCTTCTCGTAAAACTTCACAAGCAATTCATATCTGATTAAAGTTGGGCAAAACATCTTTTTCCCTAGCTTCAGACCTGCCTTTCTATTATGCTTCTCATAAAGGAAAATGTTTGTTGTGAACAATAAAAGGAAAGTTCCACTTTCCTGTGAATAGCTGTAACATCAAACTTCAGCCTTTAATATAATGGGTTCTTATTCTCTCCCTGGACTAAAGGGCAGCTTAAGTGAAACATTCCCAAGAAGAGATGGGGGAAAAAAAGTCCCCTAGAAACAATTAAAAAATTCCCAAACAGCCAAGCACTGAGCCTCTGGTTTGTGCCAAAGCTCTCTGCTTTGCTTTTCACCTGACTGTCTGCCAAGAAATGAAGAGATTATCCAAAAGCAAGACACAGGATCCTTTCCCCTGGGTCAGAGCTTTCATGGGGAAAGAAGAGACCAAGAAGATGGAAAAAAAAATCCCAGCATTTCTTTTGTGAAAAGTAAGGGGAGAAAAGTGTGTAATAAAGATGAGAAAATGTGAGCAAGGTGGATGACACACTGAGTGAAAAGGAAGACGCAGCCATTTTTACCATCAGGTAAAGATTAATTAAATCGTGTTCTGAATGGGGACACTGACAACGACTCCCTCTGCGGCTTTTCAGCTCACTGTATCACTTTGTCTGCAAGACAGGAAGAAATAAATCTACCTGCATAGCTGAACTGTGAGAGATCAGTTAATGATTGAAGGGATTTTAAAGATGGGAAGTGTACAGTATTAAAGTTGGTGATGAGTGAATACCAGGTGGCTCAAACTTTGCCCTCAGCTCACAGAGGCAGCCAGGCATCTGGGCTTTTCATGTTTTTGCTCACTAATAAAAATACATTAGAACAGGCTAACGTTGTGTTTTGATTAATGATTAGAGAAATGTTACAAAAATTACTGTTAAATCTCTCAATTCTGTTTAAATAAAAACATTTTAACCAGTAGAAATTAAAAAAAAAGAAAAAATCTAAACCCAGGGAAAAACAGTACTAAGAAACACTTCAGAATTCAGAACTGTCAAATATTGCTTCCTGGTTAGTGTGGGAAACAAACATTCAGAAAATACTTGGGTTTGGGTTTATTCGACCCTAGCCACAGCAGCTGTTTAATCATACTGTTAAGTTTCAGGTATTCAAAAAGACTGAAAATATGGTTTTAAATGGTCAAAATGTTCCTCATTTGCATGTTTATTAATAATCTTTGAGCAAAGTACTATTTTCACCATTGGCGTTTAACCTTGAGTCTTTTATTTTCTTTCAACAACTAAGCACAACAGTAGATGCAATATTCCTTCTCCTTTTACTGCACTTAGCTGCCATCTCCCTGCTGACTTTGCACACATTGAAAATAGTTGGTGGTTTCACTGTGTGAGAGAGAAATGCTCACACAATTTTACTGAGGCTCAGGATAACACCTTCATCTTCCTGGCTGTAAGGAGGAGTTTCATCAGGAGCTCAAGGGAAACAGGCATAGTTGCCCCCTTGAATATAGAAGTGACATGATTGTAAAAAGTCTGTGATATTTTGCTTAAGTGGTATTTGCTTACTATTACGCAACAGACAAAAGCTAAGTTACTGCATTTAAGTCCTGTATCAAATGGATTTTGACATAACGTAGATACTGGTTGAATTTCTATGACCAGTGTAAACATGTGTGTGTGTGTGTGTGTGTGAAATGAAGATCAGAATAAGATGCAGCAAGGAAATTGAATGAAGAATAACATGAGGACATTTTCCAAAGTCATGACATACGGAAGAGTTATGTGATGGGAAGGGAGGAATAATAATGGCTGATAGGTTTAATGCCTTTTTTCCTTCATTAGTCACTTAAGAAAAAGGAAGTTTATTTAAAATGCTGAAGTAGCTGTTGTAAGCAGAATGAGGTGTGAGTGATCATCCTTGAGAAGGTGGTGAGGAAAGATGAGGTTCAAGGGCACTGGAGAAGAGCAAGCATGGTGAGTATGGTAAAAAAGAAGGAAGGTCGGTACACAGGAACTGTGACCAATCAGTCTGACTGCATTTATATTAATATATAAAATATATCAAAACAGTGTTTGTAAAATGCAGGAAACATCTAAATAACAACAGACAAGGCAGACTTGTAAAGAATTGATTTGTTTAACTAGCCTATGGCATGTAAGATGTTGAAATGATCTTTCCACTCTAGATAACATTGCTAAGGCTGCAAATGGAATAAGTGTGCTTGGTTTGGTAAAAACACTTCAGAAAAGGTGTAGACAATGAATCCATTTCTAGAAACTTCTAGACAATTCGAGAAAAGAGAATGGATGGTGAAGTTTGTAACAGCCTTTATATATGCAAAAATACTTCTGAAAAGAAGAACTGGATTTTTTTTTCTGTATATTGCAAAAGGACATAAAATAATCAGCTTGAATTACAGAAAGTACACTTGCACTAATGTTTTGAAGTCCCAAGTGACTGAACTGTTCCAGCTTGTGTTTAGCGTATTAAACTCTGTCCTCTGCCTCACTACGAGCTAGTCAAAGACCTGCTGTACAGTAACTGATTCGTTTACACTAAATGCTCTCCTTTGTTGGAAGTTGATCTGGCAAAAATCATTATGTTATACCTCAAACAGTGAGTCATTGACCTTCCTCTTCAGGAGGACAAATGAGACACAGTTCACAATAAACTACAAATAATCCCCATGGATCATGAGTTCTGATTGTTGGAAGTCCTCGCAGACAATCATTTTAAAACTTCTTTCCTATGTACAGAGGCTCCTTCTGAATAATAAAGAGAGGTACAGAACCAGGATAACCATACTACAAGGGCTCTACCATCTGTGGAATGTTCCTAAGACAGATCTGCAAAGGCAGATTTTGCTGAAAAACTGATGCTGCAGGAGCTGAATTCACAATGCCCAAATTCTTTATGTGAGGTTTCCAGATCAATGTTGGGATGGTAACCACAAGCAGGATGCTCACGACGACGGTAGGAGCTACCTGAAGGTCTCTGTTCGTAACCAAATGGTGGCTTTACAGATACACGTAAAAAGCCAGCAGGCAGTTCCCTAAAGCTCCCCAGTCTCAAATAAAGACACACACCCCTCCAGTCACAGAAAGTGTTTTGATTGCATTCACTGTGTGTTTATGGGCCCATAGGGGCCTTACCTTAGCAGGGTTGGAGGATGAATCTCTGCTGAGATGATCTAGTTAATTACAGTGAGGTGCGAATTCAAAGCAGTTCAGGAAAAACCTGCAACTGTCTTCTTCCTGGGCAAGAGATCCGGGCAGTAGGGTTCTAACAACAGGGAGGCATTGCCTTCAGCTGTATATGGGGGAACACAACACTAGTTTATGTTACATGGCTGGAGAGAATCTGCCCTTCCAAAGCTTGCCTAATTTCTAAATTCTAAGTATCCCCTTGGCCAAAAATTAAGTCCAGAGAAGTTTAATCCAGACAAATGTTTACTGCAAAACATGTGAGCAGTCCTGGGATTTACATATACCAGGTTCTCACTGAAGATGTTAAAAGCTCAGAAGCAGGTTATGTAATTCATGTGTCCTCCTCGGTGCTAGTGAGGATCTCCATTTTTTAAACATCCCGATTTTAACTGAGCTTGCTAGGGCAAGTTAATTTCGGATTGTGCCACTATGAACAGAAATGCGCTGTTCTGATGCAGCAGGTGTGCAGTGTAGATATGGGGCTATTTACAGCTGTGGCCTATTGCCATATCACAGTGTTATTATCCCTTGAGAGGGAAACAATGCAGATTTATGACGAGTTCTTTGTTTTGATTATTTTTTCCTGCCAGGTTATTTTTAGTACAAAATTGTTTCAAATTATGTCAAGAATGGGAGAAGCTGAGCTAAAACTGTGATCGGAAATGCTGCTGTTGTTAGAATGAGGGATGTTTCTGTAAACAAGAGCCAGTGATACGTTGTACTGGATAACCCTAAAGCAATCTCTGGAAAGCAATGTGCTACCTCTGCTATTTTCAGACAGTCCCCAAACCAACCTGCCCTGGCATGAAGAAGCAGCTTCACTGACTGTCAGTTTTAGCAGTTGTAGGATCAGATACTTTGAAGTGAAGCAGCCACTTGAAGAAAAACCACATCTCTGTGTGAAGACATGAGCTAACTGACACATCCATTTCCCTCTTCCGCTGCTTTTGAAGAATATGCAATATTCAGGCCATTAAATCACTTGCAGGCTTGTGTTCGCTGTTCAAGACATTTTACATCTCCCTGGGCTATTTGCTTTCGGAGGCAGAAACACGGTGTTTTTCATAAACTAATTTAACAAATTCACAACCTCTTTTGGGTGGCTTGGGAAACAGCAGCATGGATGAATGCTCTGCCTATACGGTTTTAATGTTGAGCTGTCAGAGATACAGGTACCTGACGGTTCTTGAAGCCTAATTATGGAGCACAACTTTCTCTGTTGCCATTTGCCTGCTCCAAAGAGAAAAGTGCGTTTTCTTCCCTGTAGTGAAAGAGCACTGTAGTAGTAGCTTACAAATATTTTATCTCTGGAAGCAATTATTAGTTTGTTTGAAGAGCTGAGCTAACATTGGAGACATATTTATTCTCCAAGTAGACACCCTGTGTTTGAGCTATTAAATTACTTGCTACTATTTTTAAACCAGTGTTGTATAGTTGTGAATGCAAGTGGCTTCATCTGCTACAGAAAAGGCCCTAATTTGTTAATAAATTAACACAAGGGGAGTTAAGGGAGAGGTTTTAAGAGCAAAACATTGTGTTGGGAAATCACCTTGATTCCAAACTAAATTAAGAACAGTGTGATGTTGCCAGGAAATCTCAAAGCCATAATGAGCTGTGTAATGCTCACAGCCCCTCTGCTCCCCTCCCACTGAATGCCCTCCACTATCAGTCTCCATTCCCTGGAGCCTGCAGCCTTCTGCTCACTCCACAGCCAGTACCTTTCCATGTACTGTGGGACAACAGCCAGGGCTGGGACATGACAGCCTCCACTGGCACTTCCTAACCCTTGCTATAGTGCTGTAAATCTTACTCAAAAAATGAGCTGTACAGACCAGGACCAATCTCACTTAGTGAGTGGCCTCAGCAGGATTTTATCCTCTGTTAATCATTGCCCCAGAATCTTATAAAAGTGATTGCTCATCTGGTGGAGGCTACCATTGCAGGTGGCTGCTGGCAGAAGCCTGGGTGACAAGCACAGATATAAGCTCTGGGCAGAGACTGAATTGAAAGCAGCAGAGCCTTGAGCATGTTGGTTGACAAGAAACTGAACATGACCCAGCAATGTGCATTTGCAGCCCAGAAGCCAACCATATCCTGGGCTGCATCAAAAGGAGCACGACCAGCAGGTCAAGGGAGGTGATCCTGCCCCTCCACTCTCGTGAGATGTCACCTGCAGTGCTACATCCAGCTCTGGGGCCCTCCACATAAGAGGGGCTTGGAATTTTTTGAGCAAGGCCAGAGGTGGCCACAAAGGTACTCAGAGGCCTGGAGCACCTCTGCTATGGCTTGTTCAGCCTAGAGAAGAGAAGGCTCCAGGGAGACCTTACAGCAGCTTCCAGTGCCTAAAGGGGCTGACAAGAGCTATGGAGAGGGACTTTTTACAAAGGTCTGTAGCGACAGTAGAAGGGGCAATGGCTTTAAACTGACAGAGGGGAGATTTAGTTTAGATATTAGAGAAAAATTCTTCACTGTGAGGGTGGTGAGCCCCTGGAATAGGCTTCTCGGAGAAGCGGTGGATGGCCCAACCTGTTCAAGGCCTGGTTGAACAGGGCTTTGAGCAACCTGGTCTAGTGGAAGGTGTTCCTGCCCGTGGCAGGAATTAGGTGATCTTTACGGTTCCTTTCAACCCAAACCATTCTTCTATGATCCTACGGTTCTATATCCCTCCATATAGCCCTCTCCTTTCATCTTTCTTTTGCTCCTTCCTGTGCTTGGGCCCCCACTAATCCCTTTTTGCACCATTGCTCTTGTCTGCTTTGGTATTTTGCTGAAGACAGGAAAAAGGACAGCAGATGGAAAATGGGGGTGTGGGTCCTCTGCAGTCCCTGGGCCTGCCTGGAGCTGAAAGCTGGTGTAAGTCATACAGCCCTGGTTGTTTCCTTCCTCCACTGGGGGAGTTTAGGATCCTGTCACACAATGAAAGTACAAAAGTGCTTCATTCCTTATAAAAGCCATGTAAGTACATAAAGCCAGTTTTTGCACAAAGTCAGGGAGAGATTTTTCCGCTAAATTCAAAGGCAGCAGGATCAAGTCTGTATGAATAAAATGGGAGCTCCAGCATCAAAGGCAGGCAAAGAAAGGACACAGCATGAGCTCATGGGATTGTTTACTATGTAACATGCTCTCCACATTTTTTATACCTTTTGCTTGGATCTCATTTTCCTTTGAACTCCAAGAAACGTGCACATTTAGGCCCAAACTCATTCCCACTAAAATAAGTGGATGTTTTCTTACTAACTACAATGCAGATTAGATCAATTCTTTAATCTCATGTTTTCCTCTCGAACACTATAATCAACCATTTTTTTGTTCGCTTGGATGTAAAATTAACCCAGGCAAATTAGCTTTATTTCAGAATGTTGTGTATTTTAAACTACCTTGTATTGCTGGGAAAACACAAGGGTCTCCTCACCCATAAAGGTGAACATAGCCCAGATCTAACTGGGGGAAATGTGCATCTCCTTTACTGTGAAGATACTGGGTGAGGAGGGAGCATACACCATTTTGATAGATACTAAAGAGAGGTTACAATCACAGGCACTTCTGCCCTGGGACACATCAGCAGCACAATACAGGGCATGCTGGTGTATCTGGTTAAGCATCTTCAGAGGAAAAATCTGCTCAAGAAAACATTTTATAGATCTGAAAAAACCCACCAACAAAAACACCTGTGACAACATGAACACTGTCACTATTCCAGTTACTCTCTGCCTGTTACTGTCTGCCTCAGTCCTCTCTGATCAGCAGTGTTTTCTTTGAGCACATATATAGCATACGGTAACAGTCAGAGCTCTTCTATCTTGCAAAATAAAGGTCTCAAAAGTAATGGGAAGTTTGTGAGTAGGTCCTCGTGATACTGGAAGGGAGACAGACGCTTTATGTAATTTACAGGAAGTGCTTTTGGCAGCTTTGTGACTACAGTTTCTATAAATATCTGTTGTAGAAAAACCACAGGGACACAAAAGAAGCTTTGTCAGAAAAAACACATCATAGGGAAATAACGTTACTAGGCTTTGCAAGAACTGCACTCTGGGGCTGTTGGTTTATTACGTGTTGAAGGAGAAGCCTACAGCCTCCAGATTCTACTGGGCTAAACTTTGCTTCTAAGTGGCTGGATCCCACTTATTAAGTCCTTTTGGTTCTCTGCTTGGGCTGAATTAGCACTGTTTCCTTGTACTTCTTGGAATATTTGTGGTCCTGGGCAGAACTGTGGCCCCAGGTAATTTCCCAAAATTTGGACTCAAAGTTTTTTGGGGACAGGTGTTGCTCTCACAGCGCTTAGCACAGCTACAGCCTTTTGACAACAGCCAAATCAATGATAAGTACTGTGAGCTTTTCTGCAATACTATTGGAAGACCCTGGTTGGCAGCCATAAGGGCTGGCTTTGATGATCTCTGAAGGGCTGTTGTGAAGCTTGGTTTAAGCCCCAGCCCAGACACCTGGGAAAATTTCCTTTCCTATCACAATAATGAGTCAGTGTTTAGAATGGTAGTATCTTATTAAAGGTGAAGATAAACACAATAGCATGTAATGCTGAGTGCACCTTCCACAATGTCAAGCAATAAACAAAGTAAACCAACTTGAAGTTTGCCTCTATAATTTCATGGCAAACAAACTGCAGGCTGGTTTGTGCCTCCAGGACTAACACCCCACACTGGCAGCCTGTGAGCCTTGCCTCTCCTCCCAGTATAAAAAAGCTGATGCCTCAAGTCTGAAGTATCCTTCAGCCACCCTGAGCACCTTCTCTCTTCTGGCTTCTCTAGCAAGCTGTCCCTTTTTGACCATTATTCCTCTTCATCGGTGATCTCCTCACCAAGACCAAATTTTCCCAAAGGATTCTCTTAACTATGGTTCCTTCGTTCTCTGTTTTTAATATGTACATTCATGGACTAAAGCTACAAGCTATGTGAGAGATCAGACAGACGAGTCACTTCAGGCTTGTTTTGGCTTGTTTGATTTGCTCAGGTTTTTCTTATGTTATAGTAACTGTGTAATTTCTCTCTTTCACAGGCCTGGGATTTTGTTTTGTGGGCTTTTTTACTATATATGCTCCATATATGAAAAACTTAAATGAAAATCCAGTATCTTTCATATGCCTGCCTCAAACATGACTGTTAATCTATTTCCCTAGGTGCGTTTCCTGCTAATCTATTCCCCAGGTCCCTTCCCTGCTATCAGATTCCACCTGTTGGCTCCCTTCTTCCGAGTAGCCATCCTCTTAATGATTTCTGGATGGGGTTCTCTTTCTCCCTTAGAACTCAATCATTAGGCTTGCAGCTCAGAAGTTTAGGTCAGATGTAGGTGATACAAAGACTGGTATGAGGCAAGTTTCCTCCTGAACGCTTGTGCTCATTTCCTGGAAAAGACATTTGTTTGCCTGGCCTGTGTGTGCTGTATTGCCTACAATTCCTTATCAGCCTTCTCCTCCCTCTAACTTCAGGCTCCGGTCTTTTCATCTTCTCTCAGGTTTACCTCTGTGCCATCCCAGGCCATGGACTTCCCACTCTCCTGCTCTGGTATTGCCCTTCTGCTGCTTTGATCAGATTGGGCTCTGATGTCCGAACTGTTTTAAATCGGCTGTGGAAGTTACTATATGAAACCTAGGTGATTTATAAAATAACAAATTAGGCAGGCAAAACCAGAGGCAACTAAAATATATTTGTGACTGTTATAACTGCGTTAGGGAAATGATTTGAGTTTTTTAAGGCAACAGGTATATAGCTAGTTCTCCAGAAACAAGTACTATAGAATCATAGAATGGTTCGGGCTGGAAGGGACTTTAAAGATCATGTGTTGGCGTGGGAGTCACGGACAACGCAGAGACGATCAATGTGATCAAGTGATTGCCAAATTTATTACAAAGCCTTAACTCCTTATATACTATTTCTTACATGCACTTACAGTGATTTGGCATATTATGATTGGATACATGTCCTGAAGTCCCTTAGTGACTAACATATAATTGGTTAAGCACAGGTGTGAGAACTCGACCTCAAAAGCTTGCCAACAGTCCACAGTTCTCATTAACTCAGGGAATTCCAGCTTCTTCTTATCTTGCTTGCTTAAGCTTCTTTGGTCCTCTCATGGCCTTGCTGTATCTTTCAGGATTATTCAGAGTTTATGGACTAATTATGCATTCTCCCGTGAGAACACTGTCTCCACATCTCCCCCTTTTTGTTTTAGATATGGTTTGAGTGACCCTACTTGAGCAGGGGATTTGGCCTAGATCATATCTCCAACATATGCCAACTACAGGCTGCTGGGCCTGCCCCTTTTTTCTGCTGTATGGCTCTCTGGTAACAGGGGAGGCCACCCTTCACATCAAGGTCTGGCATGGCATGTGTCCCCACCGCTCCACGCCTGCTGCGTTGCAGCCAACAGCGGAGCTAAAGGTTCTTCTTGGTGGCAAACACAGAGGCCAACCCAGTCTTGCCCTTGACTGTGGTAGCAGGCATTTTGTCAGCCTCAGTCCTTGCACCTTGTTGTCAATGCAGAGTTTCACCTGCTTCATCCAGTACCAAGTCGCTACTACAGCAAGGCACACACAAATTTACATTAGCAGAGTAGCTATTACAGGGTGCAGCAGCATGTTGAAGATGCTGATGGCAGCGAGGGACTAGCCAAAGAAATTTCTTACCAGTGGAATTCTCCCCCCCTCTTAAATTTGTTCCATCACCTGCTTTATAACACTACCATTGTATTAGAATCTTTCCAGCTTTTGCCTTAGCATTTTCTAGCAGCTACTGCAAATTTCCATACTCTAACATCTCTTTTACAAGTGACAAATCTATACAATACAAGGTGTAGTTCCTCATTAGCAACTGGCTAGTAAATACAGGTGGTTTTACACACAAAATCACAACCTCTAATAATAGCTACTTTACAAGCACACATATTCAGGATGTTACTTTTCAGTTGCCCCCAAGTGATGTTTTGCAATCATTCATTTTTCTCTTCCTCTATCTCATTCTGCTTGGGGTATTCACGGTCAGCTCCTGTAGCTGAGGCATCAGGTTTTTCCATTCGTCTGTCCAGCTCATGGCAAGGCTTGACAAACTTTGCAGGCAGTCGCCATGGACCTGTAGGGAGGAGGACACAAATATAGCCCCTCCTCCAGGTTATCAGTTCTTGAGAAGCAGACAGGTTAAACTGCACATTGTTAACAGTCGAGGAGTTTGCTGCATCATTGCCTCTTTTCTTTCTTTTTTTTTCTGCCACCCTGATGCTGCTTAGGTGACAGCTCATAAAGCTTGTGGTTGCACTACCCTCTTGCTTTTTCAGTTAGCAGTTCTTATTTCAACCGATCTATCTAGTCCTCCAAGTCTTGGATTCACCCCCAGGTTACCTTAAACATACTAAGCAAGGCGCCTACCATGCACCCACTGTGTTGCGGGTGCTCTTTAGGCTTTGTCTGTGGTGTCTCTACAAACTGCCTCAATACCTCAATAGATTGAGAGGTTGGGTTTTGGTTTTTTTTTTTTTTTTTGTTTTTTGTTTGTTTGTTTTTTTTTTTTTTTTTTGTTTTTTTTTTTTTTTTGTTGTTGTTTTTTCCCTTCACTCCTCTGCTCTGGCATCCATCCTGGCCATTCCGCTGGTGGAGCACCGGGAGCTGAATCGGAAGTCAGCTTTTTTTTTTTTCCAAAAGTCGCTCACCCTGCTTTGCACAGCTACAAACGCCGGCCTGCTCGGCAGCAGCTATGAGAGCTGGCCTGCTCAGCAGCAGCTATAAAAGCCTGCCTGCTCGGCAGCAGCTACAGCTGCCTGCCTGCTTTAGCAGCAACCATAAATACCTGCCGGCAACCGCACTTTTGCATTAACCCTTTCTTGCCCGAAATGTTAAACTGCTACCCATTAAAAACTTTTACATGAACCCAACAACAAAAAATACACAGAACACCATCTACCGTCAACACACACACACGTATGGGATCCCACAAGCAGGCTCCACACAACTACAGTATTTGAAGCACAAAATCCAGACAATCATTACTCCCACTACACAGTCCCACGTACAGAACGTGGCACAAGGAACTTGTGGAGACTAACAGAAAAACAGCTCCGAGAAGCATCATTGCAGTGCGAGGTGGCAGGCTCAACCTTAGCGGGCGTCCCTGCAGAGGCTCTGCCTCCCCCACAGCGCATGAGGCTTGGGCTTTTATACTGACCAAAATGCACACTCATTCCGACACAGGTGGCCAGCCTATGTTGGAAGAAGTGGCCAGCAATATCTATAAAGGTCTCCAAAGGTTGATAGAAACCTGGACATACTTATTTTTACCAACTTCTAGTACATGAGTATCACAGAGAGACTGTATCAAATGAGTTGTATATGGGGTCCCAAGTCCACGGTCCATCACAGTATGCCCAATACCCCTGATAAGAGCATACGAGAGACCTTCCCACCACCAGAAAATCACACAATACGGCTGTATCCCACGTTGATCTCGCTTCCCTGGAGGTTTGGGGGAGGGGGGCGTGGGGGTGGGTTTTGGTTTGTTTTTTTTTGTTTGTTTGTTTACTTTAACGTAAAAAAGATTGCTCCCTTCACTTTAAGAAGGACTGAAAACATCCATAAAAGGATGTCCTAAGCTCAAATTTCAATTCATTCAATCACTGACAAGGGGGGGTGTCCTAGGGTGATGCTGACTCTTTCCAGGGTTTCACCGGTCGAGCTGGCACCCACTGCAAACCAGAATCTGTAATTTACACACATATAACCTCAACCAGTTAGTTTTACTTCCACAGGACCTTTCCAAATGCCGGTTTCCAAATCCTTCTACTGGACCAGAATACCTGGAATTTTAGTCATATAACCTGAACCTAATGCCTGACCATATATTATAGCAGGGGAGTCATTAAAGTCTCCTGTCAATCGCAAAAAAAATCATAACATATACAGCTTGAGTATAAGAGGATTTTAACCCATATGTGGTCACCGCTTGTCAGGCCTCCTTAACTATTTTGAGATCAAAAGCTTCCCACTCTTTACCCCCTGCTGTGTAGTAAACACAGGATATGCAGAGGCCCATTGCAGAAAATTCACCTGTAATAATCGCATCTTTGATTAACCTGTGCCAACAGTGTGCAGGATTTGTGCCCCGCCGACACCTCTCCCACCCCCTCCCCCTGTTTGCCTTCTTTAAGGACGGGGTTTTGCGGAGGATAAGGTGGAGGCACCGATGGAGATGTCTCAATCCCAGTCTCGAGGGCTTCAAGCTTTTTCATCAATTGTTGCAGCTGAGCGTCTCCAAGGCCAGTGAGTAGTCACTGATGAGCTGAGCAGACCAACCCGGGAGACGAAGAGTCAGAGTCTGGAAGCAGAGGATACAAATATGGCTCGGATTCAGGGGACTCAGAGTCTGATCCTGGGTCGAACTCAGGGTCTCTGTTGTTCGCAGCTATGTCTTTCTTGTTGGGTGTCTCTCGTACGGTATGTGGCCATCTGCGGACCTGGCTCTTGCTTTCATCGACTTGGGGCGTTGATTTTTTCAGCGCCGCTCCAGGTAACACAGGAGGTGCAAAAGTCATAGCCACAGCACTATGATGGGGGTTAGGGGAGACAGCCCCTTCTGGAGCTGTGGCGGCAAATACAGAAGCTACCACAGCCCTTTCCAGTTTCATCTCTTTCAAAGTCTCTAACACCAATCTCCAAAGTGTAGAGTGTTTCTGCACATCTTTGGTCCCTTTACTAACCTCGCGATCACGGGACCACTTTAACAGCCTCTGTAAGGCGGCACTATCATATTGCAGTCCTCTCTTAGAGAGAGTGTGTTGGAGGAGCTTCACCACTGCCTGTTCCTCTTTGGATAGCAAGTGCCCCATCTCCTCCCTGGCCGCTCACCTGATCAGGGCGAGATTCCCGAAGTTTTGCAGACGTCTGACTTCCCAGTGCCGGGGCAGCGCTGACTTTTGGCCGGCTCTCCGCCCCCTCCTTTTCGTCGGACCTTCAAACTCGTCTTCGTCGAGTTACCGATCGGAGGGTCCCTGTTCGGGTGCCACTTGTTGACGCGGGAGTCACGGACAACGCAGAGACGATCAATGTGATCAAGCGATTGCCAAATTTATTACAAAGCCTTAACTCCTTATATACTATTTCTTACATGCACTTACAGTGATTTGGCATATTATGATTGGATACATGTCCTGAAGTCCCTTAGTGACTAACATATAATTGGTTAAGCACAGGTGTGAGAACTCGACCTCAAAAGCTTGCCAACAGTCCACAGTTCTCATTAACTCAGGGAATTCCAGCTTCTTCTTATCTTGCTTGCTTAAGCTTCTTTGGTCCTCTCATGGCCTTGCTGTATCTTTCAGGATTATTCACAGTTTATGTACTAATTATGCATTCTCCCATGAGAACACTGTCTCCACAATCATGTAGTTACAATCCTCATCTTAAAGCCTATTACAAAGAAGATTATCAGCATTCTCTACAAACAAGTAGGATATACAGAACAAACCTGTGGATTAAATACCATCTCTTTTGCAAATGGCCTTACAGAATTAAATAAAATTAATAAATAATTTAAACAAGAATAAATGGTCTGTGTGGAGGTGAGGACAAGGAGAAAAAGTGGCGCAGGCCACAGCAGAATAAGCTCTGTTATAAAAACCCCAACAAATACACATGAAAGGAGCCAAAGTAGAGGAAAAGGAGATGGTGAACTGCATAGAGCAGTGCTGTTGTACTTACAAAAATAAGTAAATGGAAAAGAAAAAGGATCTTCTGTTCTAATGCAAGAAATTACCACGTAAAAATGATGTCATGCCTCTTGTTTTTTTTCTATCTCACTCTCTGAAAATACAGCATGGGAGTACAGAAGAATGAGATTACTACGTCGCATTCATTATCATGCCTAATGGAAGTTACAACACTGTTATCACACGTAGCTATGACATCCTACTACGGCTTTCTTCAAGGACTTTCAACAGCAAAACTGCAGAGCTTCCTTCAGTTAAAGACATTTGGTGTCTGCTGTCTTTGGTAGAGGTGAAATTCGACCTTGTGCATATTTCATGTGCCTTGTAATAATACCCACTCATTCACTGCAGAAGAGGCATTCTATTGCCCTCCTATGACACTTCTTTGGGACTGCAGCTGGAAGATGTATCACTCAGGCTTCCCTTTGTTTCCTCACTAGAACTAGATGTTTGTGACAGATGCTGGATTGATAGCCCCACAGAAACAGATACTCCAGGCCACCAGCTTGCACAAGTGGCGACAGTTCAAGCGTCTGGCTTCTGTATGGCACCTCTCACTTTGCTGCTAGACGATGCAAGTTAATCAGCAGCTGTCAGATAGAACTGGTTAAGCACTTCTGGGCTGGTGTGGTAACTCACCTGGTTCATGTATGGGAGCACAGCCAAAGCTTATACAAGATTTCAGTCTTCTTTTTCTTTTTTTCAGGGAAGGAGAGACAGTTTCATTCCTTATTACTGTAAGTCTGCACCTCTGCCTGCCCTTTAGTCTGAAGACTGTTCATCCTGAAAAAGAGAGACCATGATAACCCGCAAATGGGACCATGATAACCCCCTGGAGACAGCAGAGCTACCTAGCTCATTGTGATAATACTGACTGCTGTCACCAGTACACAGACTTGGTGATGCTAAGACTGGTCTGGCATCTGTGTGCTATTTTGCAGTTATTCCTGAATATCTGGATGTCAAAGGCAAAATGGTAATAGTGAAGTCCATGCTCTGTAAAGCACTGTACCAGCCTATAAATGTATACAGGTGCCTTTGCACTCTGCTTCCCGTGGAATGGTAAGAACTTGACCCTTGTGTATAGAATTTTTGAAAAATAAATATATAGGCTGAGAGAGTTGGGGGTTTTCAGCCTGGAGAAGCGAAGGCTCTGAGGAGACTTTATAGCAGCACTCTGGTACGTAAAGGGGCTGACAAGAAAGCTGGAGAGGGACTTTTAACAAAGGAATATAGTGACAGGACAAGGGGGAATGGGTTCAAGATGAAAGAGACAGATTTAGATTAGACATTAGGAAGATATTCTTTTTGGTGAGGCCCTGGCACAGGTTGCCCAGAAAAGCTGTGGCTGCCCCATCCCTGGCAGTGTTCAAGGCCAGGTTGGACATGGCTTTGGGCAACCTGGTCTAGTGGAAGGTGTCCCTGCCCATGGCAGGGGGCTGGAACTGGATGAGCTTTAAGGTCCAACGCAAACCACTCTATGATTCTATCATAGATGTATATGTACATACAGCAAATGTATGCATACACACAAAGATACATTATATATATGTGTGCGTGTATATACATGGCCTTAGGAAGTAATGTGGCAAAATCCTTTTTCCTGCTAGTAAAGCAAACAGCATAATAATAATCCATTACATAAAATGAGCAAGATTCATCCTGGGAATCTTTAATGTAACTTCTTTCCAGCCTCTGTGTGAATGTTGTTTCAGAACATCATGGCTATGCTCTGCAGTAATACTTCCTTTCTAAATCCCAGTCTAAGCACAAGTACCACCATATTGCATCCACCAATTCTGAGCCATGCTGCTTGTAAACTGTAGTCATTTCCTCTCCCTCAGATCTGCATTTACAGAGAGCATATACCCCCCTTCTCAGTCTTTTTTTTTGTGAGACTAAACAAGCTCTTTTAGACTGCTCACACTCCAGTGTGGTTCAAATGGACCTTTTCCCTACTTATTCCAAGTTGAATTTACTTTTCTTGAATGGCTTTGCATTCTTTTTTCAAGAGTAGGTCTTACTAGTTAAATAATGGCATCAGCATAAAGGAAACACCTCTCCTGATAAACTGAACCATATTTGTCACTTTTATGGCTGCATCATGTTAGTGAGTATACTCTGATTTTTCTCCTCAACACCTTTCTTTTAGAACAACTCCTCACCATTGGCTTAAATGCAGGACCAGTGCAGGACCTTGCAGTTTGAACGGTTATCTTTCACCCCAAGAGGCTCAAAAATAGCAAGAGCATAACTGGATTAGACCAGTATTTTATTACTTTCCACTTTAAGACTTCCCCTTTAAGCAACTGTGTCTAGGTCTTGTCTCACTCTTTTGGGTATATGAAGCAATCTCCAGAAACGCAAACTAAATCTAATTCTAGATTGTCCAAAATGCACTGTTGATTCTGTTTGCAAGGGAAACATTTTACTAGTAGAATGTAAAGGGGAAAATAATACAGACATACTGTAAGAGGAGTATGTATCCATGTAATCCATCCATCACTTTATCAAAATTTAGTCATCAAAGTCTATGCTAGTTGTATGGATTCCCTCTACAGCCACCAGAAAGATGCTGGCACCTCTCCAGGGTTTTTATCACTCATATCTTAGGCACTTATTTTAGGATCCAATAAACTGTTTCCAATCAGTGCCTGCTTCTTTCTTTCCAAAGATTATCAAATGAATCAGCATCAGCAGAGTAACTGAAACATGCAGCTAAAATTGGGTGAAATGAGCTTCACTGTTTATCCTAAAATTCAAAAGAATGTTCCAGTTAGTGACTGAAATGTCTGGGTACATGAACAGTACCATGCTGCACTTTTCTAGAATTACATTAGCTCTTTTCTCAATATTATAACAAGGATGAATTTCATGCATGGGTATTCCTGCATTCCTTTTGGCCACTAGCTCTAGAGTAACAAAATGTTCCAGTATAACACTGGAGTAGAGCTGATCGGCAAGAATTAAAAACACTGAGGCTTTGGCACTTGGATTTTTCATGCACTGAGAAGAAAATGGATCAGTCACCTGGGGTGTCAGAGAAATGTTTAAGAGGACTAAACTCACTGAATCTGGTCATTACTGACATGCCATGAGACAAATATAAACATTGAAAGAAAAACACAGGATATTTAAACCACTTTTTGTTTCCAGAAGCAAGCGTTTTCTGGAACATTCATTGCAAGAAATAGTGTATTTTCAAACTGAAACAAGAATAAGCTTTGGAATTTTGATTTCCCGTGAGAGATTTGTGATTAATTGGTGTAGAAAATGGCTGAGATTGGAAATTGCCTCTGACCAATCTGATGTTACCATCTGTCGTTATATCAGACTGATCCTGTTTTCCAAGTGCTCTCTGGGAAAAAAAATATGGTCTTTTAACAGACCAATGTGTCTAATTGGTTTTGCTCTTGTTTGTGACAAAAGGTCATGAAGAGAGACTGGGAGTTCCTGAGTACAGCAGGAACTCTGGAACAATTATAAACTGGAATTTCTAAAAAGGAAAGAATTTAATGTGAAAGGCCAAGTCGTAAGGATTAATTATATTCAAGAAGGGATACTGACATTTCAAGTAAACTGGGATAGAAATAACACAGATGGAGAAGTGAAAAAGAATAGAAAACATCGTGTTTGCACTGTTGTCTGAGTGGGTGTTTTGGGGAAGGTGCCTACTTTTGGTAGGAAAAGTATGAATTATCCATGCTCCTGTCTATGGTTAATTAACTCACACAGCAGCTGATTAGATAGCTAAATGTTGCTTCCTTAGAAAAACACTCAGGTTTGTGAGTGTATTTGGTGATATCCGTTTGGCAACACAGATACCATTGCTGGAGCACACTTCCCTTTTCTGTCACACATCCCTCTGTGCACTTCCAGGTGGGCAAATGCAAGTCCAAACTATTCTGGGTAATTAATGTGTAATGCTTTCCTCTGACTGCACACTAAAAGCCTAAAATTCTTTACACCTTAATCCGGAAAAGTAGAAATAAACTCAGCTCACTGCCCCTAAAACGGGAACTGAAAAACATTTTACTTGTTGAGACATAAATCCAACCTTCTGTTTGTGTCTCTAACTTCATTATCTCTGCAAGCAGAATAAAAACTGCTTTTCCTCCTTCAGGCTGAAATGTTGATAACTGTAAAAAGGGAAATAGAGTAAAAATTTCCACTTGTAGTCAGTGAATGAAACAGGAAACTCATCTTCTGCTGTTTTTTTGTGGGAAAATGCTCTGGTAAAATGAATAATCCCCAATACTTTAACTTCTTTAAAGTTAAAGGAGGGAAAATATAAAGCTACCAGGTGCTTCTGAAGTGCTCAGCCTGTTGTGAGGCTGAACTTGCTGTCTGTCTAGAAAACCTAATGTGCATTGCTGGCAGCAGGCATCAATGCCCTGAGGGAGAGGATATACAAGCCTGCAGGAATGTAGATAAATATCTAAGTTCCTACTCTGCATGACAACAACAAAAAAATAATAAGTGAAAGCCTCAAAGCTCTGCCAAGGGGCCCTTCTTCACAGTCACAAGTACCTTAGTAAGACGAGAGCTAACACTTCTACACTGAAAATATTTCATATTTATTAGATCCAATCAAAATTCTGACTTTTGAAACAACCAAAATTGACCAAGTTTGGTTTGTCTGCGGGTGGGAAAGAGAAATGTGTGTCCTTTCTTGATCTGGGCAATATTTTCTCTGCAGTAATGCCTAATGGTTTTGTTAGTTGTAATTTACTTGATAGCTTTCAGAATTGAAAATGCAGGAAACCAACTTTCTTGTAAAGTTTAGTAGCTTGCTGGAAATAGTTATACAGGAGCATCTACAGAGTATGGCAACACATCCTATTGTTCAGTTAGTATAACTGAAGGTTAGGGTGTGTAATTGTCAGGAGAAATAATATTTTATTATAGAATTTTCTAAACGGTGGGTATTTGGTCAACTCTGGGGATTCCACAGATGTACAGACTGCCCCCTGGGAACGCTATTTATAAACTCAAAAGCGGCTGAGCAGCACTCACAAAAAGGACACCAGTTTCAAGAAAATTAATGACAATCTCACATTGTTTGGGAATGGAGAGACAAGAGGCATTGTGTTAAGCTTAAAGCATGAAGCGATAGACAAGTATGTTTGCAGTCCTTTGTCTTGACCTCTCTAAGGTTGCGATATTGATGAAAATGCACTACTGTGTGTCAGCTTAGAAAAATTACTACAGGAAAATGTAAACATACAGGTAACTCCATATCCTTTCTCCAAAAGGCTTTAAGAGTCCCCTGTCACAGATCACTACAGAGAATATTGTGTCTTCATGTTGTGGGGCTTGCAGGGTGTGGCTTTGCTGTACTTTCATTAAAAAAAACCCAACACCACAATAAACCCACAAAAAGCCCCCAAGGCAATCATACTCAAAATAGTTCCCTGAGTGCAAGTAACACGTGCATAGTTTCTGCACCTGGGCAGTCTTTTTGGTGAAATTCTTAGTTACAGTTGAACACAGTTTAACTACAAGTCCAGACTGCTCTGAAGACTTGACAATTCCCTGATTTAAAAGTTTTCTGCTGGATCTGGAAGGTGAGCTGACTGAGCAAAACCATTGGGTGAGCACTAGAACTAGCGAGAGCCAGAAAAAGAAGTCCAGTGTCAAAGTGTGACACTTCCCAATTGCCATGACAGTGGCTCAGCTGCTTTTGGCACCACACTTACAGCACAAATGGGCTGTACAGGTATTGGTGATTGCCACTGCATATAAGAGCACTTAACAGTTGACACCATGGACTTACCTGTGGCACAGAAATGCACCCTAACATATAATGCATGTGCATTACAATGATTGAAGTATTCATGATGATGTATCAAATGCTTTAATAAAACTTACTACCTTTTGAGCAAACTTTGTGTCTTTGGATGATTACATTTTGGACTACATTGCTGTTACTGATGGAGTGAGGGGAAAATTACATTGCTAATACTGTACATTTTCTGTGAAGTCATCTGTGCAAAGAAAAGGCTTCTTATCCTCCTCCCGGAGCATGTATGAGAACTGTTACAACAACAAGCCATTTTTCCGTTACTCTTATTTTGGTAAGACAAAATGGCTGAAGGCCACAGCTGTTGATTTATTCAGATGCTGAAGGAAACCATTAGCCCATTGGACCCTGAAGATGAGATTTCTTTGTGCTAGATGTTAATATAAGGAAATCCCAAACAGTGGCTGCCAAAGGGACTTAATACAAATGCAAAATACCAAACGTACCTAAAAGGGAAGCAGGAAAGTGACTGCTTATTACAATAAAAAAAACAAAAACAATTGTGTTAGTGAAAAGTACAATTCGCTTTTTCTTCTGTTTTTTCTTAAGTAGTGTGATGTACTACAACCAAGCTGTGGAGATGAAAACTCCTCTGTATTTAAATCAAATAGAGTATCTTTAAAACTACATGTACGCTTACACAGATGGTTATACCGTTAATGACATGAAATGGTTTTTACCAGCACAATGCGGATGGAGTTTCTCCACAAACATTTTGATACAGTTTTTACTTACACAACTGCTCTTCCTATATTTTGTCTCTAACTCATTCTGTGGAATAAGCAGATTTACTCTCCACTATGCAAGTGAAGGGAAAAACACTGTGTGTGCTGAACAAGTATTTTCCCACACTTTGTGTTTCTTTTAAAAGGAAATGTATCTGCTGCTTCCTCAAACCAGCAGAGGGAGTTTTCTCATCTTTTAACTTCAGAAACTTAATATTTTAACTTCCGAAGCACAAACCCGTCTTGTCTTTTTTTTAGCAATGTTATGTTACCTGGTAGGAACTGCTACTGAAAACAAAAGGTGAAATTTTACCACCAAGACTGTTTAACTCCTTACTGCTGGAGGCTGTATGTTTCCAGACAATTTTTACAGGTATTATTGTGCAAGAAGTTATTGTGAAAAATGCAATAGAGTATTAAAAGCATGAAAAGTTGACTCATCTGGAGTGCTCAGGAGCAAACTATTTGGCTAAAGGGGAATGTACAATTATTGCACTACATGTACCACTCAAGTGTGCATGAAACCGTAACTTGGTAAAAAAAAAAAAAAAAAAAGAGTCAGTTCCTTTATTATTTGTGCTCTATGGAGAAGTTTTGAAAGTTCCGGGTTTAGGTTTCTTTATTTGGAAATAACAGAGTAATTTTAAGACTACCACAGTTGCAAAAAAAGTTCAAGTGAAATGCTCACTGTAGGGCTACTAGGAAGAGAGTTCATAATTATTCCTTTTTTCTTTGTGTGTGTGTGAGAAAAAATAAAAAGCATCTCCAGAAGTGACAAACTTATCATATGCTATAAACCTATACAGAAGGCTCTCTACAACGATCTCTCTTCTAAATAAAATGATAGCAGTTACTGATGTTAACAGTGAGTATTTTCTGTGAACATGTCACGACTCTTCTCTCAAAATCAATACAGAAATTCAGATATTCCATTAAGCTCAATCATAATGCAATTAAAATGATAATATTTCAGTTTTAAAAAACTTTGTTGAAAAATTCCACCCCAAAGGAAAATTATCAGTTATTCTGCAGAACCTAACTGGATTTGAAGACACCCTGAAACAAACATAGAATTATGGAATGTTGGAGTTGGAAAGGACCTTATAGATTATTCAGTTTTAATCCTCCTGCCATGGGCAGGGACACCTTCCAATAGACCAGGTTGCTCAAAGCCCCATCCAGCCTGCCAGGGATGGGGCAGCCACAGCTTCTCTGGGCAACCTGCGCAGTGCCTCACCACCCACACAGGGAAGAATCTCTTCCTTATAATTCTGGAGAGTCAGAGTATTGATGCTCTACACTCTGCTTGAACTAAAAGATATGACTGAATAAAAAGCAAGATCTGGAGTTCCCTGTATCCCTATCAGTATAACAGCTAGGTTATGTTTTCAAAGGGCCACATGAACACCAATTACTGCATTACATCCAAGTGAAAATCGCTAAATAAGTGTTTTCAGCTTTTACTAAAGTGGAAAGCAAAGAAGGAACTCATTGTAGGTGATTCAGAAGGTAATGACTGGTAAATAAGCATTTAGCACATGACATCAGACATAGAACATATGGAAAAGAAACAAAGTAGTCGCATGGCTAAACAGTTTAGCTATAAGTTAATATTTAATAGCCTAGCCCAGACATATTTTCTTTATATGTATTATAATGGTCAACTAGTGTAAGAATGCTGGAACAGGTCCCTGTGCTCCTCTGAGATACACAGCCGTTCAGCGCTACATAACTCTTGGACCAAAGCCCTAAAGAAGACAGAGGCAAAACAGAGAATTGTACAGGGCTGCAGACAGCAGCATTGTAGCCAGTCATCCAGACAGAAAAGCACTTTTGGGCTCCCTCAGGAATCATCCCATTTCTGCCTCACTGGTACTCAAAGAGGAAGGCTAAAGCAGAGGACTGGCTATATGCTGGTGCACTATCATCACAGCGGATGGGTTCTAAATACAATTCAGGTTTTGTACTTAGATTGCTGAGAACCTTTGAGTCAGCCCTGGCCACAGTCAACAAGATATGTAAAAATAAGAGAATTTGAGAGCACCAGTGTCTTATTAGTCCTCAACATAGGAACTGAGAACCAGTGCTTTGCTCTCCAGCATGTTCCAGATTGAAGAGAACAGAGGCAGCTGTCAGCATCAGAGCTCATCCAGTGGTAGCAATGATGCTCAAAAAAATGAACATTTTGTAAAGTTAACTAATATGCTCTGAAATGATCTTTTGCCCTAGTCCAGACCAGTTTCCTGAAAGAAGGCTACCTGACGCTCCTTCAACCCTCTGTAAAGGTGTACACTATGAATATTTTATTTCTCACCTCTTTTTCATGCATACTTTGCCTTGTGGCAGGGTTTGAAAGGATATAATTTGCTGCATAAAGTCAAATTTATAATTCCTCTCATGCTTTATCCTTTTTTTTCCAGCATGTAGCTCTTCAGAGGAAGTGGAAAAAAAATATAGGAAAGACAGATGAGGATAATTCTTTTGTTGGGAGTGAATAATTCTTTTGTTGGGAGTGACATCAGACCCCCAGTTCCCTTTCTGTCCCAAACCTCCCCTTGCTATTAACTGTTGTAAATCTTGGCTGCAGGGAAGTTGTATTTTTATTAAAAAGAAAGTCTCCTTTTAAAGGCAGTATCATGGTGCCATTTATCAGTGGTAAACACTATACCTGCACCAAGGAAATTCTGAGTACTACTTGTACAGTTCTGCTGTATGAAAATATGGAAGCAGAGTCTGCCTCAAAGTACAGTGGAGATAAAATATCATACTATAAAATATACAACACCTCATATGCTTGTTTACTCCCTCAGACTTCACATTTTGTCTTCAGTACTCATTGTCTGACTCATTTTCTGTTTATATGCCATGAGAAAGATGCTAACTAAAAGCTGACTCCTGGAAATACTTGACATTCTTTTTAGGCTAATTTTGTCCTGAGCTTGGCTGCAGTGGCTCATTCTGAACCACTCATAAAAGGATGTCTGCAGCAGGGAAGGCAGAGTATTTTCATTTCAGAGAGGCCTGCTGTGTTATACTCCCTGATTTTCATCAAACCCAGACCATGTTTACTTGTCCTTTTGGCCTCGGGGTCACTGTTTTGTCTTTAAATCAGTTTAGTTCTAAGTAGTCGTTTCCACTCATTCCCGTTTCCCACAAAACCCTAACCAGTGGCAGCCTGATAAAGCTCTTAAGACTTTCCTCTTCTCTTAAGTAAAAACAAGCAACTAAACAACCGAATACTTTTGTCTTACAAACTCTCCAAGAGCAATGCACAAGCCCACAGGAGGTTATCACCATCAACGGCCAAGAGGACGTACTCGCTTCCCTCCCCGAGCCTCCCTCCACGCACCCTGCCACCTTCCCGGGGCCAGAAAGCACGGCCTGATCCTTCCGCCATAACCGGCCCCGTCCTCAAGTCTTCCAAAGGGAACCTCCCAGAACGGCGGGTGCTTTCGGGTACGGGATACAGCCGGGAAGCTACTGGAGAAGCTGCCTGCTGCACGGGGCAGGCCGGGGCTCTGCCGAAGGGGAGCTAGGGGTGCGCGGGCTGCGGACACCCTGTGAGGGAAGGGGATAGCCGCTTTAAGGCACGGTGTTTCTTCAGGAGGGCCCGAACAGGAGCGACCGCGCAGCTGCATACAGAACCACACCGGCTGCGGGTCTGCGAGCTGGCGGTGACGTCATCCCGCCAGGCAACGGCGACACGGCGTGGAGGCGGTGGTGCTCTGCTCTCGCGGGATTTGGCGACCCCCGCGGCGGGCGGGGCTGCCGGTGCCGGAGCTCGCTTGAGGCGAGGCGAGGCGAGGCGGTGGCGGGGTGTGACGGACGGGTCTGTGGTAGCCTCGGTCGTGGGCAGCCAGCGGCTCGGAGCAGTCCCCTTCGAGTCCGAAGCAGCACAGATGGAGCTGTTGTGCTCGGCTTGAGCTCGCCGACGGGACCCGGGGCCGCTCCTCCGAGCCCTGGCGGGCGCAGCATGGGTGAGTGCAGTGGAGAGGGGCTACGGCAGCGCTGAGATGGGTCCCCGTTTCCCGCTCCCCCGGGGCCACCTCCGCTGCCCTTTGTTTGAGGGGAGAGCGCGGACTTGCGGTGCCGGGGAGCGCCGCTTCGGGCAGACCCTGGGGCAGGAGCGTGGCTGGTACCCGGTGCTGGGGCAGGAGACGGCAGCCGGTGCCGGGGCCGGAGGAGTGGCGGCGGGCGGCGACAGGTGTTCGCAGGTGCCTGTGTGAACGCCGGCTCTTCGGCGGGACGAGGAGCAGCGGCGGGGCTGGGAGAGGCCGGGGCCGCTGTCTCCCGCCCGGCCTGACGTGGGGGTTGCGGCGGGACCCAGGGCGGGAGGCGGCGGGGTGCAGCACTGGGAGTTATGTGGTTTTCGGTGGGGAGAACGTGGCTTTCGGACGTGTAGTGAACACTGATGCTGTGCTGGTTGGAGGGAGCTTGATTGGAGCGGCTTGATGAGGAGTAAAAGTTTTTCTGATGGAAGTCAGCCTTTTTGCCTTTTTTTATTACTCGGCTTCAGTTTGGGCTGTGTTTCTTCATGTGTTTCTTCACCAAGTTGTTGGCTTAAAAGCAGGCTTACAGCGAATCAAGGTATTCCTGTGAACAGGGCTTCGAGCAACCTGGTCTAGTGAAAGGTGTCCCTGCACGTGCAGGGGTTTGGAACCAGATGAGCTTTAAGGTCCCTTCGACCTCAAACCGTTCTGTGATTCTATGATAATGTGCTAGTTCGGGTTTACGCTCGAAACAGTCAGTTGTGCCGGGTCTGATTTTTAATATAGGAGAGTGCATAGGGAAGTATGAAACAGTGACTCAAACACTACTCTTTCCTTCCACAGTTCCCCCACTGTGGTCCAAAAAGGTCCACTGATCATTTTGTCTGCCTCTTGTATCACTTGTATTGCATCCTTTGCTCTGCTGTCGTGTACTTCTGGAGGGGTGTGTGCAAGAACGTGTGACAGTGGCTTTTGTATATTGTGCTGGGGTGTGTGTGGGCTGGTGCTGTTGTGTGCAAAAGTGCCACATTTGGGTGTGATTTAAGCTTTTTAAGTGGAAGGATACCTGGGTTTTGGATAGCTTTGCTTCCTCCCTCTTGGCCTAAGAAGGGAAGAAGTGTGTGGTGTGCAGATCAAGCTATCACTTAAGTGCTAAACACTCTTCCTGATTATAAATAAATGTCTTCATTTCACTGAAAGTTGTCTTACATAGACAAAGCACAGTTAAAATGAGGTCTGAAAATATAAAGAGAAATCGGTGTTTTAGGTTCTGATACAAACTAAACTAAACCCCTCACTTTTTGGTGGTCCTTGTGACTGTTCTGAATAGGTAAGAATTACAGTTTCTTTGTCTGGGGACTGCATTCTCTCACTTGTGAGGAAGAAGTGTATATCCAGATCACTGTGGTGCCCTGTGATGGTAGTTCCTAAAGTGTAGAAGTTAATGTCCTAATTAAACATTTTAAACTCAGACCCTGTAATGCTGAAATGTGAAATACCTGAGGATTTACAGATGGTATGTCTGAGTTATTCAAATTATTAGTAAACGGTTAAGAATACAATATAAGACTGTCAATAAAGGACCAAATCCTGTTTATGACTAATGATTGCTATATTACATTATGTATTTTTTTCCTTACCTTTCCTATCCTTAAGAGTGGCTTCGTTCTCTTTCTCTCCTGATTACAGTAGTGAGCACGTTAATAGTGCTCCAGAGGTAAGTGAATTAAGTGGGTGCATGCACTCTGTATCAAATATTGTTATTGCATGGGTGGTTAATACCATGACAATTTGTGTGCGTGTGCAGTTACAGAACTGCTTCTCCCAGAGCACTGGCAAACCTCTATAAACAATTGCAGAATGATCCCAGAGCCTTTGAAATAGATTTTCTATGAAGGTTTCATCTTTTATTCAGATCTTTAAGTGTTACTGTCTTGTGATTGAAAGTGAGGAGGAATGTACAGTAAAACAGCTCTGAAAATAAGAAGTAGAAAAAGAGCAAAGTTTAGCTCACACTGCGCTCACTATATTTAGTGCTGGCCTCACGTTTACCTTGAGAAGTCGTTATTTGATTCTTTTATTACTGACATCGTGGTAGAGCCAGCTCTTGATAAGAGATTTTTTGTCTTTAATGTCAGCTCATGGAATAGATTCTACATGTAAGAGGTGGCTCGTGGGGACTGTCAAGGTGTCTGGCAAGCTCAGGGGTTTCTGAGATCTACAGAGAAGTAAGAACAGGGCATTATGACTTTGGAGAAACCAAAAGGGGAAAGGCAGAAGTACAAAATGCTTTGGAGTGGGTTCTTTTATGTTCTTGTAGTAGTTGGAAATTAAGGTTGCAAGCGCACTTGTCATTCAGGTGCTTAAGGGGTGATGAGGATATTGGGGGTGGCAAACACTAGACAGTATAGAGGTACTAGTAATGCTCAGTTACATGCTTAAGCTCAGTCATTTTAATTCTTACATTCTGTACTATATTAATAATGTGGATTCAATAAATGGCTCTACATTGAAAAATCATAATCCTATTGAATAATGGATTAATTGAAGGAAAAAATATTCTGTTGTTCTGGAAAAAGTATTTGACTGAAATATTTTTTTGCTGCCTTAGGGCTGATATCCAATTAGAGGGGTAGAGTTCCCTGTATTGGTGCTTTGTAGTGTCTGGTTTACTTTTATGGCTCAATAGCAGGTGATTTTCCTAATTATACTTGAGAAACAGTTTGACTAAATAACGTGCATGTTAACACGAAGGTTGAGCTAAATTTGCAGTATTCAACTAGTTTTTTGTATGGCTTCGCAACTAAGAATGAAATATCCCAGCAACAGTTGATATATTTCCACATTAATACACTGAAATCTACCAGGCTTCTGATAGTATCTTCTTAGCTATATGCATTTCCTGCCCCGCCCCTTTTTCTTAATTGCCAAAAATTTGTGCGAGCTTTGATTTGTGGTTCCCATGAGTTAGTATGTTTGAATTTGCTTCATTTTATCTTTAGAAAATGTTATAACTTTGGAATACTTTTAAGAAACCACACATTTCTTCACTGCTAACAGAATGAGTGTAAATATATGTAAATATATTAGGTTTATAGGAACTACTTAGTAAGTTCATTGTGAAATTTGTGTGAAGCTTTTTTCTTTCTTCACCTTCATTTTGACAATAGAAGTCTACAATGTTTTCAGAAGCAGACTGGATACCTGGATACTTTTAACATGTTGTTACAGAGATAGTGACACATTGTTTCAATTTCCACCAGGAGTGTTACAAATCCAGTTAAAATGTTACTTCGAGGTTTGTTGATTTAAAAAAAAAAACAAACAAAATGGAAAACAACAACAAAAAATGAAAACAAAACTGAAACAAACCTGCAATGCCCCAAAGCAATAAATCCACTCCAAACATTCCCAAACAAATAGGATAGCATAGATGAAGGGTCCTTCCACTACTGTTTTTACTAAGAAATAGGTAAGATGCAGTGTATATTGATCTTTATTCACAGTAAATTACCAAAAAAAAAAAAAAAAATTACTTATCAGAAGTACAAGGTACTGCAACCCTTCTGCACTAGGGTACTTGATGAGCCTAATGTTGACATGCCAACTGTTCTTGCACAGGCAACATTGAGCAAAGTGCTTTCTTATCATTTTTTTTCAGTTCTAGACAAAACGCTAAGGGAAGAGGTGATGGAGAGGTGTCTTCTGGAGGACAGGTGCCTAAGCTGCTGGGAAACCGAATTACAATAACTGGGAGGAATTGATGGATACTGGGTTTCGGTCAAGGTAGAGGAGAAATCCCGTGAAAAGGTGGAGTGATTCTGTCAGCTCAGCTCTGGTCTTTTCTATTTTTTCCAAGAAAGTAAGAGCTGCTGAGCTGGGAATCCTGTCTGTGTGGCAGGTAGGGAGGAAAATGATATGGAAGGCAGGTCCACCATGGAAAGTTCTTATTTTATATGTAAAATTAAAAACCATGGTCTGGCAATTAATAATTAATGGACTTGCTCAAAGGTGTTTATAGCTTCACTGGACCTGTTTATGCATGGGTATGGACCATTAGGGAGTTGTACAAAGGGGGACAAAGAAAAATGTGGCTCTCACCCTCCACAACCACCTGTGGTAGTGAGAGTCTGTTTAGCATGAATGGAAGGTGTGTGGGATATGTCTTTTCAGCACGAGCTTTTTCCCCAGAAGCTACTGCTTGTTCTGCCTGACTCCTTTGCTTATTGAGAAATGGTGGCTGATTGGTGACTTCAAACTGAAGGACTCTCTACATCTATGTTCCTCCTGTGCCAGCCATTCTGAGTGCTGGTCACTTTTACTGGATAGCTATCTTATTTTTTTTTCAGCACTTTCCTGTTGTTGTGGAGATATGTTCAGGACTCTGCATGTTGTTCAAGACTCAACACTATGCAGGGGTATAATTTAATTTGCTGTCTTGACTTGTTTTGTTGTCCTAACAGTTCTTAGAGTTTCTGTTTCAGCTAGGTAGGGTGTTTGAAATCTTTTCACCTTCACTGGCATTCTCCACCCTGCCTGTGTTAGGTTGTGTGTTTTTTTTTTTGTCCCTTAGTGGGTTTTTGTTGCATAAACACAGGAAATGTGTGGTCCAGAGCACTGAACTGTCTGGGGTTAAATGAGGCGGCTTCCTGATCTGTCCCTGTCTGGTTGTCATTGTTCTATTCTTCCCATCCATGTTGCTTCCTTGGAGATGCTGTCACATATGACTGCTTGTCTGGTATTTCCCTAACCCAGTTTCTTAATAATTATTTGTTAAGAAAGAGCAGCAATGAAGGTGCTTGAAGTAACTTAAGTTCTTAGATTCTATTCTGAATTGTGAATTTACTGAGTATCTAGGATGTCCTGCTTGCTGTGAAGGGGACACCTATATGTTGATGTTCGTTATTGTCTTGAGCATGCAGTGATGAGAAATAATTTTACATAACTTTGTTGCCGTGATGGTGTGAGTGTAACCCTGCTTGTGCATTGACTTTGGCTGTCCTGTTGCAGTGATTGTTAGCAGGACTGAACCTAAAACTACCTGTTCAGTCACATCTTTTCTAGAGTGTTCCCTTGCTATGTTAAATAAAAGCATACCAAAGATTTAATTCTGATGGTAGCTTTGCTTTTGAGAAGGATGCTCACCTAGATGTCCTCTGTATGTTCCTCTCTACCTAAGTTATTATATGTTTCTTAGCCTAAACTTCAATTTGTTTGAATAATGCTGTGGCATTAGCACAGTTGTTTACTTTCTTTTACTAATGAGAGCAAGTCTTTTTAGGTGATTTTATGTTTTGTTGCTTTAGCTGTATGCAGAATTGGCTTTCTTCATATAAAATCAGTATGAAATGTTGCTTTTCCAGAAATCTTGAATGAAGAAAACAAAGCTCTGTAGATAGTTTTGAACAGTGTATCTGCATTTCCTGAAAAATTTAAGACCGGCCACTACCAGAGTCCTAAATTGGGCTGTAGGAGAAGTCATAATATGCGTCTGTCTGCCAGATGAGTTAAATCTTTCCCCTTTTGGGGTGATTTATACTGGAGAGAATATAATATGAGGTCATTTAGCATATAAAGTTTGCTTAAAGGCATATATATTGCCTATAACATGCTGAAGGTATTAAGCAGATTTCTGTCAGTGGAAAACATTAGAATCTAATATTTTGAATTATAAAAAAAATGAACTATTTCAGCAATGTGGACAGTGCTGTCTTGTGGTGGGTTGCAGCTGGAGCTCTCCACTGATCGCTGGAGAAGGAAGCAGAGCTTTGTCTGCTTGTGTGCCTTAGTGCTGAAGAGCTCTGTGATTTTAAGATTTGATTTTTAAATTTGACATTATTGTGAAAGAAATTCAAAATTAATTTTATCATCTTTATTCCTTCAACCAGGTAAAGTATTATTTTAAATTATTTAAATGACTTAAGCTCTTTTCTTAATAGCACCTGAATGACCATGAACATGATACTTTTTGACAAAGGATGAATATGTGAGTGGTTTTGAGTTAAGCAGTACTAAGTAATCTAATTTGGGTTTTTTGGTCTTTCTTCTTTAGCAGCTGAGTCTCAGCTGCTGTGAGTGGGTTTTTGTGGACTGGATTTATTAATGATTTTTATTTTAGTTTTAAGGAAGGCAGTTTTGCTTAAGTTCCTGAAAACTTTCCTGACTTACCATTTAAAGAAGACTCTTAAGTCATCAGTTTCTACCTCTTGGATAAAATTACTAAGTGGTCAGTTTTATTCAGATGTTTTTGACTGTATATGTAGCTTGATCTATTTAAGCTGGTGAGGAAATAAAGTCTCATCCTTTACCTCTGGCTAGTGAGTATTGTCCTCTTCCCTTGCTTCTACAAACTGAATCACTCCAAACTCTCCCATCTTCCTGGGTTGCTTTTTAGCCAGGCTGGCTCTCCAGAAACTGAGGCTAAGCTCATGGTTTCAAGAAGAGTGAACGGAAGCAGGAAGAGCATGAGGATGCTACTTACTGTGGTGTCAGCCACAGCACATTAGCAGCAGTCTTAAAGTTCTGCCTTATAGAAATTCTCTTCCAATTTTAGCTCTTTAGTTCAATTGTGGTTTTGTAAGAAACAAACCAGTTTACCTTAATTCTACTTATCCTCCTCCACTACCCTCCCCCAAGCTGCATTGTTTCTTCATTTCAGGAAAGTACAAAAACAGAACAATAAGCAAACTTCTCAGAATATTCAAGTAATTTCCATTTAATGCATCTTTGGGGCTAAGGGGAGAAAAGTCTCCATCTTTGCTGCTTGAAGAGATGAAACTGCTAGTTTCATGACATTTTCACTCTCTAGTAAAGGAGAATCGCATCACTCAACTCTGAATTTCTATATTTAGTTACAATAGAATTTTTGAGGCTGCTTTGAATGTAATCTCTTTTCTCCTGAAGTCATCCTGTGGTGCAGTTTCACACTGTGCTTCAGCAGAGATAAATTTTGGCTGCTGCCAAAAAGCGTCAGAGCTTTGTGGTGCCTTTTCCTGGTTTGCCATGGCTCTAGGGGTCGTGAGTCCACGGTAAGAGCTGACAAGCTGGTTGGTGTGGAAGAAACTCTTGTATCAGGTTTGCCATCATGTCAGTAGTCTGAATGACCTTAATCTGTACAGCCATTAGCTCCTGTGCAAGAGAGTGGACTTTATTTCAGGAGCCAGGGAATGGAGAGTGCTGCTTCTTTTCCTTTTTAGCCTGCAGTTACCTTGCATTAGATCCAAACTGAGATTTTTGTAAGTTTCTTCTGTCTGTTAACTGCTCTCCCTAAGTGTTTAGGATCCAGCAAAATGATTATTTCACATCTTTCTTGTTCCTGTTCTTTAAAATGCTTTTTTAAACCTCATTGTCATCCTCCCATATCCATTTTAAGCCAGTCAAGTGTCTTTTTTTAAAATGTGCCTCTAAATTATTTTTTTTTTTTTTAAATTGGTATAATGATACCTTTAAAAAGAATATAGTCTCTATACAGCTAGAACTCGTTATTGAGGTGCTTTTTGTATTTCTGTGGGCTTTGGCTATCCTCAGGAATGTGTATTCTTTGAGAAGACAATTGAACACGGTATGTAAAAAAAAAAAAAAAAAAAAAACACACAAAAAAAAACACAAACCCAAAAAAAAAGCCTCTGTCTTTCCTGATTTCTGCAGTTGGGCTGGACTTTAATGTTCCCATCACTTCACTTGAAGGCTTTTATGGAGTTTGTCTTGTTTTGTACTGTCATGAATCAATAAATGCAAGATTAACTAGAGTAAGCTTGCCTAAAACATAAGGTAAATTATATTGCTGTCTGCACCATCTTAATATATAAATATTTCTGTTGGGGAAGTTATTAATTACTAAAACAAACTGCCAAGGGAAGTGCTAGATCCATCACCTCTTGATATGGTCAGTCCCCTGGATGATGCCCATTTCATTACGTTCTTCAATCTTCCCTTTTGGCAGATCTAGTGATCATGTGTCCATGGGATGATCTAGTTCAAGACACTGGCCAGAGATGAATCCAACTGGAAGGGAACCAGCTGGCTAATTTGGCAGCAAACTAAACAGGCACACCCTGGAGCAGCATAGCTGTGAGCACAAGGGGAGAGGCAGTGGTATGGGAATGAGTAGGGAGAGAGCATGCAGGGTCATTCCTTCATCCTCAGACTGCTGGAATTGCTATAAGAAACTCTATTTTCTGGAAATGACTGAAGCAACCATTCCTGAAAAGCAGAGCCCCTCTGTTTGGTTTCTGAAGTCGTTAAGTGAAGAATATATTATTTGGTTCAGAGTTTCTAGTACAAGACTTTATACAAATTTAGCTAGATTTGTAAGCTGCCTGGGAGCACTGGCAGAGTTTCAGATGACTATCTGAAGAGCAGGCCATGGGCTGTTTAAAACCTCAGTGTCCCAAGCAACACTTCCTTTTGTGTTTATCAGAGCTGATGCTGTTCTGAAGCCCAGTAAAGTGAGATGCCATTCTGAAATGGAGGCAGTGGATGTGCTGAGGGGAGTAAGTCTTCTGTAGACATGAAGGTGTGGTGCCTGGGAGTAGGAATATTAGAAACAGTCTTGGATGCAGCCCTTTGCAAACTGAAGAGAGTTTGAAGGCATTTCTTGTAGCTGCAAGAGCTATAGGGCTGTATGTGAATTAACAGTATGTTTCTTTGCAAGTAAAAGCACAGTTGATAGTGCATGAAATAGCTTCCTTTAATTTCGATGTATCCATCATCTTACTCATTTGTGGGAAGAGGGTTTGCTCTTTCAGTCTTAATGCTGCAGCCTTATTGAGAGAGAATCATAAAATATATGCATGGATTGTAATATAAATGGCTTCTAACGTGAGGGTAGTAGAAGAAAACCTGCCCTGATAGATAAGTAGTAACAGGAAGCTTCAGGCTGGATGCAGAGCAGATGAAATAAAGCTCTTTATGAAATGTGAGATGTGGTGTCAGCAGAATAAGACTCAGCTTGCCATCTCCATGCAGCAAGACAACTGTGCTGATTTCCTATCAAGACAGAGCTGCTGGGTCTTGCTGTGCGCTGCTGTATCATGCTTTTGCAGTTCTGAGCAGTGATTGAAGTGGTAAATCCTGACCTGTGTTTTTTAAAAAGCTGAGGTTATATTGCTGATTTTCCTCTCCTCTTGATTTTACTTTTTATGTGGATAGTTGGGTTTCCAGCGTTATGCCCGGTAGTTGTGAAATATTTGGGGACAGTCAAATGAATTTCCTTCATGTTTCTGAAATCCAAACTACTAATTCAAGTGAATGTGTTGAGAATGGTGGAGTTGATGGTTAGCTTTCTATGAACTTAGGTTCAGGTGCTTAGTATTCTGATCACAGCCATTGGTATCCCTTACCCCGGACAGCTTTTCATAACCCCTCGTAAGGCCTCTGCTTCCTTCCTGAATTCTTCAAATACTGATTGTTCTGTGTTACTATCAATTAGCTCTGCAAGACATAGCACATTCTATAGCTGTTTCCAAGCTGCATATTTGGTGATTAGCTAACCATCATGTTACATGAGTGAGAGTGTTGGGGCAGTCCTCCCATCTTTTGCTCAGAGAGAGCTGCGATTTTGATGTTTCAGTGCTGACTCTGTGGAAAAAAAAAATAGTACAGCTTTTATTTTGGAGATGCTACTCTTCTGGCATGTCTCAACCAAATGGGAGTACAGAGGAAGAATTATTGGGCGCAAAGCAGAAGGATAGGCTCCTATGGATGCTCATGCAAGCCTGTTTTCTTCAAATGCTCAATACTATGATCAAGTACCTAAAAAAAACCAAAACCTCATAGTGAATGAGGAGGGAATGGTTGATGTGCTGCAGTAGTACTGGGGAAATGGGCCAACAGGAACCTCCTGCAATCCCAAGAAGACAAATACATAATCCAGCATCTAGGAAAGAACAACCTCACTGTCTACTAGGTGGCACAAGCGGGATAGTATCTAGCAGGTCATGGGAAGTGAGTATTCCCCACTACTTGGCATTCACAAGGCTGTCTCTAAAACAGTGTCTGGTTCTGCTTCTCCCTCCCATCAAATGCAAAGGAGATGCCAACAAAGCAGTGAGTTGAGTGTGGTTAGCAGGCTGGTGGATATAGTGAGCAAGGAGTTAGTTTAGCTTGGAGAAGAGAAAGACACTTTCCTTGGAGGCACAGTGAAAAAAATATAAATCAGTGGCTGCAAATTAGGACAATGGTAATTCCTATTGGAAGTAATGGGGAAAGATTACTATGAGAGTTGAGTAGCAGAAGTTGCCCAGGGTGCCTGTTTTATCTTTATCTTTTGAAGACTTTCAAAACTTAAGGTAGGCAGTGCCTTGAGTGAGCTGAGGTTCTGAGGTTGAGTGATACGAGGTGCCTGAGTGATCTGAGGTTAGCCTTGCTCTGGCTGGTTTGGCGTAAATAACCTAGAGAAAGTGTCTTCACTTTCAGACCTTGTTTTATTGTGATTTGAAGTATTGTGAGCCATGTTGGTTTAAATCATCATCTCAAAATATGCTTAAATCCTTCTAAATTCAAGTTACGAATGGGTGTTTAAAGGACTTGATCTCTGAACTTTTAGAACATAATTGAGCTAATGAAGCTGTTTTATCTCCTTTAAAACTCTCTGACTGAGATTGTAGGGTGTCCTTGAATATTTGCCATTACAATGGCATTTGTAAAAATCTACTGCATAAGGATTTCTCTCTATGCATTTCAATCATCAATTAATTTTTTTTTGTATTGACTAAAATGTCCACACTAAAAAGTAAATTAAATTTATTAATGCCATAATTTGTAGGGACTGTGCTGACAACACGAAGTTGGAGGGAATCACTTGACCCTTTTTTTAATGGTAAGTGTATTCTGTGGTTTTTGCAAGATCCCAATCTGGGACCATTTAGACTATTGCATCATGTCTGTTTTTAAAGATGAAGGCAACACTTTGTGCATGTTCCCAATGATGCTTTTAAGTTTCCATAAATGTATTTCAAAGCCAGATTCTTGCCATGTTTGCAGAAATACTAATTGTCATTCTGAATTAGATATATGCCAAATTGTAAACTGTCTATTAAACCTGCTTCCTCCTCCTCCTCCCCCCCCCCCTTTTTTTTTTTACTGAGAGTGAAAGGAGTTTTCTTTTGGTTTAAACCCAAAGCTTTCAGAGACTTTCTTGTTTTTGTTACTTGTGAATTCGTAACCTGGAGCTATGACTATGCTGTCATTTTTGGCTAGAAGAGTCCTGAAAAAAATCTGCAGGAGGAGTTGGAGCTTTTGTAGTATCATGAGGTCCTGATATCCAAGGAGGCAAACTTTTATACAATTCAAATACAGTTGTTTGGTTGTCTGTTTGGTTGGGTTCTTTGGGTTGTGACTTTGTAAAAAGAATTTTAACCAAGATAAGCCACAGACTCTTCAGCTTCAAATATTTTCAAGCTAATTGTCTATTAGAGGTTTTAAGGGAAAAACCTGTGAATAGGTGTTGACCCTGTGGTACTTTTATTGCTTATTTGGTGCTTTGTATTTGAACTAAATCTGAATGAGCTATGGTCTTTTTGTTTTTCAGAGCTTTTTGGCATGACTTTAGTTTAGCAGCTTTTGTAATTTGGTGGTTTGTGACTCGCCTTGACTGTTTTGCCAAAGAGATGTTATAAAATTGACTTAAAGGAAGGAAGAGAGGAAGAGGTGTAAATCTATATATGGAGCAGTGTCTAAGTCATGACTTCAGAAAATGTAGTGTGCTTTTTTAAAAATATGTCCCCCTGTGCCCTCTAAGATTCCTGGTTTTCTCTGCGTATTAAATTGGTAGCAGTGTTTCATCTTTGTGAAGACTTCTGCTACCTTTCCTGCAGGTCTTACCTCTCATTTCCAGGCTGGTTTCTTGCAGTGAGCTCTAATCAGACTGAAGGAGATAATCAGAAAGTGATGTTTTGTGCTGCTTCCTAGCATAACTTCCCAGGTAAAAAACATTTTGTCCTCTTCTATCCTTACAAGGTAATACTAAATACCTGTGTGTGGTAGAGACATTACTGCAATTCTTCCTATTTCATGTTGCCTTTTGCAGGCAATTCCTGCTCCTAAAAGCAAGGGGTAAATCAAATCCACAATCCTAACATTTTGTAAGTTTGCAACTAAGTTTGAGACAAGTATTTCTGATAATGTTGGTGAAAGCTTGATCAGATGCTGCTTCTAGAGTTGGTTTAATATACCTGCAGTGGGGAATGTATCACTAAAATGTTTTGTTTCCCAGCTGGCTAGTAATGATGACTTATCTACAGGATACAGTTGTAAAATTATGAGGGTATGTTGTAAAATTAAGGGGAGATGATTCGCTTTAAGGAAGCGAAAATTGACATGTTTAATTTTTTAAGTGTGTTCTATTATACACGGTGGTAACCACTTGAATGCAGTCTAAACAATTATGGGAGCCTGAAGCAGGAAAATGAGGCATGCTTGTCTGACATCTCTAATGCTTCAGGGCAGACTGCTGGTCAGTATTTCTGCTACACTTCAATTTCCTTCACAAAGTATCTTACTAATCGTGCTGGAGCCAGCTTGAGAAGCTGATGTTTGAGATGATTACTGTTAGAATGCAATAGTTTCTCAATACTTGAAAGAGTTTGGGAGAAAAAGTGTACATTCTTCACGGTTTTCAGTTGTTCATTTTCCTAGTTATTTCAGCCAGTCTTACTGGGCTGTAAAATTAGACATAATATTTTATTAAGAATTTGTGGTGAGTCATTTCTTGGAGAATGTACCATTGACTTGTTCAATCTAAAAATGACAGGTGGATCCAGGGCAGCTTTCAGATGGACCAGTTCTATGCTGACAGAAGCAAGGCTCCTGCCTTTAGACAGTCTCATGGGTAGATTGCTATTTTTGGTTTTATTTTCCTTTTTTTTTTAAGGCAAGCTATTGATGTAGAGGGATTATTGTTCTAAGCAGAGAATTTTTGTGCTAGAAAGGGGTGATGCAGAATAAAGTAAGTTACAAAAACAGTAACGAAAAATAGCAGACACTGCAGGATAGAAAGGAAAATGAAGAAGAAAAAAGCAAAATTTACTCAGATTACCTTAACACTGACTTTGACAGTAGCTGAAGCTGGCTTGTGATTGTACTAGCTGAGAACTTGTGTTTGGGATGTCAGTGGCATAGCAGCGAAAACGTATCTTTTGAGAGGAGCGTTCAGTGGCTGATATTAATTTAGTTTGGCCAAATTCTGCAGACCTGCCTGTCAGCTGCAGGTGTAAAATTCTAAATATGAGAAACTTTAATGAGGGATCTAACAGATCTTGGGGATCACATGAAATCTGTGAAAGTCACAGAACGTCTGTTGTGAAACATCCTGAAAGAGAATATGGGCAGGGACAGCTTCCACTGTACCAGGTTGCTCCAAGCCCCATCCAGCCTGGCCTTGAACACTGCCAGGAATGGGGCAGCTTCTCTGGGCAACCTGTGCCAGTGCCTTACCACCCTCACAGTAGAGAACTATGGCAGGAGTATTGTGTGCAGTTCTGGTGTCCTCAACATAAAAGGAACATGGAACTGTTGGAACAAGTCCAGAGAAGGGCCACGAGGATGATCAGGGGACTGGAGCACCTCCCGTATGAAGACAGGATGAGGAAGTTGGAGCTGTTCAGCCTGGAGAAGAGAAGGCTGCATGGAGACCTCCTAGCAGCCTTCCAGTATCTGAAGGGGGCCTATAGGGATGCTGGAGAGGGGCTCTTCATTAGAGACTGTAGTGACAGGACAAGGGGTAACGGGTTAAAACTTAAACAGGGGAAGTTTAGATTGGATATAAGAAGGAAATTCTTTCCTGTTAGGGTGGTGAGGCACTGGAATAGGTTGCCCAGGGATCACCATCCCTGGCAGTGTTCAAGGGCAGATTGGACGAGGCCTTGGGCGATATGAATTAGCGTAAGGTGTCCCTGCCCATGGCAGGGGGGTTGGAACTAGATGATCTTAAGGTCCTTTTCAACCCTAATGATTCTATGATCTCAGCCAACAAGTGGATAAAGCTGCTAAGATTGAAGTGGCTCAGATGGACTTAGATTGGCAACATAAGGGTGAATTATTTTTGGTCTGGTGGGCCCATGACACTTAAGGCCATCAGGGCAGAGATGCAATGTATAGACGGGCTTATGATAGAGGGGTGGACTTAACAATGGACACTAAAGCCCAGGTTATTCACGACCATGAAACAGGTGCTGCAATTAAGCAAGCTAAACGGTACAATGAAAAACTACACTGAGAGCAATGGGTGGTAGGACTTTTAAACATTGGGATACACATTTACCAAAGGCCGCCTGGCTGATCAACACCAGAGGATCTGCCAACAGGGCTGGCCCAGCCCAGTCAGAACTTTTACATACTGTAGAAAGAGATAAAGATCCTGTGGTGTGCACAAAGAATTTGCTGGGGAAGACAGTCTGGGTTGCCGGCTGGGCTTAAACCATGACAGTTCTTTTCAACTAAATCTTCCCTCTGTCAGTTTAAAGCCATTCCCCCTTCTCCTGTCCCATACCCTCGTAAAAAGTATCTTTCCATCTCTCTTATAAGCCCCCTTTATATACTGAAAGGATGCAATAATTTCTCCATTATCATTAGAAAGTATAAAATACGGTGGGACCCCATACTTCAGAGAAAATAACAGAACTACTTTTTATTCCAATTTATTTCTTCCCCTCTTGCAATGGTAGTTTTTTCTTTTCCCTTTAAGCTTGTAGTATTTAATCAAAATGGAAAGATGATGGTAACTGGGCTGCTGTTGCTGAAGTTTGGGCAAGTCCCAAATGAAATACTGAATGCTGTGAATTTTAAACAGTGATTGAAAGTGGTTTTGTTGCTGTTTTTTGGAGGTGAGGGTTCCTCATATGTGTTTATTTTGAATTTTCTTTTTTTTTTTATTCTTGTTTCCTAAAAGCTATCTTTGTAACGGTTTAAAATATGTTTATTGTAAACACTGGAAAGTACTCATTAAGTTTCTAATACTGTAAGCTCTCACATATATCCAGCAGCTTTTTATTGGTGAATTGTGATAGGGAAAGATACACTGTATTCCAGAAGAATGATATATTTTCTTGATAACCAAGAAAAATTGGTTGATTGGAAAGAGTTGGTTTTTAAACTCCCTTCTAAAAAGATTGGGTTTTTAATCTGAGAGAGGAAGGAGGGCAGGGACTGGAAGGCTGAGCTGTCCCAGCACAGCACTGCATGACTGCAAGCTTAGGCCAGGACAGGTGTCTGTCTGATCAGCTGTTATGCTGGGGAAGTGGAAAGGGGGCTTGCTGGGAATCTGGCCTGACTCTATAGGGTAGAGATGGATTGCCATTGCTCATCTAATGCTGCACCTAAAAAACCTGAGACATGGGATGTCTTGTTAAGTCTATGAAGGCTGTTGCTTCAAATGGAGCAAATCCTGTTGGGATCCAAACCAAGTGCCTCCTGGTTGGCAGCAGGGTGTTTGTGGTGCTCCCTGAGTTTGGATGGACACGGCTGATCTGTTTTTATGTAGAATCAGCTTGGGTCCAACAGTGTGTGTATTGAAGGCATCTTTAGTGCTTGAAAGCAAGTTTTGTTTGCCCAGCACCTGAACCAATAAATTCTACAGGTTTAGGTTCTCTGACTCTGAAATAATCCACTACTAGATGAAATAATACACTACAGGAATAATCAGTTTACAGCAGATTGGGAACTATTTGTATATGCTTAAAAGAAAATGTACATGGAATAGCATGGAAATCTCTCAGTTCCACTGGCAGTATATTGTTATATTATGAACTAATGCAAGAACCCTGTTGGCTCAGGGCACTTTGGTTAAAAAAAGACCTTAAGTCAATATTTGGTATATGAGGTTGGCATTATCTTAAACTGCAGAGTCCCTCCTCTGCCACATCCCTTCCTTGTGACAGCAGCAGTTTGTTTGCCTAGCATATAGGGGATCAAAGCTTTACGAGCAGGAAGTAATGTGCCTGCCTTGGTACAGAGCTGTTTATCAGGGCTGGAGCTGGCAAAACTGGTATGGCTCATGTGGGAATAGGGACAGGTAGAAATGGCTGTCCTATGTGTCACTGCTATTTATGATCCCAAGCAGGAAGCACCTGACCTCCTTCTGAGCTACTTGTGAGGGTGGAACATCTTGCCTGTGATGCTTAGTGCTTTCAGTAGTCTTTGTAACGCAGCTGTTTTGCACTTCCTCCACGTGGAATGTGAATGTGATGATTCCACATGGGTCAGCTTGGTTAAGTGTCTGCAGTTCTGTATACTGTGACTTAAAACTATTGACTTAAGGCTGTGGTGAGCTGTACTGTAAAATATCTGTAGACTGTATGGTGTCCGCTAGTTAAATATACTCTTTCCTTGTTTAATTTCTTAATATCTTGGAACTGCAGCCCTGCCATTGGATTTGACAGGAATCCAGTGACCTCATGTTGTCTATGCATTATGTTAGCATGTGGTTTCATGGTAGATTCCAGCTAGGTGCAAAGCAGCAAGTGCCAGGGGGCGAGATGAGTGGATCCATAGGAAGAAACTGCTGGTGTTAGGGACCTAGCATTTGTGGTGCATGTTTTGGGTGGTTTTATATCATTGTAATTCTAGTCTCATCCCATGGATTTAACATCAGTTAAAGATCAGCATGCATTGAGTGTTTCTGGGCTGCATATCTTTGATTTAGTTTCAGTGAAAGTAAATCCAGATTTCTTGATGTGAGACTGCTCCACACCATGAACTGAAGTACAATAGATGAGAATGGTTTGAAGTTTCATGAAGAAGCGTGCTCCTGGTCTGGACTGTAGCAACGATGTAGATGTTGATCTAAGTTGGGTTTGATGCAGTCCTCTATCTCTGACCCTGCAGTGAGCCATTCTAGGGAGGTAAACTTGCAGAAAGTTGGCACTAAATAGTTTTCTTAAACTGATTCAGCAGGAATATAAATAAATACTAATTTAAATGCAGAGCAGGGGGAAGGGAGCATGGGAATTCACACAGAAGAGGGGGTGGGATCACAGCATTCTCGGGTTAAGTTGTCTTAGAAGTACAACTTTACAGGTTTCCCACTTTGAGTTGGTGATATAGCTGTATTGGGCACCAGGAGAGGGTAAGTAGGAAATACTGTATGTTTCCATCTGTTCAGGGTTCAGTCTGTAGGCTGCTGCTTATGCTGATGGCTACTGGGGCATGAAAGGAAGGAAAGAAACATCTTGAACAAGACTAGTGGTCACTGTGTTTTCCCTAATAGTGGTGGATGTGAGGTACTTCTCTATTCAGTGTGAGGAAGACCAAACCCACATATGTACCCCAAAAGCATATTTTGATTTTTGGAGAACTGATTATTGTGGCCATTGTGAGTTGTTGTGTAAACAAGAGAGTGAATCACAGGAGCAGATGCAGAGCAAAAGAACTTGGCTTCAGAGCAGTGGAGACTCTTGTCCAGGAGGGATTTGTCTTTGATTGCCAAACCCTGGTGCTCACCTTGTGCACGTGTGTTAACCAGGAGAGCTTTGCCAGGGCAAAACTCAGGCAGGTTTGGGAGCAGGGTCTAGAATTCTAAGGGCAATGGAAGTCCACCAGGTTTCCTTATTTGAGCATATGGGTTGTCACCAGTAACTCCAGTCAATGAGCTGGCTTCAGTTGGAGCTCAGCTCAGATGCCTCTATACAAATGACCGTAGCATGGGGAACAAACAAGAGGAATTAGAGATGTGTGCACGTCTACGGGGGTATGATATAATAGGCATCACAGAAACATGGTGGGATGACTCCTATGACTGGAGTGTTGGAATGGAAGGTTACAGGCTCTTTAGGAAAAACAGGCCTGGCAGGTGGGGAGGGGGAGTTGCCCTTTATGTTAGGGATAGGCTGGAGAGTATGCAACTCTGTCTGGGGACAGGTGAGCAGTCCAGAGAGTTTGTGGGTCAGGGTTAAAGGGAATATAGCTATGGGAGCCATTACTGTGGGGATCTGTTACAGACTGCCTGATCAAGGAGAACCTGCGGATGAAGCACTCCATAGACAGATAGGAAAAGCCTCACGCGCACAGGCCCTTGTTCTCATGGGTGACTTCAACCACCCTGACTTCTGTTGGAAGGATGGTACGGCCTGGCACAAGCAATTCAGGAGTTTCCTCGATTGTGTAGAAGACAACTTCCTTCTGCAAGTAATAGAGGAGCCGACAAGGAGAGGTGCCATGCTTGACCTCGTGCTCACCAACAGGGAAGGGCTCGTTGGAAATGTGATGCTCCAGGGCAGCCCTGGATGCAGCGATCACGAGATGGTCGAATTTGAGATCCTCAGGACAGTGAGAAGAGCGTGCAGCAAGCTCACTGCCCTGGACTCAAAAGAGCAGACTTTGGCCTCTTCAGGAACCTGCTTAGTAAGGTTCCATGGGATACAACCCTAGAGGGCAGAGGGGCCCAAGACTGTTGGTTGATATTCAAGGGTCACCTGCTACAAGCTCAGGAGTGTTGCATCCCAACCAGAAGGAAGTGCAGCAGGAGGGCCAGGAGACCTCCTTGGATGGATAAGGAGCTGCTGAGGAAAATTCAAATGAAAAAAGAGGCTTATAGTAAGTGGAAGCAAGGACAGGTGGCATGGGAAGAGTACAGGGATGTTGTCTAGAAAGCTAGGGACCAGGTTAGGAAAGCTAAGGCCGAGTTAGAATGAAACTTAGCTAGAGGTATTAAAGATAACAGGAAGGGATTCTACAAGTACATAGCAAATAAAAAACAGACTAGGGAGAATGTAGGCCCCCTCAGGAAGCTCTCGGGAGAACTGGCTACACAGGATTTGGAGAAGGCTGAGGTTCTGAATGACTTCTTTGCCTCGGTCTTCACTGGCAAAGGCTCTGACCAAACCACCCAAGTCTTGGAAGGCAGATGCAGGGACTGTGAGAATGAAGACCTTGGGCCCATGGTAGGAGAGGAACTGGTTTGAGACCATCTTAAAAATCTGAATGTGCACAAGTCCGTGGGTCCTGAAGGAGCTGGCAAATGAAGTTGAGGACCCGCTGTCCATCATATTTGAGAAATCCTGGCAGTCAGGTGAAGTTCCCAACGACTGGAAAAAGGGAAATATAACCCCCATTTTCAAGAAGGGGAAAACGGATGACCCAGGGAATTACAGACCAGTCTCACCTCTGTGCCTGTCAGAATCTTGGAGCAGATTCTCCCGGATGGCATGCTAAGGTACATGAAAAACAAGGTGCTTGGTGACAGCCAAGCATGGCTTCACTAAGGGGAAATCCTGCCTGACCAATTTGGTGGCCTTCTATGATGGGGCTACAGAACTGATGGACAGGGGTAGAGCAGTTGATGTCATCTACCTGGACTTGTGTAAAGCGTTCGACACTGTCCCACACAACATCCTTGTCTCTAAATTGGAGAGGCATCAATTTGATGGATGGACCGCTTGGTGGATAAAGAACTGGCTGGATGGCCGCACACAAACAGTTGTGGTCAATGGCTCAAAGTCTGGCTGGAGACCAGTAACGAGTGGCATCCCTCAGGGATCAGTGTTGGGACCGGTCTTGTTCAACATCTTTGTCGCTGACATGGACAGTGGGATTGAGTGCGCCCTCAGCAAGTTTGCCGATGACAGCAAGCTGTGTGGTTCGGTTGATACCCTGGAGGGAAGGAATGCCACCCAGAGTTACCTTGACACACTTGTGAGGTGGGCTGATGCCAACCTCATGAAGTTTAACCATGACAAGTGCAAGGTCCTACACCTGGGTTGGGGCAATCCCAGGCACAGCTACAGGTTGGGCAGAGAAGAGATTCAGAGCAGCCCTGTGGAGAAGGACTTGGGGGTGTTGGTTGATGAGAAAATGAACATGAGCCGGCTTCAGTGTGCGCTCGCAGCCCAGAAAGCCAACCGTATCCTGGGCTGCATCAAAAGGAGCGTGACCAGCAGGTTGAAGGAGGTGATCCTGCCCCTCTACTCTGCTCTTGTGAGACCTCACTTGGTGTATTGTGTGCAGTTCTGGTGTCCTCAACATAAAAAGGACATGGAACTGTTGGAACAAGTCCAGAGAAGGGCCATGAGGATGATCAGGGGACTGGAGCACCTCCCGTATGAAGACAGGCTGAGAAAGTTGGGGCTGTTCAGCCTGGAGAAGAGAAGGCTGCATGGAGACCTCCTAGCAGCCTTCCAATATCTGAAGGGGGCCAATAGGGATGCTTCATTAGAGACTGTAGTGACAGGACAAGGGGTAATGGGTTAAAACTTAAACAGGGGAAGTTTAGATTGGATATAAGAAGGAAATTCTTTCCTGTTAGGGTGGTGAGGCACTGGAATAGGTTGCCCAGGGAGGTTGTGAATGCTCCATCCCTGGCAGTGTTCAAGACCAGGTTGGACGAGGCTTTGGGTGATATGAATTAGTGTGAGGTGTCCCTGCCCATGGCAGGGGGGTTGGAACTAGATGATCTTAAGGTCCTTTTCAACCCTAACTATTCTATGATTCTGTGATTCTATGACTCAGGTCAGGTAACAGAGGATTAATTATGTGGTGTTGAAGTGAGAAAAAACATTCTTATAACCACTACTTATGTTTAACACTTCTGGGGGTGTTTCCATTGTTCAGCATTTAAACACCTGAGCTACTTTTTCAGTGTTAAGGTCTGTCTTCAGTGGCCAAATTTATACTGTGGTATTGCTATTAAAGCGGCTGGAACACCTGGATCTCACAAATTGTAGGTATGTTTCTGGGGAAAAATAATTGGAAGGAGCTTTCTCCTTTAGACCAACATCTGATTTTGAGATAGCTGTGAAGAAAAGTATGATAGTTACAAGGACAAGATTGTATCTTCTGTTGTCTTTTGTGTCCGCTGTAAGCTTGCTATCTGCTATAAACCTAAACACCTTAGTAAAAATTAAATACCTTAGTAACTCTATGTATTCATACATAATAACCAATGTTAAATTGGTTTTATAGGAGTCTAAACTGTTGTGTTTTTTTTTTGTGATGGATAAGTGGAAATAACAGTGCTAATAAAGTGTGGTTTGGGCAGTTAGCGACTGTCTGTTAGGATAAATTGGGAAAGCAAAATCTCAGTTTCTAGTGTAACTGCAGTTCTGCTGGCAAGATGTTTTTGGAGGCCACACAACTTTCCAGAATTCATGCTCCAATAAATGATTTAGAATATGAACTGACCTAAAACATCTCTGAAGAGACCTTTATAGAGCATGCATACACCTCAAGCTCCTCTTGCTGCTTAGTGTCGGACTGTCCTTCCAGGTCTGCAGCAAGTTTCAGCAAGGCTTCTTGAGTAGTTTGAGAGTTATATGCAAGGATTTCAGTTATACCACCATTTTTTTATTTTTTTTTCATTTTATAAGCTTTTAAATGTGGGTTTTCATGGGCTTTATTTTGTATCTGGTTTGTATCTTTTTTTCTGGCAACCACAGAAAGGTCACTGGATTCTGATAGTATCGTAATATCCTAAACAAAGTACCGAGAATGTGAAATTGTTCTCTTTCCTGGATGAGTCTCTGACAATTGGTTATTCTTATTGAAGGCACAGGCATGCTAGAATTTCAGTGTGTTTCCACTTTTCCTTCATTTATTTATAGATTTCTTTTTGGAGGGCTCCAGAGAGCCTTAGTTACCTCTTAACAGCCACCTTCAGAAAGAGTCTGAGTAGCTGAAGACTTCCTTTGTTTAAAATCAGTGAAGGTGGGTGTTATGCAGCCGTGCTTATCAGGAGGCTTGCCCTCTGCTTTGGCATGGGGATGTGGTTGGCAGAAAAGCCGGTTATGTCAGTTTTGGAGAAGCAGAGTCCACCTGTGCCAGCAGTGACTGAATGCCTTGTGCAGGCAGCGTTACTGTGTTGGCTAACAGTGGGAGCTGTTCTGCCAAGGAGGCAGTTCTGTTCTGTTAGGATGCTTGTTGTCCTTGCTGTGGGGAACAGCGTAGTCTGTAGTTGTTGACAGGGCTGACTGGCTTTGATGTGTTTATTCCAGTTTATTGTTTCATTAGTCAAGTTGTCATCTTATTCAAAACCTTGAGCTGAACAGGCCGTTCCCATAAAGCCTGCTATAACCACATTTCTCTGAAAGATGTCCCATCAGTACTTTTTTACTTAACACTGTTGATTTAATATCAATCTCCTGCCCCTGAAAATGGGTCAAAACCTTCAAAAATCGCTGTCTGGGACGTTTTCTGGTTATGTTGGATGGCAGAAAGTTGCCACCTAAGGTATATCTTTGGCTCAAATCAGTAACATAATCACTAAGGCTGGAAGGCATCTTTGAGATGATCTTGTCCAACTCTCCTCTAGGAGCAGTCAGCTACAGCAGGTTGCTCAGGACCGTGTCCAGTTGGGTTTTGAGCATCTCTAAGACTATGCAGCCCCTCAGGACAGACTGTTCCATTGTTTGATCACACTCTCAGTGTGTGTGTGTGTGTATTTATGTATGTGTGTGTATATATATATATATATATATATACTTAAGTGAAGTTTGTTGTGTTTAGCTAGTGCCTTCTGCTTCTCATGCTTTTGCTGCGCAGTGCTCAGTCTTCTCCACTCCTTTATCAATAAGATCAGTTTGATCCTTCTCCCAGCACTTTCAGCCTTTCCTTTCATAAAGATACTCTAGTCTGTTAGTCATCTTTGTGACCCTTTGTTGGGCTCACTTCAGTATGTTTGTCTGTCTTTTCCTGGGGAGCCCAGAACAGTGAACCAGCACTCCAGGTGGGTCTCACCAGAGCTGAGCAGAGGAAGAGGATTCCCTCCCTTGTCCTGCTAGTGGTGGTTGTAATCCTAATGTAGCCCAAATGCTGTTGGTTGCCTTTTCCTGCAAGGGTGCATTGCTGGCTCATGTCCATCAGGTGCTTCTCTGCCAAGCTGCTTTCCAGCCAAGCAATCCGCAGCCAGTACTGGTGCATGGGATTGCCCCTCCCTAAGGGGCAGGACTTGGCGTTTCGCGTTGAACTTCGTGAGGTTTCTGTTGGCCCATTTGCTCAGCTTTTTGAGGTCCTTCTGAATAGCATCACACCCATCTGCTCTGTCAGCCACTCTATAAGTATTTTTTTAATCATCTGCAGACTTGCTGAGGGTGCATCCAGTCCCATCATCCAGGTCATGGATAAAGATATTGAACAAGTCAGCACTGACTCCTGGGGCACAGCTCTGGTGACTCTGGACTGGGTGTCACTGATCACAACCCTTTGAGCCTGACATTTTGGACAGTTTTCAGTCCATTTCACTTTACACTTATCTGACCTGTACTTCATCAGTTTGTATGTGAGAATGTTACGGGAGACACCATCCCCTGATTTCTCACCATCCAGTGAAGTAGTAATTTCATTGTGGAAGTCTGTCAAGTTGGTCAGACAAGATTTCATATATCTTTGCTGGTTCTCACCATCACCTCCCTGGTACTGTTGGGTGGCACTGGCCCAGCTGTCTCTGTCTCATTGAACAGAGCTTCCAGCACCTTGACTGCTACATGGTCGCTAAATGACTGCTACCAGGGTGCTAAATGTAGTGGTCCTGTGTTTCTAAATATGCTCTGTCAGGTCTTCATCTGTTACAATCTGTTTTCTACAATATCCTAATGGACCTGAGTCTGGTTTGGTTTGTGTGTGTTTGGTTGGTTTTGTTTCCTTCCCTCTTCCTTTGATTGGAAGCATGTGCCAGGTGCTGTCAAATTCAAATTTATATTTGAATTCTTGCTGAAACAAGATTGTCACTTGCTAGAGATCTAGGATAAAGACAAAAAAGACAAAGGAAGTGGTTTGGGATGGCCCATGCTGCCTGTGAAAAATTGGGATTATGTTGTCTTCCTCAGGTGAGTTTTGATCCTGCTGGCTGTGCAAGCAAAGCATGGTTAACCTCTGTGTTCATACTCAAGCTTGAGAAGATTATTTTCTATCCAGTACTTGGTCATTATAGACTTTTAAGCTACAGATAATGGATCTGAATTCAGTTAGAAATTGAGAAACCCATGTAAAAAGCAGAGGGGAGGTAAGATAGGTGTGTTTGGTAATTTGTGCTGCCGAGGTTTTCTGATGCACCTTCAACCAGTTAAGACTTTCTGATTTTTTGAATGTTTTGACCAGCTTATATTACTGCAGTCCAATTTACTGCTAAATGATTTTAGTGTCACATCTGTTCTTGAGTAAAACTTTTAAGCAAGAAGTTGAAGCATTCAGAGGTATAACTCAAGAGCATTCAGAACTACTTCAAGCATTCAGAAGTATAAACTGTGGACTGCCATGATTCCTAATTATTCTTATTATAAGGAGTGTGATTCCTTAGAAACACTTTCTGTCACCACTGGGCACTGTTTTCACTTGGGTAAATATTATACTTGAAGACCTTTCAGAGGCTTATTTAATCTGGACTGTTTTGGTACTAGAATGGTTTTTTGCCATCACACTGCAGTCCAAATTACCTGGACAGTTAATTCAGTGCTGCTTGCTAAAGCTTCTAAGTGTTCCTCTTGAGGACCACATAGTAGTGAGATGTGTAGTTTCTTGCTGTTTCTATTACCAATTTGTAAAAAAGTATGGGATGAAACAATCTTAACATTCCCCATGACCCCTCCAATTTACAGGTGAGACTACAAAGTTTAGATCTGTTTTGTATGTGTGTCCATGAGAGTGAGGGTGGTATTGAGTAGCACTGATAAGAGGAAATCCAGAACCTAAATTTCAAACATAAAAAGCTGATATTAATTTACTGCTACTTGTCTTTGGAAGCAAAGACACATGGATGATGACTGGGAGGCTCTTGAGATCCTCCTTTTGTTGTTGGCATGACCAAGTCAATGTTTTACAGTCAGCAAAGGTGGCGTGACCAAAATAAATGTGTTGTGCATTTCAAGCACAAATATAGAAATGCTCCCCTGAGAAAATAAAGGATCTTTCAAAATAATTAGTTCATGTTGACATAGTGTGGGTATGGTTACCTACTGCTTCTGTGGAAAAAGAACCAGGTGTTTGGCAGTTTGAGTCATAGTCTGCAATGCTGTAAGCATTTACTATGACTGTCAGTGTGTTCTGAGCCATTTTCCATGTTTAAGTTTGTAAAACTGTCCTGTAGTGTGATACTGAAATATGCTTAAAACCAGAGTTTATCATAAGAGAAATATGTAACGTGGCAATTTCTTGCATTTTTATGCATCTGTAGGTTTCTAAAATGCTTGGGTTGAGTTGGTTAGAAGATGACGCTTTTATTTCCAGACTGTAAGTGATGAATGGCTGTTGTCTTTATGATCTGTGGCTGCCAGAATTTTCTATCTAGGTGATATTTCATGTCAGCAACTCCAAAGACAGTGCAGAAACAAGACAAAACTACTATGCTTGCTGCAGGCAATAATGGGGAAATCATGCTTTGAAGTAAGCTCAGGGAATACATTTGGCAAGAATAAACGTATGCACTACAAAAAGCAAATATATACAGTACAAAAAGCATATTAGGGAGTTCCAGAGTGTGTATCATGAGCAGATATCTGGTGATGATTTCTATTCATGATGAAGAAAAATTTTCTTTCTTAAAGGAAAAAATCAAAACTAGGTCTTCGTGTTTATATTCAACTGGCTCCTTTATCAATGGATGTATTCAGAAAATAATTTGCCAAATAAATCATTCTGGCTTCTCTTGTATTCATGGCACCATGATGTAGTTCTGTTTTTTTGTTTGTTTTTTTGTTTTTTTTTTTACTGAGGGTTTTCTGACTTCATCTGTCGGCAACAGGGGGATAAAGGATATATCACAACATGCATGCAGCAACACTTTTGATCAAAACTGTTCACAGATCAGAATTATACATGGATTTAATGGAGCTGTAAGTTCAGTACCAGGAAATAATACTTTCTCCCATTTGATTCCTTAATTTGCGAATCAGTTGTTGGATATTATTATGCACTGATAGACTAAAGAATAACCTGGGAAAAAGTTTTTATTACCATTCAGGATTTTTGTCTTTTAACAGTGTTGTTCTCTCATCTTTGCATGCTTGTTGTGATGTGCAGAGCAGAGGGAGGTTTCAGTGAGCACAGTGTTATGCTTGGTAGTGCCTGGCTATCCTAACTGGATTTTAGTGAGGGAAGATAATTTGATTGCTGCAGGTCAGTAGAAGTTTCTGGCATAAACAGAATTTCTTGATGAACAAACAAGCCTTTATTGCCAAACAAGACTTGAGCTGTCAGTAAGCAACTCTCATGGATTTTGTGCAACAGATGGACAAGTATGTAAATATAATGCTATGTTCCTCTGGGTAAACTTTCTTATATCAAAATCCAAGTTTTCTTGCTTATTCTTTTTTCATTCAAAACCAGATAAATCTGAAGGAGAGTGCCTTTTATATGTCTGTGCAATTTAACTTGTATGATACTGTCAATCGGATGCCTTCGGGCTATGTTACATTTCTTGGTTCAATCAGGCAAAACTATTCTGTGCTCAGCAACCAGTTTTTTGCAGATATAGTAGCAGTTGCAAGTATGAGAATTAAAAAAACGTTGCATGTACGTACCATATGTGCACAGTTTGAACCTTTCTCCTTCCTTGGCCCCAGATATGCATTGAGTAACAAATGATTGCCCTGTGGGCAGTGATTCATAATTGGTAAATCTTAGGCTGGGATTTAGTCGGCAGGGATAAAAAAGAACACTGCCAGCAATCCCTTCCACCACACATGTCCGAAATCCTACCCACCACTATCAACATATGACCCTCTCTCATATTCTTAAATTTACTTTATTTGAACAGGCTACTGTCCAGTTTTCTTCCTCTCCAAAATTGCGTGGAACACCACAATTCCCAAATGAGTGGTGCTGCAATGGAAGCACTTGTTCTTAGCATTTGTTGCTAGGTCTGCCTTTCTGTACATGCATGACTTTCAGGTTGCATTTCCAGGTCTGAATTGCATTCATTGTGGGCTTTTTTTTTTTTTTTAGTGGACTATATTGTGGAATATGACTATGATGCAGTGCATGATGATGAGTTAACAATCCGAGTTGGGGAAATCATCAGGAATGTGAAAAAGCTGGAAGAAGAAGGATGGTTAGAAGGGGAGCTAAATGGCAAAAGGGGCATGTTCCCTGACAATTTTGTGAAGGTGAGTTTTCTGTATTGACTTGTTTTTACTGTGATTGTACAGCAGGCTAGTTACTACTGAAACTATGTTGAAATGCCTAGCACACACATCAGTTTATTTGTAACAAGATGATTTTTTTTTTAAACTGGATGACCTTTTAAATTATTACCTTTTTTTAGTACATTTTTTCATACTAAAGAAACCAAAAACATACAGCTGTTTTTGTCTAAGCTTGCTGTTCTCATTCACTTCAGCATTTCTTTTGGTCTGTACCCTTGCACTATATGTTCTATCTCCCACTAGCTGCAGTACACTAACAGTTCTCTGTAGCCATAGTTACCTGCTTTAGTGAGATGAACTGATTAAGAAACCAAAACCACAAAAAACCTCCAAGCCTACCCTTGCAGGAGACAGGAAGCAATGAGAGAGTTGGGAAAGTGGGGTCACAGACCACTCGTCTCAGCTATAATGAAAAACTACATCCTCGAGCTACAGTTCTGTGGGTACTTCACCCTGGATTAACCTGCTTTGTTTGAAGGAGCAATTCTGCCCTACCCTGGACTCCCCATTGCTGGCACTGCCTATTTGTGACCATGCAAAGGGACAGGGCAGGGAATGTACCCAGCTGAAAGGTAACTATGGAATCAGGTTGGCTTTCAGTTTGTTTGGTTTCTTGGCTGGGCTCCCCATTTGTCAGCAGCAAGTATCTGAAACAGGAAGGGTGAAGTAAGTGTTCTGCTGGGTTGTAGCACTGTTGTGTCTTTGGGTTAGTCATCATCTTACTGAAGACGAGCCTCTTTTGTGGGAGCTCTGTCTCACCAGGTGCTATGTGACAAACTCTGCCAATTTTCTGCTGCGAGATATTGCTTCTTGAACCTTTTATTTAACTTTTTATATTTATTCTTTGTGTCCTAATTTTAGTTGAAATTCTTGTTTGTATTGTTCAAGTTTTTTTCTGTTTTCTCTGCAGATTTTCTAAATGTAATATTGAATATGCACCTATTTATTAGTTACTTAAAATGAAGCCTGCAAAGCAGCTAGGTGTGTTATTCTGCTCTGAAATCTGCTGAGCTGCAGATATTTTCTCATCTAAACTATGCAAGTGTTATGGAGAAGTTAGGTTTTACTTCTTTATGCTTTCTAACCTTTTTTAGAAGCTTCCAAGGATTCCTTAGTGTAGCGTCCATAAAATCAAAGAGAATTTAGATATTTCAGTTTTTTAAAGTTAAACTAATTCTTTGCAAAATAGAATTATCTGATGGATCTGTGATCTTTTTGTATTGTTAAACCTAAGAAAAAGTCTGTCCAGTGCTATAAACACTTCTTTACAAGGGATACATTAAATTTGACAGTTTTTCTGTTCATCCGCCTGAAAAAGCAAATTTGTCGTTTTTTATTTAGTGCAGAGAAGTTTAAGTATCTACTTTTTAAAACTGACTGGAATAATCTAGTTGTTCTCACAGTCTGTTACCAAGGAGAATTTTTATGAATGCCTTTCACTTGTCTAATTTTTTTTATGTTGCTCATAGTTTAGTTCAAAATCCATTTTGGGTTTGAGTCCTGTATAAATAGTAATTTTACCTTAAGTGGTGTTTCAGTGATTACTGTGTTGATGATATATTTAATTAGCACTCAAATGCCATATGGGAATAATGCATCCAGCATGGCTCTTCCCTGGTTCTTGTGTCATTAAGATCATTTGCTTGGTACTGAACAACTAAGAAGGGTCAGTTGTGGCTTGCTTCCATGTTAAATACTAAACTTGTTGGGTGTTTTCTTGCCCTCTTGCAGCTGTGGCTTTTAGATTATTTCCATCCTGAAAAGTCTTCATGCATCTCAGCTCCAGGTATTTTTAACTACACAGCTGTTCAGTGTGTGTATGGCATGCTAGGATATCCTGAATTATGGGGGGCAGTTAGTTTTCTAGGTGGCATAGGGATTTGGAAAAGTGGAAAGGAAATTGTGCAGAATAAAAAAAACCTCTTTTGTTTCATGACAGCAGGGGATAACTTGCCTTCTTGGTGTAGAGTTGAGTGCAATTATGACGCTGGTTTTGGGAACTTTTAGGATGGTGTGCATAGACTGGAAGGCTGTCATGCAGTGATGATAGGATTTAAAAGCATTAATTGTTACAGAAGTTAAAGTTGTGGTTTTCTTCATGGCCAATCTGATTATAGTTTCTTCTTAAAAGTTAATTTACTGGTAGTGATAGTTTGAGAGAATATTTCTGGGAAGTGGGTTTTTTCTGCCTCCCCCCTCAAATGAGCTCACTTTGTGGTGCTCTAGGTTATTGAATGGCTGAGATCTATGAAACATCACTATGACCAGACTGGTGCTAATACCAGGCCTCAACAACTGAACTCAAATGCTTCAGCTTGGCCAGATGCAGTGTTAACACCTGCAGGTTGTGAGTGAACTTCAGGAAGAACGTGAAAATAAGCTGAACAAGGTTGTACTTTGGCCTTGTGAACGAGGAAAGTTCCTTGGGAACTGGATTTACTCATTTGCTGCCTTACCCAGTAGCTCAGCATGACCAGGTGGTGGTGGCCACCACCACTGAGCTTTGTGTGAGAAGGAATGTCTTGCCAGTCAAAGAAGGAACAGCTCCTGCAAGGGCTTGCAGGGTTAAGAGTAGAGAAGTGTAGCAAATTCATTGGGAGGGGTAATGACAGGAAGGATGTGGAAGAAGGACAGATATTGCTAATTTCTCATGACGCACAGGACAGGGAAAGCAGACTAATGATCTGAAAGGCGCAGTGAGGTGGAAAAATCTGGAACAACACTAGGCTGTGAGGACTGAGGGAAACTTGAGTGCATGGGGTAGATATCTTGGGTCAAGTCAGTAGAAATGTGTCTGGAAAGAGCAAATTGCTCTGGACAGAACTGAAAGTTGCCTCAAGGTTTGAATATTTGGATGCAAATCTCTGAGAATGCACTTGAATATTTATTCCTTACTAAAAGAATCTTCTTATTCTCTTGTTATGAGCATAATTTCATGCATTAAATGGAGATCTGGCCTGAATTCATAATATGGATAAATTTGGGGTTTTTGTGGTATATATATGCTGGTTTGTTAAGAATTGAAGTGAGGCCAGAGTATAATCTCTCCTTGCAGAGTTTGGATGGGAAATTATAATCTATGCTGATCTGGAAGAGATTAGCATTTGAAGCTGAAAGCACATGGGTTATTCACTAGATCTGCCTGGCTTCTTCATGTACAAAATATTTAAAAGCATAATGAATATATGACAGATTAAATAAGGTGAAGATGGACATGTTTTCAAGTGACAGATGTTTTTAGAGAAGATAAATGAGTTCTTTAAAAGAAGGCTTTGATTTTTCATCAGACAGCTGCAGGAGAATTGGGGGGTGTGAGTGGAGGGAGAGGTGCTAAGTCCAGCTAGTTTGGTTTTCACTCATTTTGTTAGTTTCTCTTCATCCTGTCTGAGGGGATGAATAGAGCTTGTTGCCTTTGTGGTAAGATGCAGGCTATCCTTGGCTGTCAGGCAGCTGTTTCTTGCCTTTTTGAAGCTCAACAGGAGGATTATCACTTCATGCTGCCTGGGTGTGTTGAGTGCCCCAGATTCAAACTCTACCTCTGTTTCCTCTTTCTGGGTCTGCTAATACATAGGATTTACTGACATTTTGCACTACTTTTCATACTTTGACTTTTGCATGCTTTGACAAATGTGTCTTTTCTGTTTGAACAGGTGCTGTCAACTTCATTTGGAATTGTTAGTCATGCAGGAAATACCTTTTGATTATGTCTGTCTCTTTTTCAAGTCTTCCAAATGATGCAAAATAGTTTGCAATATTTAGGGTTTATGGTTTGTGTAGTAATAGCAATTGGGTCTTTGCTGTTAAAAGTGCAGCAAAGGAAGCCGACACTATTTTCAAATGAGTTAATTTGTTGTGTGGGCAAGTAGGGCAGCTAAGCACTCACGACTTTGGAATACTCAAATGCAGAAGTGAATGCATGGAAGTTTCCTCTGGATGCTGCTGTGATGCTTGGCACCTTATAACATCTGCTGGTAAGATTTTGGTTGGGGTTTTTTTTGGCTTCTACCCAAACATTTTGCCCATTGACAGTGAGAACCTGAAGAAGGCTCAGAGCTTGGTAGTGCCTGGTTCCTAGTGCCAACCAGGACCAAGGATTTTCTGCAAGCTCATCACTTGTTGGCTTAACCAGCATCCTGAGATTGTCTTGGTGCTGACTTCCAATTGCACTGTTTTGCATTAGAAGAAAGAGAACAGGTGGACTCAATTCAGGGGAACCCCATAAAACCCCCAAAACATCCTCAGATACTAGAGTGATAATGCCTTGGGTGGAGAACAGGAATATTGTAAAGGTTGGGAGAGAAGTTGGGGTGGGATGTCCAAAGCAGTTCTGAAACCAGAGCTCAGGGGTGGTGGTGAAGCTTGTGGTGACTGTGTAGTTGCAAACAAGTAAGTAACAAAACGAAGTACAGGCAATTACACTGCCTACTTGTGAAGCTGATTTCCTTGAATTTGCTTTTCAGCAGCAGGCCTTTTAAAGATTTTTCTGCCTGTAACGCAGTGTTGGATTTAGGGTGCATAAATATCCAACTCTATTAACCAAACCTGATTGGAAGTTTCCACTTTGAACTATGTGCATATGTGCTTTTAGTGGGGTTGAAATATTTGAATTAGCATTCTTGTTTCTGACACTATTATCACCATTTTTTTCCCGCTTCCTGTATGGGCAATTTAAAGTCAACAACTTGATAAATTCCTGAAAAGAATTAGCTGTGGAAACCTAGCAAACTTGTATTGTTTTCTTTGAGTGGTTTTTCCTTCCTAGAATTCATCACAGCATGGAATGTGCATGCACACATTCATCTCCATTATATGCTAGAGTAGCACAATAATGCTGTTAGGTTGAATGTGTGAGCTTTTTGGAGATGTGAAGGTGTGTGGGATAAGGAAGGCGTTTTAAGCTGTTTTTTTTTTTTTCTTCTATTTTCTGGATTGTTTATGTATTTGAGTAGCTCTGCTCACTTTCCAGCCACCTCTTGTGTTAATCGGCTGGAAGTGACGATTTGGTGTTCGTTCTTCTGTTCATTTCTGAAGTTTGCGTCCATACATAGGTGAGAATGTTATCAATAGAGTTCCTTGTTTAATTTTATTCATTGCTATATTAGTTTTGTAACTAGCTAGACTGTGAGTAATACAGCTTTTCACGGTAGTAAAACCAGTTCTGTCATGGCAGTAACTTGAAGGAGGGAGGAGCAGGGGGTAGATTAATTAGTAGCTTTCATCAGTTAAGGTAGAAAAGTTTGCTGGTGGGCTTTGGGGGCACTCTGGTGAGCAAACTGGATGCTTCAACAAGCATGTCTGGGATCTGCATCTCTTCAGCTGCCTGATCAGACAAGGATGTGTCTGTTCTAGAGCTGGTTCAGAGAAAAGTTTTTGCCTATGCAGGTGCTTGCAGCTGCTCCCACTTAGCTCAGCACTGAGCCTTGGTCCTCCTCAGGTTAGCATGTGAACTTTGCTCGCTGTGACATTTTTCTTCCTCCCCCAGAATAAAAAAGCTCTGCAACACTGGGTGTGTTTGAGCAAATATGTCCCTGGAAGCGGTAAGCTTGCTTTATTTTTCCATACGTTCTTAACAGCAAATATCATAAGCAGACTTTGTGTTTCAGGGTAATGAACGTGAGCAGCAATGCAAATGTGAAAGTTGTAGCTGCAGTATAAGTTTTAGATTTAATTTAATATACTATGTGAATCCTTAGCCTTAAAGTTGGTTGTATAATAAAATTACTTGAGTTCAGTTTAGCTTATCTACCCTTCTGTAGTGTACAGAGACCCTTGAGAACTACAGAACACCATGGTGCTTGCATGAAGTTCTTTTATAAAGGGTGATTTTATTTTAAGGGGTACTTTATTGTTCAACTTCCTGGTCTCTGTGTTTGTCTGTGTGAACAAAACAAAACCCAATCCCCTTTTCCTTCCCTTAAAAGCCTTCCTACACCAGGACTAGGTATTAGCACTGCCGACCTACCTTCTTAAGGCTGTGTCTTTGCTGCCTCCTTCCTACATTCTTGCTGGTGGGATGCTGTTAAGCACTGAGCATGCTGTGAGCTGGAGAGAGCAGCTTTGGCTGAGAACTCCTTCTAGAATAGCGCCTTCCGTAATTCCTTTTCAAAAATAGAAATTGACCTCACCCAGAACTTAAAACAGGAATCATGGTGTTGGGAGGGATTGTGGGTGGGACACTGTCCCTCTCTTCTGGGTTGTTCTGAATGTTACTATAGCATGTAATTGTGCCTAAGCTTTTAAATAACATATATAAGATAAGCCATACATAAGCTTGAAGTAATTGGGATGTCTATAACACGGAATAAAACGCACATCTGTGTCCAGAACTTTGGGGTTTGTTCCTCCACTAGGTGTCCTGTCTGATTTTTTTGCATACAGGTGAAGTTTGGAGAAAATTAGATAGGCATTTGTTTATCAGTTACTGTCAGGCAAATGATAGTTTATACAGCTTTTTCCATTGCTTTATTGTTGTTCTGAGGAAAGTTTAGTCACAGTGGCTTGCATAGAGTGGTGAGATTGAGGAGCTTGAAAGTATTGTTGGCTTCCTAGGGAGAGGTAGGCAGCCCTGCTGGTAAAAAGGTAACGCTTCAGAGCTGGCAGTTCTTGTTTTTCAGAAACAAAGATAACATGTGAGATTGAAAGCCATATTAAGCAATTTCGGTTTCAGTGCTGCATATATGAGAGAAATGATGGGTGTAAGGTGGCTCTTTTTCCTGGCAAGGAATGAAGTTGAGTGTTCAGGCTGGTGCTTTAAGACCTGTTGCTGACAGGGTGGTGCAAATAATTGTTTCTTCTGGCTTTTGGAGAAAATAGTGCCATTGCAGAGTGTGTTATCAGGGGGTGCCATGTGGGTTTGCCTCAGCTGCTTCTGCTAAATCCCATCCATTGATACGTGCCTGGGATTTGCAAGAATGGTGACAATGATTCCTGTGCTTGTGGGCAAGAGACAGATCTCTACTAACCAGCTATTTTGTCCTGAATAAACAAGGAAACAGCTTTTTTCCAATCGGAATATCAGGATAAATGGCTTGGGTGAGCCTTCCTTATATGGAGGCAACCATTCTGTCTAAAATTAATACTAAAATAACCCCAGAAATCTAGCTGAAAACATTGTCAGATATACTCAAAGCACTGAGTCATATATAAGTAAGCCATATATAAGTCATATATACAGTAAAGTCATATATAAGAGGTTTTGGTGGGATAAATGGCCCAGCATGGATGATTCTTTTTCCTGTGACTTTTGCAATTAAATTGAGTTGACTGCTTGGATCAGTTGGGCCCTGACCCTGTGAGTTCCATAAACTGACTATTTGGGATGAAGAGAGGGAAAACAAAGTCTTGAGGTTGGTTTGAGTTTGCAGATGGTCTGAGACTTTGCTCTGTACAGCTGCTACTACTGACACAGCTCATGGACACCTGTGTCCCAGGTTGTCTTTTTGTGTCATGTCTATGATGGGATGGTATAGCATTGGTATTTTATTGCCTTATTGTGTTGATTTCGGATGTGTGAATTATTGCATATTCCAAAGCAGTGTAGGTATGGTGATTAGGAAGATATGACATGAGAAAGTGATGTGGTTATGTGAATTCTTTATCTTGATGGAGTATTAGATCTGAAATGTCAAAGATTCTTGCCTTAAGTTAACTATTTCAGTGAAGAAAACGTGGCCCGTGCCTTGTTCCACATGAGCTCATTTTAAAAAATTACCTGTCAAGAAGGTTTCAGTTTGCATTTGAAAACTGCTGTTTCACTGTAAAAGTCTGTAGCATTGTGAAGTTTTCCATGGTTGAATGTGAAGACAGAACAAAGAAAACACTGGTGGTGCTTTTAATATTTAGAATTTTAAAATATATTTGGAAATAGGGAGTCTATAAATACTGTGCTTCTAAGAGCATGTGAGAAATGGAAATAGCTCCTTCATTTTGCCTCAGTGGCAGTACTGGTATGGAAGGGAACTTGAAGTAGTGTTCTGAAGGATGGAGGATAAAATGTAATTAATGACTTATGTGAATCCTGCTTAATATGCTAATAACTCTCTGATTTTACTTATTCATGTTCCTTGATTGTACATGTGCCTTTGGCTTTTCTAAATGGTGTATCAGTTTGGGATGTTACTCTGCTGTAGCTGCACAGTCTGGATACCAGTAGTGCTGCTTGGTTTGGGTGTAAGGGTTTGTTGCACAAGCTAGTTGGGAAGAAGCAACAGGTATGTACAAGTAGTTATTCGTTTAACCACATGAAACATCTGCTCTTTTGCCCTTCCTTATTTAGTTTTTACATTTGATTTGTGTTTAGTTTTATAACTTCCTCTCTGAGCATGGGAGAAAGGTAAACATTGCCTACCTGAAAGCTTGCAAACAGGGTGTGTTCCATCAGATGGCATTTGCAACCATCATTGGGTAAACTACACAAAGCATTGCAAGTGTCTCAATCAGTGACAATTGACTGGGCATGTGCAGAAAACTTACTTTTAAGTTTGGACCTTCATTGTATACAGAACTCTAAGATACAGCCATAAATATGTATTCTGGAATTAGCAGATAACCGAACTTTTCGGTATTATTCCTCATTTATCTGGGGACTGTAAGATGTAACGTTTGTTACATACTGGAGGCTCTGGGCATGCATCCTAGTGCTGTATTTTTAGTACTTAGACATGTCTAATAAATCAACATGTGTGTACACCCAGCACAGTTAATATTAAATCTGTTCTTTTGCTTTTTTTTTTATGAGGCTGAATGAAGTAATCTACTTGTGAACATGAAAGTTACTGTGTGAGGCTAGCTCTACTGTCCTGTAATCCCAGAACATTTGCACTACTTGAGAATTCTGTTTTCTTATTGTTTGGATGGGTCATTGTTTTGGAGGGGGGAAGTTAGCTCCCCTCTACTGTTGTGTTTTCAGTACTGAATTTATTTTTGAATGTTTTTTTTCTTGGGCTCTATTTCATATTATGAGCTTATCTCAAAGTTAGATGTGGTAAATGTTTTCAAGGCTTAACAACCTTTTGGATATTTCTCTTCCTAAAAGCATTATTCTGGGGAATGTGTGTGAGTTCATTTGTATTTGGTGTAATAAGCTTTCAGACTGTTAAAAACTGATGATGATGGGCAGTTGCCCTGTCACCTGTCTACTTACAAAACAGGAACAGGAAGCAAGAATGCATTTGCAGTTTAAAATGTTAATTAACATGTGAATCTTTGATAAAACTTCAACTTTAAAACACTTTTGATCTCCACTGAGATGTTAATATTTATATTTTTAGCCCTTATTCAACAAATCTCTTAAGCATTTAATTCTGTATTTTGGGCAAGAGTTATGGTGAGACACAGATGTGGTAATATTTTAACTTGCTTTAAGCTTTGTGAAGAGGTGGCCGCAAGTGCTGGAGATTTTACAGGGAATAGAAAGAGATGGATGCCCTGGAAAAGAGATGCAGGATGCTGTACTTGGCTTTCTTCTCCCCTGCAGGAACCCAAGATGATGGTGAGAAGGAGCAAGGGATGGTCTGAATTAAAAGTTGGACCCATAGTGGTTAATGGATGACACATTTCTCTGGACCAGCAGTAGACACTTAACTGGGAGAAGAAGAAATGTGTCTTCCTGCCTTCCCTTGTAGGCGAAGCTTGATGAAACACCACGTGCTGGGGAATCTGGATCTATGTCTTGGCCTCTGCCATGTGAGATTTTTGGTTTCATTGCTCTAAAGCACTATTTTTGTGCCAGTGGTTGGCAGGACATTAACTGCTAGTCTATAAAACAATTACAAGAAATCTAATTAAATTTTCATAGGTGTAAGCAATTAGAATAGAAAAGAAATGTACTGAACATTTCAAGATGGTTTTTATCTGGCTGTGAATGTGGTAACACCATCAAATACTTAGGTATTATTTTTAGAAGTATTTAAAGAGACTTTTTTTCTTAATTAAAGGGTTGGGAAACACTGATGTAAAAATCTGTCCTTCCTTTAGTTACTCTTGTTGATTTAGGATGCTTTGCTCCACTGTTGGTAGGCCTGGTGATCTAACTGCTGTGCTTTTATGCATCTGGGGTTAGGTCCATGTTAAAAGCAGGTGAAAAGAGTCTTTTTAACCTTGGCAAAAGCTGCTTAGGATGCTAAAACACTACACGTTTCTAGGTCTCTTGTATTTTGCCAATGTTAACAGACTGCAGATCAGAATCTTTGACACTTATTTGGCAGAAGCTTTAGAGGTACCCATTTCTCCACAATAAAAAAGTTATTTTGTTTACATGTATATGTAGAATAAAATATATGCATGTATAACAACATATATACACACACACGCACACATATATACCTGTAACAAGATCTGAAATTCCAAGCCTGCTTCTACATTCCTCCTATGTTCTTTATTTAGGAAAGTCCAGTTTTTTGCTTGTTCTTCACCTTCAAATAATACATTTATTCAGTGGCTCAGGGTTTAGTCTGTAAGTCTGAAATGACTCCAACTCCTTTTTTTTTTTTTTTTTAATGTTTCCCAGGTCTCCTACTTATTCCACATTATTTATGCATTATGGGAAAGAAGTCATACCTTGCCTGACTAATGATGCCTTTCTTTCTAACAGGGAGGCAGTATGATTGGTCACCACATCACTTCTTTTGCTGGACTTTGCAGCATCACATTTGTGGTTGGACTTGGTCTTAAAGGTCTTCTCCAACCCAAATGATTCTATATTTAGCATAGATCATAATATATGTAAAGATACTGGTAACTTATTAAACTTATGCTGAATTTGTTTAACAAGAAACCAATGACATGATGTGGGTGTGATTTAATAGAAAGAAATGCTGGAGTTCTATCTGCAAAGTGGACAAGTGTGAGCCTGGCTTGAGTCAGTTCTTCTGCAGCTAGATATATTTTATTCTTGGGGGGAAAAGTTAGAAATTATGACTTGAATCTGCATCAGGCATGAATACTAATAATTCCATGTTCTGAGAATATTTGTCCAAACATTTATGAAATTGTGCTGTGCAGAGAGTTCACAGATGTCTTCTGGCACTCTTTGATAGTGGTGAAGTTTATCCATGAGGACTCTGCATCCTTGCTTTATGTACTCTTATATTTGAAGCATGCAAAAATTTAAATATAAATGGATAGCTCTATGTAAAACTCTTATAAGAAACATTTAGGGGGATTCCCGAAGCCATGCTCAACCGATAAAATCCATCCAACCTGATGAAATCCATCCACAGGTCCTGAAGGAGCTGGCAAATGAAGTTGCTAAGCCGCTGGCCATCATATTTGAAAAATCATGGCAGTCAGGTGAAGTTCCCAAAGACTGGAAAAGGAAATATAACCCCCATTTTCAAGAAGGGGAAAACGGATGACCCAGGGAATTACAGACCAGTCAGTCTCACCTCTGTGCCTGGCAAAATCTTGGAGCAGATTCTCCTGGATGGCATTCTAAGGTACATGAAAAACAACAAGGTGCTTGGTGACAGCCAGCGTGGCTTCACTAAGGGGAAATCCTGCCTGACCAATTTGGTGGTCTTCTATGATGGGGCTACAGAACTGATGGACAGGGGTAGAGCAGTTGATGTCATCTACCTGGACTTGTGTAAAGCGTTTGACACTGTCCCACACGACATCCTTGTCTCTAAATTGGAGAGACATCAATTTGATGGATGGACCGCTCGGTGGATAAAGAACTGTCTGGATGGCCATACGCAAAGAGTTGTGGTCAATGGCTCAATGTCTGGCTAGAGACCAGTAACGAGTGGTGTCCCTCAGGGATCAGTGTTGGGACCGGTCTTGTTCAACATCTTTGTCGCTGACATGGACAGTGGGATTGAGTGAGTTCTCAGCAAGTTTGCTGATGACACCAAGCTGTGTGGTTCAGTTGATACCCTGGAGGGAAGGAATGCCACCCAGAGTTACCTTGACACACTTGTGAGGTGGGCTGATGCCAACCTTATGAAGTTTAACCATGACAAGTGCAAGGTCCTACACCTTGGTCGGGGCAATCCCAGGCACAGCTACAGGTTGGGCAGAGAAGAGATTCAGAGCAGCCCTGTGGAGAAGGACTTGGGGGTGTTGGTCGATGAGAAAATGAACATGAGCCGGCTTCAGTGTGCGCTCGCAGCCCAGAAAGCCAACCGTATCCTGGGCCGCATCAAAAGGAGCGTGACCAGCAGGTCGAAGGAGGTGATCCTGCCCCTCTACTCTGCTCTTGTGAGACCTCACCTGGAGTATTGTGTGCAGTTCTGGTGTCCTCAACATAAAAAGGACATGGAACTGTTGGAACAAGTCCAGAGAAGGGCCATGAGGATTATCAGGGGACTAGAGCACCTCCTGTATGAAGACAGGCTGAGGAAGTTGGGGCTGTTCAGCCTGGAGAAGAGAAGGCTGCATGGAGACCTCCTAGCAGCCTTCCAGTATCTGAATGGGGGATACAGGGACGCTGGAGAGGGACTCTTCATTAGGGGCTATAGTGATAGGACAAGGGGTAACGGGTTCAAACTTAAATAGGGGAAGTTTAGATTGGATATAAGGAAGAAGTTCTTTACTATGAGGGTGGTGAGGCACCGGAATGGGTTGCCCAGGGAAATTGTGAATGCTTCATCTCTGTCGGTGTTCAAGACCAGGTTGGATGGAGTCTCGAGTGACATGGTTTAGTGTGAGGTGTCCCTGCCCATGGCAGAGGGGGTGGAGTTAGATGATCTTAAGGTCCTTTCCAGCCCAAACTATTCTATGATTCTGTGATTTGAGTAAATGGTGTGCTCTATGGAGGAACTACAGCAAAATTGTTCCTATAGCAGTATGTTTCTGTAGCTGCTGTGAAAACTGCTAGGGATTGATGTCAGCCGGAAGCCTTTTTCCTAACCTTAGTCTTGAACAGACATGCCTTTGACTGGGGCATACAAAAGTCAGAATATGAAGCAATTTCATTTTTCAAAGAGGCAAAGCTATGAGGCATGATGCTGCTTTGCTGTTGCTTCAGCCTGAGCATGGGTCAGCGCTTAAAAATAAACCCAGTGATTTACTGTTAAAGAGTCCCTGCTTGGCCATAAATCAGGCCAAAAAGAAAAATCAACCCATGACCATGTTAATCTGCCCAGGAGGTAATTTGTCTCCTAAACCAAGACAAGTTAGTGTTCTTCAGATGGTAAGTACTTTCATCCTTAAAGTGATTTATTTCTATTTTCAAGAATAATGTTTAATTCTCTGGAGAATCAGGGTCAGCTTGTGACCTCTCCCAGCTGAGCTTTCCTGTTGAGAAGTGGAACCTGCTGTGACCTCCTGAATGCTCCAGGGAAGGAGCTTGGGATCTTCACAGCTAGTTTGGTTCATAAGTTTTCTTGATCTGTCCCTTCAGTTCAGGGCAAGTGTGGCAAAGGAATGAGGCAGACAGGAATAGCTGCAAATTATTAATATTTCTTTCTTTGCCTTTATTAAATATTTAGCCTCTGTGGGCACCTGCATTGAGGATGAGAAAACAAGTCCTCTATTCAAGGAGGAGACACTGGCGAAATGAAAGGATATTTTAGGCTTAAGAAACTGGAGCTGTTAAAGCCACCCTGTGCCTTCCTGTGTCCTGCTGTAACTGAAATTGTGAATGTGAGAAGTAACTGGTGCTAAAATAATTAGCAATGTGAAGATTTTTACCTTCTAGGAGCCACGGTGTTTCACTGCACTTGAACAGATTATGGCCGACTCTTACCTGTATGCAACTGTACAGATTTCTATATGTATTTATATAAAGTTGCACACATGTGTTACTTTTCAGTGACAAGCTTTTTAGTTTTGTAGGCTTTGAGGGGAAGATATACACTTGTATACACAGACCTATGGCCTGTAGATCTATCACAAGCTTCCAATTCCTCTCTTCTCTAAAACAGTGACAAGTTCAGTTCTGATTTCCTTATTTCCAGTAAAAAGAATAATCATAAACTTAATTTGCCAGTCCATAGGTTCTTCATTGCTTTTCTGATGCGAAAGGAGATGAGATACTCATATGTGAGGGCTCAGTCATTTACCTCTGTGTATTCTTCATCTCAACATCTTTTAGAGGTTGAGACCATTTTGTGCTGCTTGATATTGCTTTAAAGTGTACTCAGTCAGTAATAGAAATGCTTTTGTACAAGCTGATGTTTCCTAGTTTACCGTGGAACTAATGTAATAAGTCTACAGATTATTCTTGGTATAATATAGGAGGAGATGCCAACTGAAGTCTTAATATTTATGCTTGAAGAATCTAGCTAAGGATTTAGGTTTGCTGGATCGTTTCGCTTTGCCTTGTAATTCAGGAATAGACTTCATATTTACAACCATCTATTTATTCCTCGTGTCCTTCCAAGTGATCTGACCTGCTTTCTCTTTCTCCACTGCCCTGCTGATTTTAGTGCTCTTTTCTTCTGCTGAGGGAGGCAGGGAGGATCATGCCATGCCTGCTGGAGCCTTGTGTGGGCAAGCAGCTGATGGTGGAAAGGCTGCTTGCTTGCTTGCTAGCTTAAAATAGGTCAGGAATGCCTGCTTATTTGTTTAAAAGACATCATAAGGGTGTAGATGTTAGGTTTTGTCTGCATGTAAGGAAGAATAAGTCTTGTTTCACATTGCTGTATTTCAGTGGTTTTTTTTTTTTTGAGATTTTCTATGTAAATATATAAATTTCCCTGAGAAATCATTAAACTGTGACAGGTACAATTAAAACAGCTTTAATGCCCTTAAGATCAGCACAAGGTTTTTTTTGTACACATTTTTGTATATCTGCCTGTAGCAATTTCGACAAAATTGTTGTGAAATGTGTCTAGTGGAGATCATGAAAACTTCAAGCCTTTATGACTTGTGCTGTAGTTTGCAACAGAAGGAGTGGGTGGTTGAGTGTCTTATGCCAATAGACAGTCTGTAGTGACCTTATACTGCCAAGTCATAAATGCATAAAATCTGTGTTGCTAATGGAAACACTGACAAGGCTTGAACTGCAGTGGACTCCCATCATAAAAATATTAAATTTTCCAGCTGCAGTTAATGTCAGATTTTCACTTTGGTTTTGCTGGCTGGCAGCTGTTGTGGCCTCATCTCAGAACAAGCTGAAGTGCTCTGGTGGTTTTTGTTGGTATTATCACAGCACAGTCTCTCTCTGATAGTTTGGATATGTGAGACTGACATAAAACCAAACAAAAACAAAGAAAGAAAAATACCTTACTTGTGAAGCCAATGAATAGGAGTCTTGGGCATGTTTAGGTTGGTTATAGTGGTACCCAGGAGATGAGACCTGTGGGCAGTGTCATTTGCCAGCCACTGAAAATCAAGCCAGCTGTTTGGACAGACATGTAAGAATTGCAATCTCTTATTAACATTTAGTGTTAATTGTAGACTCTTATTACTGGGGGAATGGTTTTAAGCTGAAAGGTGGTAGATTTAAATTAGATATTAGGAAAAAATTCTTCCCTGTGAGAGTCATGAAACACTGGCACAGGTTGGCCAGGTTGAATGGGGTCTGAGCAACCTGGTCTAGTGAAAGGTGTCCCTGCCCGTGGCAGGGGGGTGGAACTAGGTGGTCTTGAAGGTCCCTTCCAACCAAAACCATTCTGTGATTCTGTAATTAATAGGTCATTTATTAATGTTTGCATCAATTAGTGGCAGTTTTCAGAGATCCAGACTGGTGTCTTGTTTCAAAATCACTTCTTTTGTAAAATATTAACATGTCCAAAAGCTCAGAGTCATAACAGTGATGCTCAGGGTGAAGCTGTTGGCAGTGTGATAGGTGCTTTTTAGATTGTATCTTAGTTTCTTACTGTTTGAGGACTGATGTGACATACAGGTTGTGGTATAGTGGACCATATGCAAGTACAGAGACCAGTGATTCCTGAATTTGCTTTAACTTGGTTTGGCTATAATGTGGTTTTTAATGCCCTGGGGAAGGATAATTAATGCTGTAGTTCCTCTTAAACAAGAAATATGTATGTGTATGTGTGTGTGTGTGAAATATCGCTTGCTTTACGAGTTTGTTCTAAAGAGCAGTAGGTTAAATATGGAAAATGCAGTTGCTGGCTTATCCATGCACTGCGTCCTAACCCCTTCTTCTGTAATTCTTTGTCAAAACTAGATTTGTCACTAGCTGCTGTAGCAGTAGACTCCTGTGTGGCTGTTTTTCCTTCTTGTTGCAAAGCACCTTCATGTGATGCTACAGTCAGAGTACTTTCTGATAGAGGAAGCAAAATGTCACTGTTGTCTGATTGAAGCAAGGCTAGTATCTGTCCATTACCCAGGTCTGTTCATTGTAAATCTGATTGGTTTGCAGCTCTGCTGCTGTAGTCACCTTGATCTTTTCCTTGCATCCTCTTTTCTTTTGTATATCTCAGATTAGGACGGCTTCTCCTAAGTGCATATTCAAGTGTTCAACTTTCATAGTCTGTTGCTACCAGTCTCTCTGTGTCTGACCATTCTGTCTTCTACTGACAAAATTCTTCATCAATAGGTCTTCAGCCTTTGAATCTGACTGCAAGATTACTCACAGAATTATTTTAGATCTTTTTAATCTATACTTTCTATTCAAATTTGCCATTGCTAGTCTTATGTTAAGCTTCTGAGAGTTTCCTACCCATCACTACTTCGATTACTGACTTAAGCCTGGCAAAAAAGATGCTTGCTCAAGCATTCCTCTGTCCGTTTTTAGAATCATAGAATAGTTAGGGTTGGAAAGGACTTTAAGATCATCTAACTCCACCCCCCCGCCATGGGCAGGGACGCCTCACACTAAACCATGCCACCAAAGGCTCTGTCCAACCTGGCCTTGAACACCGCCAGGGATGGAGCATTCACAATTTCCCTGGGCAACCCATTCCAGTGCCTCACCACCCTTACAGTAAAGAACTTCTTCCTTATATCCTATCTAAACTTCCTCTGTTTAAGTTTTAACCCATTACCCCTTGTCCTGTCACTACAGTCCCTAACGAAGAGTCCCTCCCCAGCAACCTTACAGGCCCCCTTCAAATACTGGAAGGCTGCTATGACATCTCCACGCAGCCTTTTCTTCTCCAGGCTGAACAGCCCCAACTTTCTCAGCCCGTCTTCATATGGGAGGTGCTCCAGTCCCCTGATCATCCTTGTGGCCCTCCTCTGGACTTGTTCCAGCAGTTCCATGTCCTTTTTATGTTGAGGACACCAGAACTGCACACAATACTCCAAGTGAGATCTCACAAGAGCAGAGCAGAGGGGCAGGATCACCTCCTTCGACCTGCTGGTCATGCTCCTTTTGATGCGGCCCAGGATACGGTTGGCTTTCTGGGCTGCGAGTGCACACTGAAGCCGGCTCATGTTCAATTTTCTCACTGACCAAGACCCCCAAGTTCTTCTCTGCAGGGCTGCTCTGAATCTCTTCTCTGCCCATCCTGTAGCTGTGCCTGGCATTGCTCCAGCCCAGGTGTAGGACTTTGCACTTGACCTTATGAAATTTAACCATGACACACCTCGGTCTTCAGTCTTTTGTAGTGGTCATTGCTTTTGTCTCAAATTGTTCCCTGTTGTTTGTAACCTGTCAATTACTTTGCTGCCTTTGATATTACCTCTGAATTTAAAAGTGTGTTGCCTGTTTACTTCAAATTACTGGTGAAGGTGATGTTTACCTTACAGCTTGTTCTAGCGCTTTGAAGTAATGTGTGGTTTTGTTTTTTGTTGTTTGTTTTTTTTTTTTCTTTTAATAAATAAAGAAAAGAGGGAGGTGGTATTTTTCACCAGACTGCCACTGTATGCCATCCCCATTTCCCTTTTGCATCTCTTGCTTTTCACAAATTTATTGAAGCAGCTTCTTCTAAAGTCTTGTGTGAAGTGCAGATCCAGGATAGGAGCCTGGAGCTGACTCCACCAGCAAGTGTTACGACTAAGAAACTGGTTAACTGGGGAGGTGTTAGCTCCTGGAGCAGCTGGAAGATTTTGGAGGCCGTATAAATTGCATGGCAAAAGATTATAATTTAGAAAATTCAGGGACAGAGCCACCCTAGGCAAGTTTTCAAGCACCAATATGTTTTTCAGTTGTGCAGAATGGTCTTGCAGTAAGGCAGCTTGAAGGGTGTTTTGGAGGTGGAGCACTTCTCAGCTGTTTGTCAGACTTGCAAATAACTGGACAATAAACAGCAGTAAGACTGAGAATGACAGTCTTTGAAATGTAAAATGTCTGCTTGAATGGGAGGTAGACCAGATGCTGTGCTTTCCTGGTGTTTTGGGGGGGAAGGGGGCTTCACTTGGAAGATGGATCTAAGCAGAGCTAAGATCTCCAGGGCAGAAGTCCTGGAGACGGTGAGTAACAGCAGGAACTACTCACATTTTCTGAAAAGCTTTTTTTATATAATGTAGGTGAGTGGGAGGAAAAATTGTGCTGCCTGTAGTCTTGCTTATTCTACTTGCTTTACTCTTTTGGGAAATAGGAAGGTGCTTTGGACTATTTCGCTAGAGGTTTTCAGTAAGTTTGAAAGCATCAGTAGCTTTCCAGACCACTCAGTTTTTCAGCTGGACAGCTGCTCTAAGTAGCCCAGGGTTTAATGTTCCAGAGAGCACCATATAAGTCCTGGTATATGTTTCTCATGTTTTTGGCATTTCACCAATTCATGGATTCTGTTGTTTTAAAGCTCACATTCACATAACATTAGTAAGCATATATATATATGCATTGCCAATATTGTTTTCAAATATTATTTTATTGCAGCTACAGCTGCAGTAACCAGTGGAGCTGTTAACCAGTGGCTGCTGGTGGTGGATGCAAGAATTGTTCTGAACTGGATCACAAAGAGTCCTTATGGGTGCTTGCTCGCCTCAAGACATTGTACTGCTGCAGGGAAAAAGCTGATGGGCTTTGAGGGTCTTGCTAAGCACACAGGTGCATGAGATTCAGTGGATGTAACAGTTGGGTTTTCAGAAAGTCTTTGAAGCTCTCCAAGTTACTGAAGGAATGAAGTTGCTGTGGAACTGAAGAAAGATTTTTTTTTTTTTTTTTTTTTAAATGGGTTGGAAGATACTTAAAGAATAAGAAGCAAAGGACTTATCACTAATTTGTCAGGGTAGAGAAGAGTCGGCAATGGGATCCTGCAGGCTGTGGTACTAGCTTTGTTCAGCAATGTCGTGGTTTAAACCTAGCCAGTAACTCAGAACGTTGCAGCTGTTCGCTCATTCCCCCACCTTCTTCCTCCCCAGCTCCTGGAAGGATGGAGAGGAGAATTGAAAGAACAATGTGCAGTGACAGCCCAAAACACCAGCAGGATGCAGGTGTCATCAGATGTGCTGAAACCAATATGGGGACAAGCAGCTAGAAAGTTAAGGGGATGGAGCCGCTGCCTGGAGAGACTGGGGCTGACAACACTAGGAGTCTTCAGTTGAGAGGGTGAAGCCAAGGGGGAATATGATAAAGGTTTACACAGCCATGAAGGTAGTGATAAACTAAATGCAGTGATGGGGAGCATGCACTGGGGCTAGTAAAGTGGCAGCTTAACGCAGATGAGAGGAGCTTCTCTAAGTAGCAGAGGGTGAATATCTGATGCCTATCCCTAAGGAAGCTGCAGAGGCAGCCTGGACCGTGGGTACAAAAAGGGATTAGACAGCTTTGTCTGCAGACCTGAAAGGGAGAATGGAGAGGATGTATCTCCTTAATGAAGCCCTTACGGATGCTCTGGGAACGAGGGAGGGTCTGGGTTGCAGGCTAGCTCTCTAAAGAGCATCTGGGATTGCAGCTGCTGAGAGCTGCTGTGCTCTAGATGGGCCATTGATCTGACTTAATGGGTTTCTTCTTGTGCAAAGTGATGACTTCCTTCTTTCAGAGGATCAGTTCTCTGGTGGAATCTCATTTAACGACCTCATGCAGCAGAGTAAGTGCTGTGTACAGTGCCTTTCCTGTCAAGAACTGATGCTTTCTTGTTTTTAGGCTTCTTAGTCTTAGCACATTCAGTTCCAATCCTAACACCTTAATTTAGAAAGATAGGAAGGTGGGAGACAATTATGAGAAAAATGGTCTGTTACTTTCCTCTTACACCTTTCCTCTCAATTCCTCCCACTCTGCTTCTTGTATCTCACTTTTTTCCACTCATGTCTTTCAGCAGTACGATTGCATCTTTTCTGTAACAAAAACCTTTGAGCTTTCTGAAGCAGAGATGATTGCCTAATATATTTTTATATATTACAATATTTTATTTAGTGCCCTATCCTATGGGTCTGTCACTGAAGTAATCTTTATATTATTAAAAAGGTTTTCAAATATAAGCTGTGACTTAAGAGCTGTAATAGGAGACTTTTGGGCTCAAAGCTACTTAGGGTTGGAGTGGATGGCTAAAGTACTGCCTGTTTCTCAGTTTTCTCAGCACATTAGCTTAGTTGTTTACTAACATGATTGTATGGAAGGGTTAAGTTTATTTTAAGGCCTTTAGTACGTTTAGTTGCAGGATACCATGGGTTTTTGAGTATAAGACATCAGTACACACCAGATGGTAAGTACCTGAAATCTGTTAGCCTATGGAGTACCTGTCTAAAAGTATTGACCTCTTGATAATTTCAGTGGCCTCTCAGTCTTTTAAATCTCTGTTTCAGGAAGTTAAGAAGGATGTAGAACCCAAGGATGATGCTGTACCAGTCAGGCGAGAGAAAGCTGGCAATGTAGCCAGTCTTGTGCAGCGTATGAGCAGCTATGGGCTTCCAGCAGGAGGATTTCAGCCTCATCCCCCATCCAAAAGCTTCAAGAAGAGTATGTAGTCTTTCCAATTCCTTTAATTGTGTAAACTGCTGATGTGCATTTTTTTTTTCTTTTAATAAACATGAATTATTTGATGTCTGACTTTGTTTTAAGATTGTATGGAAAACTAGAGACATAGGAGGAAAAGCTTTGATTCTAAGCAAATTCTGCTTCTGGATGCATGGGCAGAAAACTTACATGTACTCCTCAACAGCAGCAATAAGGATGAATTTTCCTGGGAGCAGGATTTAGCCCTTTCCACATTCCAGAGACTTGATCTGTAACTTCATGTGAGCTGTGCTTGTATTGTGTCAGGTACCTGAGTGAGAACTGAAGGTCTCTTCATGATAATCAAAAATCTTCCTCTGGATGTTTCTTTTAAGCATAGAAGTTTTGCTGGGAATTCAGGGTTTTGTGACAAGGAAACATTCTGCAGTTCAAGTTCCTCTTGTTTGGTAGGCTTGCTTTTAGTGTGAAATAAGGTGGAGTTGGTGTCAAAGAAAAATTATGGTGGCCTTCCTTTGGTTGTAACTGCAGCCCTCAGGATGGTCAGGAGTACAGACTTAGTACTTCTCTATGTGTGGTCTTCTACATTTTAATGCCTGTATTTAAATGAAGGTGACTAAAATCTTGAGCAGAAAACTTAGTGTTCCCTGCATCCAGAAAATTGACCTGTTATTTATATTTAGACACTTCAGTCTTAAAAGAGACACTGCTTTAAATTACTCTGGCTTCCTTTCTCTTACAAGGGATCGCAAACATTTACAATTTAAGCTTTCTTTAAAAGAAAGAATTCAGAATTTACTGTTTCTGGTATGTTTATACTTTGAAGTTTTGCCCATGAAAGGAGAAGAACCTCTAGTTGTCTTTTAAATCCCTAAATGGGACCATCAGATTAACACATTTGTTGAAACCATCTTCTAGGCAACAAAGGATATTACCTTAAAAATCACTTTTAGTGCCTCTGATTTCTATATGCATATTTGCAGCAGGACTTAAGTGCCTGTTAGATGTTTGCATCAGCAGGCTTTTAAAAATCTATCCTGAAAGATTAATGCTGTTCCTAGCCTAATGCAACAAGGCTCTGAAAGGGAATCAACATGATCCTTATCCGTCCTTCCAACTAGGATTCCATGATTCTATGAAGATAATCTGATACTAGTTCAGAGGTTGCCTACTCATTCTGCTTGTCTCCGAAACCCTGGAATGATCTCATACACAGCATGTCTTGTGCTGGTGTCTGTGGCCAGGGTAATAGGTAAAACCTGGGTCTCAAACTCTGCAGTTCTCTGGCTAGTTTCATTCTCCTAAAAGAAAATGGTGTTCAAGTACCTTACTTTAAGGACACAACTGTTTACTTGGTGCAATGACAGTCTCTGTGTTTCCATTTTACTTGCTGTTCGCTCTTTGCTGGAAGACTGTTTAAACAGCTCCTGCAGATCCTGTTTGCTCCGTACCTGGGCAATCATTCACTCCCTTCAAAAGGTTCCCAGTGCTTTGTTGTCTTCCTGTTTCTGGTTCCTAACCTGGGGAAATGAGGTTTACAATGTTAAAAACTAAGTTAAGCTTCTTTGGTGGGGAGTTGCCAGTGTGCAGTGAGGTAGGTTGTCTCTGCCTGGGGGCATCCTTTGTGATTTTTTTCTCATATGTAGCTCTCTTGGGTATTTTATATCAGCTGGGTAGTAAGCTGCAGGCTCTATTCCTCTCAGTTAGATAGCCGCCTTTATTCGCAAAAAGGAAAATACAGGAGGTGTGTTAAATTACAGTAAGAAAGGGATGAATTTGGTTTACTCCATACAAAACAAAACCTGAAGCCAGACAAGTTGTTTTGGAAACAATTGCTTGAGGGCTTGCAGCGCAGTAGTCCTGCAGCACCATGTGAGGCTGAAGTGGTGTTTTCCAAGCAGATTGGTTAGCTTTCTAGGTTAGTCTAGGGATTTTCAAAACTGGAAGGCAGTACTTCCTGAACTATATACCACTGAAGTCAGACCTCGAGTGAGAGTGAGTTCTGCAGGTGAAACGCATATGTGGGTTTGGTTTCTCCCCCTCTTCATGTAGCTAGAACTACAATATGAAAAGGAATGCCGAGATCAGATTTATACCAAATGGCCATGGCTTTTCAGTTTGCCTTTTTCTCTGGTATCAGTTAATCTCATACAAAGGAGGAGCCCTGAAAGCATTGTAAGAGGTAGTAAAGGCCAGTGAACCATTTATTGCAATTACTGTTAACCTAACAATCCTTCTGGGCTAATGTATGAGTTTCAGTGGATTTAAAAGAAGGGTGTATTAGGTGGGCAATTATGTGTTACTAGAAATAACCCATAGAGCTTCATTCTCCTGGTTTATTTGCTTCCTGCCCCTTTTATGTTCTTTAGAGCACAGACCATATACCAGCATGTAGAAAATTCTTGATTTGGTGAGCCTTCTGTCAGAAATTTTAGATGCTGAATATTATTCAGATGCCTGGTGTATTTTGTACTGAGGATGCTGGGTAAGGTGGTCTTCTAAATGACTTCGGACTTTCAGTGCTGTTATAATAAGACAAGGATCGATCTTGGAGGAAGTATTTGTGTTCTGAAATGTTTTTACCCAGCTAATCTTAATTGCTGAAGTTTGAGTATGGAAGGAGGGCGAAGTATTAAGAGAGTATGGAAACTATACATCTTCTACAAGCTTAAGCTTTGCCACTTCAAGCATATATTTCATATATTCACTAAAAGTGTGGCAGATTTATTTTTAAGGAGTTTAGAGATCCTGTGTGGGTCATAGCACAGAATGACAGTTGCCTTCAAAATCATTCTGGCTGCTCTGTTGTGGAAAAGGTCTGAAGGCATGGCTGCTCCTTTGAAGGAGAGCTCTCTGGGTTCAGTGTTAGCGTTGCTCCAGGGTATGTGCAGAGTAAATGGGCAATTGTAGATTCACACCACTTTGGCTGGAGGGTTTGTTGGAAGCCACATCAATGCTCTCCTCTCTTGGGATGTCACTTTGTCTTTTTGCTGCCTGTGAGGCTTTAATGTTATGTGGTAAACATCTAAAGACTGCACTGTATTTTAATTTTGCCTTTGTTAAGCACTGCTAATTGAAGCTTAGGTTGAATTCTCAACTCCATCTTGGTACTGAGAAAAGGGAGGGGTTTTGCATTGACAGATAAAAATGAGTTTGGATTTTGAAATATGAGCCAAGCAAATGTTAGCATTACCTCAGAGCTGTAGTTAGAAAAGTCTTTGTTAGAGGACAGAAAGGCTGTTGGCATTTCCCTGTTGTGCAGAACAAAACGTGTTACTTCTTTCAAGGATTGCTTAAGACTGGAGCTCAAATTTGCACGTTTTCTTCCAAGCAGGTGCTAACACTGCAGCTGGCAGTGGCTGTCATTCCTGCAGATTATGCTCAGGAAACACCTTGAAAAATCATTGTAGTGGGGTGTTTATCTGACCTGCTTGTGTGAACATGTTTTCTATAGCATGTTTGTAACTGGCAGCATAGTGCTGGTTTGTAATCGGCAGTCTGTGAAGCTCCATGATTTTCAAGGTCTAAGATATGGCTTGCTAGCCTAAAGTGACACAGGCAAGCTGGAAAACCAGCAGCAAAATCTGCATAGCTGTTTGGGTTGGTTTGTGGGTCTCCTGGTCAGATGTGATCCTCAGGAGATGAAGAAATCTAGTTTTCCTTTGCAAGAGTTCTTACTTTTGCAATTTCCTTTGATTCAGGGTCAAAGAAGCGGCAGTGTAAAGTGCTCTTCGAATATGTCCCACAGAATGAGGATGAGCTGGAACTCAAGCTGGGGGATGTGATTGACATCAATGAAGAGGTAAGCTGTTTTACAGAGCTGATAGTCTCTTTATATGGCCAAAAGTCAAATTGCTTCTCTGATCAAATGAATTGCAAGAATGTTAGAAGAATGACATGGGGATTAGTGTTTTTTAAGCTAAATTTAGGAGTTCTTTCAGTATCTAATCCTAAATCAATGAATGCTAGATGTTAGGAGGAGCATTTGATCATCACAGCAATAAATTATCTGTTACAGTTTCCTTTTTCAAAAGACTTTTACAGTTCTTTGGCCTTGTTTGTGATCCTGTTCTTTAGGATGCTAATGCTAAAACTGTTCCTTTAAGTTGACATACTCTTAACTCAGTTTAGGTGAAAAATGTTATTTGACCTGACTTTTCCAGTCTTGTGCTTTATTGCAAACTCATTGAAGCTTTGAACTGATGTAGTAACAGTATTCAGCACAGAAGCCTGTATCTGTAATACGATATACATCAGCCACTTGCACAAAAATATGGAGCATACAAATGTACTCAACAACATGTTATTTTTCTATTGCCTTCCTTTTTCACTGGGTAAGAAATACAGTTAAAGATATATCTTGATGTTCAGACTGTGATGGCAATGGTCCTCTGTATTTGAGTAGGGGTTTAGGGTGGAGGTTTCTTTTCCAACCTACATGCATCCTTGGTATCTGTTCCATTCAATAGCAACTTGCTCTATTCAATAGCAACTTGTGTTGTGGGAAGCTTTTGAATATGTAGGAAGAGTGCCTCTTACAAGAGTGAAATCTGTCAGGGAGCCTGCGGAAGAGACCAGAGTGATTGTGGAAGGAACCTTTCCAGAGCTAGGTGGAAAGCTTCTGTGAATGCTCCATCCCTGGTGGTGTTCAAGGCCGGGTTGGACGAAGCCCTGGGTGGCATGGTTTAATGTGAGGTGTCCCTGCCTATGGCAGGGGGACTGGAACTAGATGATCTTAAGGTCCTTTCCAACCCTAACTATTCTATGATTCTGTGGCAGGCTCTGACTTTCACTGCACCATCTCTTCTCACTGCCTTCCTGAGGGTCTGCGGAAGGAGGTTTCTTCCTGGTGATGTGTTTGACAGTCCTTTTTAAGTAGCTTTATGAGACTGTTTTTCATATTCATGACATCTTTTGAAGAGAGTATTAATTCTTCAGGATCCTGACATTTACCAGGAAGGACTCTTCCGTTCTCTTAACAAGGAAGAAGTCATGTCTTTAGATGCATTTGTGCTAATGGTTTATAGAACTGAATAAACAGAGCGAGTGACTTGTAAAACCTGCTCATCAAAATCACAGATTCATAAGGAACAGTGTGAGTGGGTGTTTTGTAACTGAGTGCTCCTGGATAACCTCACCAGCTTGATTTGTGAATAGTGCCTGTACACAGCAGTCATGACTTCAGATGGTCCAACGGAAGCATTTATGAGAGGCAGCATGTGCAGTAAACCGTTGTGGAAGCTGCTGTTTCAGATCACACATGTCAACATCTGGAATGATTTTGGGAGGGTGTTCAGTGTGAAGCAATAGAAATGACCAAATAGTCAAACAGAACAAAAAGATCAAAGCATTTCCTCATCTGGTTTCTTAAGGAAACGTGTTTTATTTTATTCATTATTTTTTTTTCCCAAATCCTACCAGGTAGAAAAAATACTGTAGCTAACTTAAAGTTTTTATGCTGTTTGCATGCTGGTTTTATGATGGTGTAGAATAGACCTGACAGGTGTAGGTTAGGTCTGCTTCACAAAACTGTATACTGATAAAACAAAAATGGAGAAAAAAGGTAGAAAATGCATTCTATTGGTTGTGTGGTATGCTGGGATACCTCGTCTCGGTATCTTGTCTTCACTGCTATGAGGTGATTCAATTCCATTTATGTGTAAAAGGTGCAGTTTGTATATATGCAGATAATGCATAACTGTCACATCAAGATCAAGATCATTTGGTCACTTTTTTAATGGGGAAAATAAGAACATGTGGGGTTTGAGTGCAAATTACATGAACCAAGTGTGCATGATAAATGTATCACTGCTGTAAAACCTTTATTTCTCCTTTGTTTTCCTCCCACATGTGTCAGATGCAGTGCTAAATAACAGATTTATTTTTGTAGTATTTGCATGCTGTGTTATCAAGCATACTCAAAATTCACATGACTGTTAGTAAAGTTCTGCAGAACTGCTTGTTTTAGCTTTTTTTTTTTTCTCCCCTTTTTGTTTATAAGTCTGAGTTTTCATTATCTTACAAAAATAAGTTGATGGAATTCACACTAAAGTACTGGTGTGTGTACCAAAGCTGTAACTCCCTCTTGTGGAAATTGTATCATGTGGTAAGATTTTGAAATGGAAGATATGAGTTGTGAAATTGGGCCTTAGCAATACAGATGACAGAGATGCAGAGATATTCTCCACCAAATCATGTAGAACTTTTTAAACCTGTATTTTAATGATGATTAAAGATAGCTTTTCTGGTAACACAGCTTGTCCATAGTCAAGTTTTTTTAAAAGTGGTGAGAAAGCAAAAGCTAATATGCTCAAGAAATTCCTGTTTTATTACTGATACTCTCGGCATTGGCGTCACTTTGCCTTGCAAGTGTGTAAAGTGCTTTGCTGAACTTATTTCTTGGCAGAAGAATAAATGGATGCTCCAGTTGCTTTCTGTATCGTAAGCATTAAAAGTCCGTTTCTCATGACTCTTGGGTGTAGTATGGGTGAGTCAAGGCGTTTGAATTTTCTGTATATGTAAAGCATGAGATGCTGGAGCCTGGTCAGCAAGTATAAGTAATCTGTGCTTAAAATTTGTTTCAGAGGATCAGACTCTGAATTTGAACCGTCCACAGCTAAGGTATATTTGAGCATCAGAAAGCCTTTAAAAGTAACAATGCTCTTTTCATCTGTCTCTGTAGCTGCCAGGTTTTGCATGCATTCTGCTCGCCTGGAGGTAGGCTGGTGTCTAAACTGTGCCTGTGTGTCAGGCATAGTGACCTACTAAACAAGGCTAAGAAAGGATAATGTAAACAACTGCTGTTTGCCTTTTGTTTGTTTTTAACTCTTGTTGCTTTTCTTTCTTGTCTAAAACCAGCTTTCCAGCCCTGAAATAGCCATCAAAATGAAATATTTTGAAAATTTATGTTAATTATAGTTTTAAAATAGTGCTCATTAGGCAAATACATTTGATTTATTTAAGACACTTTGAAAACTGCTCATAAATTTGAAAAGCACAATTCTTACTCGGTCTTCTGGCCCTGTTTTACACTGTCACCTCTGTATGCCCAAATGCTGTATGTTCTGCTTTGGACCATGGGGTATTCCTGATAAATGTTCCATTAAATGTGAAGTATTGCAGTGTAAATGACAGTGTAAATTACAGGAATCCAAGCACATACCTGAGCACTGGAATCATTATGTTCCCTAATTCCTGGGTGAGTTTCTTTTCAGTGCAAAAATGAGTGGTTTTGTGAAAAGGAAAGCCAACAAAATTTGGTATCCAGTAGACCTATATCCTTAGGACTGTTGTTTGCCACCACAGAATCCTCATGTATCTTTGTTACCATCGGCAGCTGGCCAGCTCTGATGTGAAAGTGTCTGCACCTTCTGTCCCAACTAGAGCCAGCATGTGCTATTCAGCCGGTTGCCTCCTGCTAGAAGGAATGGACAGCTTAGTTTTCTGTTACTCTGATGTCCTGAAGGACTTTTTTCTGTTCTATCCAATATTACCTGTATGAATTATATCTTTGAAACTTGTTTTTTTAATCAAAATTTTTTGAAACTGTTTAATGGGTATGAGGCCAGCGGGAGTAGCACTGATAGAAACTACAGACACAGGAAAAGACAGATGGACAGCAAAAATCCATAAAAATTTCCTTAGCCAGGTTAAAAGTTGCATCTTTATTTCTTCAACAGTGATATTTTCTTCTTCTGTTAGATGTGTAATGCGTGTTATGCTGTTTTACCTTGAGAAAGTTGGACATTTTGCTGCTGTTCTGGATTAATTGGCAGGGGCTAGTCTAATGTTTCAGGATCATTGATGAAGTGACAGTAAACTGTTTTCTTGCTCTTCTTTTTGCCTATTGTTTCTACATCTTTGCGAGGCCTCTTTAAAGAGAAATCATGGTCATTTGAACTTCCCCAAAGTTGTTTGTAGAGTTTTATAAATGAAGCATGGATAGAATTTATAAAAATTTCCTTTTGCTTTATTAATAATGTGCCAAATATTTCTACACAGGTAGAAGAAGGCTGGTGGAGTGGCACACTAAATGGCAGGACAGGGTTGTTTCCTTCAAACTTTGTGAAAGAATTGGAAGTGGCTGATGATGGAGAAACACAGGACTCTCTGGATGACACAGGTGGTATTCTGTTGTAAACCTTTAAAGTCATTTTGGATCTCAGGTATAATTTGGAGTATAATGGTTATATTACAGCAAAAGATGTAAAGAATTCAAGCTTCCTAAGAATGGGAAGTATTGAATTTAATTCTAGAAAATACTGATGCTAGCTATGAAGATACCTGTCCTGCTCCCAATGCACTTTTAATAAAATTGCAGTTGAGGTGTTGGTCTTGCAAGTGTATATTCTGCATTTGTAATAATAATAAATATGAAATTATTACTTCATTTAATAGCTTTTCTCAATCTTATTTTTGTAGACATGGGGTTCTTTAACACAGAACTTGAGCGTTTAACTCTCTCAGTTGAGAATTAAAACTTGAATTGAGGCTCTCTATACTGTTCTGATTCAACTTAAAAAGAAACCTGAGAAGGGGTTCTTCACTGGTTTAATCTAACAATAAAATGTTTTTAAGGCAGTATTTACATTTAGCTATTCCTTTGTGGCTGTGGCAGTATAGCTTGAGAAGAAAGCAGTCTGTGAGTGCTGAATGGTACCAGGCAGGTGCGTGCTTTACAGGCAGTTCCTTGTTCCCTTGAAACTGCACCTTAGAGGCATTCTGTCTTTGAAGACCTGTTTGAAGGCTGGGGACTTGTGACATGATACTGCTAGAATGGCAGTGTTCTTTAGGAGCAGCATCTTAATGCAAGTTAATGGATGCTTGAAGACAGCTGTGTAATGTTCAAGGGGAAAAGTGATTTTTTTTTTTTTTTTTTTTTTTTTCAGTAATGGACACTCTCATTTACAAGATGTTCAGTATTGATTGTTTCTAACAAGGGCTTGTTCAGAGATAGGGGAAAAAATGCCTGGCTTTGATTTTTCTTTTTATTGCTAATTTGTGGAAATACTTGCAGTAGCATAAACCAAAAGCTGTTTGACTTGAGCAGCCTCAAATAGCTTAGCGGCTGTCTCCTTGGAGGTCAAGTTCCTTGAATTAGTGGGGCCTGGAGAGATGAATTTACAAATGGGCATGTGTTGGTCTTAATTCCTGAATACAGAGAGTAGTGGGACAGAACAGTAATTTCAAGTAGTTGTATTTTCTGTCACTGTTAGTGGCAGAAAGTTATGATTTTCATAGTTATGACTTTAAGCCCCTCACACCCCCAGAGGTTATATTTAATTTTCAGTATGTTCACAATAAGGATTTCAGGTGTCTGCTAGTTCTCCCCTTACCACTGGGAAACAGTAAATGTCCCGTTCACTGAGCTATGGTCTTTCAAACATGCAACCTCTTCTTATCAGTGAAATATCTAGCTATCCTTTTAGGTATGTAAGAGGGATATAACTGAGTAGTAACTCAGTTGAGAAAAAGTGAGATACTGAAATCAAGAGCCACGTAACTTCACAGTATTATGAAAACCTCATACATTTGTGGTGGAGGGAAGAGGCTTTAATCTTCATTGCAATTTCCAGAAAATAACTTAACTGAAAAACTAAAAGATGTGGAGACTATTTTGAATTTGGTTTCTAAAAGCTCTCTATTTTCACATTACCATCTGGCATTCTGCATGTGGAAATAATTTGCCCATGAATACTGGTTTGTAGGTTTTAACAGATTTGATTGCAACTTAAAAGTTAAAAGAGAAGGAAAGGAAAAAATAATAAAAACCAACTAACTAAACAACCAAGCCAAAAAAAAAAAAAAAGGAAGGAAAAAAGGTGTATGTGTGTGTGTGTGTGTGTAGATATAGATATCTTAGAAGAGTTTAAAAGGTTTTTAACTACATTTTTTTTTTCAGAGAGAATAAATGTTGTCTTGCACGACTGAAAGATTTAAAGAATACTTAATCACTGGTAGATAACACAAGTATTTATCTCTACCAACTATGTCTGATATGAATGCTGAACTCCTTTAAAACAGGGTTTAGGTGTTATCAGGTTAAAAAGTTATTTAAATAAATTTGCAGTAAACTTTTCAGGTATTTTTGATAGTGCATTTTGAGAAAAAGGAAAATTTCAGTTTGGTGCCCTGAGAGGCATCATTTGATTGCTGAAACAACAAATGATGTGCTGAAATGCAGTTGTGATTTTTTTTTTTTTTTTTTTTCTTCTCCCCATGGCTGCTGAAACATAGTAGGACTCATTACTGAGCTTTATTGATTATCGCTTTCAGCAGCTATAGCTGTGCAAATGACAAGTTTTAAATGTTGGACTAAGCCCATGTCTTTAGAGAATGCATAAGCAGCGTTTCTGAAAACTAATGGAAAACATTGATGTTAACAGGCTGTGGAGCCTGAGTGATAACTGAAATAGCAACCAATATGAGCAATCTAATGACGTAGTAGCCCAGAGTATTTAGTGCAATACTGGTGTCATTTCAAATGGTCTGAAGTTGAAAGTGCAAAAGGAGCAAATCTCAGGTATTACAGCTACAATAATGCTCCTAGAAATGATGTTTAGCAAGAGCAGTGCACGCAGTTGTGTTATTCCCACTTCTTTTTTTTTCCAAGAAGAACAAATAATTTCCAGTCTTAGACCAACTTTTTTTTTTTCTTTCTTTCAGAGTCTGTTTTCAGTGGTCCTACCTCACCTGTGGCCTCTCCAGGAAATGGGACTGAAACTGCATCTGGACCAGCGCAGCCAAAGAAAGTCCGAGGTGTTGGGTTTGGAGATATCTTTAAAGAAGGCTCAGTGAAACTTAAGACAAGATTATCCAGTAATGAATCAGAAGATAAAAAGCAAGATAAGGTTAATACTGGTTCATATTGGCTTTGGCTTTTTTTTGTTTGTTTGGTTTGTTTTGGGAGGGAGAAGGGGGTTCCTATATAAGTAATTTGGAAGACTTGGCTCTGAAGACAATGTTTCTTGCAGCTGCTGAATGCACTGGCCATTTAAAAATTTGTCAATATGGCTCCATAATCAGACCATATTCTTCTTATGGGGCTCTTGCCTATAAAACAAAACAACCCCCCTCAAACTTATTTCATAGTAAGTTATATTTAGCATTGATTCCAAAAGGTCTGTTTAAATGTTTTGGTATTTGAAGCATCAGAGAGGGAAAACAAAGCTGATATAAAAATTATCATTTCAAAGAGACATGATGTGTTTGAGAAGTTACTGTGTTTTACGCCTCCAGTACGGTAAAATCTTTCTATGCAAGTTAAACTTGTCCTTTAAAACAAGCAATGTTTGGTGTTTTTTTTGTATGTTTTGTTTTGTTTTGTGTGTGTTTTGTTTGTTTGTTTTATTTGTTTGTTTTTCAGGTTTTTTTTTTTCCCATTCCCCCCCCCCAATTTTTGGTGGATGTTGAGATTGGTGTTCTAGGTGTCAACCATCATTACCAGTGTAAATGTCGTTCAGTAAATGCTGCCAAGATTTTGGCTTTGGTGATGTCTTAGGTCAATGAGCTACATGAACTGGTGATTGTGTAAGCCTGAAAAAATCTGTTCTACAATTTGCATCCTCTTTTCTTTTCCTCCTTTTTTATGAGTGGGACAGGGGAAAAGGCACTTTTATTCTTTATATTGAACTTAAAGCTTAGAAGACAGGAGATAATGTGACAATGGTGGAATTGCTTTAGTTTCCCTTCTGTTTTGGTCTGGATCTGAGAGCACTGTTACCCCTTGGAAGCACAATAGCAATACACAGTCCTTTATCTTGAACTTATGTATTGTTTATGCCATGAGCTTCTATACGGACTTGCAGCTCTGGATAAATTAAAGGCAGTGGAGATAATCCACTGTTTCAGTTCTTATCCAGGTGGTCAATGAAAGCAAGCTTTTAAAACCTTGGACAATTTCATATTTTTTTTTTTGTTGTCTGTGGGTTATGGTCATTAATGCTGTTTGTTGACTGATTTGCTTTCCTCTGCTGCCATGGAAATAATTGTAATGGTGTAGGGCAAACATGGCATGAGTCCCTAGGAAGGGGGCAGAGACAGAAACTCCCTTGAATGTGTTTTCCATTGGTAGCAGTGTGAAGAGCAGTGCTCATCCACCTATAGACATGTATGTTCTCTTTGTTTCTGATCCTGTCAAAACATCAGGTGATTTAGAAAATAAAAGTTACAAGTGTGCTGCCTTCCATTTAAGGCTCAAGGAATGTTATTTCCTAAGGAAGGTGTTGCTCAACTTCAGAGTCCTTTCAGCATATGCATGGAGGGAGGCTTTTTACCAAGGTCTGTAGTGACAGAACAAAGAACAGTGGCTTTAAATTGAAGGAGGGCAAGTTTAGATTGGACATAAGGAAGAAATTCTGCACTGTAAGGGTGGTGAGATGCTGGCACAGGTTGCCCAGAGAAGCTGTGGCTGCCCCCATTCCTGGCAGTGTTCAAGGCTGGGTTGGATGGGGCTTTGAGGAACCTGGTCTAGTGGAAGGTGTCACTGCCCATGGCAGGAGTTTGAAACTGGAGGAGCTTTAAGGTCCAACCCAAACCATTCTGTGTTTCTATGAAGGCTCAGTGATTTTCCTCTGTTCTCTCCGGCCTTTGTACCTTGCAGCAGAATTCTGTGGTATCACCACATCCCCTTGTGAATGCTGTTAGACTAGGCTGTCAGGACCCAGCTTTCAGTTTGCTTTCTTGTTGTGAGATTGATCATTCAAAAGCATGTTTCCCTACATTCTACCTTGTAACTTGGGAGTATAAAGAGCCTAACTAAAGTATTTTCAATTAATATGAAGTCTCCTCAGACATTTTGAATTGTGTTATTTGACTGTGCATAAACACTGAAATATGTTGTTGCTCTGCTCTTGGTTGGCTTGCCTGGGAAGTTGTTATAGGCCATTTCTCAGCAAGAGGGAAATGAAGTGCAAAACCAGTTTTGCATAGCTTAAGGACAATGAAATAAACAGTTGAGTTTAGCACTTAATATTCCACTTATGCTTGTTGCCAAGGTCATCTCAAAGGTGGACAGACTTACAAAACAACATAGAGAGCCGTAGAAAGGTAATTCTCATGAAGGTTTTGCAAAAATGAACGACTTCTTTGGATTTGTGCTCAGCTCACTTTGGAGCTAGATGGAGGGATGCTGGAAGGCTGTTCTCAGTCTTCGAGCCAGTAAGGAAAAAAGCTGTCATCAGGAAACTGTAGAGAGTTTTGTTTTTTTTTGTTTTTTTTTTTTAAAACTTGGGAAATTCAGAGACTGTTCAGCACAGGAAGGCTGAGCTCTGATGTATCTGAAGTGCTCTAGAGTATATATGGTCCTGCAAGAGGGAGTTTCAGCTGGTGCCAGCATCCTGCCTGGGCTCAGGCTATTTATACCCTGCCTGCCTAAACTTGCTTTCATACCTTTACTTGCATCCCATTTTGGAAGAGGGAAATGTAGAGAACTATTTCCATGTTGGACTTGTTTAATCCCATAGGTGGGTTATTTTAGTGCTTACTTCATATAGCATTCTGGAGCAAGTTAAATCACATATGTACTTAAAAGAGCATCATGAGTGACCGTGGCTTCTGCTATGATATGTCAGAGGTACCAAACACCAGTTCACAGTCACTACCTGGTTTTAAGGAGTAAATCTATTTTTTTTTTTGGCAGTAGAAAGTCTGCAAAGTTAACCATAAATGCAAATGAACAGACTAACTAAAGGCAAAGGGAGTTTTCACATCAGTAACATTATTAGGGCTACTCAGGTAAGTACTGACTGTAAGATCATATTCTGTGTTTGTAGCTTGTAAGTCTATGAAGAAGTGGATGCAGCTGAGCCTGTCTGAATCTTCCTGGCAGCTCAGTGTGTCTCCTGGGTGGAGGAAAAAAATCCACATTAGAACAACTACTTTGGTTGGAGGTTAACTTTGAAACTTGTTACTGGTTGCAATGCCTTTCTGTTACTTTGGTTCAGGAGAAATCTCTAGTGGCACTTACCTGTTCTGTATGAATTGCTAAGAGTGAAGGGAAGCTAGGATGGGTTTTCATGTGATTTTACTTTTGTCTGAATAGTTAAAACCTGTTTGCCTCTTCAGCTGAGGTGGTTTATAGCTACTGAATATTACTGCTTTATTCCAGAGCATGGTAAGCATGGTCAGTGAGTTACTTTCAGTAGAGCTGTTAAAGAAGTGCTTCTGCTCTGTGCTGGAGGAAGCAATTTTCAGGCTAATGGAAAAGTAACACTTGGAACTGCTGAAATACAATTGCAAAAGTATATCTGGCAATATTTTGAGATTGTCTTCCAGTTTCAAATCTGTGCTCTATCTTTAATCAGTAGACAAAATTCTAATCGCTGTAGCTGTAATGAGGTAACTACAGTAAGTGAAGTACTTAAGCAAAAAGCATATTGAATCTCTTGCAGACGGTCATTTGCATCATGCCAGCTAATGAAAACCTGAGTATGTTCTGTAGCCTAATAAAAAAATGGGGTGGGGGGAAACAAACCCTCATAAAGAATTTTTGCTAACAAAGTTCTCTTTTGTTTATACAGCCATTACCTAACCATCCCCCTGGAACAAAGCTAGTTCATTTTCCCAGTACAACAAAAACTGAGAACTTGTCAGAAGTAACAAAAGCAGAAGCTGAAAGTAAACTTGGTAAGGCTGGAAATTTACATCTATTACTTGGTAGTGCTCTCTAGAGAAGTATTTGGTTGTCAAATTTTTTGTGTTAAGTCTTACACAAAAATCCAGTATACTCAAAACCAATGTTCTGTACCTTTCAGGAGTTCTGCAAATGCAAATGAGTCTAAAAAAGTTTTTACTTGCATTTCTGTGGAAAATGAATCAAAATATTTGTAGGATTGTCTCCCAGAACAAAATCAAGCTGGGGTATGAAGTTTTATTACAGCAGTCTCTTTGCATTATTTTGCTATCTTGATCTCTGCAGACTTAACTGTCTGCCTAGCTTTTAGTGTTCAGATGGAATGCTGAAAATCTATTGCTATGGAACAGTCCCTTAATTTGGTTTCTGTCACTAGATTACAGAAGTCACTTTCTAGGCTTAGAATTTACCGTGGAGTTGCTAGTGTGCTCTCATAACTGTCAAACTGAAGTTGCTTGTATCAGAAAGTTGGTGTTGATGTTTTGTGGAAGTCTGTTCCCTAGATAGTTCCATTGTGATTCTAACTTTTTTTATTTGTCTTTTTTATTATCTCTAAGAATCTATGACTTCATTTAACTCCCAAATTGCATAGTTTTAAATAAAGGGATATTTTTAAGCCAACCCAAAACATCTTGTGGGAGCGCCAAAGTCATATAAAAAATTAACTTCAATTATACGATGTGTAGACAGCTCATTTTGCCTGGTTCCAGAGCAGACTTTTTTTTTGACTTCTGTATTATAATTTCAAGTATATTTTTGTTTTATGTGGAAATACTTTATTTTGGTGCAAGTGGGTTGTTTAGGTGGAGTGCATAATTTGCAGAAATAGGAAAACTACAACAAACAATTGACTTTAGTTGTGCCCAGGAGTTCTGTAATGTAGCACAACAGGGCACTTGAAACAGGATGTTTGTCAGAGCCCTGGTTACCTGTGGCTTTAACAGTGTATAAGGTATCCTTGCTGTTCTAGCCATATTCTGGCTTTGCTGACTTGGATAGCTATAAATAGTATGACCATATTTCCAAACAGATGATTACTGTCAAGAAGTGTTTGGTGAAATGGGTTGAGAGCAGTTAATATTTATGTTTTGCCATTACAAAGCATACATCAAAAGCTTGCATATGATACAAATGATTCGATGAAAGTTCCTGCTAACTTGCAACTTTGAAATATTTCCTAAACATCAAAATTGGGATTATCTTTGGATCTTGCTTTTAAACCGTTCCAGTGCTATTGCTGTAAGTGCACCAAGACAATGTACAACCCTGAGCACAACTCTTCCTAAAAAATCTGAACATTCAGTACTGAACACTTATCATTCAGTATTTAGCTCTTTGCATAATTTCAGATGCATCTCATGCTAAAAACATAGAAATTGGACTAATCCAGTAGCTATGTTGGGTGTCTTCCCCCAGAGGAAGAATATGTCAGAGAGGAGCTTAAATGTGATAGTAATAGATGCTGTAGGAGAACATCAGTAGATAGACACCATTTAAGAACATTTTACAACCTTTGAAGAAAGCTTGGTTTTCTTATGTAGTGTTTTTATTTCAACATCTACTATTGCATAGTTTATGTATGTAATCCTCAGTTTTGAGAGAGTGAGTTTACAATAAAATGCATTCAGCATGTTAGCAAACAGAGATCTCCAAAGTTTTTAGACTGGTGTGGCTGATTTTGTGGTGTGGCTCTGCTATTTCTGTGAATCTTGTTTTGGCATCTGGAGCAAATATGTAAAAATATTTTGTTTAAAAAATAATCACCATTTGACCCCTCTTTCCCCTTATTATGTTAGAACACAACATTTGTGATTGTTATCATAGAATCATAGAATAGTTAGGGTTGGAAAGGACCTTAAGATCATCTAGTTCCAAACCCCCTGCCATGGGCAGGGACACCTCACACTAAACCATATCACCCAAGGATTTGTGATTGTTGCTATTGTGTTGGTCGAACCAAGTCTTGGAAAAGATTCAATTTCAAACTACCTTTTATTAAAAATATTCATCGAAGTTCAGATTTACTGTTTTGTAAATACCATTTTAGATTTAAATGCTCAGAAGTCTAAACTGGACTATTTTCTTCTTTAACTACTGGCAGAATATCAGGTTTACAAACCAAGGTTCTGAAGTGGCAAAGTTGTGCATGCTTGTAGTGTACCTGGCTGGGTTTCTCAGCTGGTGCTGACTGCTGGTGCTTACAGTCTGGCATGTGTGGGAACCTTGGTGGTCTGTGAGGTGTCAGAGCTCCCTGTCCCCAGCCTTCCTGGCAGCTAGAGCAGAGTGAAAGGTCCCCTTTCTGGTGATGTTTCTGCCTGTTGTGAGGCTTGGTGTATGTGAGGAGGGGAGAAGTGCAGAAGGTATAGAAATGTATTACGCTTGGTTTGTACTTACTCACTAATAATGAATAAAATCCCCAAATTTGATAGATAGTTGTAGTATATCTGTTGAATCTCATTTTAGTCAGTGTGGTGGATTTTTTTTTTTTACCTAGATGTAAGCATTTGTCTCTGACATGGTTCTTCCTATGGCTCTGTAATTCTTCATAAGCTGCAATATAGTCAATCTACAGTTGAGCATTTTTGATCACTAGATAAGGCTGTCAAATAATGCAAGTTCTTGTATTTGGGATTACTCATGTGGTTACGTATCTATGTCTATCTGTATAGATAAATCTATCTCTTAATCTTGACATACTTTTACATTTTAACATAGTGGTTGTTCCTCACCAAGGTAAATTTTTAATTAACAGAATTTGTGTGTTTTTTTTAACTAAAGATTTGTGTCATGATTAAACAAATACAACAACAACAGCAACAAGGTTCAACTGCAATTCATTTCTTTTCTTACCATCCAGCAGCAGGCAGTCATTAAGACTTGCATATGATCCTCATGATGCCTTGGTGGTGTGCTGCGCTCTAACTGGGGGTTGGTGCAGCTGCTCACCTGTGTGTGTTGTTAGTGCCAAATATGTGTTTAGGTTATGGCAGCACAGTAGAGTCTTTTGTTTGCTTCCTCTTCCTTAATCTGTCAGATACAGAAATATATTCTTTTTATATGCCAAATTATTTTACATGTGCTGGGGTTAAAAAGGGTGCAAAAGGGATTGTGTTGCAATCAATCCTTCTATATTAATGTATTTTGGCCTTTTTCATGTTTGTGTTCTAGTGTGGGAAAGGAAAATGAATCCTCCTGCTTTTTCACCTGAAAACCTTATCACAATTTTAAATGGATTAGTTATTGAACTGTACCAAATTGAAAGAAAGGAATTATTCTGTCTACTTTTGCAGAAGAGGCTGTGACTGTGAGCTGATCACTCGGATGAGCTCTGGTTTCAGGTGCTTAGCCAAGGAATTCCTTTGCTTCAGTTATTTGGTTTTACAGCAGAATTTCACATTTGCTGGGTATTTGAAGTTTCTGTAATTGTACATGTTAATAAAGGATGATGTCACCTTGAAATGTTTGAATGTATTTAATTAGGATTGCAAATTTGAGATTTAGATCAAATTTGAAAATAAAAATCATATAAACTCTCAATAAAAGCTCCAAACAATATTTGTCTAAAGTAGCTTAAACCAGAGTATATAATGCTATGGAGAGGGTTAGAGAAGCTGTTATAATTTAACTTAGTAGACTCTTCTCCCTCTGAAGTCAGAGTACTTGAATTAAGTTGCTGTTGTGGAAAAAAGTGTTTTAGAGCTTAAACTCTTGATATAACAAAGATTTATTTCCATTGTTCTGTAAATATAGACTTTTATTTTTTCTTGTGATATGGTAGTGAACATGTAAAGCTCTCCCAGATGGCTCATCTAGAAGGGAACTATTATTATAGTGTTAATTTCTGAGCTCTTCTTTTGGACAGCAAAAGTGATCTAGTGTTATGTATGTTAGTACCTATGGAAAGCAAATATGGTTAATTGTGCTGCTTTGTTTCAGCCAAGGAATATTGCAGGACAGTATTTCCCTATGAAGGCTCAAATGATGAACTGAGCTTTAAAGAAGGCGAGATCATTCAAATAATCAGTAAGGTAAGATGTTCAGTCTGCTTTAACCATTTATGTAGCTTTTGTGGGTTTTGCACAGGTAGATAACGTATAAAATATGAAAGCCGGAGGGTCTGTTGAAGTAGATAATCCTGTAGACTGATTTGTCTTGTGTGAGAGTCAACTCTTCTGTACTTGGTGGAGATACAGATGTCCTTAAAGATGGTTCTGGAGTAGGAAGTTATCTTAGATTCCTCAAAGGCCAGTCAGATCAGTGTACACCCAGTACCAAATGCCTTTTTAGAGGGGAAGTTGGAAAAGCTTTGCAAAGAGCCCTTTTACCTTCAGAATTTGTACTTTTTCTCTGGTGATAGACCAGGCTGACCTATCTATCAGGTAGTGGTTGGAAAGTATTATTGTCAAAAGGTGAGAAATTAGGATCAGTACTTAGATTTTGGTCTAGGTATTATGAAAAAAAAACTGCAGGTATTTTCAGCAGGAGAATGAAGTTCAGGTTATTTATTGAATATTTAAAACTCCTTTCTGAAAGAGCATCTTGTTGCAGAGATGGTTTTAAACAACAAAAGAACCTATCCATACATAATATCCCTGCAGTACTCTGAAGCCTTTTGTTAGTTTATATGCTGCTATATGTCCTCAACATAAAAAAGACATGGAACTGTTGGAACAAGTCCAGAGGAGGGCCATGAGGATGATCAGGGGGCTGGAGACCTCCTGTATGAAGACAGTTGAGAAAGGGGCTGTTCAGCCTGGAGAAGAGAAGGCTGGTTGGAGACCTCATAGCACCCTTCCAGTATCTGAAGGGGGGGGCTCTAGGGATGCTGGCGAGGGACCCTTCATTAGGGACTGTAGTGCTAGGATAAGGGGTAATGGGTTAAAACTTAAACAGGGTAAGTTCAGGTTAGATATACGGAAGAAGTTCTTTACTGCGAAGGTGGTGAGGCACCAGAAAGTTGTGAATGCTCCATCCCTGGCAGTGTTCAAGGCCAGGCTGGACAGGGCTTTGAGCAACCTGGTCTTAGTGGAAGGCATCCCTGCCCATGGCAGGGGTGTGGAACTGGATGATCTTAAGGTCCTTTCCAACCCTAACTATTCTATGATTCTATATTAAGGAATAATGACTTCGCTAAAGAAAAGTGAAAATTCTTATTTTTTTTTTGTTTGTTTGTTTTCAGCTTTCACAGCAGAAGGAAAGTAATACCTGTTTTGTTTTTTTTTTTTTTTTGTAGAGGAGTTTAAGTTTATGGAAAAGCTGAATGCTTTTCTTAACAAGTTATTGGTATTACTGACTGTAATTGCAGTGGAAAAGAGTATTTATGGAGACCACTTTTTCAAACATGACAGCTCTTGATTCATCTTCAGTGAAACTCTTACCTCTCTGTCCCTCTTAAATTTACCCCAAGTTTATCCAAAGCATATGCTGGTCCAAATGGGAGCAAAGCAGAGTTATACAGAGCAGAGCTCTCCCTCTAAAACCATCTTCTGAAGTCTGAGTATATTAATGTAAGTTTAAGTTGGCTGCCCCAATCTGGGGTTTTGATCTGCCATGTGTAAAGGTAGTTTTCTTCTAGTACGTAAGTATCTGTAAAGCCTGTCCCTATTGGCCATTTACTTTCTGTTGTGTTACGTATGATCATTTGCCATGAAGTTGTCTCTGACTTCCTAGCATACCCTCAGCACTGGCTAAATGAAGTTTAGCACTAGATGCATTTTCCCATTCATGACTGCTCACTGCTCAGAAGCTGGACTCTATAGTACTTAATTGAAAGGGTGACAGAGGGAGGAATAGGAAAAAACTTTACCAGACTTTTATTTTCAGCACTTATCGCCTATTCACATCTTTCTTGCTGATTCCTCCTTCAGTTTAATGTGGGGTGAGATTTTTTTAAAACCTTTTTCCCCCCAGTCCTCTACCTATTCCATGTCCCAGCCAAATCAATTACCGAATTATTCTTGTTGTGTACTGAACTTTGGAAGGAACTACTTGGTGCTGCTAACAGAGGCACATGTCAGCAGTAATCCACTTGGAGCTGTATGCAGGGGTGACATCTGCAGTATTTTGGATCTGAGGAACAGAGGAAAGCTGTTATTTATGCTGCCAAAATATTCAAATAACATCGTACTTTCTGCTATGGATAAACTAAGGTCTTGATCCAGTAAGATCATGTCATGGATTTTTACGCAACTGAATTAATTCGCCCTCCCTCTGCCCCTCTTTAATTTTAACTTATACCTTAATGTGGTTATAATGGGTATATCCTCTTGCTTCTTCACCCTTTTCAGACCAGTGGACCTGATTCATCACATCAGAATCGCTTTTGCTGAGTAAAATTCTGTGTTACACCAATACCACTTGAAGTATTTATTGAATAAGTTGCCAGCTAAGGAAGTTGAGTATATTGAATACTGTGTGTTGGGTCATACTGGGTTTACATACTTTTTTCCCTTTGCAGATCTTATCCTTATACCCTTATCTTATATATGATGTAATATACATCTCCTGCTTGTTAGAAAACAAACAAAAAGTGACCAAACCTGATCTGTAGCTGTTTCCCTTTGGAAAGGTGGCCAAAGTATTCCTCTGGTAAATGTGGTATTTCAGAAAAAAATTATTTTATATTGTGGATAAAAGCAATAATATTCCTGTAACCGTATCTCTTCTGGGGAAGGAGTAAATCCTGATTCAAACGTCCTGTTGTTTATTTTAGGACACTGGAGAGCCAGGCTGGTGGAAAGGAGAACTCAATGGTAAAGAAGGAGTCTTCCCAGATAATTTTGCTGTTCAAATACAAGAGTCTGATAAAGACTTCCCTGTAAGTTCTTACGTGTATCATTTAGTATCAAAAAAAAAATAGATGGAAATGCAAACAATAAAATTCTTCATAGCATGTTAAGCTGCTTAAAATGTTATTACAATTGTAGCAATTTTAACTTTATCTTGAATTAGTTATATCAAAGTAGAAAGATTTAAAAGCTAATGCTTGTCTTTAAACTTCTTAATTGTTAAAAAGAGGCATGCTTTTTGATATTAACTATATTAGTGAGGATGATTAGGTCATATAGAAAAGGATATGGTTCTGATAACATTCTGTAATATGTAACTCATTACTGTCTTCAATCCTTACTGTTTTGAAAAGATATATAAGCAGTTGGTCTTCTTCATCTGTAGTCCTGTAAGCAACTATAATTGAAAATACTGAATAGCCCCTGTAAATCTGACTGGGATTTTTCCATGCTCAGACTTGCCTGTAGGCAGCGGTGCATGAGTCTTTGGATAGGATCTAGAAATATCTTTCTCCCACCATCTCATGTGCTAAATTGTAGAAATACATGGTTTCATGTGGTACTTCTTGGTCTTGTAATTTTGGTTCTTATTTTATAATTTTCTTGTTGATGGCTGCATTAATTCACAAATGTACATCATCTTCAGATGGGATGGATTCAGGTCCAAGTCAGAAAATCTAAATGCTGAAGCATGTATCTCAGCAGAACAGTGAGTTTCATAGTAATTTAGTGCCATTTCATATGGAATTGGAGACATTCACAGAGAATTGCTAAGTACAACCTGATAGATAGTTATTAATTTAGCATTTAGCCTCAGTTACTTAACATACACAGAAAGTCTAGTTATTCCAAGTCAGAATTTCCTTCTTAACTTGATTCTCAGCTTTGCAAGAATGGCATAAATGCTGTAACATACAGCTGACATGATTTGAGGGGTAGGTGGGAAGTATTACTGTTTTGCAATACAGAATTACTCTTTGAGAAAGGAAAGAGAAATTGTTCTTTTACCGTAAACAGTGTCTCCTGTAGACAAACCCTGCTTTAATCCTTTATTTTTCATTGTATAGTGTGTCTTAGTACAGGGATTCACCTGGCGCTGAGCAGCTTTGAAGTTCAAAGCATTGGATAGCCGATTATTATAATCGGCTATTTGATCCTGACTTGATAAAAAACACAGATCAGAATCATGTAATGGCAGGGTGATGCTGAGCTCTCAGCATAATTGGTTTTGATATAGGCAGAAATGCTGCACAGCTGGATAATGTATCTATGTTTGAGGGAACGAAAGAAAATATGGTCTTGTTACTTATGTTCACCAGCTCTTGTGTTCTCTGAAATTAGAGGAAGAAATTTAATATGGGTTTTCATGCTTGCTTAGTTACATTTCGCCTATTAGAATAAAATCCTTCTGCATTAAGAGTACCTTATTCAATAGTGGTAGGGGCACAGAAGTGAAATCCACCCATAGCAACTGTTTCAAAAATACTTACTACAAGGTGTTTTGGAGGGGCTCTATTAGACTAAGCCCATACGGTTTCAGCAGTGTTTGGATAAAGAATGAGTTGTTTTTTTTTTTCAGGCTTTTGTGATTGCTTTATCAGTGAGTCTTGTCCTTAGTACAGCCACAAAGATAGCTCTTCTAGAGCATTTTTGTTAATTGCATTCTAAGGATGAGGTGGTTTGAGATGCTGGTCCTGAGAGATGCCAGTTCTCCTTCAACAGGAGAGGTTTAAATTAAATTTTACCAGCTTAAGGAAAGTGATGAGTGATTGCATTTTAAAATAAAGTTAGTTTCAGTGTACAGTGTAGTGATGACCACACTGGGAAAGCAAGCCAAAGACTACGGCACTGTAATACTTTGTACAGTTTTTGAGCAAATACAGTTAATGTAGTTTGTCCACCTTTCCCACTTAAATATACAGTGATAAGGAAGCTCAAAACAGTATTTAGAACCTGCAGTGTTTATATTGCAAAGGCTGCTATTTTAATTTGTTTCCTTGTGCTTGTAATTTAGGAGTCAGTTAATTGAAATAGTTCTTCTGATGCTTACTTTAGATTTTTTTTTTTCTGTGAAAGTGACCAATTTTAGGTCAAAAATTTACCTGATTATTCTTTTAAATTGCATTGTACTAAGACTGAGGTTTCATAATGAAGTTAAAATGGTTGCCATCAGAACAATTCTTTGGACTAAAATAGATGTAGTTCTTAGGTTTTAGTTCTTTGTGCTTCTACTGCTTATACACACTGCTGAAGCACTGATCTGATTGGAAGATTTTGATCTGATTTGCATTTTGTTTTTGCAACTGGCTGGCTAGGAGATATGAGAGGAATTCCTCCAGTTCTGTTTCCTGTCTGTGAATTGATTGCCTCCTTTGTGAAATACTTTTAAATCAGCTAGTAAACAAGCTAGACATTACAGTATGCAAAACAAAACACTGAGTCTGTCTTCAATAGTTAATATCTGTTTGTTTGAGTAATATTTTTATTTATTCTTTGTTTTGGTTTTTTTTTTTTAGAAACCAAAGAAACCTCCACCTCCAGTTAAAAGTCCAGGTATGTAGTGTATGAATAGTGGTACACATTTGAGGAAATATTAAATTGGAAGCAGTGCATGACTTCAAAAGAAAATTCAGAAGTAACTTTGTATTTTCTAGCGATCCAACCACCCATAGTCGCAGCTTGAGGTTACTTTTTATGCTTCATGTAGTATGTTGTTGCTATATATTTTTTGAAATCATGATGAAGCCTACATTGGAAACACTTTAAGACAGGCCTACTCTTTTCTGGGCTGAAATGAGTGTTTATAAATAGTATTTCACTCCTTGCGAAGGAGAGAGTATAAACACAAATTGGTCTATGTCATATTTTTAGTTAGTGAAGTAGATAATTAAACCTTTTGAGAAATGTCTATGGTTTCTTTTTGCATTCAGCTCCAAAGCCTGAATTGCCAACTGGAGAGAAGAAATTACCTTCTTTGAGGCCGGAAGAAAAAGGTGAGACCAATTTTCTTCATTGAGAATTTCAGACCAAAGTCTTGTGAATGAGTTAGTTTTTAGCTTTACTTCTCTGTTCAATAGGTACCTGTTTAGAAGATGACATATAGATTCCCTTGATACCATCTACTGAAGTTGTTGTGTCTGTGATGTTCTGGAAATGTCTTTAGAGTGATTAGAACAAGAACTAAATTTCTTGTAACTGCATTATATTCTGAAAAACATATATTGCACTGCATAATGACATAGTTACTATTGAATTGATGTAAAGATATTTCTGTGATAGTTCTTGCAGTTCTGAATAGCAATAGTAAGTTACTAGAAATGGAAGCATTTGCTGCTGCATCTGAATGTTTTGGCCAAAGTCAGTCTCTGATGGAAAATGTTTTTGAAAGAAATACACAGAACAATCATAGCACTCCTTTGACAGATGTTAACAGTGGCAATGCTCATGAGACTTCTTTCCTGTTAATTCTTTCTATATTCCATGTTTTCCTGCCCCATGGAATTTGGAGGTAATCCCCATCAAACTGTTTTGATTGTGTTTAAAAGTCAGAAGCTTAAACAAACACGCTTGCTGGGTCTTAAAGAAGAAATTCAGATGTTACTGCAGCTTAACCATATTACAAAAACAAACTCTGTTCTCTGAACAGCGACAGGTGGCTGACCATGGCTTTTTGACAAGTAAGCCTGCTCAGTGGGTTACATGGCTTCCTTGGGCAGATTTTGCAAACCATGTTTTAAACAAAGCATGTTTTCAGGTGTTTCATTTGAAGGATACTTGCTGAAATCAGCTATGTTTCCTCTGCATGTGAGCAAGCAAATTATTTTTAGCTGCTCGAACAGTATCTTCAGATGTGATTTGAGATCAGCTGTATGGTTCTAGAAATTTTGATCACTTGGATCTTAATAAGTTTAAGTTTACTTAACCTGAAGTAAGTTTAATTTTAGATTGATTCTGTTTGTATTATGGTGTTAACCTTTGCATAGCTGAGTTCAACAGTTCTTGAAGGAATATGGGAAAAAAAAAAGACCTACTGAGAACATCATCCAAAATGCTTAGGAACATGAAAGCTTTTGAATAAGTAAGGCAGAGAACTGTCATTTACTGTGATGAGGAAATGATGGTGGAAGAGTTTGTCTTGCATTCAGTTGATGGTCAGGTCTTACATGTTGCATATATAGATAGCAGTAGAGTTTTACTAGAATTGCCCATTTATCAGTGAAGTTTTACTTATGGAAAGATAACTATGTTGATACTAGTGATTAAACCTATTAACTATGAAATTGTACTGTAATTTTCAAAAAGAAAAATAATTGAGTGGCTCTAATCACAAAAAACCCAAATATGTAATTTTTTTAATGCCTTTTGGGAAACTAAGATACCTGCCTTGAATTGTGATCAAAAATTGCAAGCAATACTCCTGTGTTTGTTTATAGCGGAGGGCACTTAGTAGAATTTTTTTCAGTGTATATGTCTTCAGATTAGTATTTTTTATCTCCATTACTAAACTGCTTATTTTTAGCCAAACCTCATCTCTCATTGCAGAGCAAAATCCAAAAAAGAGACACGCCATTTTGTCCAGCAAAATTGTTCAGTTTCTGAGCTCATGGTGTATCTTGAACTTTGGTATTAACTTTTTCTACATAGCTGTGGAGGGTTTTTATATTCAGATTCTGAGTGGGAGTAATTGAAGGGAAAACTGACAGATGACAATTCAGGAATAAGATTTCATGACAGCAGTTTTTCTGTCTTGTTAATGAACTCACTTATTCTTAAAAACAAAAGGCATAATTCTCAGCTTGTGTTCAGCATAGCTAAAATAAAGTTAATTGAACTTCAATTAATGTTAACTCCTACCGGGCATTTAAAATCTTGCATATAGGATCCCTAGGCAGAAGTGTCTAGCACTGTTAACAGGTTGTTCTACACCGGACAGTCAGCACCACCATGTGGCAAAATTCTTCCACTACTTCAGTGTTCTTTTTTTTAAATCTCAATATTGAAAGAGTAGAAGGGAATGTCAAACAGGTGAGAGTTTTGTTCATATCTCCTCCTAATGTTCAGATGTCCCAAAGCAGAAAGGTGATCTGACCTTGATCATTTTTATTTTTATTTTTATTTTTATTTTTATTTTTAGAATTAGAATTAGAATTAGAATTATCTCTACAGTCTGTTTATTTCTGATTATTCCTGTGAATAAAAATCAGTGTTTTCCCATTTTAGAGTTGGAGGTTTGACACTCAGCATCTGGAGGAGTTTTCCAAAGGAAGTCAGGCATAGAACTGGCAGATCAGGCACTTAGCTGGGATGGAGCTGAAGCAAATTTACAATCCAACCCTTAAATTCATAGCATGTGTAAATATTTTACATTAGACTAATACTGCGTTGAAAGAAAAGTCATAGGAGGGAAACATGGGGAGAATCAAAGCTGAAGGTCGGTCCTTCCGTCCCAGTTAACTGATTTACTGTAGTAACTGTAAAAGACTAACTCCTTACAGCAACCTAACAAAAATCTTTTAAATCCTCAGTGCTTTATGTATGCCCAAGGGGCTATAGCATAGTTTTACAAGGAAAAGTAGAAGGTTTACTCCGGGTATCCCAAAGGCTGTGATTAGGGAATGTAGATTGAAGACTATTTAATTAATATTTGTGAAACAGCTTGAATTTTTCCATGTCGCATTAGTTATAAAGCTCCAGCTCTTCTGGACAGTATTTGATTAGGTCAAGCAGTCATTAAGCAATAAATTTAACTTGTTTGTTTGATTGCCTGTACTTAATTTGTATCCTGAATTTGTAGGAAGGTGGACTTTATCTAAAAAATTTCAGTTATTCAGATAAATATTCTCCCCTATCTGCCTCCTTTTTGCATAGGTAAATTATGCTGCTTGTGTATATGGAAGAGCTCTAGTTACAATAAAATAAAATAAAAAAAACCACAACTATCTTTCCGAGATAAGTTTGATTCATAGAAAAGAGAAAGCAGTAGCAGTATAGAGAGATTCTTGGTTCTTAGCTGTCTTTTGTAGTGCAATAATGTGAATCAATAATTTCTTATGTGCTATTTCATGTCAGTAGAAAGACATCTTGCTTTAATGTGATTTTTTCTTTTTTAAGTTCAGGTAAGTAGTTTGTGTGTTTTGATAAGGCATCACTTAAGACACTAGCAAATCTATTTTTCACATTGATCTTCAAAGAAGGTATTTCTGACAACAGTTGCTTTATAATCTGTTAGCATTGTGAGAATTCTAGATAACGTGGGGTTTTAAAGTGTTGTGGTGACTTATTTTATCAGATGAAAGAGGAGCTTTGGATCAGAAGCCTTTGAAGCCACAAGCTCCTCAAGTACCACCCAAGAAGCCTGTTCCTCCAAGCAAGACTAACAGGTTACTGAGAGGAGGGCTTTTGCACCCAAAACGTCCAGATAAGCCTCTTTTGCCATCATCTGTATCCAAGTCAGTATAATTTATGTTGTATACATTGAGTATATTTTATTTGGTTTGTTCAGTCTTTCCTCATGGACAGGGTGGGAAGAAACTTATATTTTAAAGGTGAAAAGGATGCAAGGTTAAGTTTTGCCCTACACCAACCTGTGTCTTGGTTCTCCAAGTCTATCAGTGTGCACTTATCACTTTCTAATTATTTGAGACATTAAATCCATCTCGGTGAATATTTCAGTATAACTAACTGTGAGGCAGATTAAGTTATCTGTGGGCTGTTTTGCTTTAAGCCTGCCCCATAATGAAGAAGTTGTAGCTACAGCAGTTGTGTGGTGTAAAAGAAGTTGTGGACATGGCACCTCAGAATTATTATTGTGTTGGAAGAAAACATGAAGATTTGAGCTACATCAATATTCAGTGTTTCACCCTTCAAATAGAGTAAGATAGATGGAAAGGAAGAGTTTGAGCACAGTTAGTACCCTTGCTAGAGGCACCCTATGTTGCTTATGTGCTCTTCTTGGGAAGAAAGCACTTACACAGAACCACATCCAGTCTCCATACTGTCTTGAGTATTCTCAATTGAGTTACTGGGCAAGCAGGGAGGGTAATAGCAACTAATGGCTCACCATTTCTTTTAGATCCACTTCTCATTTTTTTTCTCATAAGTTTGAAACAATTTACTTATGGTGTTTCATGAAGACTAATTTTGCATCAGTACAATCCCCCACACAGAGTTCTACTTTCTGTCTCCATCAAAGTAATTGCTAGATCTTTACCCCAAACTGTAAATAAACTGCTGATGGTTAACTGTCCCTTTGGGATGCTTAGTTAACTTGAGAGAACCATGAAAAAGTAATGTCACGATGCACTTGCCCTTGTTCAAATAAAGGAGCAGATAGCTGCTACATCAAAGAGCTTGCACCTTAAATACCAACCAAGATACAGGATGGCACCAAGCGTTTGTCAGGGTTTATCTTTTTTTAACAGCAGGTCCTGTATAGCTGAACCGTAAGGAAGAATATTTAAAGAGATAAAAGAGTGAGGAGGAGGGCAGTAGAGAAAGGGAGCGTGGGTAAGGCACACACTTTGGATGGTTGACTCCAACAGGGCTTAGCTGCCTCTGATCCTATCTGCATAGCCCTGGGAACACTGGATGCCTGACTGAAGAAATAGACCATTTCCACATTACTTCTGTTTAGGTTTTCAGTATGTAATTGTGTTTTGTCACTTGGCATTTTGGAGTTTCCTAAGTAAAGATTTAGAGATTTTGTCTTTTTTTTTTTTTTTCATTCTGTAGCATATATTGCGCCAAGAAAAAGATAATCTTTTCTTATATGTATGTTTTGGTGGGTTTATTTGTCCCTGGATGATGTGGCCAGATACACATAGAATGAACAGTAGAATAAAAGCCAAGTGTACAAGCTACTTTCTTCTATACCTAGGAAGAAATAACTTGGCAGCTTTTTTTCTTTACAGGAAGATTTTGATGTCAAAAAATCTTGAGTAATATTCCTAACGTTTCAAAAGATACTATATTTCTGGTGCACTGTAGTGTACTAGTTTAGATTTAAGTGCCAAAATGTGCCCTGTAGTAAAAGTTTTGGACTGGTTTTACAAGGGGATTGTGCATGTTGGACAAGTCTGGAATAGCTAGAACAGAAGAATTGGCTTTTAAAAAATTAGAGTTGGTCTCCAGAAGACTTTAAGTAAATCTTTACAATATGATAAGATACACTGAAAGTTTTTAGTTTATTTCTAATTCTTGATATATTTCAGTTGTAACTATTTAATCCATCGACTAGGTATATGTTGGCTTTTTTTTCTTACTACAGATCTAATGGAGAAGTTGTTTGTCTTCGACCGAAATCTGAAGTTGAGCCAGTAGGAAAACCAAAGTTAGAGTCTGAACCCTTACCACTTAGACCAAAATCAGTAGAGGTAGATTCACTTGTGGCAAAGAGCTCTAAAGAATCAGGTAAGAAAAGAAAAAAAACAAACCCAATACTTTTTTTGGCCTTTCTGTTTTGGATTGCAGTGTTTTACAAGGTTAGAATAAGCCTTTTAAGTAATTTACTTAAAATGACACAGAGTGAAATTATGCCTGTTCAGTGGAAAGTAGAGGTTTGAGAACTTCTGTAGGTAGCTGAAGGTAAGAGTCAGCAAGCAATGAGCAGATGTAAGTAGGCTGTTGGGAGGTAGTCAATGATCTCTGTGCTGTAATAGATGACAGGAAGGGAGAAATGTAGGTAATGGTTTGTTCTTCTGATTTGAAAGCATGTTTTTTGCTGCCACTTTTATCTTGCATTTTTATGAAGTTGTTTTCCTTACTGACTGGTTCCGTTCTGCTCTTGCATTTCAGATAACTTTTGCTTTTCTAGCTAACTTGCGTATTTTTAGTAATGCCATTACCTTCAGCGTTCTGTGATTAAGTTTATAGTTATTCTAGGTTGCAACTTTATCATGCCTTAAAATTGAGCCAGCATGGAGCGTTGTACATGGGAATTTCATGCTTATGGCTTTGCTTAATGAACCTTGATCCAAATCTAGCATCTTTTTGAATCTAAATTTGTCCAGTGGAAACCTTGATACAGTTTGACCTACCCGCAACGGTGGTCAGGTTCTCTGAACTATTACATGGTTATCTGTTGTCCTTTACTGACAGCACAACTGGTTTTAGTCCTGTGTGTGCCCCTTTTATGCAGAAATCATCTGTTGTGGGCATATTTTTATTAAACTCTAAATTATTTTCCTTGTATGATTAACCACTGTAGAAAAAGCTTTAGTGAACTTCATGTGCAGTGTTCAGCTTGCAAATCTCAAATGCAACCCTTTCATCTCAGGAAAGGTTTTGGTAAGAATAGATTTTGAAATAGTTTAACTTAGTTTAGTATTTTATGCCAATTATGATTTCCAGTTTGTAGAATAGTTGGTCCTAAAGTGTAGTAAAATCTGGGAGATAAAAATAATGCATTAAAAAATTAAAGCAGTTTCTGAATATAAAAGAATACTCCTAATTCTTCCATTAAGCATTGTTAAATGTGCTTCTAAGCTTAAATACTTTGTTTAAGGAAAGGTTACTTCACATATGGCTTTAATATGGAATTATATTTTTCTGAGCCACAAAAAGCAGGACTTCAGCAGGTATTAAAATATCCTGGGAATGCTACAAATACCATCAGTGTTTTCCTAAAGTGTTTATACGTTTGTTTTTTTTTTTTTCCTTTATTATTCCCCAGTAAAATCTATGCATGTGCTTGAAATGCCTTTTTAAAAGTTTTTGAATTGGCAGTTTAACTTTGGCCTCTATTTAAAGATGAGTTTGAATGAAGGTGCTAAAGAAACACTTTGAGGCCAAAGTAAGCTGAGAGATTAAAGGGCAGTGCACAACCTAGCATTAAAAATGTCAGCCTTGTCCTGCTACCAAGATGTTTCTCTGTGATTGTGCTAGGTATATTTCATTATAGCACTGTATCATTTATCTACAGGAAAACACTCCCCATGAAAACAGATGTAACTGCTTTTTTCCTCTTTTAGATGCAATAATCTTGGCAACTTTTAATAACCTGAGTAACAACATAGTAGCTGTGATATTTGGTATCCATATATATATATATATATATGCGCCCCCTAATTTTCTACAGATCTAGAAAAAAAGTAAATATGAATTCTGATTTGCTAACATAAGATTTTACAGGCTTATGGAGAAATTCAGTATTTTGATGCCTAGATGGGGCAGGGGTGCATAACAAGAAAGTGGGTGAGGTCTGTTCAGGGGTCTTTGTTTGGTGCAAAGCAGTAAAGGAGGCTCAGGCAGTCCATGCAGGGATGCAGCACTGCCAGTGTCAAGGAGCTGCTTTTTACAGAAAACTTCAAAAATTCTGTTACACAAAACTGCCCTTGTTTAAAACAATCTGAGTCACTTGTAGTTTTACTGCTCTTATGAAAAGAGACTAGCCCAAACTCCTGCCAATAAAATGTAATGATTATGTCTCTGTATGCATTTTGCTGCTAAAGATGTAATATTCCATGCAGCAGCTGTGTAAAGTTCCATAGATATTGAGTCCTTATATAAAGTTCAAGATTGCTTAATCTTACAAGAACTAGGGTAGATATTAAAACATGGGGGAAAATGTATGGCAACTGTATTGCCTGTCTTATCCCTCCACACCTCCCTTTAGGTTGAGATCCTGAACTGAATGAATTTTTGAAAAACAAATTTCTTTTTTTTCTTTTTATTTATTTATTTATTTTTTTAATTTTCAGGGTGTTTTTTTTTGTTTTTTTTTTTTTAGCTTACCTGGCCAATGAAGTGTGGTGTAGGTTGAACCACTTGCAATTTAGCCAAAGGAGTTGACATACCTATTCTGTATAGGAAAATAAAACACCCACCCCACACCAAAATTAGGCACTCAGCCATCAGATAAGGACAAATACTCAAAACCATTCCAAAATATTGATAATGTTGAAATACCTCCTCTTGAAGTTTTATTTGAAAAGTTGAATAAATGTTTCTCTGTTCAATTAGAATGAAGGTACTGTAAAAGACTAAAGCTGTACTACTGGCATGCTGAACATGTAAAGCGATTCTGTTTCTTCTACAAATGTTTCTTTTTCCTGCTTTGTAAAATAGTTTTTTTTGTTCAGAATCTTTTTCTAGACATTCCTCTCCTTGACTTTTCTTTCCAGATTTTGTTTCCTATCCTGTTTGCCATGTTTCCCTTCTTACGTGTCAGGAAATTACCCTACCCTTCTCCATTTTGGTAAGATAACAATCTATAAGGAAATCCAAACGCTTTATGCCATACACATAGCCTCTTCTTAACTTCGTAAGCATAGTTTTCAGTTGCAATGATTGATACTACAATTTTTGGTTTTCAATGTAAAATGCCTTTTTTTGTTGTTTGTTTGCTTGTTTGAATGCCTGTTTTCCTTAGCTGTTACAGAAGAAGTTACTTTAAGTATGCTTTTCAATTTGGAACTTGTGGGGATAAAATAAGGAAGAAAAACTTTACAGTCCAGCTATTGATAAGCCAAACCTAATGTTTATAGGGAAATGTGTTCAATAGCACTTCTGGTGTATGGAGGTTGAATGGCTTTATCTTTCTGTACATACAAATTATGCTCTTAAGAAATATTTTGGCACTGTATCCAGCATCGACTATTTAGTATCATGAGTCTTGAAAAACAGTATTCTTGAAAATTACATTGTTAAGCGTGTGCTTAATTGTAGCAAATACCTTACTATAGCTTAACTGCAAATTTAAATATTCTAAAGCTTATATCTGTCCCCTAATTTTTTGGGGTGCAATCTCAGCAAGATGAGTAATACGAAAAAGAACTGCCATCTTCTCTTACTCTGCAAAGTAATTGAAAGTCTTGTCTTCTAAAATATTGGATATGTTTCATTTCTATCATGGGTTTTTAAACCCCAGCCACATCAGTTGTTGGAACCACAATTTCTTTAGACACCCCTTCAGCTTTGCTTCTTTTCGTGAAGATTTTTTTAAGCCAAACTGCTGTGAATATATGTGAAGCATTCACAAATCTTGACAAAACCTCTCACCTAATTGTGTCTGTTAAAGCTCCTAACAGTTCTGTTATGGATCAGTGTTAAGCTTGCAGAGGAGACATTTCTAATAGTCTGTCCTAAGTAACCATTTAAACTTTGCTCATCTTCCTAGAAAAATGCTTTTGCTCAGCCTCAAAAGAGTTTTGACTGGAATTAATCCCCAGGTGTATGGTATTGCTCTTTTGGCACCATGGTGGGATTTCCTTTGACAATTACTCACAGGCTGTCTGTAAGAAAGTGAATTGATAAATCACTTTTACTGATTGAAATGGGTGCAAACTGTAAGCTTTCAGTGGGTTTTGTCAGTATTTCTGTTTGGTTTCAGTGAGGCCAAGCTTTCTCCTAAAATAACAAAAAAAGCTGTTTAAAAAGAGAGACAAGCCCCCTAAACCCACAAACAAAACCACCACCAAATCCACAAGCCCTAATCCCCACCAGCCTGCTTTTAATTTCTTCCTTATACCAAAGCAACAAAATGGAAAGGTAAAAAGGAAAATGCAAGTTCAGTTAGAATTCCCTCTGGCTGTAATGGGGTGGTAATATTTTAAAGCTGAGCAATTGTCTCAGGTGCAGTAGCAATTTCCTTTAGAAGCTCTTACAGATAATAAATGCAAACCCTGAGTTTAGTGTCATCCCACTATCTATATTTAAATCTTATCCAATTCGAGACTGTAGAAGTCTTCATCTTCAAGCCTTGTAAAATTCTGTGGTTTTGTTTTTGTTTTTTGGTTGTTTTTTTTTTTTCAGAAGTACGTGGTATTCTTAATATATTCTTAATATTCTTAACATGCCTGATGTTTACTTTGTTCTTGGAGGCAGGACTGGCATTACAGTCATAATAGCAACTACACTTACAATTCTTATTTAAATGTAATGCCAAATGATTTGCCGTTTCTCCAGAATGACAAAAGGAGGGTTGTTTTCAGGCCAGATTTACTGAGGTGGGGGAAAAGGCACATTTCCTGCCTTCTTGTTAACCTTTCAATAGTAACTAACTAATGTAAATCCTGTTGTATACTTTAGCATGGGTTAGTGCTATAGGATTACTGATGATTGAGTAAAGAACATGAAAATATACCCCGTGGTCACTATCGCTTGGCTTCTAATAAGTTAAATATTTTCGGCACAGGCTACAACAGAAATATCTTCATAGCTATTTCTCCCTCATCCTCTTTTTCCGTCAGCCGCTTGCCACTCATTCACTCTTTGTTACTTCCTTTGTTTTCCTTCCCTGCTTTTTTTTTTAATTGCAAATATGATTGCATGTTTACAAAAGACTGTCTTTGCATTCTCTGCAATAAGATTAAAAAGCAGCAAAACTGTTAACTTGTTAGCGGATAGTGTTATAAATGCTTGCACTTCAGTAAGGCAACATGACAAAGTAGGTATGTTTAGGGACATAGGAAAGATGTGAACATGTTAAGGACTTCAAGGATAGTATGGCAGAATAGAAGACATAAAATCAGTTAACATTTTATGATTCAGTGGAAAACTTAGTTCCTACAGGTATAAATACAGCTTTAACAATGCATGATTAAAACTTGGATTAATCAGATGATTTTAAATCATCCAAACACTGAAGTGATATGATCTTGCTCAGTGTTCTTAGGGCTGCTTCTTTTTTTTTGTTACTTACCTGACCTCTTGCTATAGCTTCAAAATAAATGTGAAAACAGAGAAAGAAGTGTCTTAGGTTCTATTTTATAAATCATAATGTCCTGAAAAATAAAGGGTCATCAAAAAAACCCAACCCCAAGACAAAACCAAAACCCTTCAATGTCATTTTTGATGCCCATAGTAAATGCTGCGTGGCATTGTAGTTAAACATGTAGAGTCTCTAGAGCAAATCTAATGAATTTATGTCTTAAAATGAGATATAATAATCATAATCTTGATGCGTAAATAAAATAACCTATCTCATTACAAAACTGCTGGCAGGTAAGTATTATTTTTGTGGAGAAACAGTTAAGTCCAGTTGTTAACTAGATGAAGTACTTCTGTTAAATAGGTGCGTTCTATTCTTCCTATTAATAGGTTTTTTCCTAATGTTACCTCTTCCCGTATAACATAAAAACCTTCTACTGATGTAAGAGAGATTTTTACCTAGAGCTATGAGCAAAGAGCTCTCTTTGTTTTTATACAGTATGAGAATGGAGTTTGGAAATATTTATTATAAAATTTATGAAGTCATGTATTTTCTTTAGACTAAGTACTGAATGTAGAAAAACTACCCTGCACAGGAATATTTGCTGTTCATGTCTTGTTAACTTACTTTCACCAATGTGTGAACATGTATTTTACCATGTTGCTTTCGTCTTAGCCAAAACTTGGATTTTCATGCTTTTCATGCAAGTTTAGCGACAAGAACATAAGCTCTCTTAAATAGTTGACTACAGCATCTCTCAGTCATATTTTTCTGCATGTATTTGTTAGGTCTGTTTTATGCTGCCATGTTACTACAGCATTCTTCTGTGAGAATGTGAATTTAAACCTTTTTTCAAGGGAATTGTTTTCAAGGGGGAAGATATGGTTTCCCAGACATGTAAAAGTCATGCAGTTGTTTCATATGGCTCATGCTGAGTATGCCGAATCAATTAGAACCAGTAAGAATATTTGAAACAGTTCTGATTGTGTTAGAATTCAGATTGCTTTTTATTTTTTTTTATTAAGAAACAAAGGGATAAAGAAGAACTCCACAAAACCGTCTGGTCTTGACGGTGGTCTGTATTTTCATCTTTTTCTAGATCTGCTAAGCTTTGATGATGTAATAGCTACCTCAAATAATCTATCACACCCTACTGCAAACCGACCCAAGATGCCTGGTAGGAGGCTACCTTCACGGTTCAATTGCAGTAGTCCTGTGAGTATAATGGGTGGGTTTTCCTAGTAGTGAACTGAAAACTAACTTCCCAGGAGACAGGATTGCACTGGGAAAGTCTTATGAGCCATTTGCCTGAGTGAAAAATGAGGTTCAGTTCCTTTAGACTTTGTCTACAGGAATATCCATTCTCAGGAGGGAGGTGTACCAAAGAGAAATAATGTGGCTGTGTTGCAGCTGAAAGAGTTTTTTCTGTTCTGTGGGGTATTGCTGCAGTAAGTACTCAGTTCTTTTAGCATCACAGATGATGAAACAGGTGTTTTGTGTACATACAGCTCTGAAAGTACCTTCAGTACCTTACAAGCCTAACAACGGATAGTCTTTGGCCACTACAAATTTGTAATTTAATGTTGCTGTAATGTGGGACTTATGTTCTCACGTGCTAAGATGTGAGATTGTCAGACCATGAGAACCAGGTAGTGCAGAGTCCTTGAAATTAGTTTATGTCATGGGATGTTATATAGTTCAGTCATGCCACTTAATTAACAGTGTTAATGTTTTATGGAAGCACCTACAGACTCGCAAAAGCATCAAGAACTTAAGTACTGCAGAGATGCTTGAAATCCTACCCAGGATTCCTATGTTAGATTTAAATTCAGCTGAATTAGTATTGCAGGGAAGAAAAGTGCTGGCTTTCAGGGAACAAAGACTGATAGTCTAGCAACTTAAGTTTGGTTTTATTTTGGAGGGGGCTTTTTTGTTTTGTTTTGGGGTGGTTTTGTTTTTGTTTGTGAGGTTTGTTTGCTTTTAAACTATTGCATCTTTAGAAACATCTGACAAGGTGTTTTTTTTTTTTTTATTTACTTTTTTTTAAATGTCTGAAAACCTTTTCATTTTTTATGAATGGTTTACCAGGCAAGTCAAAATGTGAGTCCAGAAAAAAATTTGAAGGTGCAGAAAGAAGAAGAAAGTGCCAAACCAAAGCCAGTTGAAACAAAAAAGGTATGATACCAAGGAGCTAGAGAAGTACCAGACAAGTGGTTGTTCTGTTCATCTTGCTTGTATTTCCAGATTAGATTGATGCAAGCATCTAAATACAAATGATTGTCTTTAAATGCAAGTGAGCCATATCATTTAGTCTAAAGTTTGTAATAGAAATTTTAGTATAAAGCTCATTTATCATTACAGTACATCAGTTCTTATGAGAATGATTGTATAGAATACCATGAAACTATGGTGGTATTTCTCAAATAAGCTTTATATCAGCTCAGCCTTGAGTCTCGTGACAGACAGAACAACTGGGCAGGTAAGAAAGTTACACCAAATAATGTTCATAATGAACTAATGGGCTCCATTAAATCACAGAGTGTTTGAAAGCATAAAGAACTGCAGTGTGGCTACAGGAACCTTCATAAAATGCTTAATGGAGAGCTGTATAAAATAGCTCTCTTACGCCACAGTAGCCCATTGGAACTGGACATTCTTTTTTACCTTTTGGGTGGAAAATGAGCTAAATTTGTGCACACATAGCTCCCATACCAGTACGATCTGTACACTGTAAGTGTTCAGTTCATAAAGATTTATGTTCTTAGCCTTCTACTGATTTATGTTTTCAGCCATCTGCATTCAGTTCACCAACTCCATCTTCATCTCGGAGACCAAGTTCTGCTATACTCAGCTTTTGTCCTGGAGACATGCAACTTAAAGGAGAAACAGATGATGAAAAAATTTCTGTGGAAGAGCTCAGGACTCAGATTAATGAATTGATGGGTTTAGTAGATGTACTGAGGAAAGAACATGGGTAAATATTTTCTTCTTAATCTGCAAAGGGATATATAGAAATCTAAATGTCTTTAATGCCAAACTTCTTCATAATAAAAAACTATTCCATGTTAATGTTAATTCTTCTTTCTTTAGAAGTTGATCCAACTAAATGTCCTAAATAAGTACAAATTTGATGTCAGATTATTTTTGGAATTTGCATACATTTTTGCCTTCCTACTTTGTGCTCCTGCATTCATTACAGCTTTTTGAAAATATTTCTTAAACAGTATTAGTTTCACTGTAGAGAAAAGTAGATAATTTTTGTGGTATAAAATAAAAGTACATGTGCTGGCCTTATGTAACACTGTTCATAAGTAATTGCAGTATTGACATGACTGGTAGTACGGAAAGATATTACTGAGCTTTTCTGTCTTGTGATCTTGGCAGCATCAACATCTTTGTGTGTGTGTTGGGTTGTTTGTAGAATAAAAATGTAATTGGTGTTTGAGAAAACAGCAAAGACCAATCTGGGGGAAATTTTCCCTTTTCTGATTTTAGTTTTACAGCACAGACATTCATTTTGTTATTGAAATGATAACTAGTGCTAACCAGCCAGCTTTTAGAGATACATACCTCTTTAGAGGTTATAAAAGCCAGAATCAGTTGGTCTCTAAAGCAAACTAGTAAATTTTGTGTTCTGCATTTTCTTCAGTGACTTGATGATAATTGTTAGCACTTTCTTGACTGAATATAGTTATGAAATAAAACATTTTAGGAATTTTTAGGAATCTTCTCTTCTAAAGAAGTTCTGTTCATTGTGTGGAAGTTGTCAGGTTATTTTAGCTTAAATTCAATACTCCAAGTAAAATGACAATACAAATTTTTAAGTAGCCTACTTAAAACTGTGATTATAAATTAAGGATAGGTGCATAGTAATAGGCAAGAAGTGTTGAGAGTTGGTGGAAGCTTGTGGTCCAATACATCAGCGTACTAGTTTATTAGTGGGCATGTACTTATATGTAGGTCTTATTTATAAGATGAAGCATCAGAGAGTTGTTTGATTTTTACAAGTGGAATTCATACAAGGCCTGTGCTTGTGAAAGTTTTTTCCCCCCTCTAATTGTATTTCTGTTGCCTTTACTGTTAGGAGAGACCTGGAAAAACTAAAGAAGGATTTGGAAGAAGAGAAGCAGTTGCGAAGTAATCTGGAGGTAATGTTAGCAATTTGGAGAGTGGGTGGGAAAAGAGATTTAGAAGTAGGTAGGCAGTGTTCTGGAATTTGGTTCACAGGACAGTCTTAACCAGCCTGCTCAATGTGTTTGTATTGCTTTGTTAGTGTGTGGTCAAATGAATGCCTCATGAGCCAGTTGGATGTATCCAGGAGATTCATAGTTCATTTTAGTTCAACTTTTTTTATCTGGAAAATTATTTGTGACAATATGTGTATGGGTGTTGCAATGGGAGTTCAGTTTACTGTTGCTAGATTTTGCCCTTTGTTAGATACATGTAGACCTGGACATGTTCCAAGAGAGAAGATTAATACAATACTTTTGTAGAATTGAAGGGCAAATTTAGTTTATGTAATAAAAGAAAAACAGGGCAAAAGTTAACTTTCCTGATTTTTTTTTTTTATTTTTTTATGAAGTATTTAACTGTTAAGTGGATAATTTGTCAAAAGAACAGAATGCATCTGAAAAATTTCTTTGTGAATGAGTACCACTCCTCTCAATTTATTGATGAAGAAGGCTACCTGCATTGCAATATAATGCCATTAAGTAGTTAGTAGGATGAGCTCCTTGTAGAAAACTAGTTCAGTTTGGTAAAAAAAGGTATTTTATTTGTGAAATAGTAGTTCCTGTTGACTACAAAGTTACTTTCTAAACTTGCCAAAGAACTTCTGCTGAGTCTTCTTTTTAATGCATCTCTGAAGCAATTGATGAAGTTGCTTTAAATACATACTGGAAATGGAGAAGAGGTAGCTTCTACGTATCCTCTAAATCTGTTTGAAGAAATACAAATTAATCGTAGCATGGTATTTTGCATGAAGGCTGCTTTAGGAGATTAGTCTGAGGTGATGATGCCACAATACATGGGGTTATGTCAAGTGATTCCACAACCTAGCTTTCACAGGTATATTCAAAGTGACTTTATCTGATGAGATGAACTAGAACTATAGGCGAACTTTGAATGATTTTAAATCTTGTCTATTTAACAACACAATAATATAAAATCAGCTGGGAATATCAACCTGTCGAATGCGTTTGTGTTACAATTTTATTTGCTTAAGTGTCCTTGAAATGTAAAGGTTGTAATTTTATTGAAAGCTCTGAAAACTTTAGATTATTATTACTTTAATATGTCTCTCTCTTTTCAAAATGTCCATTTTCCAGCTTGAAATAGAAAAATTGAAGAAAGCAATGATGTCTACGTGAGACAGCTATGGACTCAATGTTTTTAACTCACCAGGAATTCAAAGCTGAACACAAGGAGAACTGACTCTTATTTCATAATAATGAATGCTGATGTTTTATAGTCTTCAAGAAAAAAAACATAGTAAGAAAAGGACTATAGTCTTTTATTCAGAGAGATTAAGAAAACAAAGAAGAATAATGGTGTAATTTTTTTGCCAATATAAAAGAGGCCTTATTTCTTACTGTGCTGGAATTGCAGACCTTATTTTTTGGTTTGCTTGAAAATACTACTGAATCTGTATAGAAAGGAGAGGGAATTCTTAATAGATTTTTATTGAATACCTGTATCTTAATTTTTAAAGAGATCTATGCGATAAATAGGGTGATCTATCTTTACAACTAATCTGTAAAATAGTCTATTGGAAGGGATTGAATAACTGTATCGTAATTGTAGTCACTACTTTTCCCCTACATGCAAAAGGGAATAAATGATGTTTGTATAATTTTGGCAGTCTTACCCAGGGTTATGCTGTTGTGCCTGTCTGCAGTGGAAATATAAATAATATGCTGTTTATATGTTGAGTAATGAAATAGGAATTAATGCAATTAAGCAGGTGAAACTCCTATGCATTGTAGTAAGAACGAATAATATAATCTGAGTAGTTTAACAGAACATTTTGTCACTTGCACTATTGGATTGAAAAGGGATTTAGAACTGAATCATGAAGTTATGACAAAACTAACTTTTAAAATCATAAAAATACAAGAAATACAGAAACAAGGCTAGAATCCAGTCTTAACTCAACCTGTTGTGCCTAAAATATTGCAGCATACAGCATGAAAGTTAACCTTAAGTTATGTCTGTGCTTCTGTATGTCTAAACTGAAGTGATCAGTCTTTCTAGTGGTTAAATATGTATCATGATCTGTTTTTACAATAGTCAGGTTTTGTTTATAATATGTCTCCAAATAAATCCCTTTGGAACTTTGATACTCTCAAAATGTCTCAATATTTATATATTTATGCCACAAACTTTTGCCGTATATTGTGTACCTCTAAATTTAATAACATCTTTGTATTTTAATGAGTGACTGGAACAATTGCTTTGACGGCATTGTGCTAGTGTCGAAGACAGTGTCTTTCATGTTTTATGGAAAACTGTTGAAATCTTGTGGATTGTCATTATCTTTAACCCCTGAGCTTAACACAGTGCACCAGAACTATACTGAAAAAAAAACCAAACCAGGTGATGGAGGACAATAATATTTATTGCTGCATTCATTTCATTAAAGAATAAAAAAGCATACAGCTTTAGAAAGCCAGTCAAATGCATTACTTTGGGTAATAATCACCTTATCTCTTTCTAGTCTACTAGAATTTAAACGACAAAAACATGTGACATATTTTGACAAATTCACCAGTAAAAGAAGTAATTATGTTTCTATTCATGGGAATAGTCATAAATATAGTAATTATTTAGCATGTCACTTGAGCTGTGACATGGAAGTATTATTACTTGAGAGTATATTTTCCCACAGTTGATGCATCCTAAAATACAAACATCAAAAAGGCAATTGAATCATGTTTGTCAGTTACTAATTTAAATTATTCATAAAATTTGTTTCATATACTATGCAGGTATTAAGTAATATTTGCTAGTCACATTGCTAATAAGCTGATTAATGCTTTTAACTTTTAATTGCAGCAATGCATCATAAATGAAGACTTGAGCCAGATCTTTTGTATTGAGGAATGATGTGCAGCAGTAATGCTTCTTGTCAGACTCTAAACTCTTAGAATTCATGCCTCTAAGTCAAGTGATGAAAAGCAAGAATTTGGCCTAATGGAATAGCCATTTCTGTTATACAAGCTCTTCACTGTGATTGCTTAGAGCATGAAATAAATCTTGGAATGGATTGCTCTACAGAGATTGTGTCTATGTGTAAGCTTCTAGCAGATAAACACAGCAAGACAATCAGTTAAAACCATAAATGAAAGATGTTCATTATTTAATGGCCTTTGTTCGCTATAGCAATAAATGACCCAAGTGCAATGACTTGATTTAATAAAACCCTCCTTTAAAAGTCGCTGCTATGAGTATTTTCAGCCATAAGGAAGTTGCTCTGATATATGTCTGTCTTGTCTTCAGCTAGTGTTATGTACTAGAGTGGAGGGGTAAAGGGTAACGGTTTTGAAGACATTCCACAGGACAAGTTCCTAAAAGCAGTATGCTTCACTGACTTGTTTACCAGTGCTGTAAAATAATGCATGCTATCCAAACTCAGCAAATAAAACAAGTTTAAAAACCTGTTGAAATGTCTGCTCAGTTCTGTTCAGGAATCTTTCTTATGCTGTTAAATTCTTTGCAGGAGTTTGGAGGATAGAATCAAAGTGTATTATGATTTAGATAGTCCCCCTTTGAGGCTTTCAGTTTTAATTTATTCACTGGAATGCTCTTTACTGTCAGGATGGCTTAGGATCCTGGCACGCTTCCTGGTTTTCTTCACAAATGTAACTGGGAATCTTAATGTCTTAGTTAACTCCGTTAACTATTTCTTTATTCCTTTTTTACTTCTTTTCCATTGTTGGTGTTACTGAACTACCCTTACTCTGCATCTTCAGAGCCTGTTTTTAAGATCCTCATTTCCACTGACTAACATGGATAAATGCGTGTTTGATTCACCTCTTAAATATGGGGTGAAGAACTGAAGACTCTTAGGCATATTTAAAAGGGGTATGGGTGAAGGAAATGAAAAATGAAGAATAGAACAATGGAGCATCTATAAACTGCAAGGTTTTTATTCAATCTTTATAACATTCCCTAAAAAGCTTTTGTTTGCATATAAAGTACATTTTTTTGTTTTGTTTTGCTTTTTGGGGAAAAAAAATCCCCATCCTACAGGTCTACTTTTTTTTTTTTTATTTAAAGTCACCACACAGATAACATTTTTCATTACATTAATGTTGCTTCAGGGGAATGAAGTTTCTGATGGAAACCTGTAGCACATATAGCAAGATTTGACTGTAAGCTGTGTAGGAAAGTAACTGTTGAACTTGTAAATAAATAACTTGTATTCATTAAAGTCATAAATTAGCAGGAGTCTGTTAGTGCTTTTCAAAGGAAATGATAAATTCAGTCACAACTGCCTTACTTTTAGCCGCTATTAAAATTATCTGGGATGTTCCTGCTTGCTGAGTGTTTTCTCAGAGCAGTGACAAAGCAGCTGGTCATATATCTTGGGTAACTGGATTTTGCAAGAGCTGAAGACATACCACTTCTTTTGGGTGCTCAGGCAGATACCTCCCACCTTAAACATTGCAAACTTCCTCTACAGCTCGTAAAGTATGAGAGTGCTGGTGCTGGGTTCAGGGTTTAGAGTACACTTCTTGCTTGTTGGAAGTCATGGTTTGAATCTCTTTCTAAGCCCCCTGGGGAGCACAGATTCACACCTCTTCCTTCTGGGATGCTCTTAGTGTTGAAGCATGCCAGCCTTCATGTCCTTCAGGGAACTATTGCTTAGGTTGAGGAGTTGTTTGAGAATAGAGGGGTATTCAGTCTTGCCATTGTAGCAAAGGTTCAGGGACTGTGTAGAAGCACAAACCCAGGTGTTTAGGGAAGAAGCCGTTTAAACAGGTATCTATACCTTGACATGATCTGGTGTTTCACCCTTAAAAAATTACTAAGATGCCACCTTTTAATTCACCTCTACCCAGTATTGTTTCAAGTGCAGATCATATATCCTTTCCAGGTTGTGTTGGCTGTGCCTAATTGTGCTTGGCTTAATTCCTACTTGATACCAATGTGCGATGCAGAAAAGAAATCTTGTTTCTGGCTGTATCAAAACAGAACAGTAAATATCTGCCTTTGGGCTGACAGTGGAGACCTACTTTGTGTCTGAGGACTGGTGGGAATTATCTCAGGAAATCCTGTAAGCTCATGACAAATGCATTTCAGGACTGTGGAAAGATAAGTGACCAAAGCTCTTTCAAAGCAGCCCTATGAGTAGAAAGATGTTCAGAATTGCTCTTCTGTTAGGATAAACAATTTGTTGTAAATTCCTGGTAATTGGAAGTGTGCCTATTAGAGGTGAGTCAGTATTGAATAAGCTGACAGCAAACATAGCACAAGGTTCAGCAGACAGCTTTTGCTTCTTTTGATGGGTGCAGCCCCTGAACAAAATTACTTGCTCATTGAGCTTTTCAGCTGGGCAAGATATTGTCAGTAATGTCATCTTTGGTTTATGAAGGGTAATATGTTAAGTTGATCAGATTTTGATAATGAAATTTTTTTGGCCTTTAGAAGGAAAGGGACTTTTTATGAGAACAAGTAGTGACGGGGCAAGGGGGAATGGCATTAAACTGAAAGAGGAGAGATTTAGATTAGATATTAGGAAGTTCTTTACTGTGAGGGTGGTGAGACAATGCAAAGGGTTGCTCAGAGAAGCTGTGGCTGCTCCATCCTTTGAGGTGTTCAAGGCCAGGTTGGATGGGGCTTGGAGCAACCAGGTCTAGTAGGTGTCCCTTCCTCAGTGGCAGGAGGATTGGAACTAGATGATCTCTAAGGTCCCTTTCAACCCAAACCATTGCGTGATTCTATGATCTGTTAAATACAGAAGAGCAGAAGGTGCGGCCTCCACCAGGAGGAAGGGTACAAACCACACAGGTGTGATTAATCTGTGTGGACTCCTGGCAAAGACAGTGATTTGGCAGCTTTGTGGGTGTGTTTGTAACTTGTTTTGTCATTTTGCAGTGCAATACCTATATTGTCATATGAAGGTTCCTCAGTGTTAATCCAGTCAGGCAAGAAAAGAAGTAGGCTGATGCCCAAGGTTATTTCTTCATGGGAAAATTAAATGAATCAGAGCACCCAAGCAACACTGGGTAAGACCGTGAGACTGAGGCTGGAGCATAATGGCAACGGGTGAATGGTTAGACGCTTGCAGGGGATATCTTGAGAATCTCCGGCTGTGTTAATTTTGCTTACAGTAGAACCCAGACTTCTCAAAACAGTGAGTACTATCCCAAAACAACATTCTCCCAGAACAGCTTGAAATATATCAGTGCTTTGTGAAACTGATTTATTCATAATGTGAAATGTACTTAATTACTTAGGTTGTATTTACTTTGCATTTATTTTTTCAGTTTTATATTCTTTTGTCTGTGGAAATAACTAGCTATCTTAATTATCCTCTGATCTTTTTGCTTGTCATTTTGTAATTGGTCTCTAATGACGGTGTTGTCACTTGTAAGAAAATGTGAAATTTTCATATAGCTAAAGTTACTGTAAAGATCACTCTGCTCTCAGAACTGTGAATTAAACTGGGAATAAAGACAATAAAGTGCTTAAGGTAGAGGAAAAGGAGGGATAGTTTTGTGGTGTGATACAAAGCACTTTGCTTTTAAACCAACAGAAGTCATGGAGTAAGGTCTCTGAATTTAAGGCTGTGATATGTTAACCAACATTAGGATTACTTTTCACATACATGATCTTTTTCCTATTTCTTACTGGTTTATGAGGCTTTTTCTCTCTTTCTCTCCTCACACTGCCTAGCCGCACTGCCTCACTCCTCACTTTCACGCTTGTTGAGGGCTTTGCCCCCCTGGGGGGCTGTGGCCAAATGAAATGAGCTGCGGAAGGAGGATGGGCAGCTGGTGACAGTCTTCTGAATTGAGTGGAAGATATCTGAGGGTATGGAAGTGTTCTCTTGCTAGAAAGTGCCTTCCACGTGAGAGGGTTTTGACAACTCAGCTGCTTATCTGCCTGTGTCCTGATAGAACAAAAATCTCTGGGAGAGAGGAGTAATGTGTTTACAGCTTTTTAAAAATGGAGACATCAATGGCAGTAGTTTATGATTAGAGGGAGGATGATAGTTCTGGAGGGAGAGAAATAGCTGTATATGCTTCCACATGGCCTTATGTCAGTAAATCCATTTTTTTTCCCTGAAGTGACAGTGACTTGCTGCTGTAATACTTGTTTTGCTCTAAGTTTCTGTTGCTGTACTGTAGTTACCTTGGCACGTTCTGGTAGTGGTGAGGCCAAGTGATTTCCACAACGAGTCAAGCAGCGTAACTGGGCGAGATCAGTGTTTTACTGGTAACATGGGCCAGTAACTCGGTGAGCCTTAAATACCTGGAGTTGTCCCAGATTTCTACCTCATGTAAAGGTAACAGCCCTAGGTGGAGTTGCATCAGTGATTAAATACAGATTGAATACATATTAATGATGAAACATGATGAGCTCAAGGTTTCCCAGCTGTGAAATGGGATTAGGGCTATGAGCACACAGTAAACATTTAATGGCTGCAGAAACCGGAAAATAATTTGATACAACCCTTTGCTTCAAACCTGTAGGTGATTCCCAGCTGCCTCCTGTTCTTAAGGAATATTGATCCGAGTCTTCAGTTCACTTTTTATCCACTTCATTTCCTTAGAAGAACTAATGTTTGCTAACTTAAACCCAGAAAATGCTTTTACTAATTCCAGTTGAATTCAAGAGGTTGGCACAAGGTTCTCCTTTAGAGCTAGCAGAGAAATTCAGTGCATTGATCTAGCTCTTCCTTTTATGGCCTTTTCATAAGTAATAAACCTGCAGATCTAAAAATACAGTAAGGAGAGCAAATGTCACAGATGAAGGGCAGCCAGCTGTGTGCCTGGCCCTTTCATGCTGTCAGATACTGAGAGCTTGGAGTTTCCTGGTTATAAAAACACATCTTTGCCCTGTCAGTGCATGGCCACCTGTATTTCAGCATCATCTATGCTGATCAGTATGTATTGAGGGGAAAAATTCAGTGGCTCTTATCAAGGCATGGTGATGTGATGAGCCTTTTCATGTGTGTATTTCCTGAAATCCATCCATTGTCCTGCTTTGACACTATGCATTTGTTTCTTGCTTTAGTGTTTTAGCTCACTATATTTTATTTTTATTTTTACTTTTTTTTTTTTTTTCAAGTACATGGCTTAATCTACTTCTGAATCCCAGAAGCTATTGCACTTACCTTGGACGTGTATAACATCTAATAGTCAGATTTGATGTGACACGTTATTTTTCCCTCATTCCCTTTACTGGATTGTCTTCCTGAAGCAAATATGCCTCAAAAAGTTGCTTCCCAGAATATTAAGCTTTTACTGAGGACCGTGGGGAAAATTGGTGGTGGGAGCAGAAGCCTGAATCCTCCTGCAGAGCAAATAGCACTTTATTTCAGCCTGGTCCTTCTTTCTCAGATTTTGATATCTGAGCCCTGAGGGCTCCAGCTTCCTACCTCATATGGCTGGTCTCATTGGGAACTGCCTGAGGAGAGTAGCAGTGTTGAACCCAGAAGAGCGAGGCTGTCCTAAATGACTTCAAAATGGCCCTGTAGGTTGAATGGCTGTAATAAGCTCTCCATCTTGCAGTAATGCAAGTAAATTATTAATGCAGTAACTTCCAGTGTTAGGTTTATTTCTTTTTTTCAATAAAAGTTTCACAAATTATTCTCAGAAAAAAAAATAATAAATGATAAATGTCTGAAAATTGCCTTGCAAGCCGAGTAAGGGCAGTCTTTGTGATAGATGGGTTTTGGTGCTTTCTCACTAGCAAGCAGACTGTGCTCAAAAGTGAAAACAGAGATATCTAAGCTTCTTTAACATATCTTTCTTCCAGGGACAAAGCAGTAAATGTGAGGTGATGGATGTGCGGGTAGCCCACTGCCTGCTCCTCTGGGCTGTGCACTTCTTCCCAGCTGCATCACGCACTGCTCTCAGGGTAAGCTTCATTAGACCTGGTTGATCAAAGCCCCATCCAATCTGGTCTTGAACGCTGCCAGGGATGGGGCAGCCACAGCTTCTCTGGGTGACCTGAGCCAGTGCCTCACCACTCCCACAGGGAAGATTTCCTTCCCTATATCTAATCTAAATTTCCCCTCTTTCAGTTTAAAGCCATTCCCCCTTGTCCTGCTACTACAGGAGAAAATATTTTGAGGTAGTCAACATGTTCAATATGCCACGGAACTTCCAGCACAACTCTTGTAATGTTAGAAATCTGCTATTCAGTCTGCTCTACCCAGCAATAACAGTGTGATTCCCAAGCACTGCATAGCCAAGCTTTGTTTCTAGACTAGCAAGGTTTGGCTGACTGTAAACAATAGACCATTTGAGCAAGCAGTGATGGAACCTGTTCTGTATTGTGCCTGGCTGTATGACACAGAGTCCCAGTAAGTGGTCCCGCCTGTATGTGTATTTGTAGAACTGTATCTGTATGTTATGGCAAAAGTCATATAGATTGCATATTCTCACCAACAAGTCACATTCTTATTAACATGAGAAATAACTGGAGAACTTAAGTCTAATGCAGGCTTTCTGATGGAGTGCAACTGAAAGCTTAACATATAGAGACAAACTGTTAGTAAAGAGTTGTCAGTTGGTCTGTATGAGCAAAGGGCCATGAGCTCTGTGTTCTGGACCTTGAAAAGACTTCTGAATCCCAAAAGGACTATTTTGCCCTTGGAAACACCTTTCTGGCTTGTGCCAATGAGTCATCTTTTACATATTTATTTTAACATTCAATCTTCATTCTACTTCTTATTTTTCAGGTTCTCAGTAAATCAGAGACTGATAATCAGCAAGGTACAGTGAATAGCTATGTGTCTTTGTTAGCTCTTTGTAAGATATTATCAGTTATCAATACATTATGCCAGTGATACCTCATAGACCATGATATGCTGTCTTACACCTTATAACGACATCTGATTTGTTTTTCAGAAGACTGTATAAATCTTATTCCCTGCGAAGATAATGGAGCTATTTGTATTCAGGCTTGTTCTCCCTCCTTCCATGGGGAGACAAGCTTTGTCTGTGAAGACAGGAAGTGGCAAATGTTCACAGATGCCTGTGCAAACCTGGATGTTCAGTCCCTTTTTCAGGTTAGGTAACTGTTATGCGTCTACTTTGACCTATGCTCATAATTTCTTGCAAAGATAGCCCCTCCCTCTATACACTGTCAGCCCTAAGCAAAGGGAAGAAGGGGGGGATCCTAAAACACAGATTACTTTGATAAGAAGCTTTAACTTCATCTTAAATTGAGAAATAGGAAATAAATTTGGGCAACTCTTGTGTGAAAACATAATTCAGAAGTGAAGTTGCCTTGTTCACTTGGTTAATGCTCCTCATGGGGATCTAAACCAAGAGAATGATACGCTAGGATGAACCTGAGACGACAGCAATGCCAACACCTGTAATAATCAGACAATTCATGGCAAATTCTCCTCAACAACAAAATAAAGAACTTTATTCAAGTCACTTCAAGACTGAGTCACTGCATTTAGTTCTTGCACCTTCCTTCATGTGTGTTGTACAAGACATTCTTCTCATGTGAGCTTTGTCTCTGGGTGGGTTTCAGGCCGCCTGGCACAGTCATTGCATGCCCCCGCACTGTACCTCTTGCCTGGCTGTTGAAATGAGCAAAATAAATGTACAAATGTTTAGGTGCTAGTAAGAGCGCACCTAATGTTTAACTACAAAATAAATGTAGCTTCATTTTCACTCTGTTCATTAATTTTCTTCAAATTTATTTTCCTCCCTCCAGAGGATTTCTGTGCATGATCTCCTTCCAAGCTCTGGAGGACATGTTAGTGTGGCTGGAGGACACCTTCCTTTTGTAGGGAAAGGAAAGCCAGTGCATGGGAAGCCTGGAGATGCAGGAAAATATTTTGGTTCTGATGACCTTGGCAATAGTAACTGCCAAGCTGATTTTTCATGCATCATCCCAGATATCCTGTCTTCACCAGCCATTCCAGGAAATATTGCTGATATAGTGGAATTGCTAAAGAAGATTTCCCTGCTGTTATCAGCGCATGTTGATAGAGGAAAAATGCAGGTATTTACTTTTATGGTCTTTCAGGAGGTGTTTCTGAGCTTGCCAGGGCATCCATGCAGTGTTTTGTCTTTACAGTCAGCATTCAATTAAGTGGTGGCTGCAAGTCACATGAATATCACCTGCTTTATACTTGCTTCTCCAATCATCTTTTGAACTATGATATGAACAGGACAATTTTGCTAGTGTTTAAGCCAATGAGATGTTTCAGTTTGACTAGGATGGACCATTGTCAAAGAAAATTATTCCCTTTATAAGAATAACTTTGATTTAAAGGAGCCTTTCTGGAGACTCTGTCAGTAGAATAGTAAGTTGTTTATTTTAATACCAAAAAAAAATTTTTTTTTCTTGTTTGTTTCAGAGCTACAGCAGGATAGCAAACCATATTCTGAACAGCTCTGTCATTTCCAACTGGGCTTTTGTAAAAGACAGAAATGCCAGTTCAATATTACTGGACTCGGTGAATTTATTTGCTGGGAAACTTCTTCTAAAGAATGGGTCAGAAAGCATACAGGAACACTTCATCTCTACAAAAGGCTACAGTGTACATAAAAATACTTCAGGAAAGAGCTTTGATTTTTCTATGGAGTTTAATACCACAGCCAATATCACTGGGCACGTGGTCATTCCAAAAGAAGAGCTTTTGAAGTTACCCAAGACTTCCAAAGCCATCAGCATTGCATTTCCAACACTTGGAGCCATTATAGAAACCAACCGATTGGACCCTGTTTCTGTGAATGGAATGGTGTTATCGGTGTCTCTGCCAGAAGAGCTCCGTCACGTTTTGCTCATCTTTGAAAAGGTGAATAAACTTGAGAATGTCAAGGCTCAGTGCGTAGGGTGGCACTCTACTGAAAGGAGATGGGATAACAGGGCATGCAAAATGAAGTCTGACAACATCAGCAGTGTTGTTTGCATCTGCAAGCATCACTATCGGACATTCAAATCCTTCTCCATTTTGATGTCCCCCACCATGCTGCGAAATGCAGTGCTGGATTACATTACACGTGTAGGGTTAGGCCTTTCTATTTTCAGCTTGGTTCTCTGCCTTATCATCGAGACTGTTGTCTGGCATCATGTAACAAAAACTGAAATAACTTACATGCGCCATTTTTGTTTGATCAACATTGCTACATCGCTTCTCGTTGCTGATGTTTTGTTCATCTTGGCTGCTATTGTGCACAGTACAGCTCTAAACTACAAGCTGTGTGTAGCAGCCACTTTTTTCCTTCACTTTTTTTATCTTGCCTTGTTTTTTTGGATGTTTACCCTCAGCCTCTTGATTCTCTATGGATTATTACTTATTTTTTTTAAGATAACAAGATCTGCATTCATAGCTACAGCATTCTTTATTGGATATGGATGTCCCTTGGTCATATCTATCCTCACTGTTGCTATTACTGAACCAAAAAATGGGTATTTAAGGAGTGGAGCCTGCTGGCTCAATTGGTATGAGACAAAAGCCCTTTTGGCCTTTGTTGTACCTGCTCTGAGTATCATTGTTGTGAATGTGGTGGTGGTGGTAGTGGTTGTGGTGAAGACTGGGCGACCCTCTGTTGGAGAAGGCTGCAAGTCACAGGATTTGAGCAGCATGATCCGAATTAGCAAAAATGTTGCCCTTCTGACACCTCTTCTGGGTCTTACCTGGGGGTTTGGATTAGCAACGATTGTCGACAGTCGCTCCCTGGCATTCCACGTTACATTTGCACTACTGAACGCCTTCCAGGTAAACTCTGTGAGACTGGGAATAGTGTTGGGATTTAGTTACTGTCTGGGTTTAAACCATAAGTGTGTGTCTAGACTGTGAGCTTGGGAAAAGGTAGCAGATCAAAATGGGGCTGGCAGCATGCATTGTGCATGTAAAATGAGATCTGAGCTTTCCTTTTGACTCGACTGTTTTACGTTGTGCGTGCACTAGGCATGCTGCATTGACAGGAAATTCAGATGGGTAATGGAACAAACTAGTTGGTGTGAAATGTGATGAGGAATTAAGACTATAAATTCGTGTTAAGCATAAAATACACTGGTTAATGTCCAGTAACTGCAAAGATGTCTCATCCTTCTCAATTAACAAGTATGCAGAAAATTCCCACTGTCATTGAAGATGGTTTTGGTTAACTCATCAGTATAAACATCCACTGTTACCTAATGTGCTGTTGTATACCCAGTCTGCCTTAGCTCTTCTTAGCTAACACTGCTACTGAGTGGGTTGAGAAAGTCCTGGTATGTAACCCATCAGTCCAGTTCCTAATGAGAATTAGCATGGGTTAGATATCCATTCCTGACATTCCCAGAGAGCCCGTGTGACCTGGGTGGATAAACTCATTTTGCACATTGTTGTTATCTAAGTCAGTGGTGAGATCAATATCTATATAAAATATAAAGTAGGATCTGGAAGCATTTAAGGAACATTATGTGGTCATGCTGGTTTTGTTAACTGGTTTTGCGATTTTTTTAGGGATTCTTCATCCTGTTGTTTGGGACACTTCTGGACAGAAAGGTACTTGGGTCACTTCAGCCCTTATTCTGGATTATTTTCTACACTCTGACAAAATGTTGCCTTTAATGTGTGTTTTAAAATCTACAGACGAGAGAAGCCTTGAGGATGAGCTGCCTTTCATCAAGGCGGAAGTGTAGTCTAGCAAAGGTAAAGACCTTTCTTGTTTGTTTTTTTCCCTTAATATCGTAATTTACCAAGTTGCCTTCTGATTTGTACACAGAAAGAAAGGAACCAGCCACTAGATCTTACCTACTTTCACATTTTTCGAAGGCAAGTGCTTGATGAAGGGAATAGAGGTATCTAGCTGAATATGAGCTTAGGATGGAAAGCACTCAGAACTGAGCCAGTGTGTTTAGTGCTAGTCAGTGTCATGGACAGAGCCTTGGGTGACACAGTTTAGTGTGAGGTGTCCCTGCCCATGGCAGGGGGGTTGGAACTAGATGATCTTAAGGTCCTTTCCAACTCTAACTATTCTGTGATTCTATGTACTCATAAGAGCTTGAGGTTTTTATAAATATCAGTGCAATGCATTGAAAGCAAATGTTTAAACATTAAAATAAACTGTGTTTCAGCAGCCCCCTAGGAAAATACAGGCAGAATTGATGCCTTGATATCACTGAATGTGTTCTACTTCTGCTGGAAAACTTTTATCTGCTGTTAGATTTCTTTTGGTACCAGTTGGTACTGGCTTTGACAGTTTCATGCCATGTTTATACAAGGGAATCCCCTTTTGCTGTAAAGAATCACCTGCAGTGATCCTGCTGTCTGCCAAAAAAAACCCTCAGTTCAGTTTGGACTTTGGAAAAATTATTTCCTTGCTTTTCTTCAGACTGTTAGTTCTGATTTTAGTACTGAAAGCTGCAGAGTGTCTTTCAGTTTCAGTGTAGACCCTGTTTGTGGGTTATAAGGGTAAAAATGGGGGGGTTAAGGAAACTGTACCTCCCTTCTGCTGTCAGAATTGCCTAGTGTGCTTTGGGTCATCTGGCTCAAGAGAAGCTGCCTGTTCGTGCAACTTCTGACTCCTCTCCTCTGCATCTTTCCCCTTGAATTTAGTTTTGAGTTTCATCCAGCACTGTTGCTGCAAGCTAAGTTTAAATGCAGCACAGAAGGTCCTCTCTTTAAAAAAAACAACCAACCAAAAAAAACCAAGTAACAAAACAACCCCCAAAATCCAGTAACAAACAGAAAAACCAGCCCCCAAACTTCTGCTAAAATAAACTGCTTTGTACCTAACAGAGGAAAAAGAGAAAGGAAGTGCTTGCAACTGCTCCATATTTAATAAACTGAGATTACAAGCCCTGCTTTTACAGATCCAGGATCCAAATAGCAGTGAAGATGTTTCACATCTTACTAGGCTTTAGGTGAGGATTGACAATTTGAAAGTTAAGGTTTTCTCAAGTCACCACCAATCTAATATTTGGGAAACATCACTAATCCCATGACTCAGCAACATTTGCTTAGAGTATGTACTGATCTCACTGGGAAAAACTTGATGTGGAAACCATGGCTGCATGTGCCTAAGAACTTGAATCAATGTTGTCACTCACCTGGGTGGAAGAGGCCACATGTAGGTGTTTACCATTGCATAACAGAGAGGAGGAAAATGTTAGTCATCCAGTTTTGCAAACTTGGATGTTAATAAGGAATTTGACTCATGACAGCTGGGAAAGTTTGTCACACCTGAAATGACTGTTAAAATACAAAATGAAAATATCTGGTTTTGGAGAGCTTCAGAATGGGACTGTGTATCTGGGGGCTTAATGGTGGTTATGTAAAACATATAGAAGGGTTATGCAGACTCTTGCTTCAGGTTTCCTAGTTTCTCCAGACACATAAAACCCTTTCTTCCGGATCAGATTTTAAGATTACCTTCTAGTGGCATTTCTTGCAAGACCTTGAGGCACCTCCTGTTTGAAATGGAGCCTCCATGTTCATGGATGATATCTCTAATATGACCTGCTGATTTCTTTTCCCCTAGTCCTAGCGGTGGACAGTTGTCTTCAGTGCGTTTGACCAGTGGGAGAAAAAAGGAGCATTTCTGACACAAAGGTCCTGGTTTGAGATGAGCCGAAGTGGCTGACCGGCTTGGAGCATGGACAGCACTGTCTTGGAGCACAACCACGGGAAACATCGTGAAAACCAGAAGAGAAAAGGCCCTGACCCTGCTGTCAGGAGCGGGAAACCATCAGTGTTGCTGCAACCCTTGGAGGAAACATGCTGATACATAAAGGATGTTTCTTACCTTCATGAAAACTGCTATGAGGAGAGTTTGTCCTCATTTGCAATTTCAGTTCTTCATTTCTATTTTTCCCATGTCAGTGTAGCAAGGAGCTGTACAGCATATGGAGCTGTTCTAAAATGATTTAATTTTTCATGTGATGTACCAATATTAAGTGTTATCTAGCTGGTTTTGGATGTCTTTGATAAAAAGTGTTTTCATAACTTCCATTTGTCCCCAGAGACTGATGGACAACATAATTCTATTTCTGCATTACAGATGTTCTCTCCATCTCAGTACTTGTCTGTCAGAGAAATTGTAAAAAGCACCTTTTTTGATAGGACAGATTTTTCATTCCCTTTCCAGTCCTGCAAGACAATGACAGAGATGAACAAGAAAGAGCACTCTGCAAATGATTAGCTTCCCTCTTTAGATGTGGGGAAGCAAGCTTTGAGTATGCTTCAGAGTTGAATCAAGAGGTTGAAGATCTGCCTTGTACTATGCAGTGTGCTAACAAACGAAATGGTTCACCCATGTGAGGCAGTATATCTAGTTCCATTAGAAAATCAGTCCATGGTCTGAGAAACCCTTCATTAATGAAAGCTGTGATAGAAATGCTATTGCCTCTTGTCAGGACAATTCAGTGCTTACAATGGAAATAAAGTTGAAGATTTGTCACTGTTTCTAGTAAGTAAGTGGTCCTTATCCTCATCTAACAAACAAAGTAGGTAAATGCCCTTTAATGTTAGCTGGTATTACTCAAGTCAGAAATCATTTACCCCTCTGTGGCTTCCCATAAGCTTGAAATATAGAAAATTTAATCAAAATAATACTGTTTAGTGACACACTGACAAGGGAGAAAAATACCTTGGCAAATGAACTGAGGGATATGGGGCATGTGGATATGTACTATGGAAGCATCCACAGTCAGATGTTCTGGGAGAAGCAGGGTCTGTGGTGGGATGATCTGCAGGGCAGATCTCTGCCCTGGGACATAAGACAGTTCTTGTCCCTAAGAATGTCTTCCTTCCTCCTGTCTTCCTCCCCCATTTCTTTCCTCATAGACTGTAGTCTTGTTGCAAGAGACTATACCTGCCTCTTTCATACAGCACATTTGTACATTGGAGAGCTTTGATTAAAGAGAGATAAATGGGGCTTATATGCTTCTGTAACAAATTTTAAAAGACCATTACCCCAAAGTGTTCTTCTTAGTGTTGAGCAGCATCTTCTGTGCTTCAGCTTCCTTCTTGAAGTGCTGAGAGCATTTTTTTCTTTCCTTTCCTTCCCCCCCCTTTAAAAAGACACATCTATCTTGGAGCTGTCTCTGTTAAACCCTTTCTAGCATCAGTAACATCTCCTCCAACTTTCTGCATGACCTTTTTCAATGTAGTATCACAGCTACCTGTCTCGTGCTGTGTGTGTGCGTGTTTGTTTCACTGCAGTATTGTAAACCTGATTTATGAATTGGCTGCTGCATTTTAAAGAATGGTTCAAAGACTGGCACAGGATGTGTGGTGTGAGGTGAAAATGTTGGTTAGTGTTTAGTGTGTGCCTTTTGCAGCTGTGAACTTTGTCCAGATACCTCTGTAATTTCTGATGGAAGGGGACCATGTTGTGTAGTTTGCAGCATGGAGAAACCAACTGCTCTGCACCTAAATTTGCTGCAGTATATTTAAAAATACCCCCATTTTCCACCACTTTCAGGACCACATTTCATTTGCTTGTTATGAACTTCTTCTTTGTTATTTTTACTGTTACCAATGAAACTTTAATAATGAAATGTTTGGATTTTTTTTTTTTTTGTTGTAGCACCTCAGCCTAACACCTTACTCTTCTCTCCTGTGTGCACGCGTGTGTGTTGAACTGCAGTACTTTACTGTGCATCTATAGACAGTCTCGGATGAGGCTTTCCATATTATACACACCCTCTCCAAAATACCAGGAAATTCAGTAGGAGTCTTGCCCAGGAATCTTTCATCTGCAGTTTGCTGAGAATGCATCCAAGCCATTTATCAACGTGTTTGAAGTATAGTGCTTATTTTCAGAAGCTGGCACACAACACAGTGCTTCACCCTGTGTTTTACGATTGTTTAGGTATTTAAGAATAACTGAGAGCTTACAGAGAATCAGTTAATGATATGGGATGTGGATGAGCTCTGAAGTATTATTTTTAATAGCCCAAAAGTAAACTGACCTGGAGCATTTAATGAATAAATGTTTTTGAGGGGTGAAAGCTGTTGTGAACTGGTATTTCTTTAAATGCTGTGGGCCGATGACCCAGTTCTTACTGCAGCTAGCAAAAAACCCTAAGAAAATCACTGGAGTTAGAATTCTGCCAGTTTCCCAAATTATCAGTGTAGCAACAGCTTAATGTCAGTGTTGAATGTGTCAGACCCCTTTATGTGCAGGAGCTTGTTCTGCTCTCCCTGCAAAAGTAGTCAGACTTGAAAATCCATAGTGCTCTTCTTCACAAGGTGTCACAATTAATGGATTGACCCATGTTTTCTCTGCAGGCTTACCGCATTGCTTATGTGGCCAAGCATACAGAGGTGTCAGCTCCTTGGCCAGGCAGGTGAAATTGAATTTTTTGTGTCAAGTTTGACACTGAAACAAGTTACGTGGCAGGACTTCAATTTACCTCAGATTCTGCAAGTTTTATGTTGCCTTTCCAGAGCCACTCAGTTTATCCCCTTGTCTCTGCCCCATAAGAGGTGCTTACAGGAGATGCTTGCCTATACCACAAGGCTCTGCACTGCCTGCTCTGGGCCTGCTTCCAACCTGCTGCCTGTGGCTCCAAGAACAAGTGGGTGCTTGACCTGTGGTCCTTCATAAAGGCATTGAGTGGCTCTGGGTCTAGCTGCTGCTTTGCCCTGTTGAGAAGTGTCTGATGCCCTGTGGTCAGTCTGTTTGGTTTTAGGTGTTAATGGTACATGTTGCTAGACATGCAGGGTTTGTAAGATAATGTTGCCCCAGAAGTTAAATCTCATTCTGGGGTAGAGGGAAAGCAGTTTATGACATGCAGCACTCTTTCACCTCTGGCCCCACAGTGAAGCTGCACCTAATATCTCTGGTGAATGTGCTTCCAAGAGAAAAGCCCCTTGGCAACTCTACCTCCTTCTCTGACTCCAGGTTCAAAGTTTTTGATTAGGCTAATAGTACCATGTGAATATATTTTTAGCATATCTGTAAATGTAATCAGGTCAAAATTTTAAAACCAGCAATATTCTCCTTCCTTGACCTTCAGGTCAGATGTGTAGCCATTGTGATGCTGAAAACTTAGTTTATGATTTCTAACATATTCTGCACTATAAATCAGATTTCTTTGTTTGCGTCAATTCTCCCAAGGAAGACATAATCAATATCAAATGCTATTTGAATTGTATATCATTTGAACCTTTCTGTTATCTTTTGATGTAATCAAATCTTTTCTAAGGTTTTGCTCTGAACACTGTAGTTGGAGGTAGTTTTCTTGAATAGCTTCTGTCTGGGTGTAATGGAGAAACCTTTCTAATGGTGTAAAATTGGAAACTTGTTTGCATATGTCGTGGTTTAAACAAGTGCCCTGTGGTCAGTCTGTTTGGTTTTAGGTGTTAATGGTACATGTTGCTAGACATGCAGGGTTTGTAAGATAATGTTGCTCCAGAAGTTAAATCTCATTCTGGGGTAGAGGGGAAAGCAGTTTATGACATGCAGCACTCTTTCACCTCTGGCCCCACAAGTGACTGCTACTGCTGAACCCAGGACAACATACAATCTATATTTCGGGTCAAATTTATTTGGACACTGTGTTCCTTCACGTCCCTCAGGTTCCCACTGTATCTGAAACCCAGCTTGTATTTAGTGATGCCTTGAGGCTTGTTCACACTTTGGGAAAAGGGGAATGCACCTCCTGATTTTATAAACAGAATTCATCTGCTTCTAATTACTGCAGCCATGTGCTAAGGTCAAAAAGTCATTCTTTTTCACAACTGGGAAAAGTCATCTTAGGTCAGTTTATTTACTTAGCTGCAACTAGTAAATGGAATTTCACTTCTATTGCTCAGGAGTGCTCTCTTGCTTGCTTAAGCATCAGTGTTTAATTATAGCTCTTCAGTCCACATGAAAGATGTACCTATACCCCTTGGGTGCTTTTGTTTCAGATGGAGACTAGTAATAAATCACTTGTTTGGGCTGTTTGAAGATTAAATGTTGAACAACAGATTGATTATAATGATCATTCCAACCCTTGGGGAGAGCAAGCTGAGTTTTGTAATTTACTACTTCTTCATGCTGCAGCATCTCTGGTCACGGAACAGGCAGACTGTTACAATTATTGGGCTTTTGGAAGATTGAACTGTATTTAGCTTGAATTTGCCCAGCTTTAAATACTCTTCCTTAAAAAGAATAAGTTAGTAGGAGAGCAAGTGTTTTGAGAAGCAGTGTGCTTTCCTTTCTCTGGTGTTGCTAAACAAGGTTTTCAGGAAACACTAATTAGTGGGATCTGGACAGTGGTGTGAAAGCAGTTCTCCTGCCTGTGAAACGGTCCCTTCTGGCCTTAACAGTCAATAACTGTCCCAGGCCTTTCTTTCTATTGTAGTATTTTGCTATCAGTAGCCAAATGTGAATTTCTAGTACTATGGGTGGTCATCCCCAGGCACAGCTCCCTGCTTTAGCTGGCTCTTTGGTGGCAATTGTAAAGAAAAGGAAGGTGGAGAAATTGCATCAGTATACTTACATTGGTGCCAATCTTTTTAATAACCCCTGCTATTTGTGAGTGATATCTTTGTCCTGTCCTTGCTTTTAGAGTGGTTTTCCTCCAGAAACTCTCCATTGACATCAGTAGTTAATCTTGGCTTCTCATGGTGTAAGAGAGCAGAATTGGACTCTCACATGTTTAAATTGCATCAGATCCATCACAGTGCTGTGTGCCTCTGAGCGATTGCTATTTCCACGGTAAAGGATTCACTTTTTCTGGGCAATGCAATCGTTGTTTCTGCTATGATGTAGCTGAAGATCTCCCACGCTGCTGAGATAGTTGGCTTGGGTGCTCTGGGACAGTCTGGTTTTCTTGCTTAGCTCCTGTACTATTACAAAATGTTATCTTAGTCTTTGCTTGCTGCAGAGCCTAGGGTATTCATCTGGCCAGCTGGAGGGATACAGCAGAAATCATCTCATTATCTCCGCAAGTGTAGGAGCTGCTGGGCATAGCAAGAATAGGCTAGTAGACTAGAAGATTTTGTCCTTTATATCAGTAAGCTGTAAAGATAATAGAGTATAACGTGTGTCAGGACCTGCCAAAAGATCTATTGAAGACAAGACTTGAAGGCTGACTTTGAAATGTGCTGATTAGTGGTAAAATTCCCACCGACTTTAAAAGGAGCTGCCACCCCATAAATTGTCATGAGAAAGTCTGCTTTTGGGAAAAGATACACTGATACATTATTTTTCAAGCTTTTATTTTTTAGACCAGAAGAAACTGCTGAGATTAACCAGAGCTGCCTTCCCTCAGATGTGATCAAACCACCATTCAGCCTTCTCTTGGGCAAGCTAGATAGATTGACCTGTCTTTTTTCCTTTCAAAAGACAAGTTGTAGTGTTGAACTTGTATTGATTTCCATTTTTGCTAGCAGACAGGAGAATTAATTTAGTACACAAATGCATCCTTCAGGTTACAAGGTGTATTAAACTAAGAGGAATTTGGGTCTTCTTCCTGTAACGAATGTGTGTGAAAACCTACAAGAAAGAAGGAGAGTAGAGACAAAGTTTTTGGTTATTGAGACTTAAGCTGCAAATAGAGGAATAAAACTCACAAAAATCAGTGGTTGACATCTGAAACCAACAACAGTAAGACAACTCAATCACAATATTCTCAAAGTAAAGAGCTAAAGATCTTTAGGTTTTTGACTAGCTCATGGGAGGCTTTATGCTTCAGCAACCAGCTCCTGAAAACCTATCTGGGACCTGCTGTGATAACCAGACTGTAGCTAGATGCGGGGTTTTGTCCGTCTGGCTGCTTTAATAGAGTGCATACTGTTGTGCAGCCTTACATTGTGTTGTGGGGCTCTTTTTGAGTTCATCAGCTCTAACTTGCACCGGATCCATTTCATGGTGAGACCCACATAACGTATGCAATGCTTCAAAGAAAAGCGAGCACAATGTGGGGCAGAGGTGGGAAGTCCATTAGCTGGCACTGGCATGGAGACCTTTGCATGGGGGAGCTTTCTCCTAAGGCATTTGGGATGTCTGGGTGTTCAGTGCATGGTGACAGGAGATAGCAGGTGCCTGAAACTGAAAGCAAAGGGTGGGTGATGCAGAAGGTGATGAGATGTACTAAGGTTGTTTTCCCAAGTAATCTGGAGCTCTGCAGTTGTTTAGCAGCAAGGGAAGGCAGCCTCTATGTAGGACACTTTTACAGGGTGTATGAGGCATAAGTATGCAAAATGGGATGATCCTGATGAATACATGACTTTCCAAATCAGCATCCATTTTTACTGGTAACAATCCTAAATTACTTGAATTACAGGGCTGTACAATTGCTGGCATACGTTCTTGATCATTTAATCTTACACTTAAGCAAAATTCTTAAAATGCTTTACAGAAATGGAATTTAGGGATAGCAAGGAGAAAGGAGATGGGCTGAGTGAGAAACACTGTTGTTGCTTCTGGCATTTCGAAGCATACTAGGTTATGGAGAGGTGAAAAAAATTGTGAAGGAAAGCTGTGTAAGTGAAATGAGCATGACTTTCAGCTGAAATGTGCCTGAACTATAATTGTTCTGATGACGGAACAATCATCTCTCTCCAGAGATTAGCTGAACTGCTGTCAGTCAGTCCTAATTTCTCCCAGTGTGTAAATTCTCTTGGGGAACCTCAAGAAGTGAATGAGACATAAGCCTGAATACTTTTCTAAAATCAGGATAGATAATTGTACCTAAGAATAGCATCCTCTGTGTAGGAGGTGTGTGGGGAGTCCGAGTGCATAATCCAGCACTGGATGGATTGGATAGGAGCACCAGCCCTGAAGCAGAAATGGTCACAGAAAGAGCTGCTGATAACTGTCAGCTCTTTAGAGAGGGGAAAAAAAGAAGTTTGCCATAAGGAAGGTCCAATACTGGTTTGCAGGTCCAGTCCTGCTGTATAATTCCCTGGTCAGGGTACAGTTGTTCAGAAAGAAAGCAAATGTTTTACTGATTCTGTGCTGGTAACATCAGGCTGAGTGTAATTGGGGCTGGGACAATCCTTGTACAAAACACATCTGGAATCTTAATGCTTTACTTAATCTAATCATTCCATATAAAAATATATGTGATTGTATTTTTCAATTATTTAAAAATACATATAGAGTTGAAAAATACAATCATATTTAAAAACATTTAGGTAGATCCACATTTGAAAGCGCCAATGCCTTGCTATGGGAATGATTTGTGTTTCTGAAAATACACTCTGAAATATGTTGCTGACAGGTGAGAGAAATATTTGCAAACATATCCCTGCTAAACAGCAGGCATTGCTCTGTGCAGTTTTAGGGAGAAGTGCTGTGATTTAGTAGCATAAAATAGTCTTCTACTGAGGGAAAAAAAGTAGGTGATTAACAGTTAATTCTCCAAAGTCTTAATTGCTAATTTTGCTGATACAAGGGGGAAAGGGTATCGCATGTGGAGTCATGTGTGTCTATGAAAGAAACTATGTTAAAAATTATATCATGTTCAACTGGTGTACTCTGGGCTTGAACTCCAGTTACCTGGATGTGATTTGACATAACTAAATCATTGATTGTTTCCAGGAAATACAAACAAGCCATGTGGCTCAGAGACAGACCCTATAACAACACAAATAAAAACAAGTAGTATGAAACAAATTATTGGTTATTTCTTCAGGGTAAACCCATGACTTCCACAATGCTTCACTGCTGTTCTCAGACCAAAGTTATTTTACTGGTGCAGTAAAGATAAACCATGCAAACAAAAATAGAGAACAAATGTAATGGGCTTTGCTGAGGTTTTGTATACAACAGCGCAATCATCTGAAGTAAATAAAAGCTGAAAGTTTGAAGGAGCAACTGTGGCACTTGTTGAACATTTTCTTTGCTCTAAAGAAAAGAAGTCTGAAACTTCAATGGTCTTGCTTTTACATCCTTTTCCATGCTTTGGCATCCATTCAGCCCAGTTTCTGGACAAGTTAGGAATGAAGAAAGCACCAGTGCAAGAAAATACCTATTTGGAAAACAGCATTTGAGGCAAATACCATCTGAAATTGAGCTTTCTTCTGATCTTTTCCTGGGCTGTTCAGTGAGCCTGGAGCCTTTCTTGCACAGTTATTATTAGTGTAATAATTTTGCATGGCTCTGGTTGTGTGGCTTCTCTGTTGAAAGGTAACTCCTAGTTTTGAGGAAGGCCTTGCCCATGAAGTATCCTGGGCAAGGTCAGTTCTTATGCACACTGGGTGTTCACCTCTAAGCCAATGTGTTAGGAAGCTTGATGAGCAACTTTGTTATCAACAGACTCACCAAGTGCCACTTTAAGGCTTTTTCCCCCCAAAAGTAACCCTAAATACACAACTGTCAATGGTGTCTCAGGTTTCATACCTCTGTAGTATATTTTGAATTAAGTTTATCATTTTATTTTCTCAAGCAACACGCTTTCAGTTTGTCAACTTCAATGTTTTTACTAAGAAGCTGTAAATATAGGAAGTGATAGATTTATTTGTGGATGAAATATATTTCTATGGCTTTATCACCAGACTTAAAGGTGTGTGTATGTATGTGCATGTATCAAAACTCATTACATAGCCTTTCTACATGCAGGAAAAAATAAAGCTGTCTACACAATACCAATAACAGCTGTCATGTAATAAATTCTTTCATTTGTTAACATATTTATAGGCCTTTGGATATGTAGAACTATTAAAAATTCTATTAAACTATTAAAACCCTATGAAGTGAAATGTCTCTGATAGGATTAAAATTTGCCAATTTGTGGCCAGCAGCAAAGATGTGACAGCTCTTAGGGCATGCATGGCTGGGGCTGCAGAATAATGTATTGTTTGTTGCCTGCAGTAGTCTAACACGACGATAAGAGAAAACATGAATTAATTTCCTTGTTCTAAGTTTTTATCATCAAAGATACAGACAGTAGCTTCTCAGAGAGGCTACAGGGAAAGGAAGAATTTTTCCCTAAAAGTTGTCTGAAGGATTTTAAAAATGGAAACCATTCAAAAGAATTAAAATATGGAAATGACATGGGGAAAATAAAAAATAATGAAGAAAACCCCAAAGATTTTGCGTATGAAGAAATCATTACTTTTGATTAAAAACTGCATGATTGAGGTTTGTTATTAAGAACAAAAAAGGCAATATTTCTGGAGGGATCAGAAGGAACTTCTACCCCCTTTGAAATGGTCTACCAAAAGAATTGAAAGGGACTTCATTATGAGAAAACATGAAAGCAATTCCTGTGTGTTCTTTGACACTGTTGAACTTGAGATGAACTTCTGAGTTTGAACCCTCATTCAGTGTTTCCTGTCTGTAGTGTGAACCCAATAATGGTTTTTCTTGCCCTTTTCTACTTGCTGCTTTTGCCACTGCAGGAACTTCCTGATACACTTTCAGATGATTTGTGTTTATATTCTTTTTCACATTTCTCAGCTTATTTACATGTGTGTGCTCGATACAGCACTAACAGCTGTCTCCAAAACCCATTTTCCTACTGGGTTGTGAGCTGAGCACCTTTGGAAATGACCGGTCTGACTCTCCATCACATTGAAAGCACCTTGCTGAAGCTGTGCACTTACTCCCATGTAAAGCCCAAGATGAGCCAAGGGTAGGGTGAGCATCCCTGTGGTAAGGGAGCAGCTCCCAATTAAATGTTTGGGCTGTTTGTGTGACCTTGATAAAAGCTATTTTAAAAGTCAAAGTCATCTTGCTCAGCACATTCACACTTTCTTTTTCCTGACCAGACAGCCACTGAAGGTGCAAATATAATGGAATCTGTCATTTTAATGTCATAGATTTTCTTCCTTTTTCATCGGTGTTAGCACAGACCCGTGGGGAATTTGCAGTGTGAGCTCTGAGCTCTCCATCCCATGAAGCACCTCCTTATCAACCAGAGTCATCTGCACAACGGAAGTCTGAAAGGGTTTCTTTTGGGGTTTTTTGTTTGTTTTTTAATTTAAAAAAATACATATTTGATGGGATATAATACACACAAACATCCAAACTTGTCCTCTTTATTGATCAGATCCTAAACCAAAATAACAGGTTTTTCATCCCTGGGACCAGGGCATAACCTTAAATATTTTATCCAGATACTAACAGTTCTGGAGAAATATTAGAGATCAACTTAGTTTCAGATCTTATCCAGGTTATTCATGTCAGCCATATAACCATGGAAGTCTGTAAGAAAAATACTGTCATCATCTTGTCTGTCTGTATGCAGGGTAACAATCCATGCTCTCTGCTAACCGTCTCCTACACTACTTGAATATACTAGGAATAACAGTAACAAGTACCATCCCCTTGTAGAGACGTAGTGGCACCTACAACAGCCCTTCTTGCCTTTACCACTGGACAGAAAGAAACCTTCTCTTTGTGAGCCAAAAGGTGCAACCTGATGACATTAAGCCACTTACCTTAAAACAGTGTATTCATTTCTCAATGTTATGCAAAAATCTTGCATTGTACGAAAAAGCACCAAAGTCCAGCTGAGCTGGGGAGTTTGCAGGGTTTACAGACATTTGGCCTTTCCTCAGCTGTATGACTGACTGTGCAGCATTATACAAGCAAAATGTAATTGCCCTGGAAAAAATACATGTCCATATTGTCCTACTGCAGGATGAGTCTGGTAATGCTCCAGGGCTTAACTAAATTTATCTCCCAGGGGCAGTTGTGTGCACTATGCATATCTGCTGGTACCACAGGTATGAACCTGATGATGGACAGGGAGAAGAAAGAAGGAGGAAGTCCTGAATCATCTGCACAAGAAGTTATATGGTCAGCGCATACATGTTATTTTTTGGTGTGGATGTTGTCTAGTACAAGCCATGAGTCTTATTTCTATATTCTGGCTGATGATTAAAATTTTAAAAAAGCAGAACAGAGAGTTTGAATAAAGCTGGACTTTATGCTGAATTTCACCAGCCTTTTGTGGGAAAAGCTGGGGTTCTCTTCAGTTTGTAACACTTTATGAAAGTCTACAATGTCCCTGTGAAAGCATTCATTTTCTGATTTACTTGCTACCAGAACTCAATTTGCATATGTTCTGCTGAACTCCTCACTGGACTGCTTTTGATGAATGCCCAGAGACAATTTGATGAATTTAGCAACACAGTTCTACCACGGATTGTAGATGTAACACAAATAACAAATGTCATCTGCAGTTCTGCTTCCTGCATTATGAGCAGTTCCAGACAGATGTTTTAGAAAGCTAGTTACTCCTCTCTTGCTCAATTTTTTTCACTGACACCTGTATTTGTTCCAGTCCCTTCTCCCATGGAATAACCAACACCAATTTGGTACCTGTGTGACTGAAGGTTTGACTCAAATTTAGTCAAAGTGTGTTCTGATCCAAAAAAGTGCCCAACGCACACTTTTGAATTAATCCACAGTCTTCCTCCCCTCCATGCTTCACACATTCTTCTTGTTTTCCTTACTATCAAGATATGACTTTGCAGACTTGCCTCTGGCAGTAAGTATGCTCTCAGGATACCGTCTTCTCTCAGTTACTTTCCTAAATTTTCTGTTTGTTTGGGATTTTATAAAATCCTCTGAAATCAGGTCTGTCTCTTGTGGCGTAAGATGTAACTGTGTATTAGGGAAAAATGTTTAAAGAAATTCTTTAGGGAAAATAATGAAAACATCTTTTTATTATAGCAAGTTGATGCATGTTTCACTTTTGCATGTGGAAAATGCCTGCATCAGCTAAACATTTTATGCTTTTGGTATTGCCATGTCTCTTGTACTGAGATACGTTAGAAATGCTTTATTTGTTTTCATTGGAAACACAAGGTGATGTGACTTCTCCTATTATTATCTGGTTTCTCTTTAGGGGAAAAATGTCAGTGTGACTTGATTAAATTAACAATCTTGAGGCAATTTCTGACTGTGAACTTTTCACAGAAGAATCACCCATACGTACTGATTGTCTTGAACTTCAGCATAAATTCTGCATGCACTAATATTGTTGGCAAATTGTTAATTAAACAAATCCTAATTATGTTTAGCAAAACTGAAAAGCCAATCACAATGATATAGACGTGTCTCTTCAGTTTTCTCTGTGATGACTTGGCAACAGTAATCTTGGAAAGTTAGAAATATTTTAGTTCTGTTTCAGGACTCCAAAAATCTCAAGGAGATTGAATGGGAAGGAAGAATCTCTAATTCCATGGATGGTATCATAGAGTTAGAAAATTATTACTTAAATAAGTTTTAAATTATTTTAGGGTGTAAGGAGAAAACATTTCTGTGCAATATCTGGGAGCCTTTAATTGAGTAGTGAAGTTGTGTGAGAACAAGAAAGAAAAACTCACCTGTATCTTTCTGCTTCAAAGAGTTTAAGAGTAGTCTCTTTAGGTTTACAATCTGACGTAAGAAATAAGCCTTACGATGTCATAATAAGTGTTTTAGAAACAAGTAATATTACACATCTCAACCTCATGTAGTTGACATGCCATAGACTTTAGCCAGAAGACCTTTCCAAGCTGAAATAGACTTTCATTCATTTTACTGGTAGTTTAGAGGACCATAGAGCAATAATGGATCAAAATAAAATTATGATACCTTTTGCATTGTGCATGTGAAGGCAGACAGACATGTTTCCAGTGATGCACTACAGGCTACAGCTTTCAGTGTTGGTATACGTAAGTGGCAGGTAGTGAGTTAAATGGACTGCACTGGTAGGGATGGTTTAATAGCTGAACTGTGTTTGTGACAGTGCAAAAGCAAATCCATTTTCTTTTCATGGCATAGAAGGATTAGGCACCTTATCAAAGCATGGATAAGAACACTTCAGTGAAATATCTATGCATATTCATTGTTGTATGAGTGTCTGCCTCCTGATAATGAGTTTGTGAAGCAAGAAATGCACTTGTGTGACAAAACCAACAAATTCCTTTATTTTGAATGGCTGAATTCCTTGCAAGATTGTCCAAAGATCTTCTCCGTAATAGTACTTTATTTACGAACTTTAATGTTCTTGGGAGAAGCCCGCTCCATGGGATATCTCTGTGTACTTCCATGTCAAGCTGAGATGGAACTTCAGCCTGGAGGTATCCATGTGTCATTCTTATCTGTGGAATTTAGGGACTACTGTGGACTGGATGCATTACATGAAATGGAAATAGATCCCACTTTGAAACAATGAGGGTATTTACTAGTGGTATCATTTTTTTTCACTCCAAACATGAATGGCAATACATTTTTTCCCAGAGAAGAGCTTGGTGACCTTGGAAATATGCAACAACTCCTACCAGCATATTTGTGTGCAGATGTGCAGGGTATATATAATTTATGTTGATGCCCTTGAAATAGCCTAAGCGAGTTCAGCAGTGGCTGGTTAGCGTCCGATTCCCTGTCATCATATGCCTCAGTCTTTTTTAAATATCTCTTTACTTCAATAGGAATTCCTCAAGATATTGCTCCCAAAGTTGTGAAAATTCCAGCTAGAGTTCCAGTAATTATCTTTTTTCCTTCTATGCCTTCCAGAGAACAGTATGTTGAAATGATGTGTTTGCAATTATGAAGTTGTTTGTTAAAGCATTTTCTGCCTTTTGGATAGACTTTATTTTCAAGATCCAGTTCATGTTATAAGTTCCAGCCCTCTAACTGGGAGCTCCCAGTAGAGACCATAATATTCACCATTTAGAGAGAGAGACTGGGAACAGCAAGGGATTTAAAATAAATAAATAGAGCTCTTCTGAACCCTTGGAATGGTTGAGGTGAAGGCTTATCCACCATTATGGGTTTGCATGCTTTTCAAATCTTTTATTCCTTTAGGAAGAAAATATTTTAGAGGGTAACACTTCAGTTTACACATTTTTACTGGAACTTTACTCTCTTGCCATGTGGGGCATTAGGATCTCATAGTGTGAAGACTGTAAAAATAGTCCACTGAGTGAAGAGGGCTCTTCTACTTACACGAGAGTTTTCTTCATCGCTGTATTAGGATGGTTTAAACTCCAGTTAAACCATCAGAAAAGAAGGGTTTAGGAAAAAAAAAAAAGCATTGGATTTTTTCTCATTGACTTTTACAAGACTTAAACCAGGCTTGGATGTGTACCATAGCTGTGAGTTCTGGTTACATCTTCACCTCTCCACCCTGTGGTCACTCAGTGCTCTGCCTCTTCTTTGGTCTATGTCCCTTAGTGAATATAATCTATTTTAAATATTTCTAATGCCTTATTTGATTTTATTTACCATGTAATTCTTAATCTATTTTATTATCTCCCAATTAATCTACTTTGGAGTCAGAACTTCAAACATCTTGTTAAAAATGTATGTATTATAGTAAAATGGTCTAAAAGCAGATTGAACATTCTTATGCTTAACATATGCTCAATATCTTAGATATAAAATTGGGCAGTAAATTCTTTGCTTCTATGCATGCTGAAGAAATTAAATCCCCACCACAAGCCATAGTTTGATTTATATAAAAGCATTTTGGATTTAATGATAGCTCACAGTCTGAGGGCGATAACAGCACTGTCTTTGAAATATGTGTGGAGAATTACTAAGAATTAGTCATTAAAAGGTAATTCTTTGTGGAGAAAAGGTATAATTAATACAATGGCTGGTATAAGAATTAGGCAACGGGGTTTTTTGTTGTTTTTAGAACATATCTTCTATAAGAGCAGATGGCCATTTGTTTCCTATTAAGCTTATGACTAAAAAAACCTTACTATCCACTTTGTGCTTCTTCAGTAAACTTAGCTTTTTCTTTTCAGACTTCAAAAGTTCTTGGGGTTGCTTCCCTTAGCAAGAAGTGGAGTAACTCCTAATATAAATGCATCGATAGCATGATGACTAGTCAAAGAATGAGATTTTTTTTTGGTGGAAACTAATTCCTTTTACTACCCATAGTGTCTTGTGTGATATTGCTTTGAGGGGGACACAAAAATGCCACTCATGATTATGTGTGAACATTATTTTAATTGCTATCTTAAAGAATTAAAAAGGAAAAAAAGGGAAAAAAGAAAATAGTCAGATCTATTTGTTTTTGTATTTAAAGAGAAAAAATGCTCATTATTACTAATGTTATATGGTTTCTATTGTGCACGTTGTATTCTTTCAAAGGTCATGTTTTTGGAATTCTGTGACAGTCCTATGATTTCACTGCTATAGTTTGTAACTAGATATGATGAGTAGTCATTTTTAAGAAGCCTCTCAATGCAAATAAAAATCACTACTTATCTTTTTCTAGTGCAAAGGCAAATCTACTGCTTTTCACTGATTTAAACCATCAGCAGTAAGCCAGGTCTGTACCCATTCTCAGTGGTCGTGCTTAATCAGGAGAACATTAAAAGAGCATGTGCTGGGTGCATTGGCGTTAGGAACATTGGAAGGATCACAGCTAGCTCTTTGGCCCTAATGCCAGCTGGTATTTCAATACTATGAAGTCCTTTGGCCTCCAGAACGGTGCGGCCACATTCAAGTTACCTTCTGCAAATGGTTCATGGCCTGTGGTTGGGATTTATTGGTATGGTGCTGGTGGACAAAAATGGGGCCAAACATTCAGCAGAAGGGAAAAATTTCCTGGTAACTTAGCCAATGAAAAGTCATGCTGAAGTCTGAAATAAGTGGAAATAGGGTGAAGCAGATATGCACCAGGTACAAGGTATGCCCTTAGGAAGTAGCAACAGGAGCTGCTCGTATGTTATATCCAGAGCTCATCTTATAATGTCAAAGGTTATTCCTTCATGGGCTCAACATAGGTCCTCATTCCACTGCAGTCAGAAAGCTGAATTGTCTCCTAAATTGTATCACAGAAGTCTTTCAAAAACACATGGAGACTGAATCCTCTAGGTATGAGGTACATATAAAAACTCACCTAGGGTGTAGCGTCTCACACTGAATAGGTGGATAAACCGACACAATCCTGAGAGTGAGTAACTGTGATCTGAGAGATGGAGTATTCCTCTTCATGAAGAAACTGAAGGTACTTCATTTATTTAGGTGGCAAAATGAAGATTGAAATTATATTGGTTCCTGTAACACACAGGGGAAATAAATGCTGTAACAGGGAGCTATCAGAGTGACATTAGAGTTTCAACACCACAACGTGGCACCACTTTTGTAGAACTGGTCAGAAAGACCTAGCACCCCGGGGACAGTCACCATGACAGAGATGTCAGCGAAGTGGGATCACCTCAGTGACCAACTATTGCTGTTGCATGTCACACATTTTACAAAGGTGTAAAGCGGTAAGAGCAAAAGTGGGTTTATTTTTGAGGAAGGTGTTTCCAGCCTGCTGTTGTGCCACACCATGTACACAGAGAAACCTCTAACATCCATCCTTAGTCATAAACACGCGGTGCCTTGGATTTACATTTAGTGATCTCCAAGAAAGTCACAAAAGTTGTGAACATACAAGGAAACAGAAGTAGATATTACAGCCCCACTAAACGAAGCTTTGTGCTCGTCTTCCACATGCATGTTACATAGGTGCAGAGAGAGCAGCCTTTAAGTCTCAGAAACTGAAGAATGTAAAAAATTAGTTACGTCAAACTCTAATTTTGTTGCCTCTTACACTCAACAGTTTGCAAGTGTTATTGGTTTGTCCCTATTGGTTTCTCCTTTCCTGTGGTTTTCAGTTTAGTAATTTTTAAGTCCAGTTCTCTGTATAACTGCCTGATCCTCAGGGTATCTCCTTGGTTTCTCCTCCCACCTGGGAAGGTTTCTGTGTTTTTCTGTTTATAGTTTGTTTCAAGTGATGAAAAATGGCTAAGTACTGGTGTATTGGTACGAAAATCAACAGTGGTTAAGGTTTTGGATTTCTGCTTCTAATATAAAGTATGACTTCTCCATCTGTATTTGAAGTCTGCAAAGATGCCATGAAAGATTTAATGTTGAACCTGCATCTCTCATAAGCACATTCAAGCAGACAAACCAGAACATTCCATTTGTACTATATTCCACAAAAAAAATATAATGATTTTGTTCAAGCAAACTCTTCTGCCGGGATTATCTTTCTTTTTTTTTTATATACACCTTTCATTTTTTAATTAATCCACCAGAAATGAAGCAATGGCAATAGCTCAACAGGCTCATATTTCACATCTCCAAGCTAATTCTGTTGTTTCATCGCCTTCTGGGTTACTTGAGAATCATAATTTTTCTTTGCTGCCACCTCTTGTTGCATTGAAGGTAACGCTGTTTAGGGGTGGTTTTCTCGTAGTATGAAAGTTGATTTGATGGTAGAGTCTGCTTACCACTCTGCTGTGTGCGGAGGCTTTCCTGCTACCATGCGTGCTCTTACACAGCTGGTACAATCCACATCATCAAGGTATGATGGATATAATCCAGAACAGGAGTACCGTTCCCCAAAACACTTCATGGCTACTTGTTTTTCTTTCTCTGGAAGTAAATAGAACACAGTAAATAGCCTTCAGCCTGACACCTGTGGGACTGGGGAGATGAGGAGACTGTGCTCCAGGGATTAAAAAGTGTAACATGCACAGGGAAGCAGCTGTCCTTGGGAAGGGAGTGGGAAGAGAGGAAAAAAAAAAGGCAAGGGATAAGCAAGGCTCACTAGCAGGCTGAGGGAGGGAACTGCACAGGGACATGAAAAGCAAGGATGTCACCACCCTGAAGCACTGAAGGGGATGTTGGACATCATTGAACTATAGAAGATGCAATTTAAATGAATGAAATGTGTTGTGTGGAACCTCATCAGAATCGCTTGCTAAAACCACTGACCTAAATTAGATTAGTTTAGAAAACCACACAAATAACAGGGAAGTTTGTGTCTGAAATAATGGCAGGTACATACCCAAGTGCATATCTCCAGCTAAAGATGCACAGGAAAGTGATTTGCTGTCACAGGTGGGAGCTGCTCCGAACTGGAAATCTGGAGGTTCCCCTTGCTGGGGAGACACTGAGTGCATTGGAGAGAAGGCAGGGACAGGATTTTTTGTGATGGAAGCTGGTATAAAGCTTGGGAGCTGAGAATAAGGACTTTGTTTTCTTATCCTGTTTTATTCCGTGAGTGTAGGAACTAAGATTCATATTCTTTATGCTAAAAACTGTGTTCAAGGCATGCCTGACTATCACATTCTCTGCAACAGAGCCTTGCTGTTGGGAAAGGAGGTCAAAGAGTTGCTGATGATTGTTCAGCAGAGAAGTAATTGAGCTGTGTAACTTTTAAGGCACAGTAATTAACAGCTCTGTGCCCCATTATGTATCATGCTAAGTCACACATTCATGAAGGACCTCAGAAATGGGAGGTGTTTGCCTCTATGTGCACATACACAAACAAACAGGCCAGTAGAAGAATTCTTTCGTGCTTAAAGTGATTGTGAAATGAACAGTGTTGGATCAGCTGAGCTATTCTAAACCACATAAAAAATGCCACGCACAATATATCCAGACAAAACATCCAAAATAAAATGGTAGCAAAACATAAAAATTCTTTATGGGGAAAAACTGGTTTTATTCTTTAGTCCTAATTTGAGCTGTCCATGGAAGAGATTCTATTCTTTTTTCCTCAAATGCCAAACTGATCAGTAGCTCTCCATAAGTCAGAGCACCCTCATATTTATTAGCTGTTAGTCTATATTGTTGTCCTTAGAAAGTCTCTGACCATCATAACCAAACATTGGTTCTTCTAATACCATTCTGCAGGCTGTGCCCCTGCAGCCCACGGAGGTCCACAGTGAGCAGACCTCTACCTGCAGCCCATGGAAGACCCCACACCGGAGGAGGAAGATGACTGAAGGAGGCTGTGACCCTGTGGGCAGCCTGTGCTGGAACAGGCTTCTGGCAGAACCTGTGGTCCCATGGAAAGCGGAGCTCATGCTGGAGCAGTTTTGCTGTAGGACTTGTGACCATGTGGGGAACTCACACTGGAGCCTAGGAAGAATGTGAAGAGTCCTTCCCTGAGGAGGAAGTGGTGGCAGAGACAACATGTGAGAAACTGACCACCACCCCCATTCCCCACACCCCTGTGCTGCTTGAGGGGAGGAGGTAGAGAATTCAGGAGTGAAGTTAAACCCAGTAAGAAGGGAGGGATCAGGGGAAGGTGTTACAAGATTTGATTTTATTCTTCATTAGCCTGCTCTGATTTGATTGGTAATAAATTATTTTCCACAACTCAAGTCTGTTCTGCCCATGATGGTAGCTGGTGAGTGATCGATCCTTGTCCTTATTTAACCCATGAGCCTTTTGCTATATTTTTTTCTCCCCTGTCCAGCTGAGGAAGGAAGTAAAAAAAACAGCTTTAGTGTGCACCTGGCACCCAGCCAGGGTCAATGCACCATGCTGTGCAATGAAAGAACAGCATGCAGGTCTGAGCTTCTTGCCATGCATGCCAGCTTCTTCCAGTATCTGAAGGGGGCTTGCAAGGATGCTGGGGAGGGACTATTCATTAGGGACTGTAGTGGTGGGACAAAGGGTGATGGGTTCAAACTTAAACAGGGGAAGTTCAGGTTAGATATAAGGAAGAAATTCTTTACTGTGAGGGGGGTGAGGCACTGGAATGGTTTGCCCAAGGAAGCTGTGAATGCTCCATCCCTGGCAGTGTCCAAGGCCAGGTTGGACAGAGTTTTGGGTGATATGGTCTAGTGTGAGGTGTCCCCGTCCATGGCAGGGGGGTTGGAACTTGATGATCTTCAGGTCTTTTTTAACCCAAACCATTCTACAATTCTATGTCTTCCCAAGATATAGAAATCTTTCTCCCACTAAACTACTGTTCATTGTTTTAAAATTCCACAGCTCCTCCAACCCGTAAATGTCTAACTTCTCAGGAACTTTCATTTTTATATCAGTGGACTGATGCACTTGCATCATTTGTTGTGCAAGGTATTTTTCACTGAGCTGGTCACTGTGGAGGCCATCTCAATGGCAAGGGCACTAGAGCTCATCTAGTGTCATGCCAACAGGGAAGACCTGGGCATGAGAGTAATTCCTCCACTTGTTAAATCCCGGCATTAATATTTAAAATGTCATCCAAAATGGTGCTAGTCTGAGCTTTTTTAGCATAATCGTTGACTCAGTTAACATGTTTTGGCAGCTAGAATATAAAGTCCCAGGAGAGGATGGTATCTACGACCACTGAGCTCTTTTGTGCCTTAAGCTTTGCACTGTCATTTTATTAATTCACTCTGTCACACGTCAAGATGTATAACTTGGAGGCTTGCACAGCCTTGCCCTCTAATGAGTCCTGGCATCTCAGTCTTAATGAGAGAGTACGAGTGCCATAGGAGTAATTTGGATGGACACATCCTGATGGATTAAGTCTTGCACTTAAATTCCCCTCTTTCAAGCGACTGCGTGTAGCCAAGCTGAGTTACATAAGCAGAGCACAGAGTTAGTTAAGCCTTATCTCAGTTGATCAGTGTGCCATTAGACATCCAGTTACACTTTTTTTTTCAAAACCATGTAAATGAACACACTGGACATTTAAGACAACCTAAGTTGGCACATGACCACATTTACTTTGGACCAACGCTCTATGTGTTGCAATGATATTATTGATTGTGGTAGGCAGTTAACATGGGGCTTCATTGAGCTTCATGTTGTTTGTTTGAAAGACATGCTATTAAATGTAATTAAAATAATGCCATTCTGATTTTTTTTAATTAAATCAATAATTTATTAAAAGGATGTTGTAAAAATATAAAAAAATACATGAAATAACTGGTAGACTGAAGAATTTTTTTCTTTCCCCCTTATATTTTTAATTTCTTCTGTACTTCTGTTTCTAAAAAGCTCCTCTCAATCAAATATCCAGCTTTGTGTTCTTGTAAGCTTGTTTGCTGTTGACTTTTGTTTCTCTGTTTCTGGTGGTTCATGCCACCTAGATTCATCCAAGCTTAAGAAGACCAAAAGTGGTTGTGAATGCTCCATCCCTGGCAGTGTTCAAGACCAGGTTGGACGAGGCCTTGGGTGATATGAATTAGCATAAGATGTCCCTGCCCACGGCAGGGGGGTTGGAACTAGATGATCTTAAGGTCCTTTCCAACCCTAACTATTCTATGATTCTATGATTCTATGGTTCCTGAAATGATGTCTCACATCTTGCATCCTTAAGTCTGACATATTCACTAAGCTTGAAATAGTTCATAAAACAGTTTGCAGCATTGATTGCTAGTCTAATTAAAACAAGGTAAAAGCTGCTACTAGTCCAATTAAAATGACACCCATGCATCAATAATCTAAATAGTTTAGTTAAAATGAAAGGTGTGATATTACTAATGTAATTAACAACAATATCCTGGCTATATTGTCCTCTTGCTTTCCCCTTTCTCCAAGCTACTTTCCAGCCAGTGTGGTTGCCTGTGATGATGAGGGCTTGCCAAGCATTATCATGGCAGGATGTCAACGCTCTGGGTTACCAGCATCACTGTTGATGGCAATAGTTTCTCCTTTAGATACTCTTCTGTTTTGCTGTTTGCTTAGGGATGTTTTTATATTGTTAGTGAGCTTCTCTCCCAGTGACCTGTGATCCCATGCTATGCTAGGATTTTCACTCACATGTGGTTCTTTGCTGGACTTTTGCCCTATATTTTATGACTGAACCTTACTAAATATGAACAAGTCCAAGGTTTATAGCTACCAAATAAGGACTGTGGTTAAAAACAATCACCATCTGACCACTTTTTTTCTGTTAAGAGTTTAGTCACCTGACTACCTTGCTGCTCGAGCAAGCTAAGCAAGGCAAGACTAGTTAAGATGGGGGCTAAGATGAGGATTTGAAGTCAATGGTCTATTACTAACAGTGACAATATCATATCACCAACACTACTTGCAATAAACTGAGGAATAAACTCGATTGTCTTCCACTGCTGCCTTTCATGAGCTTTTTGCCATGATATCTGCAACTAGGGAAAGCAAACACCTTCTTAGATATTAATTACATGCTCTAGAAGGATTTCAATTTCTACTTTACATCTACTGGTGTCTCAGTCCATAGCAAATACAAAAATCTTCCTTAAAAAAGTGATGTTATAGGTCAGAGGTATCAGTAGGAGCCCTGAAAGTCATGTAGTTCGGTTACTGCTTTGGAGGACAGCCATGTTCCTGTTGTCTCCTAGTGCCAAAGGCTCTGACCGGTGCTATAAATGACACCTGTTTTTCTCTTTTGCTCTTTTTCACCCATTATTTGTCCTTTCCAAAGGGTGTTATGGGTGCTGTACTGCGCTTTTTAACCCTCACTAAAGGCTGCTGCTGGTCACCCTGCTCCATATTGATGTGACACAATGTAGCATCTCTCTTAGGGACTTACCATCTACAAAGCAGTCGATTACCTTGGTCTCCTCTCAATGCTTGCAGGGTAGCAGCACGGGACTGGTTTTGGAGGCTTTAGCACTTCACATCCCAAGAGCTTTCCCGATTACATGAATTTTGGCACACACTAACAGTTTGGAAGACTGAAAATCTTACATAGAGTGAATTTTCTATTGGGAAAGTTGTGTGCTTTTCACCTTTCTCTGCCATGGTTCTTCACCCTGTAAATAAAACATGGCATTAACGATGAGCATTTCTGCAAAGCTGCTTCAAATCAATTGAGCATAAAGAACTGTGTCCCTGTTAATTCTGCAGCGAACTGTTCAGAGGTCACTTGCCACGCAAGGTTTTTGGTGGTGTAGCCTGGATTTTGGGTCAGTTAGAAAGTTACTCTCTGGAGTTTCATGAGTCCTCCCTTTATGTGCTGTACTTAAGGGCTTCAGATCCTTCAGGATGTGTGTGTGTGCCAAGGAAGGCTGAATCTCAGTGAACTGTCTGAGGCCAGCCTGTAACCAAAACCTGGGCTAGTCCCAACCCCTTCATTAGGAAAGGAGAAAACATGCTGCTTTTTTTTATGTAACCATCAGAAGTGATATCCAGCCTCACTGCAAGACTGCCCTGGCTCAGAAGAATCTCCATGTTTCTGGAAATCATGTACTTTCTCTAATCTTCTTTTGCCACCATAGGATAGAACACATTTTTCTCTTTTACTTGTAGAATACAACCCTTTCACCTCTTGGCAAGCACACAAAGACTGATGAAATTCATGATGATTTTATTTTGAATGAAGCAAGGTGTCATAGTCTGAATTGATCTTTGGTATTAAAATGTCACGTGAAGTTGTTATTTATTACAATCTTTCAGTGAATTCTGCAGCTTCTTAATTCCTAGCCCTTAGCAGAAAGGTGGTAGAGTTAGCTTCTGGTTACAGAGCAACTAAAAATGTTCCCTGCAATATTCTTTCTATATCCAGGATTGGGTTAATTTTGCTGTGTTACCCAGGTAAGTGCCTCTTGATGGGGCAGCTAATGAACAAAAACTGATTCTGTAGGGCAGCTCTGTATAGACTCAGAAATGTGCCTTAGTGAGAAAAAATCAGGGGTTGGTTCCTGTATTTCATCTTTGTAAACTTCTTTTGCAGGCTTTAAGTTTTATTTTTTTAAGTTTTGTTTTAATGTAGTGTGGATTGAAAGTCAGGTCTGGGCAGGCAGTGTAAAAATTTACTGAGCTCAGGGTAGCGACGATGGTTTGCATGCAGGGCTTCTTACTAGCCAGACCAGGTTAATAAGTGACTAGTTGTGCTGGTGAAGAAGAGCGAAGCACAATGTTAAAAGATGATTTCATTCATTCTGTGAAAACACCTTTTAGGATGCAGATATTTTTCTCTCTTACTAGAAAATAAGAATCACTTGACGAGAAAAAAAGCACATAAAGTTTAAAAGCATTCTCCATTTTGTGGTGTGGGTGATAAACAATTACAGCTGCGCTGGCAGGGGGGATCGAGCAGCATGTGATGTGGTTTGACAGAATTTGGCTGGGTCTAGCTTTAGCCCTTTCCTCTGCCAGTGGTATGCTCCCAGGGTCTCTCTCTGAGGTATCACTGCTTCTTTGGAAAGCTGATGAGCACAGACATAGGGATAGGATGCTTCGGAGAGTGATTTTCATGAGGTAAAGTGGATGATCGACAGCAGCACCACTGGGAAGAGTGAGAGAGGGAGGAACAGCACAGCATCCAGGGGCTGGGAGCCTGAGTCGGGAAGGAGAGAGATCACATTTTACTGAGGAGCAGCATGGTTTTCCCCTCTCCCTTTTAAATTCAAAAACTTGAAACACCAAAAGCACTGTTGATTTATGCTTTTACACATTGCTCTGGTCCAGACACTGAAATAGAAGCAGCTGTAGAGCTTCAAGTGGGATGCTTTATGCAGAGTTCACAATTAAGGTATGTCCTGTTTCTCCTTCTGTTTTTGTAATGTTCTGAAGGTATAGGTGTGTGTATATGTAAAAACTGCATGTGAAAAATTCCAAGCACGTCTAGGTGTTTACACTATGTATTTTCACCATATTCTTCATTTAGGTACATCTTCATATTAGCTTCACTAATACTTAATTTCACATAGAGTTTGCTTGATTGCCATTCCACTTTTTCTCTCCTTCCTATGGAATAAAATGTTTCAATATAGGAATAAAGATTTTAGGGTGTAGCCTTCTGAAATGTATTCCTAACTTCTTGAAAGTTTTGATATTTAATATTTGCACAGTGTCCTTTTTCTTTCTCTCCTCCACCCTTTCTGATGGCATTAGGGTCTCTAAGCCTGTGTGATATAACCAGCAATAATTTCATTGCATTTCATGGTGTACCACGGCTGGGCAGTGTAATGGCATTTTCATAAATATTGTCCTTTTTGGACTGGTATTTCCTTTAGTCTTTTTCGAGGTCTGTACACATCTAGCATTACCTTTCTTGCAGAATTAATTCAGAAGAGAACTGATCATTTGTGTCTTTGGGCAATCACTGAAATAGTGATTGATTTTTGATATCGCTTATCTGATTGATAGTGATTTGATGATAGCAATTATTGGTTAATTTCAAAGTAAAAAACTAAAGTGAATTTCCCCAAACACTCCCTAACAACAAGAGAGAAAGCATTTGTAGAAACTCTTTTCATACCCCTTCCTCACAACTTTGCTTGTTCATAGAGAGAAGACAACTGGCTGGAGTTGTAAAACTGTAAGTCAGCACGGTGCTGTGATGGCACTTTACACCAAAGGAAAACCAGCTCTTTGTATTTAGCAGAACTTGAAACTCCATTTAATTGCAAATTAGCTCCGAAGTACTCATCTGAAAGTCTGGCAGCAGCAAATCGGAGTGCTTGCATGCAGCTGGATGTGTTCTTTGCTGATCTGGATGCAGGCACCCTCTCCATGTGTCTGGCTACACTGAAGTCTGCAATGCTAAGCTACTGCTTTGGTAGTAAACAGGCAGCAAAAGGACAGTTCTAGTAGTAGTCTCAGCATGTAACAGGATCCAGCAAAGAGAGTAAGGGGAAAGGAGTCAGAATTTCCAAGTTACATTCCCAGCCTCTGACTCGCTAAATCACTAATTGCTACACATAAATCACTAAGCCACTCTATTAGAGTTTATCAGTTAAAAAATAATTAAGCATATATTTATTCCAGGAGTTATTATTTGACATGAGAAAGGAACAGATGAGATTTCACATGCTGGTCTGCCAATAAGCCACTTGATTTTCCTTGGGACAAGATCAGGTGTTTGCATGTCTCCAGGACACTTAATGACAGATGGACAGTGATGACGAAGCAAAGGAAAAGAGTTTACGCTGCAATAGAAAACCTCCACCTAAAAGTGTTCCAGGAGCCTAAGCCGAAGTTGCACGTTCTTGTCAATTGGCATTGCCTTTCTGTTCTTCTTTGGCTCATAATCTTTTCATAGCTTTTCCTTGTTGCTTGTTCTCCTGAGGTGCTGCTAATGGGGAACTTTTTTTTTGGTTAAAATTGTACTTGCTGAGTTACCCAGCCCCGCTTTTATCTTCTCTGAACACTGCCTTGACTGTGACTACTTTTGCTTTTCTTCTAGACAGTCTCTGATGATTATGTAGCTCCTGTGTTTGGCACATGCTGTTTTCACAAGTCAATCTCAAGAAAGCAGGAGCGTGAAACCTGCTTTATTGCTGCTGTGCTATAGGAACTATAGAAATACTCAATAAAACCATTGCAGCCTTTTCAGATCCTGTGAAATGCCTGCTCTGTTTTATTTTGGTTTGCTTTGGCTCAGATCTATAGAGACGCCCAAATTCTTTCTGCAAGATTAGGAGATGGATAGAGCCAGATCTTTGGCTTAAGTAAGTATTACTTTGCTGCAGGACGTTCACAAAGCTGAAGACCTGCTTGCCACCAGGATTCCCATGAAAGCTACTGCAAGAAAATATAGTCCTGTCTGCCCTAGGTGAGAGCAGAGATGTGTGCCCTGCAATTCGTAAGTAGTGTGAATCATAGGATCACAGAATAGCAGGTTGGAAGGGACCGAAGGATCATCTGGTCCAACATTTCTAGGCAAAGCATGACCTAGACTAGATGTCCCATCACCCTGTCCAGCTGAATCATTAAAGTGTCCAGTGTTGGGGAATCCACCACTTCCCTGGGGAGATTATTCCAATGGCTGATTGTTCTCATATGAAAAATTTTCCTCTTGTGTTCAACTAGAATTTCCAAAGGGGTAACTTGTGCCCATCACCCCTTGTCTTCTCCATGGGACTCCTTGTGAAAAGGGAGTCTTCATCTTCTTTGTAGCCACCTTATAAATATTTGAACATAGTGACAAGGTCTCCCCTGAGCCTTCTTTTCTCAAAGTTGAACAAGCCCACCCCTCTCAGCCTTTCCCCACATGGCTGCCAAGTACTTGAATTATCCTTGTGGACTCTCTCAAGCCTGTCCACATCTTTTTTGTGTAGCAGGACCAAAACTGAGCACAGTATTTCAGCTGTGGCCTGGCAAGTGTGAGCTCAAACATGGATGTGAGGAAATTCTGATGCGCCAGAGGGCTCCCAGGGGAAGTGCTGGGAACACAGATCTTTTCATTCTAGTATGTTAGTTCTCGAGGTTGATGATTTTTGAGGGCTCAAAACTGGAAATGAATATTTTAATATGTGTTCTTCTTCTTGGGCAAGCTGTGAATGTGTTTTGGCTGCTGCATACCCATGCCCTTTGCCAAGGGCATGTGAAATGTCCTCTGCTGTAGACACTGGCTCAAGTGCAAGGTGCTGCATAACGTGTTCTTGCGGTGTTGGTGTGTACAGGACTTTGCAGATAGGCTGATTTTATGAACTAAAACCCAAGCAGAAGGAAATCTGTATTGCTGTTTAGCAAGCATTTACATGGCTCTTCATTTTAATTTTTATTCTCAAATTGAATTTCTCAGTGCTTCTTAAACACCTTTATTCTCCAGATAAGGCTTAAGTTTGAATTCAGGTTCTGCTGACTTTCTCTCATTGCTTTCCTCTCACCTTTCTACACCTAGATCTTCTTCATTTCATTTATATTTTGTGGTATAATATCATGTTAACTATCATATTTTTTTGAGTCCCTAAGAAGCACTGTTGATGCCCAACCCTTGCCAAATGAGGGACAGTCATCAACATACAAGTGCACTTCTCCATATATGTGTTACCTGTTCAAGGCACTTGAATTGTGCACAACCCTGCTCATAGTCCACTCTGCATTACCAAGATTTTATCAAGGATGAACTCAGCAGATTATGGAATCTGCGGTTATTACACTCCTAAAATACTGACATTTACCCTAAATGTTTTTCTTCCCCAAACGATCTACCTATGTTAGATATTAAGCTATTTTGGGAAAATGAGTCTCTCTGTTATAATGATGTGAGTTAGTGTAAAATTGAGTGGTCTCAAGTTTCTCCGAGAATTCTAATTAACCTCAGGAAAAAATTACCTAGGGAGGCTGTGAAATTTCCATTGTAAAGAATAGGCTGGACAATCATCTGTAACAACATAACCGGAATTTATCCTGCTATGAAATCAGATAAGGAGTACATGTTTGCTTGATGTTGTCTCCAGCCTGTTTTTCAGTCACAAGGGTTGTAATGGTTGTATGCCACAGTTTTGTTTCTCAGTGTCTGCCTTCTGCAGGGTATAAAGCTCCAGTCACCACTCAGTTGGCTCTCTTGGAAATACCACCCAATCATGCAAAATTATCATTGAGCATCGTGGTTCTAACCTGTTGGAAACCACATGTAGGGGGGTTTATTAGCAGCCAGAGTGAACAGGTAAAAGATTTCTCTTCTTAATCAAAGGTGACTGTTGTTGAGGCTGCTTCTCTACCCATCTTGATCAAAAATACTGCTGTTTTCAGAAGAAGGGAATTTTCTGTGTTTTGCATGCCCCAGCACCTTCAGATTCTGCTTCTGGACACAGGCATATATATGGCTGCTGTCAGGGATATTAGCAGGCATTACACCACAAGAAAGCATTATTTGTTGTTTTGTTGAACTATAGGAAAACAAACCCACAATTAAATTGTAAAATTCAGATGACTTCAGGCTTGTGGGTGTTATGTGCCCTTTGGACATTGAGGACTAACTGTATAAATGCAGCAATTTGAAAATATAATGCTTGTGATTTTTCACATCAATAATTGAAAACAGGCTGCTGAGATGAATCTGAAATTTCAGTTTTGATCTCCTCATTATAAATAAACCAGTAGTCTTCAAAAATGCTATCCTGGGTTAAAAACCAGCTTCAAGTCTCCAAGTATGACATCACCTGCAAAATCATAGTCTCTTATTACTGAAGCTAATAGGTTCATTCTTGCCTCATAAAAGCATTGCATGCCTTTACATCTCTTAGGAGAGCTTGTGGTCTATAGTAATTTTCCAAAGCAGTAGGACACATTATTATTGCTCCTATCACTAGCTTGAGAACCATTACACCAGCACACATTAGTCCACCAGCCCACCTCTGCTGTAGATACAAATTCACTGTTTTCCTTCTGGGGAAAGAGGTTTAGCAACTTGCTGAAAATTGGCCATCAAGTCGAAGGGATGAAACTCTGCAGGCACCAGGGGGTTGTTCTCTGCTTGGTACTTCAGATATTTCATCTCCCTTCAGAGAGTAAGGGACTGTAAGAATCTCCTTCAGAAGATGGGAACTCAGGTGGACTAAAATGGAAAAGATGGACAGGTACAAAGTCATGGTGTGTGACAAAATATAAATGGACAAAGCCACAGCCTAGACAGACTGCATAAGTCTTTTGCAGCTGCTGAGGTACAGTTACCATGAAGCTCCTGTTTTCTCCAGATGATGTTGCAGAGGTAGATGTGACTTTAACCTCACATGATGGAGTTTACCTGGGGCACGGATAATCTCATTCTGTGTCTGGAGTCTGCCAGCCATGGAGGGGTTTAAAAAACTCTGAAACCAGATGTCAGTGCCTGATAAATAGCAGGTAATTATCAGGTACATTCTGGTTGCTGCTTCTGGCAGCCCCAGGTGAAAATTCCCTGGATATGTCCAGACTTTAGGAAAAACATCAGGTGGTTGATACTCTGCAGGAAAAATGGAGATTTTTCTTCCCTGTCCTTCAGTGCCCTCTCTATAGGAAGAAGGGATCAGGAAAGTTGCTGCTATTCTGTGGTCTGCTTCATTCCCGAAAGAGGTGGGGATGGCATGTCCTTTCCTTCCTCAGGGCGAGAAGAGCCTGGCCAAGGAGCACTTGACATGATGAAACATCACAACAGGACATGAGGAGGCAGCAGGGAGAAAAGCTGATGTAAGGCTGGCAAAACTGCATTGATTAAGCCAAAGAAAAATACTTAAATTGCTCTTTTTTTGGTATTATTATTATTCTCAGAAGTTTTGAGGCTTGATATTGCTGTTTTATAGTGTCTGAGTGAGGATTTTGGATCTCCTGAGGTTGGCTATAGTGGAACAGTTCCATTTTAAAGAATATATTATTTAAAAATGGAACTTTTTGTATTAATTAAATATGAATGCCTGCAGCACAGGAATAAGCTTGAGTCCATTTCTAATAGGAAGCAGTGGATTGGTTTCTTTTGTTATGGTTTTAAATCTGTTTTTACAGGCACTCAGGGACTTTCAGCAAGGGATGTGTTGGAAAGATGGCCTGTAGATGAGCTAGATGGTAGGCTGTGGTGTAGTGCTCTCTGTTCCCACACTTTGGTCATTGGAGACCTATTGCAAAGTAGAATCCTTTAGTCTTGTGAGGAAGTGAGAAGAAAACAGTCCTTGATAACTCATTTATTTTCCAGTGCTTGTCTAACTGCATACCATGTTAGGTGGAACGCTTACATTGCAGGACATCATTTGAAAACCTTGGGTTTAATCCATGCTTATTAATTAGAGTCAAGGACTCAATTAAAACAAGATTTATCTTACCAGTCACTATTTTGTTATTTTCATGTATTTGCATTTTTTTCTTTTTCTTTTTTTTTCTTGATCTCTAGTGCTCAAAAAGTGTACAGCCTTTGGAAAATGAAGGTCCTCAACAGCAACTGCATAACAACATAATAACTGTATAATGAACTTTATAATAACTGTATAATCAGCAGCTCTATAGATCTACTTCTGTAGGTCTGCACCACTTACTAATGTAAAAGCAGCTACCAACACTCACATGCCACTTGTGAATTTTTATATTATTTAATTCTTACTTCATTGTTTCAAAACTCAGCAATACGTTTCACTGCATACTTTTAAGACTGAAGGTTAATAGAAGCACCTAAAAAGGGCTTTAACTGAAAATTCAAGTTTCACCTCGCAGCAGGGTGTTTAGCTTGAGATTGGCGACATAAATCTCAGATCTGTGTTACTTTCACAGATCTGAGTGTAGCTTCTCTTACTCATGTCCTTCCAGTGTTGCACTATGTTGGTTGGGCATAACTTCTGCGATAGGTGGGCATAAAGTATCTCCTAGTATCAAAATCAAAAAGTTGATATTCTGAAAGCTCTCTGATTCTCTTATAAGGAAGCAGGAGACACTTAAATTTTACTGTTTTCTGTCATTATTAGCACAAAAGCAGCTTTCTGATGTGCTGAAGCAGTTTGCACTTGCACCTGAAATGTAGGAAATGTTAGTTTAAAACTTAGACTTTATGAATTCAAAGTGATGATTCCTCTTCAACACGCGTGAGAGACTCTCCCCTTGAAAAACCAGCAGCCTGTTTGTTAAGCAAGTCTACTAAAGACAAAAGACAGATTCTAGTCCATAGCTTGAGTCTTCAGACTTTAGCTCCAAATTGAAATTTAATCAAGACCTTTCTTAAGGAAATCTTTTATTATTGTGCTCTGTGGTTATTTTGAGATAAAGTTTTCTGGTCATTGTTATTTACATTGCTAAATACTACAGTTAGCTGGACTGCTGGGAAACAGTTGGCTAAGGATGTGCATCATAGAAATGAGTTTTGACAGTCATCATCAAACTGGGGAAGAATGAGTACTGAAAGACAGGTATTTAAAAGGTAAGGCAGTGTTTGTCACCGGGTGTGCTGGGCTCATGATCTGTGTTACCAGTGCAGCAGCCAGGGTGGGTGTAGGAGGACAAGGCGATTCTACAGCTGATGCTTGTGTAACGGGCTCTGCGATATACACAGAAGTTTAGAATAAAAATGATATTTGACAATAATACTGGCTTGAGTGGCAGATTTTAGTGTGTCTCAGGAACAGAAACATGCCCTCAGACACTTTGATACTTATTTATACCAAATTCAAATTGTGCGGACAGATCCCAGATGTGCTTTTCCACTTGCATCACTTCATCCACCCACATGGTTCAAATCCTTCAGCTGTGTAAGAGTTGTAGTACCATGCAAGCTGGGTGAGAGAAAAATACCAGGATCCTTTTAAAGGCCAAGTGGAATTTAGATCAAGACCTGTGGCTATAATTGGATGGAAAGGATGATCAGTCTGATTATTTTATTTCCCAGATTCATGCCTTAGTCTACCCTTTTGTACAAGACAGTCGTTTTAGCCCATATCCAGGCTGCTATATCATGGTACCTAATGAAACTTGCCACCTGCAGCAGTGCAGAACATTTGAGTGCTTGTTCTGCACAGCTGTGAAAGGAGAAAAGTACTCACAAAAACACCTAAGGTATTTTTTTATTAATCAGCCTTTGCTTATTTTTTAACTTTATTGGGGAAAAAAAAAAGAAATAAAAGCAATGAAGCTGCTAAACTTTAAATTCTTAGTGCTACTTGGAGCCATATGCTTGGATATCTTTTGGCTTCTTTCATGTCTAGAGTGGCAGTGTGCTTTCATGCTCATGATCTGATTCCCTTAAACAAGATCTTCCTTTCAAAGCTAGAGGAACAGCAGAGAGAGGGTTGTGGGTACTTTAGGTATAGGTAGGTGTCATCTGCTACATTTCTGGCTGTAAAGGGCTGTTATTGATGCAGCCCTTCAAGGTGAGAAGGGGTAGAAATGGGTAAAACAACAAAGTATTTTTTCTCCTCATGTACTCTCCCCACAAATTTGGTCTCTTGAGAGGAAAAAATTAGAGCTTCACAACTTTTCCCAGATCCCACAGCAAAAAGTATGGGAGTCCTGGGAGTCAAGTGCTAAGTTCCTGCATGCCATTCCTGCCCTACCAAGCACTGACAAGGAGAACTGGTATGACTAAATGTTCTGAATAGCTTTTGGCTGGGTGGTTTCAAACGTCACAGAAATGGTTTATATCTTACGCTTCTTCAGTTTGTCCTGGAAGAGTAACTTCACGGGTGTCTGTCTTTTCCTATATAAGGGTTCGCTTTATTGATCTTAGCACATTTGACCTCAATAGCACAGTTCCACACAAAAAGAAATGGAAAAAGATCTCAACAAGCTTGCCTAGATGAGGCTGTTATTTAATACTCCTGCAGTTTCTTCATAACTGTAATAGCCAATTACTGTTTATAAACAGAGACATGTAAGGTTATTTACATCAGATCCCACCACCTAAATAACTCTAAGGAGAAAATATGGATGTAGCTTTTCACTGAACTGTAAAATTTATAAAGCTGCAATGTGTAAACATAGTTCCCCTCAGGATATGTAGAAATTGCTGGGACTGTCTTACTGATAATTCCTAGTTTCTGAAGCTTACAAGAGCAGTGTGTATAGATAAAGACAAGTTCAGTATGCATTAAACACATTGAGGAATGAAACTATTCAGACACAAACAATTGCCCTGCTTGGTTTTTCTGTATTCTCAGTCTTGGGTCACTCTTACACCCAGCTGGAAACATGAAGCTTCTTAAGATATTCACAAAAGGTGCTTCAGGAGCTCTTGCTTGAGAGCCACAACACAGTGGTACCTAGGTGCTGCTCAGATGGATTACTGTGCTGGATGCCATATGAATAATGACATTCCTGGGTTAAAGTAAGACGTGAAATAAATCATGGTAGGATGCCCTATGAAATTTTGAACTGGATCTTGAAATGCCCTGGGAAATGGCAGAAAAGAAATGGAGACAGGAGGATGCATCTTGTATATGAACAAAAATGTCTTCGCATTTTCGTGTGGCAGACATGATCTATTGCAAACTTTGTTCTATCAGACACTGTTCTTTGTTTTTCAGACATTGAACTTGACATGAATGGGATGGCATCAGATCATAATACTTCCTCCCAAGAAGAATACCTCCCACACTATCTCCAGAAGGAAGACCCCTTTGCATCAAAGCTTTCTAAAGAAGCTGACATCATAGCTGGGTTTTATTTGACAGTAATTGGTAATGATTTTGTAATTCATCTTTGAAATATGACTATGCTATTGCATCCTTGCAGGCACTCACAAAGAAGGCAGAAGCTGCTGTGCATTAGATGCGTAATTGCATATTTGTCGTGGTTTAAACCCAGTCAGGTAATTCGTTCGCTCACTTCCCCCCCTTTTCTTGCCCTCCCCCTGCTCCCGGAGGGACGGAGAGGAGAATCGAAAAGAATGCAACTCCCACGGGTTGAGATAAGAACAGTTTAGTAACTAAGGTATAACACAAATCACTACTGCTACCACCAATGATAATAATGATAAAGGAAATAACAAGGGAAGAGAATACATCATCTCACCACCAGCCGACCGATAACTCGCCCCCCCCAGCCCGACCAAGCACCGACCCATACCTCCTCCAACTCTGCAGTCCCCCAGCCCTTCCGGCTAACTCCCAGTTACATCCTGGGCATGACGTGCTGTGGTATGGAATACCTCTTTGGTCAGTTTGGGTCAGGTGTCCTGTCTCTGCTTCCTCCCGGCTCCCCCTCCTCCCTGGCAGAGCATGAGGCTCACAAAGTCCTTGGCCAAACCAAAATATCCTTGTTATCAGCTCTGTTCCCGAGCTGAAAGTCAAAACACTGCACTGCACCAGCTACCAAGAAGGGGAAAAATGACTGCTACTGCTGAACCCAGGACAATATTTCTTCATACTAGAAAGAAAAATCCAGGATGGACAGAAGAGAATGTGATAGAAAGATGGTGTCAACAGTTAGCATCAATAGACAGTGCTGCTCCAGGTAGCCAAAAGTGACTAGCAATAGGCTTTATAGCAAAAAGTGAAGAAATACTCTCTCTTTTTTTCTCTCTAGTGATAGGTTACTAGCTTGCATTTTAATTGTTCCCTTTTCCCTTATGCCATGTAAGGTTTATGACCTGTTTTCAAAGCCTCTCTCTGCTTACGCAGCGAAGAGAACATCCTCAGATGTGCTTATCAGACGTGCTTGTTTGAATATTACTTGGCTCCTGGCATCAGCTGTCCTCTGTTACATATTATATTGAACAATATTTTCTGCCTAACCTCTTCCCCTCCCTTTTATTTTGGAGTCTTTTACTGTGTGCAAAGTGACTTTGCAAGCAGAACAAACACAATTATTTACTGGTTAGTGCACACAGAAGATAGTTGGGTCTGATTTCTATGTTAAGTATTCAAATGCCTAGGTGTTGTCATTCAGCTGGAAAATACTGGTCTCTATTGCTTCTGAGGATAAACTGGTCCTTCTTGACGATTTACCTTCTTTACTTTATGGAGGTGAGCAGGGTTATATCTTTCCTGTGTCAGTACTTGACTCTACATTTACACTTCTTTCTATGGTTTAGGTTTCCTTATGTTTTATGGCTTTAGTTTGCACAGTTTTTAGCTCAACAGCTATTTTCTCAGTAAAGCTCAGCCAAGGACACATAACTGCTACACCAAACTGGGTGATGATGGCTGAACACCAGGCTGAATACAGAGTATACAGTGTATTTCCTGACATTCATTTCAGTTTTGATTCATCCTCTTGTTCTATCAGTACTTCACAAAACACAAATATCTTTCAGTTCTACTGCCAAGTTTCTCATTCACTATTTTACGTCCATCCTTTCTACTCTTTGTTACAGCCTTTCCCCTGACTGTAATCAAATCTTTTCTGCAGTGGAGGTTGCACAAAGACTTGAATATTATTTATTTCTCATTTGTCTTCCGCTTATGTCTTTATGAAAAAAGGAGTTCAGAGCAGTAGAATCAGCAGGTGAAGCTGTACCTTGGTATTCTTTCCCTGTTTTGTATTTGCCTGAGCTTTTCACTTGCATACATATTTTTTGCAGCTTTGCAGACAGATGTCTTTACTGAACTGTCCATGACAATCCCCCATCAGGTCTTTTTTCACTTGGTTACGCAAATTCAGCTTTAATCTGAGGAAATACGACTGAGTAGGTGAAATGAATCCTTCCACTGGGAGGCATTGTTATATCGGCTTTGTTTAGTGTAGATCTATCCAATTCCATAGAAATATCCCTGCCAGATGTGAAACATCTTGAAAAGCATAAGAAAGGAACAGAAATAATAAATTTCCAAGGAAAAACCAAAAACTAACCATGAAAGCACAGACATAAACTGGCAATGGGAGGAGACTGAGATTGTAGTTTTAAAAGGGCCAATAATCCAAATTAATTATTTGGACTTATCAGTGAGATTCCCACCTTCCTGGTGGTGTTCACTGGACATCAAACAGCCTGTGGTGGATTTACTAAACTCAGCAGCTTAAGCCAGGAAAGTTGAAGCCATAGGTCTGCTGTACACGTGTAGCTTTAGAGATACCCTACATATTTCTTTAATTTTAATTTATTTTTTATATGGTTATGTTTCATTGTAGTTTGCTTAGTTACTTACCTTTACACACTCTGGTGGCAGCTTTCATTAGAGCCTAGTATACTTTTCACATGTGCATATAAATGTTGTATTTGCATCTTCCTTGGACTTGCATCTGTAGCATAAGATATCACATGTATCCTGCACAGATATTTTTAATTCCTTTTGCAATGATTTTAAGCAGTCATTGCTTAGCTGCTGGTCAGTTGTGCCCTCAGCCATTTCAACAACAACTGGTTTCGTATCTTTTAGGCCAGTACAGAGGTGTTCAAGACACTGTATAATACAGAAATGGATATTAATTTGCTAGAGCTAAGTACAGAAACCCCCTCTTTTTATAGGGGTTTGTGTGAAGAAGGAAAGTGTTATGCTTTTTATCAGTAAAGCAGAATTGCATCTCAGATCTCAGAGGTGTAATTCCCAAGAGAGGGAATGAAAACTGGTGGAAGGAGCAATGTCAGGTCTTCTGTACTCGTGAATAAATGGAGTAGTCTTTAAACACATTTTTCTTACAAACCTCCCCCAAGTTTTTCTTGGGCTAATGCTTCTCATGTGAGTTGCACCTCACAAGCCTGGGCTAGTTTAGCATCCTGAGGATGCCACTATTAGCTCCTGTTAGTGTGCAGATTCATATTTTATTACCCATTAATGTTTAGGTGGAGAGCAATGTTTTAATAATATCTTGGGCTTTCAAAAATATGAGAAGTTGTTCTCAAGTAAATCTCTTAGTCACTTTTTTTACTTTATGCAAACAAAAATAATCCTGAATTTCCCTTTCCACTAAGTTGATTTCAGGAAGTTCAAAGCATCTACGTATCTGTTAGGACATGAAACACGGCCATGCAGCAATTTCTTTGTGGTAGAACATGGATCTTAAGGTGATGGAGATGGAAGCCTTGCTCTCTCAGACTACTCACTGACATCAAATTTCTCTCAACAGGCTTGCTAAAGGTATAAATTTGCTTTAATTGGCAGCTTTATGGTTGACCACAACTCCCAGGTATCCAAAGCAGTAAGCAAAACCGATGTGCTCAAATATGTCTTGGGCACAGCTGTGTGTTGCGGTAATTCTGCAGTATTGCAGATTAACTTTCTAAACCCTGTAATCGGCAGAAGGTGGAAAACCAAAATGGAGCATTGAGCTCCCATGCCCAGCGAAGGTATGTCTGTGGTTTTTTGTTATATCTGGTGCTTCAGACTGAACTTGTCTGTTGTCACCTGGCAGTGAACTGTGCTCCCTACTCTTTTGCAGGCCACTTTCAAGACATGGTGGCCCCTTCTGAGGATGTCCTGTGTGGTCATCCTGATAGTGGAGATAGGAACTATCTGTGGAAAAGTGGGAAGCCAGGATTGCTGTTGGGCATCTTTTTGTGCTTGAGGTGTGTAAGGTTCAAGCGTCTTTAAAATTTATTTCAAAAATTTATTTTGTGGGAGGAAGCTACACAGTGGGTGAATAAGGCCTGGACCTTATCAGCAAACTCAGCAGAGCTTTTCATGTCGAGCTGGTTGTCCAGGTGAAGCACTGAAGTTCCATAGAATCATAGAATGGTTTGAGTTGAAAGGGATCCTAAAGCTCATCCAGTTCCAGCCCTCCTGCCACAGGCAGGGATGCCTTCCACTAAGACCAGGTTGCTCAAAGTGCAGTCCAACCTGGCCTTGAACACTGCCAGGGATGGAGCATCCTTATTATTTGAAAATATAAAAATAAATTCTTTTGTCTTTTAAGAAAACCAGGAGTCCTAACCAATCTATGAGAAATTCTCTGTGAATGTGTCATCTTTCACCTAACTAGTTCATTTCCACATGTATTTTTTAATCAAACAGTACCCACGGTTATAACGATCCAATTCTTTTTACTTTGTCACTTCTCCTGCTAGCTTTTTCATCACTGACTTGATTGATTTACTGTACATTCTGGTAGGGTGACTAACTACTGAGCAGAGACCCGCTGGCTGTCAGCTCCTTTGAAAGCCCATGGCAAGTAACTATTGATTTGCAAACTGTTGCTGCACACTTCCTCAGTACGTTATGAAACAACTTAATTGAAAACAAAATCCTGAACTATCTGTTTTTTTTTTTATTTTCTCTGATGCTTTAACGTTGTTGTCAGATGGGAGAAAAGGATTCTTATTACTGGAGTCTTATTTGTTCAGACTGCTACTTTTATACACTTTCACCTTTCACTGCAGGTTGTGATTCTGAGCCTGACTCTTTCTCTGTAGGTGTCACATTTTTAGCTATAGCATCTTTGGCTCTTCATTAGTATATTTGTAATAGTGTTATGGTGTCATGGACAGCTTGCTCCTGGAAAAGAGCCTTTATTTTATACCTGATGCGCCTTTTTCCCGTTTCCAATCCAGGCACACAGCCTGCCAGCACCTTCCAGATTTGGGAGCTTGCACCAGAGAAGACTTCAGCTAGCTTTTAGGAAAATCTTTGTAATCATAGGGAAAATGAAGTATTAGATGGCTCACCTAAGGATATCGCAGTTTCCACCACCAAGGATTTAAGAAAAGAATTCAGATAAGCAATTAAATTAAGTATATCCCAGCCAAAACAAGTCAGGTGCGGGTATAGAAAAAAGGCAACTTAAAATGTCACTGGACCCCTTCCAGATGTATGATCAGGAGGTCAGTGGGCTGGTGCTCTCTGAAATATTGCTATTAATAATGAACATTTGCTTCAGAGGCATGTCTGATGAAAGCATCTCTGGAGTACCCGTCGAAAAAGATTGAGGAAAATGTCAGGTCCTTTCGAAAGGTATTTCAAAGCGGATGCTGGTACTCTGAATATCTTAAATATAATGAGACAGAAAATGGCATTCAGAGAGAAAAGGATTAAGGTACATGAAAAATGCTGAGATTCATTCAGTTAACTTCAAGGAAGAAAATATTTAATATGATTTCAACCTACATATAATTCAGATTAAATTTTTAAGGCCACAAGAATTATAGAATCACAGAATCATAGAATGGTTTGGGTTGAAAGGGACCTGAAAGATCATCTTCTTCCAACCCCCTGACACGGACAGTGACGCCTTCCATTAGACCAGGTTGCTCAAAGCCCCGTCCAACCTGGTCTTGAACACTGCCAGGGATGAGGCAGCCACAGCTTCTCTGGGCAACCTGTGCCAGTGCCTCACCACCCTCACAGGGAAGAGCTTCTTCCTAATATCTAATCTAAATCTCCCCTCTGTCAGTTTAAAGCCATTAGCCCTCTTCTTATCACTACATGCCCTTCTAAGAATAGGAAGTTCTTTAGTTTTCATTCATCAAGGGTAAATCAAATTTGCTGAGAAAAGCTAATATTCAATGATAAGCCAGCTTCAGTCTTGTTTATTTTTAAAAATAATACAGAAAGCAATACTGTCAGTAAAGAAATAATAAGTGTTGCTGGTTAGATGAGTATTGAATTTATTACTGAAAAATTCAAAATCAAAGTACTTTTCTCCTGGCTTTGATAGACTTTTTGTTTCCACAGATGCACCTATTTCTTGATTAACAGTCTGGTTTTAGCCTCTGGGAACCATTTTCCTATCTGCCTCAGGGACATTCCCAGGTTGGGTTTCTTGGTTTTGTGAGCATCCTTGCAAGGGGTTTGCTCCATTGCTAGGCCAGAGTAAATAAATGCCCATTTAATTCCTGAGGTCTGGCCTCCCAGAAGACTCTGATAAAAATTATGTGGTATTCAAAGTTCCAATATTTAAGGAGGGTGGTGTTTCTGTGTGGCTGGGTCTTTTAGAAACATGGAGTACATTGGAGTTTGCACCACCAAAGCCATATGTAGGAAAGTATCACAAGGAGCGACTTTGATGCCTCATTGACAGAGGGAAGTTGGGTTATTTATGAACTTTTATAGCAGTGTGGAGGGTTAGCCTCAGCTAATAGCCAAGCACCCAGGGCAGCCAATTGCTTACAGCCCCCACAATAGGATGGGAAGAAAACTGGAAGAGCAAAAGCAGTGGAGATAACAGAGTGAAGGTAAAGACGGGGAATCAATCACCAATTACTCCTGTGGGTAAAACAGGCTCATCATGGGGAATTTAAGTTTAATTTCTGATTTGGGTAGTGAGAAACAAAGATGACAAACATAAAATAATTAGGGAAAACACTTTCCTCACCCTTTCCCAGGCTGAACTTCATTCCAATATCATCTCCTTTGTTGCTGTTCTAGGTCACTTTGGTAGGGAATGGACACTCTTTGCTCTTCATTCTTTTCTTCTGTTTCTCCCTCCTTCTTACTTGCCCCCTCTCCTGTTGCTGAAGCCTCCATGGGCTGTTGTCCCTTTAGTGTGTTTGCCTTTCGGGTGACTCTTGCTTCCTGAAAGGGATGATGTCCTGTGTTTCTACTGAAACGTTCACCCTGGGCTTGAACTCCTTCAGACATGAGTTAGTGAAGGAACAGTTTTCTTTAATGGACCTGTAAACCCTGCAATTTTTGGTACCAGCGTGATTAAAATCCACGCCTGATTAACTATGTGCAGTGTTGGTCCCTGCAGGCCCTTGGGTGGTAACATGCAGAAAAGGTGTCAGTCAACATGAACAGGATCCCTCCTTGTGCACTGAATTCCGTCTGGAAGTTGAAATCAGATATATTTTATTATCTTGCTTTCTTGTGATAGAAATAAATATTTATTTTACAATTTAAGATGTAATATTAATATATTAACTTACATTATTTTAGAAATGTATCCCTCAATCTCTGCTTATAGTAATTAATAAAATCAAGGTTGGTCAGAGATTGGGGTCCTTCTGATTACAGACAGATAAAATTTCATTCCGTTTCTATGACAGAGTATGTGTATATGACAGAATACAGCCATTCATTCATGGTTGTATAAATGTTTGTGAGGAAAATGGGGTTAATCAAAGCAGAGGAATTATGGGATTTCTATTATGTGCATTTAGTGGATAGTTGTGCAGGCTCAAATGGTGAAGGCAGTGTCCTGCAGCAGAGGGGGAAAATAGCCTTTGTTGTGGGAGGTAGATGCCTGCAGCTGATGTCTCTGTGAGCTGCATAATGAAGATGAGATGATCGTGTGTCACAGTAAAATGCCTATCCTTGCGACCACGGGTTCAGGCCAAAAATATCACAGAATATTGAAAGGAAGATGTGATATTGCTAGTTTTGAGAAGAATCCTAATTTGATTTGGTTTCTTTTTGCATTTTTATAGGGATTCTTTCAACTCTGGGAAATGGCTATGTTATTTTTATGTCCTCAAAGCGAAAAAAGAAGTTGAGACCTGCTGAGATAATGACTGTTAATTTAGCAGTGTGTGATCTGGGCATTTCAGGTAAATTCATGTCTTATTTTCACTCATTTTTACTATCCCACCATTCTTTCTGGGAACAGCAAGACACAGTCCTCTGGAAGTCATGAAAGCCCAAAATGCCTTTTGCTACTATTTGTGTATCACAGTATCACAGTATGCTAGAGATTGGAAGGGACCTCGAAAGATCATCTAGTCCAATCCCCCTGCCGGTGCAGGAACACCTAGATAATGTTACACAAGAATGTGTCCAGGCGGGTTTTGAATGTCTCCAGGGAAGGAGACTCCACAACCTCCCTGGGCAGCCTGTTCCAGTGTTCCGTCACCCTCACTGAGAAGTTTCTTCTCAAGTTTAAGTGGAACCTCTTGTGTTCCAGTTTGGACCCATTACCCCTTGTCCTATCATTGTTTGCCACTGAGTAGAGCCTGGCTCCATCCTCGTGACACTCCCCCTTTATATATTTATATACACTTATAAGGTCACCCCTCAGTCTCCTCTTCTCTAATATAGAGACCCAGCTCCCTCAGTCTTTCCTCATAAGGGAGATGCTCCACTCCCTTAATCATCTTCATTGCCCTGCGCTGGACTCTCTCCAGCAGGTCCCTGTCCTTCTTGAACTGAGGGGCCCAGAACTGGACACAATATTCCAGATGGGGTCTCACCAGGGCAGAGTAGAGGGGAAGGAGGACCTCTCTCGACCTACTAACCACCCCCCTTCTAATACACCCCAGGATGCCATTGGCCTTCTTGGCCACAAGGGCACAGTGTTGGCTCATGGTCATCCTGTTGTCCACTAGGACCCCCAGGTCCCTCTCCCCTACACTGCTGTCTAACAGGTCGTTTCCCAACCTATACTGGAACCTGGGGTTGTTCCTGCCCAGATGCAGGACTCTACACTTTCCCTTGTTATATTTCATCAAGTTATTCCCTGTCAAATAATATGTCTATTATTTGCTCTATTATTTGTATATAACAAAGAAGGATAGAAAACAACATTCCTGAACAATGTAATGGGAAGAAATGAAAAGTACAGAGGAAAAAATAAGGTTGAATTTATCAATCAATCAGGCAAAACTCATGCTTACTCCAGCAGTGGTCTGGCCTTCAAAGACAGCTCTCTTATGCATCCTGGAGCAATAGCCACAAAAGAGTGTGGTATTATGGTTGAAGAAAATGATATTTTCTTGCTGTAGGGTGCAGAAGAATGGATCCAGGTGCCTCAAAAATACATATTTAGCCAAATATGAGTGGGGTGAGGCATGAAGGGAAAGAATAGGAAATTGCCAGTGGCCATCAGTTTACCAAAGCTAATCATTTTTTCTCTAGTGACCATTCTCTTTTACCTTTGGGTCAGGAAAATAAACATTTGTGTCAGTCTATAGAGTAAGAACAATTTCAGCCAACTGGAGTGATTTTTATTTCAGCCCTGCAGTCTGGTTGTCCTGGCATGAGAAGAAGGAGCTTTGGAAAGGTTTGCATGAACTTGCAGAGTCAAAAGCCTTTGGAGGTCATTCTTTTTGTTCTTGACATGAGTCTCATGCAGCTACTCATGGCTATGTGCAAATACTGGGGAGGACTGGATGTCCTTTTGAAAAAAGGTATTTTGGGTGACAGATAATCGAATGGGTATGAAAGCCTGATGTGACCCAGCTGACCATGGGATCTTCCCAGTGCGATATAAATGCCAGTATGTTCCCATGCTCCCAAAGTCATCTGTCCCCTACGGTTGCATATACCAGGATCCCTGCCCTTAGCTCCAGTGCATCCTTTTCCAGCCCTTGTCTCTGCCAAATGCTTTTGCCCTCATCCAAAAACCTAAAATAGCACTGAACTACATAAAACGATGGCTCCCAGGCTCCCAAAATTGGGGTTAATTGTGCTGTCACTACACATGTCCCTGCCTCAACTTCCAGTACTTTCGATGCCTCTCGGTGATCAGTAAGCATGGTTGTCTGAAGGAGACACTGATGAATTCAGCAGAAGAAAGGATTTAGTATAAATATCTCTGCTCTGCTATCACACAAATAAATCCCAATGATTTCTTTGGCATATCTGCCATGGAGGCTCTATTTCCATCTTGCAGCACTTCGAAGTGAAAAAAACCCCAAACAAACCCACACCAGTTTTTTGCCTCTTCTGTGATGATCCCATCTCCTTTGTGTCTTGAAAGTCTGTCTTATTTTATAAGGCTCATATCTAACTCTGATGACAGTCACTCCAATGAGATAGAGTGTTTCAGGAGAATTTCCAAAGCTATATATTTGAATGTAAACAGATATCTCCTAACCACGTAAGTTATATGTCCCAAGCATGCAAACTACAGCTTATTTGGGAACGCTCTTAGCATGAGGGCTGCTAGTTTCACTGTTAAAATGATATACTTGGTCACTGCGATTGGCATAGCCATGCGTGCTTTTTCTCCATTCTCTTTAGTTTACTTTTTTAAAATGGAAGACGTTAACTGGAGAAATGTGATGTGCTCTGCCTCAAAATGAAGATGGGACTTTTTCCAAAATCATTGCATTTCACACACTTGTTCAAGAAACAGGTTCTGCCGCAGCCCTACTTCCTGAAGGTTTCCACAGGGTGGCACCAGGCACTTGATCAAAACTTCATCAGGCGCGTTTCACACAGACACCTTGCTTTGAGTTCTGTGCTGTTGGAGGGAAAGTTGATTTTGTGTAAAGAAATGTGCTGGCTTTTGGAGCTGGCAATGCTTTACATGGATAACGTTGCTGACTCTTAGCATATATGCCAGACCTTTGCTTATTTTGTGGGTTTTTTTCAAGCCTTGCCTGGAGTCAGCTTTTGCTTGAAAAATTCAAGCACATTTATTCTGCTTGAAGAAAAGCAGACATAATATATTGACCTGAGCACAACCTTCAGGCTCAGCCTGAAGGCTCAGTCTTAGACTAAAAGAAAAGAATCCCAAAATGCTGTGTTTAAAAATAAGTCTTATTTTGAAGGGTTTTCAGTCATGTATCAAAGGCCATTTTCTTAAAGATTTTGTTTTGGTAGAAATGTTTCAACTTTCTGGTAAGAATGAAAACAGAATGTTTAATTTCTCATCAGTTTCATCTGAGATGGAATATTTTGGGGAACAATCCAAAATAGTTTTCTACAAATCACGTCAACAAAATAGAGAATTTTGTCTTGATTTCTATGAATAGGTTACCTTGTGGGAATTACAGCTTGCAAGACTACTTTATAAACCAATTCACTGAGCTGTCATGACATTACAGACAGTGTGGTTCAGCCAGGAAAACCAGCCCAAGGCAGCTGACTTGCTTTCAAATCCTTCAGGTGCTCTGGCAACTGCTGGCAGGAAGGAATACAGTCACAAGAAGGCGGAGTTCAATATTTAATGTTATTTGAATGTTGCAGTTGAACTGTTCAGGCCTTGAAACATTTCAGGTCAGTCTGGTAAGCAGAAATGAGGGATTTGTAAATTGTGCTGATATTCCTAGATTGTACATTTTTGAGTTTTCTGTTCCATTAGAGTTGATTTTTTTTCTGTTAGTCCAGTCTGAGACAAAAGGAAAATCAGGAAATGGAGATTTCCAACTAGAAAATTACAATTTTCAAACTTTCTCATTTTCATGATACTTATAAAGAATATGGATAATACTAATCTGCTATAAGGTGAAAATGGAACAACATATGACCTAACTTCATTTCTTCCATAATGCACTACCTTGTCTTACAAATGGAGAAATAATCTAAGGTGCCACTGGGACAGTCTCCAAAATAGTTAAGTATTTCTATTCTGTTTGAGGATGCTTAAAACTTTTTAGTATTTGTGGCCAGGTGACCCTTTCTGAAAAAGGTTTTTTTAATCAGTGATGGATGTTACCAGTCAACTGACATTCTTTTCTCCTTTTGAAGTTGTAGGAAAACCCTTTAGTATCATTTCCTTCTTTTCTCACCGCTGGGTGTTTGGATGGATGGGCTGCCGCTGGTATGGATGGGCTGGTTTCTTCTTTGGTTGTGGGAGCCTCATTACCATGACAGCTGTCAGCCTGGATAGATACCTAAAAATCTGCCACTTGTCATATGGTAAGAAAGAAAGCTGTATTATGTGAACATAGAAAATCTATACTACGTGATATAGTTTTCTAGACTGGAATCATACTTAAGCTCTTCAGAATGTTTTTGTTAAATATAGAGGGGAATACACAGATAAGAAAAACATATTTTCATGATCCAAGTAATTCCAGCTAAATTTGTATTCCTGAATATATCACTTTTGCTGTCTGCTAAGCTATGAGTTTTAGTAATCATTTATAGATAAATCACTTTGTGTCTATCAAGGCCTATTAATAGGTCACAATATGATATCATCTATCTGATATGGAGATGGAACCTGAGAGGACGCAATGAATTGAGCAATGAAAGCTGTTATCATCATATCCATCAATATTTTATATCTCTTAAATACAATGTATTGTATGCTTCATCCTTTACAGCTAAAAGATGTTGTCATGGTTTAGAGAAGATTTTTTTTTTTGCATTAGAAGGGGCTAACTCCCCAACAAAATACAGGGAATAAACAAGGTGACTTTACATATGAAAATCACCTTGTTGCCTTGTTCTACATCAGAACACAACAAAGCACCCTTCTGTCTCTCAGTCATTCTGCTTGAATACAGAATTTGTCATTCAGTGTTCATTTTCCTTCTAGTAATCTGGAAACAAAATCAGCTGGGGAAGGGGCACTGGTCACATCCAAATTGCAATTGTTTCTTTGCTTTGGCTTTGTACTAAGTCATTCTCAAACATTCAAGAAAGCTCATCAAAGTCAATGGATGGGGAGCGAAAACAGATTAGATCTTCCAAGGTGGAAGGAGCTGTTACAATAACATCGGCTGAGCTTCTGCAGAAGTCATTGATTTTAACTTGGTAGTCCTATCTCAATCTAACGTGTTGAATAAAGGTGATGATGGAAAGCTTGTAAACTGAAGCTTTTTCTAGATGAATTAGAATTGTATGCAAGGTGAACAGAGAGACCGTGTTCCACCCTACAACTCCAGACATGACAATGGCATTAAATAAAAAGAAATGGGCAAGGACACATGAAAATACCTATTACAAATACTTCTGATAGTACACACATGGTGATTCATCGTACTGGAAAAGAATGGCAAAGTAAAAATAAATCCTTGGCTATTTCCTCTGTAAAGCTTTGTCTTTCAGTCACTTGGGTTAATAACTAATGTTGAGAAGCAACCTGAGATCAAACTTTAGTCACTTAATATATGACAGGAGGAATAGGAAATAACTAAGTTACATTATACAGTTGCAGCTAGTGAGCTTTCACACAGAGTAATGAAAGGCTGAATTAAAGATCGTCCTTCATTTGTGTTGAAACTCCATCTCATCTGACCGCATACTATGAATACACCTTTACAGACCACACAGCAAGCTTCAAAATTGCTAGACAAGATTCCCACAACTGCTGTTGAGCTACTTGTTTGTATTGCTTTTGTATGTACTCTTCCAGGTTGTAAATCATCGCAGTCTAAAGTAAAGATCTGAAATGCAGTCAAGTGGAGTGCTCCATATGAGTGTGCATTTCTCTTCATGAGGTAGAATGCCAGCAATGGTGGCTAGCTCAGGGGTCACTGTCTATACCTAGAAAGAGGCGAGATGAACCATACAAAGTTGCTGTCAAACAGCCGAAAACATCCTACTGTACGTGTAAAATGAGATGTTCAATTGTGTCAAATACGTATTGACCTGAAGTTGTAACTCTTGACTTATCTTTCAGGTACCTGGCTTAAGAGACATCACGCATTCATCTGTCTGGCAGTAATCTGGGGCTATGCGACATTCTGGGCTACAGTGCCTTTCACTGGTGTGGGGAGCTATGCCCCTGAGCCATTTGGCACTTCCTGCACTCTGGACTGGTGGCTGGCACAAGCTTCAGTGGCTGGACAGGCTTTTATTCTGAGCATTCTTTTCTTTTGCCTCCTGTTCCCAACTGCTGTGATTTTGTTTTCTTATGTCAAAATAATTTTAAAAGTCAAATCATCCACCAAAGAGGTTGCTCACTATGATACCAGGATTCAGAATAGCAACATACTTGAAATGAAGCTGACCAAGGTAGGTAGGAAGATTTAACTTAGTTTGCTTTGATGGGTTGTGAAAACAGGCTTGGAGGTCTTCAGCCATGTGCTCTGCTATGCTAAGCAATTGTAAAATTCTCTGAAGGTGGCTCTTCTAGCTTTCTCCTCCATTACTGTTGAGATAGAATAAGACAGGAGTTGAAACATAATTTTGTGACAAGGGCACTGTTGCAGGAAAATTAAAATGTGAACTGTAGGCAAAAAAATGAAAACTAGCTGTAGGCCCAACACTGGATGCACAGAAAGTCTATTGACTAGACTTTCCTCTTAAAGAGCCAGTTGGGTTCACTGGCTCTACCAGTACATGTAAATAGTACAGTTTATTCATATGCGACATATAGAGTTCTTCTGGCTTGCCAGTGATAAATGCATTAACTGAAGCACTAACAATAGGATTGTAATCACAAGCTTACTTTCCCTGGTCAAAACACTCAGGGTAACCAAGCGTGTGAGTTTAACCAAAAGGTGTGCCTTCTGGAGAGGGTAAGAAGGACAAACTCATCGATCTGTCCCTATGATTTGGTGTTGAAATCTCACCCCCCATTTAGGTATGAAATAGGAGTGTCTTTGTACCTCGTTAGCTATTTTTATACCAAGTGCTGCTGGTTGAGACTGTGGTCAAACCTGTTCCTTGTGGTTGTGTTGTACAGCTTATTTCTTGGTAGCAGGTATGCCAGGCAGTCCTTCACTGTCTTTATGCTTCCAGCTGAGTACTTGAATCCCTGAGATCGTGATTCACTAAAACGCTCTGCCACAGACCTCCTTGTGTGACCTTACATGGCCTGTATCATTTTCCTGTGGCCCTGCTCCCGATCGTAAATCTCCCTTTGCTTTCAGAAACAGTTGTAAAGGATTATTTAAGGCGTTCAAGGTGCAGAGGAATTATAACAGAAAAAACAGATAAAAAGCAGATTATTGCAGAAAGGAAATAAAACTTTCAGACAGTTTATGTTCCTCCATTAATGAAGATATAAACCAAAGTCACCTCAGTGACATTTCAGTTGTTTTTATATAAATAGTTTATCATCTAGGTTCAGCCATGAGCTGCTGATAAAAGTGCACTCAAGTGATAAAATTAATTTTCCATCTCAGATGGTGTCCTATATTCCCTTTCTGATTGAATCTGTTTTCTATTTGGCAATAGTGACAGACATGATCCTTGCTGATACTGGTTATTGTGCCAGGAAACCTCTCAAAATAAAAACTTGTAATGAATAAAGCCAGATTTCTTAGTTGTAGAAGATTCACCAGCCTCTGTAAGCCCTGCCAAGAGGGAGACAAGTGGCATCTTTCACTTGGCTGATCAAATTTTACTACATTTTTGGGGAGTTGAACTGAGAGTTATATAATATGCATCAGAAAGTGGCATTATGTCAAAACATATTGGAGAATCTCAGCTAGATACCTGTATGGTCAGTGCTGCCAATATAGCTGGTAAAAATATATTTGCCCTTAAAAAGGAATACTTCAATATGGTACAGTTTCATGGTTATTCAGCACCTTTCCTTTGAAAAACAGTGGAAACTGATCTGAGGTTGAAGATTTATTTTTGCTATACTGGAGGGATCCTGTAAAACTTCAGTTTGATCTCAGTTGAGACACTAGTAGTTGTCCCTTCTGTCTTGGATCTGCAGTGGAGAACGTGTCTCAGGATATATATAAATATTGAAAATGGGTCTCCATCATAACTCATTTAAGGCCGCAGCACAATTTATAACAAACAGGCTGCATCTGAGATCCTTGGCTCACATGCAGTCTTTCTTCAGTGACAGACAACAACAACAAAAAGCATAAAGCAATGAAGTTCCCCTGAAAAAAATACTAGATCAAGAGGTGGAACCAAAAGCTCCACAAAACATTATGCAATATCCAAACCCTTTGTGCTTTCTGATGATTTCTTGTTATAATCCTACTAATTGACTTATTTCAAATGAGCGCACATGTATCGCTATCAGTCTCGATGTAGTAATAATCTGTCAATGCTAGCAGTATAATGGCATCTGTTCTTCAGGATCATAGAATCATAGAATCATCGAATAGTTAGGGTTGGAAAGGACCTTAGGGATGTATTATTGAATGATGTCATTTGAAGCTGTATCAGTCTGAGTGCGGGCAGGGTGGTTCAGGTAAAGTATGCAAATCACAAATTTAGACAATTTTTCTTTAACATGTACACTAAACATTCCTTTGGCTGCATCTTATAAGGAAGTCCTTTCCTTGTTTCTTCCTGCATTCCAGAAATACAACCTAAATGCTTAGTAGAAATTTGCTTTTTAATGGAGTTCTAATGGAATGCAAATCCATGATATAGGTTAGAAGAAAAAAACCCTAGCCATTGTACTAGCATTCTCACTCTCAAATAAATTACCAGTATTTTCAATTTTGGCTTGGCCAGGTAAATGCAGTTAGTTTTTATCTGCTGGAGGGGGACCCAGAAACTTTACAGGACATGCCGTATTGAATGACTTTATGCTCACTTTTTCCATGTTTGTCTTGAAAGGAATTCAAAGAGTTGGCATTTTTCCAGTTGAATGTAGTCCATAGACCCTCTCATGGGTGCTGTCAGAAGATAGACCTAGTTTACCAAAATCTTCCTCCTGTTACCAGTTGCCATCCCTGTGGCAGGTTATTGGTCCTACTGGGTTTTTACACCTTCTCTAGGGGACATAAGCACAACCTACAAGAGCAGAAGAAGCCTTGCGTTAGATCAAGGTGTTACAATATCTTCTCTTTTTTTATTTTACTGTTTTCCTTTGGTTTTGCCTCAGTGACTGGTACTGAGTGATGCAGCAGAAGGAGCTATAACAGATATAGACAAGAGTATATCCCCCTAAATAAACTCACCTACAAACACTCAGGGTCCCCTACTTCCACACATCATCAGAACCTAATTCAGCCCTGGAAACTCCTTCAAACACTTTGATTTTATGAACTTTGGAATCTGATTTAAAACAACCCAGAATTTGGCAGATTTGTGTTTAATATTGGTTTGGTTTGGTTTTCCCAGTGCATGGTTGGATGAAATGGAAAAGAGACTGAGAGTTTCTTTTTGACAATCTGAGGAATATTTGGTTGGAAGAGACTACAGAATAAAAAGGCTTCAAGGATTTTCAAAACCTTTCACAGGTCTTTGTTATATATTATCCTAAACAAGAGAGCCTGTATATTTTGAAAGGACTCTCATAAAATAATTTAAATTTTATGTAAAAAAAAATTTAATTTCTGAGAGTTCATTTAGTTTCCTCATGCTTAGCCAGATCTTACAGCATTTTTAAAGGTCTGTGATAACAAACTGATTGACTGCTCTGTATCAGGTGAAAGAAAAACAGATAGATGTTAAATAGAGAAATGTGTGACAGCTTGTGTTCATATTGTAAAAATACCTGAAAAGAGTTATCATTCTTTTCCATCCTGTGGCATGTTCCCTTGCACTCTGCCTGGCTCTGTGCTGTGCTGCTAGTGTCAAACTGCTATGCTAACCACGCTCTCTCTTTTCTCTTTTCCTCTCACAAGGTGGCAATGTTGATCTGTGCAGGGTTCCTCATTGCCTGGATCCCATACGCTGTGGTCTCTGTGTGGTCAGCCTTTGGGCAGCCTGATTCAGTTCCCATTCAGTTTTCAGTGGTACCAACTTTGCTTGCAAAGTCAGCAGCCATGTACAACCCAATTATTTACCAGGTCATTGATTGTAAGTTTGCCTGCTGCCGATCACGAGGGTTGAAGAAGAGCTCTTTGAAGAAATCAAGGTAATTCCTTCTTTGAGAAGAAGGGTATCTTTAAGAACACAATATTCCAAAAAGTACCAAACTAAGATCTACCAAAAGTCACAGCTCTTTGAATCTTATATCTTGGTTTTGATCATGAACTATTCAGAGTACTTCTTGCCATAAAAATTTGTAAAGTGACTGTAGGTGTAAAAAGTGAAGCAAGGAGATGTGGTTTTTTTTCTGTTTGTTTGTTAGTTTGGCTTTTTTGTTGTTTTTTCTTTTTTTTTCACCTTTAGATCCTGCTGTAACTCCATTTATAGTTTGAAAAAAGTCCAATTTGTTTTAATGGTTTTTGGATCAGTCCTGTCCTCCTGTTCCTTTTCTTTCATGTCATCATATCTGATTACCTCCAGAAGGTGTTGATGACCTCCACTGACAGACAAAAGTAAATGGGAGAGAATTGTGTTAATTCCTAACATAATTAACCTGTTAATACTATGCCTTTCAGCCACAGAATTAGCATGGAGAGACAATAGTTCCTTAATCACCCTTTAGGTACCACTCATACCAAAAAAAAAAACCCCAAACAACAGACCACCAAAAAAGAACCAACCCTAAACCAAAACCACAACCCCAAATAAATAAAGAGTAATAAGAAGACCTCTTTTCTATTTACAACTTTCCAATAAAATTGGTGCTGACCACCAGTGGAGTTCCTGAAAACACAAATTGTGCATTTAGAGGAAAAATACTTCTAGTTCTGTCTTGTGTCAGTCAAGTATCTTCTGTGATTGAACAATGAGATAATGATAGGTGTTAATCTGACAGTGTAGACTGATACATAGGGCACAAATGCCCTAACATATATAAGTGATGGTGAATCGATAGAATTCCAGTAGCTTGCCTCAAAAGCCTAGAACATATGTGCTTCAGTACGTACTTATTAGAGGCACAAATGCCCATTTCATCTTTTCTATTATTCCCTTATCACGTGCTTCAGTACGTACTTATTAGAGGCATGAATGCCCATTTCATCTTTTCTATTATTCCCTTATCAATCCCAGCAGTTTTTGTTGTATTGTTCAGTGAGTCAATATCTCAAGCTCCCACAGCTTTCCTTAGAAGATTATGCTATAGTCTTACAGTCAGATTTATCTGCAGAACATACAGAGACTATTTATGTTGTGTTAGAGGTGCTGAATTTCTAGTTTACCAAAAAACCTTCTGCAGTTCTGTGCAAATGGGAGACAACTCTAAAGTAGCCTTCTGTGAATCTTTGGTAACTGCATTTGTGTTTAGCTGAAGGAAGAAGGAATTTTCACCCAGTCCCTCATGCTGAATGCAAACTGGTTTTCCTAGGCCTGTGCAGTGAACAAAACTATCTGGAAAAATAGTTTCCCAGAATTAGGAACATAATTGTCATCTTGGTATGAATAAACTGTTGTGCTTTCTCCTTCCCATAGGATGTATACCATATCTGCACATAGAGACTCGACAGCAATGAATGAAACCCAACTGGAAGTATGAAGGCTCATTTCGCATATAGTGAATGAAAACCTGATGACAAGCAATCATACTGTCTCAAGATCCTCTTTCTGTAAATAAATTAAAATATGATGACAGTTTTATTTTACTCCCTAGTCCTATGTACAATGTAGTTCTTTCCATTCTGATCAAAATAGCGTGATTATTGCTGAGTAAATATTTGAAGTACTCAGAGGAAGAACAAACAGAAAAGATTCAGTTGCATAAAAAAAAATCACTTCATAGCCTTTAAGATACTTTTTTTTTTTTTTTAGCACTAATAGAAGTGATAGTTTGATAGTTTGGATAATATTTTCCTTCATGGAAAGGGAAGTATTCACAAAGGCCAGTTTTAATTTGCTAAAGCTAAACTCCCTAGATTCCCACTGCAATTGCTGGAGATCTAGAGCGTGAGAGAAAGGATTCCTTAGAGGGCAAATCTGAATTGGAGCTTCAGTTATCAGGACTCCAAATCACCCACTGGAGAAACCTTAGCCCATTGATTATCCCTTTTGAATAACTTTCCAACTCCAGTGGCTACTTTGAAAACCACTTTGAATTCAGTCCTTCAGTATTCAGAAATATTTTGGGTTTAGTCAAGGCAAGACCAGAAGTGCCACACTCATACACCACAGATGGTATTTGTGAATGAGAGAGCAAAGGTCTCTTGCTCAGATGCTAGTTTTATTTAAACAATTTGGAATCGTGAATGACTTTGCTATAAAGAAGCAGAAACTAAATGAAATCAGCTCCACACAAGCCAAATGGAATCAACCAATAGTTTGCACACCTTTTCACTATTCTCTGGCCAAAATTACAGTGGAATGTGACGGCACTAATCAGACAGGTTTGACTTCTTGAATGGGAACTGACTTTTTTCACCTCATATTGTACTTTTCACCATTTTTTATGAGATTACTATCTACTATAAAAGACAAATCTTTCCTCAGTCTTATGCATGAAACCTGTTTCAAAACTAGGGAATTCATGAGAAAGGTTACAGCATAGGTAAAAGAGAAATCTTTCTTAAGTGCAGTTATTTCCAATTTTTAACCACTAAGCCCTGAGAGGATAAGGATCAGGAACGATTTAGAACAACAGTCCTACTAAAAAGAGCTTGTAAATTCCTAATACTCGAAACAGAAAAACAATGTACCTTGACCTGCAGAGTAAGGCAGCCAAAATAGTTGTGCTGGATCTGAGCCATAATTTTTCCCATTTTCTTATATTTCTTTTTTGGATTTACTTTAAGGTAAATTGCTCTAGAGTTTAAGGCATTGCACTGACTCAAAATTAGCAGTCCAGTATATGGAGATTTTTAATGATTAAAATAATGATTTTGATGTTTTTATGTAATTTATTTGGGAAAAATATGATCTAGTAAAAAATACCACCAGAAAGTCTCCTACACATATTTGTGTTGACTGTTAAAAAAAGAAAGTTGTAAGGTTTGATTTTTTTCCGCTGAATTGTTCCTTTAAGGAGAGAAAGCATTTATGAAAGAGTTTCAATTGCTTTCTTGTTTAACATTTAATGGTGCTTTTTATCATACAGTTAATTCACAATTGTGTTTAACATGTATTCTCTGCCATACTGAACTTCTTTTGTAGCTGATCTGTAGTGATGTTAATTCTGTTTTATATCATGAAGGTTTAAAGTACTCTGATGTTTGTTGGCATGTCCCAGTACTACCATTCTGCAGTGCAAGCAGTTGCCATTTTCTCAAATGATATTCAGACAATGGAAGAGAAGTTGAATTTTCCTGAATTTCCTAAGCTGAGTGGAAGAAATATTGTTTCCTTCTCTGCAATATTTTACAAAAAGAAGTTTGAATAAACACTGGGAGAACTCACAGAGGTACAAGGAGTTGCCATGTTACCTATGCAATGTTTTGTGTTATTTTTTCCCCAGAAGTTGAGTACTTTCCCTTCTATAGATCTTTCAGTATGAGGTCTATAAGTTTATTTCTTGACTGTGATTGCAAGTTGCACCCAAGAATTGATCCACAGTATTTCCAAAGCTGGTTATGAGGCCGTTAACAAACTTCCCTCATCATCCTGCAGCTTTGGTTCTTTTCATCACCCAGGCAAACTTTGGTTGGTACATATAGGTATTTATTGTAACTATGGTCTGATATAGAGGGAGATGCACTGTGGCCCTATGAATGCAGATTAGTTGGAGTAGAGCTGCTGGTAAGACTGTAGAAGTTACCCACTAGTCTGGCCAGATTTCAGGCTATATCAATTCACAGTTTATGCATGAGCCCTTCCTGTAGTTTAAATTGAGGAAGCTTTTCTCTTTATTTTTTTTAATTAGGTGCTCTCTTTTTCTGTTGGGTCATCCCAGAACTGGATGTATACTTATGGTGGGGCTGAATCTTATATTCTTATGGACTGTAAAATATTTTTTGATTCCACTATAGGGAATGTACTAGATACATGTGCTATTTAAATAGTTCAGAGGTTTAGTAAACTCTAACTACCAACTTCCATAATGATGATAAAAATGTTTCATATGATTTATTTAAATATATTTATTTTTTATTCAGTCCCATAATTATATTTGTTTGAAGACACAGTTTTAACATTGCTGAATAATATCTTGCTCTGTTTGAGACAATAGAGCCTCAATGTGAGCAGGAGTTAGAGATGTGTTTATACTGAGCATGTGTTAAAATGAAAGATGTTTTCCTGAATCAACCTAGACATAAACATTCAGGCATGCAGTACTGCAATTTAAATGTGGAATCCGAACCTAAGAGCTCTGGGATCAGTTTTGATTGAACGATAAAACTGGAGCACCTTCGTTGTCCACTAGTAGAAAACAAATCATACAATTAGTTTGAGCTCTATTTGGGATCACAGTGGTAGAGGAATAAGAGGCCTTGTCATGGATTTAAATTTTCAAGGTCCAGTTTGAATGGAATTGAAGATTGTAGCCTCGTGGTTCAAAAGGTTCTGCCAGTTCTGTCAGGACAGTTTTGTCCCCTACATGTGCTCTACATGTCTTCTACATAATTAATGTTTGTATAAAACTGAGACATGGAACTTTGGTCTGAGGTCATCAAAGGACAGTGAACCTCTCATTTTCTGTTCCTGAAATCTTCTACATATTTTGCAGGGTTCAAACTTCTGCTGTTTTGGGATCTGAGGTTAGTCAAAGCACCAACAAAGTAAAGCACGCTCACTATGATGACTGAGTAAGGGATACAACTCTGAAGGAAGTTTTCTTTATTGCATTTTCAATATTTCAGTCTCTTTGTTGTATTAAGAAAATTCCTCATTTTATGTGTTAACATTAAACCAAATGTTTTTCAATGAAAATAGTGTCATCAAGTACAATAGCTATAAATGCTAATCTTTTGTTATGTATCCTACGTGCACATTTAGATTGTGCTGTGGAGAAGAAAAAATACTATTTGAATTCACTGTCAGTGGCTTGAAAGAAATAACTGCCACAGGTTAAGATTCTATTTGTGTAATGGGTGGACCTGAACAGTGAATTTGTCCCAGTGAAAGTAAGCCACTACTCTGTATTGTTAGGTTACAGACAATGAAATTATGGAAAACATGTACATGGAAACTTTAAATTCGGTCCTTTTCAGTCATAGATGAAGAATTCCTATAACGCTTGCTCTCAGAATTGGAAATCTGTTGGCAATGTAGAACTATCGAGATTTAAAATGCTTGAAGGGACACATGAAATTGGGGAATTAAGCAAATTTTTATGACAGAAAAAGTTGAAAAAAGTAAAGCATAAAAAATAAAAGTTATGCTTGTGAGAGCTAGGAAGAGAGTAGAAACCTTTTTACCATGCAGGTGAATGCAGTTGTGACAAAATTTATACCTGAAATAATAAAGAAAAAAACCCAACCCAACTAGTAGTTTGTTAAAAATATTTATGGCCTACAGTGTATGATTGCAGCCTTGCATAAGATTTTGGGCTTTGTGGCATCCAAAGGGAAAAAAAAAATTGATGCATCTTCATATGAAGAGAGTATGATTACATGTATGAGAGTATGAGAATTGGCAGGTAAATGCTAGTGAATTGGATTCTCTTATAGAATGTTTTTCTCGGATGGACAGTGTCTTCTGGAGGATGATCCATCTTCAGTGTGCAGGGTGATCTTAGTTCTGAGAAAAAATCTGTATTGCTCTTAACCAGCCAATCACTTATTTCTTCTCTAATTCTACATGATTAATTTTATGATTGTGCTTCTACCTCTTCTTGCCACCAGGGAACTTTCACACGTCTGTCTGCATCCTTCAGGAAAGCTGCTTTGACATCTTTTCAGTTACATTGGTTTCCTACACATATTCATCTTTTGAAGTTTCACAAATCTTTTCAGTACTCCAGCCCAATTTAACCACCTGAAACCAGAATTTCTGGAGAGCTGTTTCTATGCAATGAAGAGAAGAGGTCTTTATTATTATCACCCTGTTTACATATGTTCTTGAGCCATTGTGTATTCCATACTGACCTTTCTCTAATTTACATGCTTTTCTTTTCAGGCATGACTTGTATTCCCCTTCGCTTCACACATGGTGCATACAGTGATAAGGCTATTTTTGTAATTGCCCAGCATGATCTTCACTTGCCCAGTTATGCCTTTGTTTCACTTTGTAGCTGGTGGAGTAGGTCTTGGACCTATAGGTCAGAACAAAATCTTTTGAAATACAAGGTTTAGTTACAGGTTTTCATGCTTTTGTTACTTCTGAATTTAAAATATTTTTCACTAGTTATGTACAATAAGCCTTTATAAGTCACTGACTGTAGTTTTGTATCTCAAGTGTGCAGAGAATAAAACCCTAGAAAACTGGTACCTGCAATTAGAGATCTATTCTATGATCAGTATAAAATCTGGTAACTGCAACATCTGGGATGAAAGATAATAATAAATAACAAAGGTTTTGTATGTTTCCTGAGTCAGTAACACACATTGTTGATCTGTATTTTGGACCTAACATGCCTAAAGGCAATTTTGGGACTAGGTCTCTTAAGTCTTTGTGTAAAATGACAAAAATTTGTGGAATATCAAGTAAACATGACACTAACCAAATTTGTCTCACAGAATGTATTTCAGTCATAGATGGTGGGTATAGAGTGTGATAAAATATAATTTTAAATGATGAATATTTACATTGCATCAAGCATAATCCTACATCAATGAAAATATTAAGCATTTAGAAAATATGTATGTGTAGGAAATAGATATGAAAATAGAGATGAGAAGGTCTTTTCAGTTTGTAAAAGGGGTTACACAGAGGCTTAGCATCCTAAAATCAGAGGCTGATGTGAGTCTTGCTCTTCCTCCACCAATCTTACAAAACATACCAAGAAAGTCATCTTACCTTAGGGTTTTGCATTCATGGAGGTTATTTACAACATCTAGTAGTCTTCCTGTGGAGCATCTGAACATCCTTGATCCTGAATTACAAGCCATTATCTTCGACTGATCAGTGTGTAGAGAACCTGCTTGTCTGCCTGCAGTTCTGGTCCCCAAAGAAAAGGAAAGCTTTAGAGGAAACGCAGCAGGTAAATAAAAAAAAAGATCTTCTATAAGCAATTGAGGCTAAGCTAAGTAGCCTAGAAGAGGAAAGTTCCGAGAGTCAGTCTATAAATAGCTTTAAGGCAATAATAACGTAAATGGAGGGAATTAATGTAAATGAAGGGAATGATTTCTTATTCTATCATCTTCTGTAAATTCAGAAGGTGATAAAATGACAAATCAAAGCTGGAAGCTAAGGCAGGAAAAGCTCAGATGGGACTTTCTGAACTACACAAACCATCAGGCTTTGGAAGAAATTTCAAAGGGTGAAGATAGGGCATGACTGACCAGATATTCAGGAATTGAGTAGCTAATCCACTAGCAGAAACCGTTTATAGCTGGAAGTACTTCTAAATGGCCATTTTTAGTCCTGACATCTGATTTTTCTGAACAATTTCCTAATTTATATGTTGGTAATATCTCACCTTAGAACCTATCTGTACTGCTGGGGAAATGAGTGCTGACCTCACTGTACTGACAGCTAAATTGTATATACTGAAACCAGCTTCAAAAGACCTGTCATACAGGGGAACTTCACTTCTAACGGTGTGGTTTCAAAATCCAAAGCTGGTGCAATTCAGTGGCCAAGTTAAACTTTGTTATGAAAGAAGTATCTTTGCTTTCTCAGTCATTAGATGAGATTTTCAGAGAGATATAATTCTGCAACACTTGCAGTTCAAGTTGAAATTAAGTGCTGTAATTTCTACCATAGACTATTTGTTGGAATAAAGTATTTTCAGTCAAGTTATTGAGCTTTTGAGAATACGATAATAAATCTGTAATCTCAAAGTGATTAATTTAAAATACATCAAATACCCACAGGGAAATTACATGAGACAATTACCTTTGCAAAAGCATTTATTAGTGGTTTGTGATCTGTGTTTTCATTCTTAAGAATTATATTTCTAATAGAGTTAAATTTACAAATATATCAATAGACTTTTAGTGATACTGGCTTAAAGTAACTGAATTATGATTGTCATCTCAAAGCGTAGGTGTATTCATCATACAGAAAGATAGTCCTACTACTGAAAGTGTGTCCTGTTAAGAAATTATTTCAAATGTAATTTTTAGTGTATGTGCTATTTTATTGTTTCAGTTTGTTGTCAGTAGAATTCTATTTACATTTAATGTCCTGATACTGGTGTATTCTTAGTTTTGTAGAGCAAGAAATCACCAGCACATATTAGCTAGCTTTCTCCTGTGTTTAGGAGACTGAATTCCTTCCTTATGAAAATAGGTGCACACATCTTTAGAAGTCCATGGTCTACATCTATTTCCAGCTTCTAATGTAAAAAATGGACCTTGCACTTCCTATTTGTCTTGCACATTTTCCACTCATCAGCCTTGCCAGCCTCGCTCAAGTTGCACTCAGTTTACAACACCTTCAGTAGAGGGACTGGGTCCATAGGGAAAAGGGAAAGTAGGCAGGGGCAAGGCTTCTCTCTCAATTAGATATGAGGTAAATCAGGAAGAACCCACTGAAATCAGGGAAATGGCCATGGTCTGGAACTGTGATAGAAATGAAAGGAGAAAGTGTCTTTTCAGTTTTATGGGAGCATGCTGGACCCAAGAAATACCAGACATATTGACCACTGTCTAGGGGCTAGTTCTCCACCACTGACTTAGACAACCAGACTTTGAGCTAAGAGGGTCCCTCTTGCTGAGGAGAGGTGCTGACTGCAGTAAGGAATGACCTTGGTCAGCAGCATAAAGTTGAGGGAGGCTGATGATGGCTTTGTTCTTGTCACTGATTTCAGCTTCTTCCATGTTCTGCTTCATTATATTCTTTTAAAAATGCACTTAACCTTCCCAGTGGCCTACTGCACTACACAGCAGAAGTGTCAGTAATAGCATGTTGGTGTTGCAAGAAATATTCTAAGCTGTGTATGGCTGTAAAAAATTTATACAGAACTTTCTGGAATACTTATTACCACATTTTATGAGTATGCTGGAACTCAAAGTGTTGTGGAAGATCTGAGTGTTGTTACTAATGAACTTCAGAGGTCAGAGTGGTGGGAGAGTTCATAAACTGCTACAGTTTTGAAAGTCACAGTATGAAATTCAATTATTAGTGTCCATGACGGTTTCCAACACAATGTGTTTCAGTGCAATGTCCTGGAACCGCGATCGAGAATGTAAGAAAGAATTTATGGAGTGAACCTGTAAATAACTGTGTAAGTTCTCAAGTGTGTTGCTGAGTTAATATGTTGTTAATATATAACACTGTGTTATGAAGCAGTAAAGAACCTAACTTACTGGCTGTGCTTAACACCAGGGGACATGTTGCTGTCACTGGTTTGGAACAACAGATTAGTTATTTTCATTTTTCTCTGCCCTGTTTTATTCCTCTAAACACACAACCAGATGGATGGGATCACGTGCAGACTTTATTTTCTGTACTTTGTTACCTGAATGTGCTTTCAAATAAAGCAAGAGAATGGATCAATGCTGTTATCTGTTGTTTTGTCTCTGGATTTTGATTGCAAAGTTGCATGCTTTCAAATCAAGGCAGCTTTTGGATCCATTTAACTGTAAGCCATAATCTCCATGTGTCTGTAGTCAAATGCTTCACCATGATTTGAGTGGATGCAGATTCCTCCCAGAATCATCCTCTCCCCTTCAGCAGTAATCTATCTAAAAATGTGTTCAGCCAATGCTCAGAAACTGGAGGAGATTTTACCAGTGCAAAGCTGGTGGTATTGATGGATATGGCAGTATTTCCATCTCACTTTGCTCTGCATCCACAGTGAGCTCAGCTACAGTCAAAAGCATGATGAGTTGGAAAATAATCATAGAATCATAGAATAGTTAGGGTTGGAAAGGACCTTAAGATCATCAAGTTCAAACCCCCCTTCCATGGGCAGGGACACCTCACACTAAACCATGTCACCCACGGCTCTGTCCAACCTGGCCTTGAGCACTTCCAGGAATGGAGCATTCACAACTTCCCTGGGCAACCCATTCCAGTGCCTCACCACACTTACAGTAAAGAATTTCTTCCTTATATCCAATCTAAACTTCCCCTGTTTAAGTTTTAACCTGTTACCCTTTGTCCTATCACTACAGTCCCTAATGAATAGCCCCTCCCCAGCATCCTTAAAAAAGGCCCCCTTCAGGTACTGGAAGGCTGCTATGAGGTCTCCACGCAGCCTTCTCTTCTCCAGGCTGAACAGCCCCAACTTTCTCAGCCTATCTTCATACAGGATAATAATGTCAAGCTGCTGCCTGCACTTCTGGCGCTGTACATGTGCAGCACTAATGCCCTGTATCAGAGGAAACTGTAATAGGGATACATCTGATGAAAGGCTGCAAAACCTTTTTACAAGACATGGAACAGGTTCAGAACAATGACAGGATAAATAGACTCTTAGAAGAGGGGAAGTCTAAACGGGTATACAGATATCACAGATAGCATGGGCAGGGTGAAAGGAATAGATTATCATTTTTCTTTATGATACAGAAGCTGGAAAGCACCAAATGAAATGTCTCACTGTAAGCCAGCAGGCTTGAGGCAAAGGAAAGTATGTGCCTTGTCCTGGCAGCACATCATTATGTGGCAGGGGGCACTCATCCTGCAGCAGAGTTTGGGCTGCTGGCCAATTTCACAGAGGCGCTCTGTGATCATACAAAGGCAAAGGTACAAAGTGATTTTTCTGTAGGAGCCACAGGAGCTCTTCCTGGCAGGGTCTGTTTCCACAGAGGTGAGATAAAGCATGTTACCCAGCAAAGCGTTCAAGGATGCTTGAACAGACTTCCTTTAAAGGCCCTGGGGAGGGGATCCTCCTTCCTACATCGTATGTGTCCACCAAACAACACTGGTCTTTGATTTGATTGATACAAGTTTAGGTCCAACAGCAGGTATTTCAAGGCACTAAAGGCGTTTATTCTTTCTTTGAAGGTTGTGCTTATAAATGGTGTAAAAACAGTTCTCTGAGTGAGTCAGGTTATTTCTATTAGCTTTCTTCTATGACAGAATAAAAGAGCAGATATGGGGGGGGGGGTGGGCTTTATTTCATAGCTATTACTTTGATATCCTGAAAAAGAAACAACAGATTTTGTAAAACAAATTATGAGCAAAAAAAGTTATTTTTAGATCAGTAGGAAACCTGTGAGATCAGAGAGCACACCATAGCAGATGGACTCTCCATGGAGATTTGGAGATTAGTGAGAAGCTTTCTGCTTATAGTAAGCTTTTCTTTTTGCTTTTTTTTTTTTTAATCAGTTTTTTTTTAAAAAGAAGAGGCTCTGCTCATGTAAAGCTTACTTACAGATGTTAAAACAACCAGGGGTTGCCACTAGAAATCAAACAGGAGTTTGAATCTCAATATAAAGTGTTGATTTCACTGTTGTATTAAACTAAGGCTTGCTGTTTATCAGAGTTTGATTTTCAGGAATAAAATACTGTGAACCATGAGTACTTCCATGACGTGGGGCTGGAGCAGTCCTCAATCTCATACAGTCAGTGTTTTGGGCCAAGCTTGAGTTCTTAAAACCCTTTCCATGTAAGAGCTCTCCCTGCTTGGCAGTAGCTGCAGCCCCTGAAGGTGCAGGGCGGTGGTATGTGGGAATCTGGTCAGGCAAGAATGGGCTCATAAAATTGTTGCGTTACAAGAAAACAAGTTTCTGTGAACCCATCTTTACTTTTACTGACATTTCCTCAGGGGTTCAGTAGACAGAAAGAATGTTGGAGTGGTGAAGGCAAGTCATCTTTTAGGCACCTAATGTTTGAAAAAGGATGTATATTCACCTCATGGAAGACAGTTCCCTTTTAGGATATTTTTGGGTTGATCACCAAAATTTAAGTTTTGAGTTAGATATTTTTCCTCAATTCCTGCTCTTTACTTTCAACTGTTAAATTGAAAAAAACAAAACCAGAAAGAGAAGTGACTTAATGGGCAAAGCTTCAAGTGGATTGCTCACTGGTTTTGTTTTTCTGGAGTAGTATCTTTTATAACTTGACTCTTCTAATTTTGATTCTGTGCTCACAGACTGGGAGAAGTTTTGTTTTCAGCTCTGCTGGCTACAAATAACTTTTCATAATTTCTTTCTTCTTAAGATATTTGAAAGTACGCTACTGTGTTTCCACTTAATATTCTGTGGAAAGTTGTGTGCATAATTTCTCCACTTGGAATGGTGCATACGTGATTTTAAAAGAATATTTCAAAAACATGTGAAGCAAATGACACATATTTGCCCATCAGAAGAAAAGCTACAATGTACTAAAGACTAGTGGGAGCCAAATGTAAGACTTTAGTAAAATTCTGATGTTTGTCTAAATATCTCACCTATACACCAAGTGTAACAATGATGTTTTTCTCATTTTCTATTGGACTTTTTAATGCTTTTTTTGAGATCCAAATAGCAAGTAGTGTAGGGCGCACACAGAGCAAGTGGATGATGAAGGTTCAAGTGTCTCTTCCCTCCTTTTGGAAAAGACATTTTAATCTGCTGTATTTCTAAGACTCGTGACCACATGCCTGTAAAGTTAGTTTATCCATTTTTCTGTAGCTCACTTACTATTTAATTTCTTAGCCAGAATGATTTGCCTGTCTGAAGTGACTGAAAAGTAGAAACTGAGAGTAACATCCATATCTTTCCAAGAAAGATTCTTACTTTCTTCTCATCAATCTAAAGATGACCTTCCTGCAACAAGGATTCTTGTTTAAGGAATTAAACTGTAACCATGACAGAACTACCCCAAACCCACATGTAAACTTTTCTGATATGGGTGTGAATCTCAATTTCTACTTCTCTGAATGTTGTCTTCACTGAATTTATTCTCAATGACCAGTGCCTTAAACTATGAAATCAATCTTTGCTAAAATTATTTCCTAGGACAGTGTCTTCATTACCATGGTGAAAGAAAAGTCTTTTAGCAAGAGATTTATTAATTTAAATAGAGATGCAATACTTAGAACTTATCCTGGAATAATTCTGTGGGCTTTGAAAACCCTTAGTTGTGTGGTTGGAAAGGTGTCTAGGGTTTTGTATGAATCAATAGCCACAGGATATAGTCTCAGGAACCAAAATGATTTAATGGTATATAAAGAAGAAAATCAGAAGGAAAAAAAAATCAGAGAGTTAAAAAAAGGAATTTATACTTTAGCTTATGTGCAGTAAGGTAGATGTGGGGATAATGAAAAAAGTAAAGTTTTCTTTTTAAGTCTTTCTTATTTTTATGCAAAGAAAGTGGAATAAAGGATAAAGGTGTCATGAATGACGCAGAGGTAAAACTGACAGTTTTTAAAAAGATAAGGTTTGAAGTTGAAGCTTTGAAATTTTCTACTCCTGTTCTGTTCTCATCCAATGCACAGTTTTCCAGAAGGTGCAAAATATACACTGGGTTTTAATCAGATGGAGTTTTGCACAAAAATTGGTTTGCACTAATGCTCTAATGCAACATACTCATTTTTGAGCAGACAGTAAGCCATGTAGCATTTTCAACAGTGAAAAATGTTGATGTCAACGTCTTTCATGTGTTGAACTGGATTTGAGGCTTAAAAGAGTGAAATGCAGTTGCTTATCCACTGATCACACCAGTGGACCTGTTCATGGTCTACTATTAAGGCAGTGGTACATGTGTAGGACCTGAATACTTACCACCTGCCTCTTTTCCACTAATGTACCAGTACTGTGGCACTACATGAACAGAGGAACTTGAAAGTCCAAAACATAAAATTATCAACATATTGAATCTACTTCAACGGAGCTCTGCTGAACAGAAATAGAAGTATACTAACCTGGCTTTACATCCCTTTCATGATTCTCCTGTGCACAGAATCATAGAATAGTTAGGGTTGGAAAGGACCTTAAGATCATCAAGTTCAAACCCCCTGGCATGGGCAGGGAAGCCTCGCACTATGCCATGTTACTCAATGCTCTGTCCAACCTGGCCTTGAACACCGACAGGGATGGAGTACTCACAGCTTCCCTGGGCAGCCCATTCCAGTGCCTCACCACCCTTACAGTAAAGAACTTCTTCCTTATATCCAATCTAAACGTCCCCTGTTTAAGTTTGAACTCATTACCCATTGTCCTGTCACTACAGTTCCTAATGAAGAGTCCATCCCCAGCATCCTTATAAGCTCCCTTCAGATACTGGAAGGCTGCTATGAGGTCTCCATGCAGCCTTCTCTTCTCCAGGCTGAACAGACCCAACTTCCTCAGCCTGTCTACATATGGGAGGTGCTCCAGTCCCCTGATCATCCTCATGGCCCTCCCCTGGACTTGTTCCAACAGTTCCATGACCTTTTTATGTGGAGGACACCAGAACTGCACACAATACTCCAAGTGAGGTGACAGCTTGAAGGATGGACAGTTTCATGGCTATGCTAAGTCTTCCAAAAAGTTGCAATGACTCTCAAAGACAGGAAAGCAAAAATATTTGCAGCACACTAATATTCTGGCTGCATTGCAGTGCACCCATTTTTCTGTTGGTTGCCATTTTCTCCATATCAGGAGGGAACTATTATTTTTCCAAAGGTTTCCTCTCAGTTTCAGTGTTAATTTGAGTCATTTATATTGCCAGATTGGGCAGTAGTCCATTGGCTACGATATTATGTAACTATGCAGCTTCTTATCACTCATCCCTCTTCCATCTGTACAAAGACACTGGGCTAAGACAAGCACCCTCCAGGGGTGCTGCTGGGATTAAGACTAGAAAAGGCTGCTTGACCCTAATGCAAAATACAGCATAAGAGAAATCATGCTGAGTACTGTAAACCTCACCCAGTTTTGGCACTTTAGCCATAGCCTGTTGCTCCAAGAGCTTTTGTTTCAAGATCTGAAGGAACAGAAGCAAGAAACCAGTCTGCATTGCTATTTACAGAAAACTTGTATCTCACTAAGGAATAACAGCAAGAGAAACGTTTTCACCTGCACAGCTGAATAGAAAGAGACACCATCAAGTAGCAGATTCATTTCCATACAGGTAGGTTTATTGGAACTTATATTAAGCACTGTCAGAGCCCTTCTGGAAAATATCCTCAACCTGCCATGTTTATTACTGCTAACATCAGTGACAGGGATGTTTTCAGGAATGCATTAAACTCTGTTATTTGAAACAGGGATACACCATTCTGTGGAAATGCAATAGGCATGTAGCTGGGGTTAAGCCTTTAGAAGAAAAAAGATTTACTGGACAGGTGACAAATCATTCAGGTTGGCATGGAGAGTGCTTTCACAGAGGGTCCACTGAGATAAAATAAGAAGCCATAAATTCTTGTAGTCAAACTGCCTTTTCAGAAGGTTTTGCTTTGCTCTTCTCTAGCTCCACTTTAGTTTTTCCCGTCCCTGGAAATTTCTCCCAGTCTTCATTTGCTGCTACATTTTATTAATTTTCTTATTCTCCGTGCAGACACAAGCCAGGGTAATGTTTTTTATCACATTATATTCTCATTTTTGAAATGGTGCTGTCATCGTGGCTTTTGTGGAATAGCTTATCTAATTTGCTTAAATGTTGCAAGCTTGTTTATATCAGTAAGTAGCATTTTTTTGGTCTGGGTAAATGCTGAAAAATATACCAGTGGGAAAAAAGTGTTTCAGACAAATAAAGAGTGACAGTGGATATCTTATGAAGAGCTGTTTATGAGGACTTCAGTCTTCAAGGTTTCCAAAATGACAAAAAAAATAAGACAAAAAAAAAAGAAAGAAAGGTGTAATTAATCTTCAAAGAGATCAGTTTATTGTATTTGCTAACCTCCATGCAAAGCTTCTTTGCTTGCTAAAGGATGACAACTGACTGAAAAGCAAGTATTGGGGAAGCTAGGGGAGGACAGGGAGTTTTTCTGTTGCCATATACCAAATGAGTGTACGCTCCTCCAAGGTCAAGTTCAGAAGGTAGGAGAATGTGAAACCTCCAACAGATCTGTATTAGTAAAAGGGACATACCTGGAAAAGCAGTGTTTCTGTAAGAGAGAATGATAGATCCTCAAGCCTTTGAAAGTGCTTAAGAATTGAAGGTTATCATCCAGAGAAAAATCTCTTTGCCAACCACAAATAGATTTCATTCCTCCTCTGCTGTTAATAGGGACCACGTGTCTGCCAGAAAAAAAGGAAACATCAATAAACTTTAAAGCATAACACAGTGAAGACTGTGTTCATTAAAACAGATTGGTATTCAAGTTAGTACCATGTAGATGGCATCATAATGCTGAACTGAAATACCTACATTTAATGTGCATGTAATTACTAACATTAACCCCTTTAGGATGCCTGCCCTACTATTGCTAGAAATCTGGGGTAAATTCCAAATGAAGTGATATCAGTTCCCAGCAGATGTCCCTGCCCATGGCAGGGAGTTGGAGCTAGGTGGCCTTTGAGGTCCCCTCCAACCCAAACCATTCTGTGATTCCATGGTTTCAGGGTTTCACTGAACATGCTATTTCTGCTCTTGGAGCTTTTGCTGCAATGCCCACAAAATCGGAGTAAGTCTCTAATGCTGTTTGGGGCTGTGTATAAGCTCTTAATAGTGGATCCACTATTGAGAGTGCTTGGGTCAACCAAGCTTCATCAGCAAGTCTGACCTATCTCCTGGTGTGGGGAGACATCAAGACACAGCAGCAGGTTAAGCGATGCCAGCTGCCTGCTAACCACTATAGGGTGGCAATGAGCAGCTTTTTCAGCAACAGCTGAGCATAAACACTCTTCCCCCATCCCAGATCAAAATCACTGTAATTACTGTGTCCAATTACTGAGTCTGGCAGATATTTCAGAGAAGACTGGGTTTGCAGTATATAAAAAATGAACATAAATTGTAAATAAATAATAGAAAAAAGATAAGCTGTTTTAAGTACTGATCTCAGTTCAGAGTTGAAACAAATTATGGAGTGAAGGGGTGGATTACCCATTCCTGGATGTCTTTAGTTCAAACTTGAGTGCCTTCAAAGAAAATAGTTTAGTTTTAGGTAGTCCGGTGAGGAGTGGGGAGTTGTACTCAATGATTCCTGAGTCCCTTGCAAATCTAGATGTTCAATAATTCTATGAAAAAATGGTTTAGCCATATATATAAATTATGGGCTGCTGTATAGGAACAATTGGGTGTTGCACTGTGGTGGTGGCATGGAAGAAGCCAAAGGCAGATGACCTGACTGTGGTCCTCACCTTAACCTAATAAGCTTCTGCAAATGTGACTTTGAAGGACAGATGGAAACAGTTGGCTGTCTCTTGGAGAATAACTGACTGCAGTTTGCACAAAGGGAGATGACTTTGGCACGAGTTACATCAAACCCCAGTTTCTTACTTTGAGCTCAGTCTTTCTAAGCCACTCAGCTTTTTTAATTTTATTTTTATCAGTGTGCCAGAATAATAGGAAGACAAATCAAACAGCCATTCCATTCAAGTCTTTTTCTTACACAGCACTTGGGAAAGAAAAACACTGCAACTTTTATGCAAGCAGCATGAGCAAGTGAGAATACATCTCCATTGTGTAGTGGCTGGTGTGATCTAAGAAGGTGACAGGGCACTGCCTGGGTACAAACATGCTGCTCCTTTCCAAAAGCAAGCTGACATGGTATTGTATCTGGAGAAATAAGATTCCTCATTGCATCAAGTCCTCTGTGCTTTATATTCAGCATTTAAAATTCCAAGGGTAACCTGCAAATTCCCTATGCATGTGAATTTTTATATGTGGAAAAGTGGTTTTGCTTTGGCATCAAGAAAAGAAATACAGCTTTTAAATACTTCTTTTTAAGAGTGGCAATGAGGAAACTTAAAGGTTTCAGAAACTGGAGGTTATGATTAGGAGCACAAAAGTCTTGTTTCCTTATCCTGTAAGTCAGTATTTCAGGAAAAATTACTTCAATAAATAATTTAAAAAAAAACAAATGCACCCCCCCCCCCCCCCATGAAACCTGGGAAGAAAAGCCTTTTAAAGAGAGCAACAATAAAATTATTATACAAATAGAACACAGAGGAGGGCCACGAGGATGATCAGGGGACTGGAGCACCTCCTATGAAGATAGGCTGAGAAAGTTGGGGCTGTTCAGCCTGGAGAAGAGAAGGCTGCGTGGAGACCTCATAGCAGCCTTCCAGTATCTGAAGGGGGCCTGTAGGGATGCTGAGCAGGGACTGTTTGTGAGGGACTGTAGGGACAGGACAAGGCAAATAGGTTTAAACTTAAACAGGGGAAGTTTAGATTGGATATAAGAAGGAAATTCTTTCCTGTTAGGGTGGTGAGACACTGGAATGGGTTGCCCAAGGAAGTTGTGAATGCTCCATCCCTGGCAGTGTTCAAGGTCAGGTTGGATGGAGTCTTGGGTGACATGGCTTACTGCGAGGTGTCCCTGCCCATAGTAGGGGGGTTGGAACTTAATGATCTTAAGGTCCTTTCCAACCCTAACTATTCTATGACTCTGTGATTCCAATGAGATGGAAAACCCAAATGCATACAGATCAGGCTGTCTGAATGGAATATAACTGAACATGCAGCAGGAATTAGATAAAGACACTTCTGAAGCTGTGCACATTATTTTAGAGAGACAAGGAGGCAGAGAACTTGCCACAGAGCTTAAGAGAAGACAAGGGAATAACATTTCTCAAAGAGTGGGTGTAATAGTTTCCATAGGGTAACTTTGCTTCTGCCTGTAGCAAATGTAACAAACTAAAAGGAAAATAACCAAGTGCAAGCACTTGGATCCCATTTATCATGATGTGCAATATCGCGTTCCTCAAACAAAAGTGTTGATAGATGAAGACTATTTTTTTTCTTTTTTTTCCAATTGTTTTCTGCCACTGAGTTCAATAAATCATCATTGTTCATCACCACTTCTTTTGTGCAAATGACAGGTTCCTGAAATTAACTTCTTGGTGTGACTATCCAACAACTAGAGTGTTCATATAGCCTTCAGCTCCAATTTTCATGATGCAGCAACTGCAAATGTGCTGTTTGTCTAGAATGTCAGATTGCTGTAAATATTTACTTTCAGTAATTCCCCTTCTCACAAAGGACCTAATCTTTCTGTCTAAAACTACTGGATCCTG